>NC_140586.1:814897214-815497214 GCF_964204655.1 Triturus cristatus
GCGGAGTGGTCTGGCATGCCGTATGCCGGACCATCACAGGGCTTGCCACCATGACACGTGGGCTCTGGGCGTGGTTCAGTCCATGTACGGACATGGGAGTGAGTGATGCGTGTAACCCTGTTGTAGTGTCCACGGGAACCGGTACACAAAATGCAATGTAGCACCCTCTGACTGGCATCCCACAGGATGAGCATCATTGACGCAAGGGTAATCACTGCCCCTACATACATCCACACATGTATACATGACTGATGAAAGACGTGACACAGCAGTGCGTCAATGGATGTTTATTGGACATCCAGTGCAGTTATGCAGATGGAGAGGTTCAGGGCAATGCCCAGCACACTACACAATATGGGCCCGTGGATGGCCAGCCAGAGTCCATCCGGGGATGACAAGTCCTGCTGAAGGGAAGGGTACAGTCCACAGCAGAAACAGGCCAGGTGGCAGTAATGAACGCTAGTGCCTGGTCCTTCTGACCACAGTCCCATCCGTGTCCTCGTCCCCGGGTGTGTGCCCTGCCCCACCTGTGGGTGTTGCAGAACCGGCTACCGCACTGTGTGCCACTGACACATCAGGGGCCGGAGTGGACCCGGTTACCGCACTGGGTGGCACTGACACCCCAGGGGGCAGGCATGTGGATGGTGTGGGCGCAGCAGCATTCATCTGCGCCACCCCTTGTGGCGACAATGCCATAGTGGAGGTCAGTAGGGCATGATAGATCCCAGCTACATTTCGATGATGTGCAGCGGTGGCTGCCATCCTTTCTGCCTCCATCCGCACCATGTCCTCCATGAGCCTCCGTATGTGTGCCAGCTCCCGGCTGGCATCGCTGGAGCCACTCTGAGTGGACAGGTGTTCTTCTCTTCGCGTCATGACTCCAGCGATGTCAGTCAGGGCTCGTTGGAGACCATGGGGCAGACATAGACACCCAAGGATGGCGTTCAGTTTGGCAGCCATGATGCCGAAGCCCACCCGCACCTGCTCAGCATGTCCATCTGGCACTCCAGCACACGGTTTTGGAGGGCCATGTGTTGTTCCTGGAGGTCTTGGGAGGGTGCCGGGGCTGAGGGTGCCTCCTGCTGGGTGGTTTGGGTGGTGGGTTGGGTCTCATCGATGTAGTTTGGCTGTCCTGAGCCTGGATGCGAGTGGCGGATGAGATCAATTATGTCTTGGATATCGATAATGGCATTTTCCTCCTCATCATCCGTGAAGAGTGGCTGGAACTGCTCTGCAGGAGGTGTTGACGGTGCCCCTGCGATGGGAAGGGGAAATGGTGTGTTAAAATTGGTCCACATGTGTGTAGATGCAAGGTACAGGTTGACATTCAGACAGCATGGCATTGTACATTGTGACAGTCTGTAAATCTGGGTGATGACCCAGAGTCATTGTGGGTGTGCACTGTGCTCTGCTTGATTGTGCATGTGTGCCATTGTGGCCATCTCCACCCGTCACCCCAGTACCTGGTTGCGGTTGTGGTTGTGTTGTGTCCTGTCGAGCATAGTCCGGTCCCCCGACTCCAGCCACAGTCTCCACGCTGATGACTGTCGACACCAGCTCCTCCATGTCATCCAGCTCCAGCTGTGGCGCTGGGCCCCCACCTCCAGTCTGCATTGCTGCCTTCTGGTTGGCGGAGAGTGTCTACTTGGTTTTCTGCTTGATGTCATTCCATCGCCTCTTGACCTCGTCCATTGTCCTCTTGTGCTCTCCGACGGCATTCACCTTGTCGTCGATGTCCCGCCATTTTGCAGTTTTGGTGTCCAGTGACACATTGGAGGTGACGAAGAGTTGTTGATAGTGTTCCATCACCTCCGTGACTATGATCCTGTTCGCCTGCGGACTGAACTTCGTCTTCCTCGTCTTCTTGTCCTTGCCCTTCCCTGTTCCCGTGGTCCCAGGCTGGTCGTCCGGGGTGATTGTGGGGTTGCGCTTGTCCTCTGCGCCTGCTCCGGCTGCCTTCATTGTGCTTGGGTGTAGGTCAGTTTTTGTGTGGGTGTTTTTTCTGGGATTTTTCCCACCCGCCAGGTGTGTGTTGCAGGCCTGGCGCTGCTTATCGCTGATTTCCTCTTCGCGCTTTGGCCCATCGCAGGTTTTTTGGTGTTGTGGTTTGTGTTTTTATCTCCATCGAGGTGGTTTTATCGCAGACATTGTCCGTGATTTCGGCAGACTATCGCATGCCACCGCCTTGTTGTGAATCCCACGTTGTCACTGGGTTATTTTCAAGCGATGGGCTGCGATATTGAAAGTTGCGTTACGCTACTCTTGTGGTAGTTATCACACTTGTGAATATACCCCATTGTCTCTAGGTTAAGCCTGACTGCTGCTGTGCCAAGCTACCAGAGGGTTAAGCACAAGTTAATTTAGTGACTTTTTATGGTTTTCCTTGACCAAAATTGTGGTTGTTGCTTGAGTAGGGCTTCCATGCCTTTCAACCAATAACCCAATTTCTTACACCCAGGAATCCATAAACCTTACATAGTTTAAAACTGGTATCAACCATCTTCAATCATTGGATATAGGTTTCTGCATATTTCACAGCGTACTTGCTAGGCAATCATTCTGCAGTTTTGCTACAGCCAGGTCTTTGCTCTTTGGATTCATAATTTCAATTGGAGAACAGTAGCTTCTATAAGACATTGTTGGAGAACAGGTTGGTAATATAGGAACAGGAAGAATTCTTAAATTATCACTGCTGATTATTCATGGCATGTATAGAGAGTGCAAAGCTAAACTTTAAGTGAGTTTTGTACACATATATATATATATATTCACTGAAAAAACCATAGGTTTCACACATGTTATAGTTAGCTGGACATTTTACTGATAAAAAACCAATGAAATTCCCCCGTTATAGTTACTGTAGGCAACTATAACTCACGCGACCGCAATCCTCTGCTGATGCTAATACTGTATTTAGACACTTATTTGCCCATATCTTCTTCCATTAAATTTTAGCTATACATATATTACAAATATTTTTTTTTCATAAAGACACATATGTCATCAGCAGAGGATTACGGTCGCGTGAGTTATAGTTGCCTACAGTAACTATAACGGGGGAATTTCATTGGTTTTTTATCAGTAAAATGTCCAGCTAACTATAACATGTGTGAAACCTATGGTTTTTTCAGTGAATTAGCAAGGTTTTTTAAATGCTATTTCCTAACTATAACGTGTGTGAAACCTATGGTTTTTTCAGTGAATTTGTACGGTTTTTTAAATGCTAAGTTACTTTACGCCATTTGTGGCGTGCGCGCCCACTTAACGCAGTTCGTTCCGTGCACGGTTTTTATCAACTTTAATAAGCCCTGTACATTTGGTGGCCTTCGGCCACCAAAAGCACAGGGGGTGAGGTCAATGTGGATAGTGTTTTTTTTATTTCGATTTTATAATTTCATGTTGCCAAAATTACGTTTTTTTTCTCTATTAATAAGCCCTGCACATTTGGTGGCCTGCGGCCACCAAAAGCACAGGGGGTGGGGTAAGTGTGGATAGTGTTTTTTTTATTTTTATTTTTTTACCGTAAGCGTACGGTAAGCGTACGGTAAGCGTACCCCGCGAAATTGCCGAAAAAAAAATAAAACCGTTTTTGCTCTTGGGGGATGTTTGGGGACTCCCTCAACATGACTATGTGGGAGGGAGTTGTCAAAACAGCCCCGTAACATGTTTTTGGCCATCATGTTTGATAAACAACACTCAGTGCGAGAGACAAAATGGCGGACGCCGCTTCCTGGTTTCGGCCGATTCGAATGTTTACTAAGATCTAAGAGCCAATCAGAATCGCGCTCGCGCACGCCACCGTAAGCTTACGGTAAGCGTACGGTAAGCGTACGGTAAGCGTACCGTAAGCGGGCTCAGATATATATATTGATTTAAAGGCTATTTTCTCAGAATCTACTGAACAGATTTACACCAAACCTACAAAAGGCACTTCCTTGACCTAGGGACTACCTCTCTGCCAAATTTCTAGTAATTCTGTTCAGCCGTTCGGGCTGTAGCTCGTTCTAAAGGTCCTATGGAAAAATGCATGGGAAAAACGCGTTTTGGGACCCCCCTTTTATCTCAGCCCCCGCTTGACGAATCCCCCCGAGACTTTCAGGGTAGGAGCGGAGCGTAGCGCCCCACCTATTTGGAGAAATTCGCGAGGATTCGTCGACCGGCGCCAAAGTTATTCAAAATAGAATGTTGAGGTTTTCCTATGGAAACGTGGTCCTAACTATAACTACCTACTGGCGACCGCCAGTAGGTAATATATTTTTGCAGTGATATATATATTTGATATTTTATTTTATTAATTTATATAGCGCCCAAATCACCCCATCGGGGGTATCTCGGCGCTGGGGCTGCTAATTACAGTCAAACAAGTGGATCCGAGAAGAGATGGGTTTTTAGCAGTTTCCTAAAAAGGGGAAAGCTCTGGCAGTCATGTGGTTCGTGTGGGAGTTCGTTCCAGAGGGTCGGGGCAAGGTAAGTAAATGCTTTGCCACCCGACCGAGCCTTTTTAATTCTTGGAGTGTAAAGAAGTAGCTTGGAACGGGATCGAAGGGGCTGGGAAGGGATATATTTTAGCAGTTTATTCGATAGGTATGTAGGCCCCAGGCCATTTAGGGCTTTGAAGACTGTGCAGCAAATCTTAAACTTCACCCGCTTTCTCACGGGGTGCCAATGAAGTTTGTTATGAAGTGGTGTAGAGGCCGTTTTGGGGGGGCATTTTCTACCAGTCGGGCTGCCGTATTCTGGACTACCTGCAGTTTGTTTAAGGAAGCCTCGCTAGCTGAACTAACAGTGCATATCAGTAATCAAGGTGGCTTACCACTAGAGCTTGCATCAGTGTTTTTCTCATGGAGGATGGTAACATGGGGAACACTCTTCTAAGCAGGCTGAGTGGGTGATAGCAAGTGCCAGTGGTGGTAGTGGCATGTGCTTCAAGTGTGAGATTCTGGTCGATCCGAATTCCCAGGTTCTTGACCACTCCTTTTGGAGTGGGAGCAGATCCCAGCTACTCTGGCCACCAGCTGGGAGACCAGCTTATTGCTGCATCTCCAAACAGCATGACCTCCGACTTTTTGGCATTAAGTTGCAGGAAGTTAGCTCTCATCCAGGCGGCGTTGGTCTTCATGCCCTTCGAGAAGGTGAGTTGTATGTTAGGATTGAATTTATCAAAGGTGAGTAGGAGCTGGGTGTTGTCCGCGTAAGAGATGGGACCAAACCCCAGGGTCCTCATTAGTTTTGCCAAGGAAGTAACATAAATGTTAAAGAGGGTAGGGCTCAAGCAGGAGCCCTGGGGTACTCCCTTGGTAACTTTGGTGGTCTTGGATCTGAAAGTACCCAGAGTGACTGACTGGGTTTTCTCTGTAAGAAAGTCTATCAGCCATTTCAGAGCAACCCCTTGAACCCCGATGTCCTGGAGTCTCTCCAGAAGGATTTTGTGTGAGATGGTGTCAAACGCCGCAGATAGGTCGAGCAGCACTAGGAGTGCTACCTGACCCTTATCCAGGGCATTCTGATGTTATCAGTTACCTCTATCAGGGCGGACTCGGTACTGTGTTTGGCCCGGCAGCCAGACTGGGAGACATCCAGGCAGTAAGAGGTTTCCACAAAGTCAGACAGATGCCTGTTTATATATTTTTCAAGGAGTTTGCTCTGAAGGGGAAGCAGAGAAATAGGGTGATAGTTTGACAGCTCAGAAGCGGGGATTTGGGGGTTTTTACGAATGGGGACGACTTGCGCTGCTTTCTATTCTTGGGGGAGTCTGCCAGCTCTCAAGAGCTGTTAATGATGGTGCAAATGGGTGTGGCTAGCTGTTGCGCTAATCGGGAGGAGATTTTTGCGGGAATTACATCTAAGGGGGACCCAGATTTGACTTTGGTAAGAAGGGATTCTACCTCTTCCGACGTTAGCGAGGGAAAAGAGTGCATCTGCGCGGTGTAGATGGGGGTAGTATGGCGTGCTATAATAGAGTTGTTAGGAGTTGTGATAGATGAGATAATTTTATGGTAAATGGTATCAATTTTCAGGATGAAAAAGGATGCTATATTAACACATAGCGGCTGTGAGGGAGTCTCTGCGGTATCGCAATCCTTAGGGTTAGTGAGGGTTTTCAGGATTTGATAGAGGGTCCTAGAGTCGTTCCCAGCTTGTTCTAGTTGGTTTGCAATATGCCATTTCCGTGCAGACTTTATGTTTTTATGATAGGAAGACAGTGCGGCTTTGAATCTCTCTTTGTCCTGTGCATTGTGTGAGTGTCGCCATGGCCGTTCCAATTTTTTACATTAGCTCTTTTCCTTCCAAAGGATAGGGGAGTACCAGCTAGTTGAGGAATGTTTGGGAGGGTGGGTCTGCAATTTCCGAGGTGCTACGTGATCTACCGTGGATTGTACGATGGAATTAAAATGTGTTAGCTGTTCTTCTACACTATGGGCCATATGTAGGAAGCCCAATACCGGTCGGTAACGGCCGATTTTCGGTAAAAATCACGTTACCGACCGGTATTCAGGCTTTTGGTATGTAGGGGGGACATTTCAGGATTTGGTAATTTACCGAATCGGTAAAATTACCGAATCGGTAATTTTACCGATTCGGTAACTACCGAATCCTGAAATGAGATGTAGGGGGAGTGTGTGGGTGTAGTGTGGATTCGTTATTTACCACCAACTAAAAGTTGGTGGTAAATGACGAATGTCTTAGACAAAGCATTATTTGGCCCTTAGAAGTGTGCAATGTGGCAGACATACATGCCCTTAGGGCATGTATGTGTGCCACATGTGCACACATGCAGGAATCAGGGGTGCAACAGGGTGTCAATGTGACACCCTGCCACCCATGATGATGCCTCCCCCATTACCGATTCGGTATTTACCGATTCGGTAATGGCAACTGGCTTCCTATTCATTCCTATGGGCCTCCAGGCCCATAGGAATGAATGGGAAGCCAGTTGCCATTACCGAATCGGTAAATACCGATTCTAAAATACCGACACTTACCGATTCGGTAATATTTTACCTACATTACATTTACCGATTCATAAATACCGAATCGGTAAAATTCGGTATTTAAGAATCGGTAAATGTAATTTACCTACATATGGCCCTAAATGTGGCTGTATCGGTGATCCAGGAATTAAAAGGGGTCTTGAATTGGTCAGGTTATATATATATATATATATATATATATATATTAACAGAAAAAACCATAGGTTTCAGGCACGTTATAGTTAGGAATTAGCATTTAAAAAACCTCAGAAATTCACTGAAAAAACCATAGGTTTCAGGGGTGTTATAGTTAGCTGGACTTTTCACTTGTACAAAACCATTGAAATTCCCCCGTTATAGTTAGTTCAGCTAACTATAACTTGCGCGCCTGCAATGCACTGCTGATGACGTCACATATTACATCACTCATGACATGGTCAGCGACATCACTCATGACATCACTGATGACATCTCAAATGACATCACTGATGGCATCACTGATGACATCATCCAGTGAATGTGTGTTATTCTGAAAATTAAATATGTTTTATATATGTATATCTCAAGGTCGATGGAAGAATAAATGGGTATATAAGTGTCTAAATGGATGATTTGTTTTTGAAAAATTGATTGTGTAACTGACTGATTAAGTGTATCATAGTGAATACATGGCTTAGTGAGTAATGTTTAAATATGTAAATATCTGTATCAGTCTCTCACTTTGTGTATAAGTGGCTGCATGGGTTGGTGAGTAGCTACATGGGTGTCTATATAGGTTATTAGTTGGTTTTTTGAGTATCAGTCTGAGTGTCTGCATGGTTCGGTGGGGGTATTATGTAGTGCATAGGTGCATAAATGAGTGACTCACTGTTTGTATGTGTTGAACACAGTATGTGTGCAGGACTGTATGGGTGGATGAGTGTGTGTATGGGTGTGTTAGTGAGTGAATGACTGTCTCAATAGTGTCTTTATGAGTAACTACATATGTTTTAAACTAGTATATGTGACTATTGGTGTATATATGTGAGTATATGTGAGAGTGAGAGATTGAAAGAGTTCCTGTATGAATAAGTATGTGTTTCTATAAGTGATTGTTTAAAAGACTAAGTATGTGTAAGTTTCCGTAGAAGTAAGTGTGGTGGTGTGTGTATAACTGTATATGCAAGTAAATGTATGTTTGATTCTTTATTAGCATGAGTGACTATGTGTGTGAGTAACTCTATGGATGAGTGGCATTGTGTAACAGGATGTATAGGTGTATGAGTACATATGATGAATGAGTACATGTATGAGTGACTGTATTGGACTGTTGGTGAATGAGTGGATGTGTATGTGGATCTTAGAATTACTGAAGAGGTTATTGTAACTGGTATTGGTATGTCCATTGTTTTGAAAATTTTAGTCTCTATTTTTGAATGTGTGTATCAAAGGTTATATTAGGGTGAGAGGAGGTCTGCCACTCTATCACAAGGATGATGTCATCAGTGATGTCATCAGTGATGTCATTTGAGATGTCATCAGTGATGTCATGAGTGATGTCGCTGACCATGTCATGAGTGATGTAATATGTGACGTCATCAGCAGTGCATTGCAGGCGCGCAAGTTATAGTTAGCTGAACTAACTATAACGGGGGAATTTCAATGGTTTTGTACAAGTGAAAAGTCCAGCTAACTATAACACCCCTGAAACCTATGGTTTTTTCAGTGAATTTCTGAGGTTTTTTAAATGCTAATTCCTAACTATAACGTGCCTGAAACCTATGGTTTTTTCTGTTAATTTCAAAGGTTTTTTAAATGCTAATTTCTAACTATGCCTACAGAGATAGGACATGTGAAGAAAGAAGAAAAAATGCACAGAAAGAAACAAAAGAAGTGCAGAAAGAAGCAACAGAAGTCCTCAAATACGAAGATAAGTGCAGGAAGAAGGATAACGTGCAGAAAGAACAAAAAGAAGAGCAGAAAGAAGCCTTGTTGCAAAATCATCCTGTACCCTCAACTTTTTCAGACGGATACTGGTGGTAACTGAGTCTGACTAACCAGTCCTAGAGCCAGTGCTATGTTAAAAGACACTTAGAATACAGTGAAAACACCTACATACACTAGGGAACATTATGCGTTGGGGTCCCCCTGTGATTAGCCTTACCTCCTCTATAAGCCCCTAGTATATAATAGGGCATGGGGATTAAAACTACCTCTTAAAACAGGCCACAGGGCGTTTTTGCACACGTTAACTCAGGCCCCGTCCCCTCCTTTCACCATTGTGTAAACACGCCCTGTGTCCGTTTTTAGTTGGGAGATTAAGTTCATTTGAGTCCTGAGGGTCCCTAGGGTCCAACTAGCCCACTAGGTACCTCCAGTAAGTGCCACAGAGCTGCGTTGCAGAGAGGTGTAAAAAGTGGCACGGCCTGGACCACCTCTCTGCAATGCAGCTCAGTGGCGCTTACTGGAAGCACTTGGTGGGCTAGTTAGCCCCCAGGGGCCCTCAGTATTGAAGGGAAATTATATCCCCAATTTAAAACGTGCCATGGTGCGTGTTTGCACACGTCACCTCAGGCCCCGTCCCCTCCCTTCACCACTGTGTAAACGCGCCCTGTGGCTGTTCTAAGTTGAAAGATTAAGTCCCCTTGAATCCTAAGGGTCCCTAGGGTCACACTAGACCACTAGGTACCTCCAGTAAGCACCACAGAGCTGCGTTGCAGAGAGGTGTAAAAAGGGGCTTGGCCTCAGAACACCTGTCTGCAGCGCAGCTCCCTGGCGCATACTGGAGATGCCTGTTGGGGGCGCGTTTGCAGAGTGCTGCATGGAGGGGGCATGGCCTCCGGCACGATGCCAGTCTTTTATTTATTTTATTTTTTTAAGAAGGGGGGCTGTGTGGTTCCCCTTCTTATTCTAATTTATTGGCCCTGATGACCCCATCCCCCAGGGCCTGTCTCCTAATTATATTTTTTTGACCCCAATCCCCAGGGCCGGCCACTGTTTTTTATTATTTTTTAAAAATATATATTTATAGACACACCTAGGACATGCTGGACAAACCGTACGTACCTATCACCATGACGATTTGCGTGATATTCATTAAAAGGCGACTATGCATGCAATTAATCCACGTGGAATGTATTTACACCACTAGTGAGGCTCTGACATGTCTGATGCTCTACCGTGCCTAATCCCGGTAGACACCCTTGTCGTTTATTTATACAAACATGGGTAGCTATTGACGGGCACATTTAATACACATGCACACCAAGCCATTCAAAGGGGATTCGACAAAAATTCGACCAAAACTATGCAAGAAACCCCCCTCACAGTTAATAAAACACACATCCACTGCCGGATGTGTAATACTTTTTATTTTACTGTCTGGAAAGGGGACGAACATCACTTGCGAGTCACAGCGCGCTCCTGACAGAGCCCAATGCTGTGTTACACCCACCATTGCCTGCCGAGTGCCACACACCTTTGTATTGTATTCCACTAGCTAGTGCATATGCTATGACACTCTCTAGCCCATGTGCACTGTAACACCACCCCGTGAAAATGTCATGCCACACTTGTCTTCGCACGGGTTATATTGCCCCATCTAACGTGCCTTCCTCGATGCCTATGTTATAACGCACAGTGCTATGCCATACATATTACAATTTGGGATCCATATCTTTGTCACAGTGCATATGCAACGTTACACTCCCCAGCACATATTTTATATTACAACTTTAGAGACTAGTTAGGTTACACAACACTGCCCTGTGCATATTACACTCTAAGGCGCATATCGCATAGCACGCGCTAGTGCCTGTGCTATCTCGCGCTCTCCAATGAATCTGTCATTGCGCACAATGTATTGCATATTATATTTCACGCCTGGTTCATCTTATATCACACTTTTTGGTGCATAGTTTATACCATACACTATATCTAGTTTTCATTTTCAATCGTGCTCTCAGGACTATGTTCTATATAACACTGTGTTCACCTACCCTTTTCACGGGCATTACATTTTGCGATAGGGGGTGGAGGGTCAGGGGGTGTTTTTGCCAGGTGAGCCCGGAGTCACAGTCACTAACGTCTTCTTCTTCCTGAATAAAAGTGAGATTATGCTGCATACTTGTTCATATTTTAAGTAGTTTGCACAGACAAAATGTTTTAAAAACAATAAAGTTTCTAATACCCGCCTTCTCTGAACAGTTAGCTTGCTGCCCCATCCCCCTCCTCCCTATCCTCTGTTGTGTGAATCCATGGACTAGCCTCCTCCCTCCTGCCATGCATGGTCTGATGTGCTGCCACTGCCCTCAATTTAGTATGATGTACCAGTCCACTCCTCCTGCCCTCCATTGCCCAATTCTATGCCCCATCATTGACCTCCTGCTTAAACTCTGTGCTTAGCTTGCTGCCCCTATTCTCCTTCCCCCTGCCCTCCGATGTCTTTGTGCATGCCCCTGCTCCATCCTTTTTGCCCACCATGTCCCATGGACCTGCCACTCCTATCTACTCTGAGTGTTCTGTTGAGCTGCCACTCCCCTCCCACCTGCCTAGCATTGTCAGATGACTGTAACCTGTCCCTGCCACCTTCACCCTGCCTGTCCACATGCCATGCCCCTATCCTCTTCCTCCTGTCCTACATGGTCCATTGTACTGCCACACCCTTCTGCCCTCCCTGGTCTGTTGTGCTGCAACTGCTCCTCCTGCCTGCCCGTGCGGTCTGTTGTGAGGCCCCTTCCCCTGAACTTTCTTGTCTGTGCACAGGTCCTGACCCTCCCTTCTATCCTCCATCGTCCTTTGTGCATGCCCCTGCACCCTCCTTCTTGCCCATCATAGCCATTGTGCTGCCACTAACCCTCCCACTTGCCATGCATGGTCTTCTGTGCTGCCATGGCCCCTCCCACCTTCCCTGTGTGGTCAGTTAGCTGCCCCTGACCCCCTCCCACCTTCCCTCCATGGTCTGTGTGTATGCCATCACAGTCTCACTGTTGCTCTTCATGTTGTGTCTTGCTTCTAGTGCCCATCCTGCCTGACCTCCATGGCCATCTTGATGCTCCTGCCCTGCCCCCTTGCCCCCAGCCCTCTGTTTACATGTGCAGACCCCTACTCCCTCCCTCCTGGCTTGTCTGTTCCATTGTAATGCCCCTGATCCGTCCCTCCTGCCCTTTATGGTCTGTTATGCTCCAGCCTTCTCTCCTGTCTGTCCATTATGGTCAGCTAGCTACCATTGCCTCTTGCCCCTCTGTTCTCTGTTGTCCATGTGCATGGTCCTGTCCCCTCCCTCTTGCTTTCTATGGATTGTTGTGCTGCACTCCCGTCCTGCATGCCCTGTGTGGTGTATTGTGCTGCTGCAAACCCTGATGCCTGCCCTGCAGGGTCAGTTTGGTGCACCTCTCCATGTCTCTCCTGTCCTCTGTTATCCAAGTCCATGTCCCTATCCCATTTCCTTCCATGATCCAATGTACCATACTTGCGAACATTTTGAACTTGGTAAGAGGGAGATTTTGAAAAAAAACTGGGGTATTGATTTTCCCCTTTGAGTTACATTGAAAAAGAGGATATTGTAGACAGGAGACAGATCAAATAAAGCCCATTTGAGCTTAAAAACATTGGACGTTTCCTGGCTGAATCGGGTCTGTTGGCATGTATGGTTGTACTACCATTGCCTCTTCCTTCTGCCCACAATGGTCTATTACATTGCCACAGCCTTGAAGGAGGGTAGATTTTGTATCACAGGGGGCCCCTGGCCCGTTCTGTCCACACCTGAAGTATGAGACCCTTGTCCTTGCCCTGCCAGCCGCATTTGTAGGCCGTATTAAATTGACCAGCGGGTCCTGTGTTGCTATATAATTATCCTGAGACATCCTTACCACTCAGCCAGCATAAAACCCCTGTGTAGGCCCTTCTGTTCAATATGTAGGCCTCTTTGTTAAATTGACCATAGCTCTGCAATTTTAGTGTATAGCAGTCTGAAGGCAGGTCTGCGAGGCCTTCTGCTCCAAACTAGTAGCCCCCACCCTACCCGAGTGCTCCGTGCTCGGTATCAAAGTTCAACATCCCCCTGAAGCTGTCGACATACAGTAGGCTGCATCCTGGACTGGTACTTGCTTCCTGGGCAGGTTTCCCGCTTTTAAGGAAGTGGCAACCGCAGAGCGTCAAGTTAGGAGAACTGAGGAGATTTTATACATGAATATATTGAATTTCTGTACAATACCCATTATTTTCTGCTTGCTCTATGGAACTTACGATAAGCGATTGGCCTGAGAGACTGACCTTTTCACCCAGTCCATTGTCAGCATTAAGTGGGTAAATGACGAAATGTCTGGTAAAATCTGCAGACGAAGCTTTTGGGTAGCATACGTAGGTAGATGTAGCGTGCAAAGGAGCCCACAAAATGATATAAAAAGGGAGCACCCACAGATATCGACGGACAACCTCGCCGTCTGTATGTAGGTTAACAGGCTGTGCAGGTTTTCCCCAAGAACTGGGAGCTCTTGTCTTCCTTTGCTTAAAATGTCTTGCTCTGCTTTGCTTGAAGTATCTTATTCTATTTTACCTCTATGAAATGTCATGTTATGTTTAACCATTGTTCTCTTTACTTTTGCATTTAAAAGATGTTGTATTGTAATTGCAGGAATGCTTGCTCTAAGAGTAAATGTGAGTGTCCCTAGGTAACATTTTCCTTGGTGTAACTTGTTTCTCATGATGCATTTATAGATGTGTTTTCTCTCTCTCTCTGTCAGTCCATTAATTGAGATACAGAGAATATCATGACAGCTGTATGATTATCTGGATTCTGTATTTTGTACTTTATGTCTCTATTCTGCGGTTTCTTTGAAGTTGCATCTTCTCATTAAACTGCCATTGTATTCTGCCTCTAATTCCATGTCTCATATGTCTGTTTTCTTCATTTTTGGAGCAAGCGTTCCTAGGCACCCCGGCTCAAATTAAGGTGCCCCTTTTGTCCCTGACTCACTCTCCTGCTCAGTTCTGTGGTGGCTCCCGGGGCTCTGGGGACCGCCCCTAGCTTCCTTGACCCGTAATAGATCTTCCCTCCAACAGCCTCTCTTGCAAGTCCTGTATTGTTGGTTTGTTGCCCCTGCCCCCCTTTCCACTGCCCTCCATAGTCTGTTGTGCTTCCACGGCCCTTCCTGCCTGCTCAGTGTGGTTAAATTGTTGCCTTTGCACCCTCCTACCTGCCTTCAATTTTCAGAGTCCGTGCCCCTGGCCTCTGCCTCTCAACAGTATCCTAATGAACAACTAGATTGCTAACATTCTATATTTATTACAAAAGTGTGGAACGCCTGACATCATCTTGATGTAATCAAAACTGTAATACCTAGAGCATTCCTTTAGAAATTACATATATGAGAGAGTCTTATTGGCATCAAAATTATGGTTAGTGCTCTAAAAGACTAAAATAAGGACATATTTTCTGAGTTTTCAAATAGCGACAAAGCACTTTTAAATTATTTGTTATCTTTATGTTTTTTTATCTAGTTGACAACTTGATTAAATGTTGCACTTAGGGGAGAGGATGTGGTGTTACTTCCAGAACTGCAGACTTTGCAACTGGGGAACCAGGTTGAAGTTTCTGCTTCAGCTCGACATTCTGTGATTCTGGTCAAATCACTTAGTCTCCCCATGTCTACAACCAAAATGAATTTGTTCTTGTGTGATGTGACCAATGCTCATGTAAAGCACTCCAATACCTGACAAGTCTGCACTATATAACACTGCAAAAACACAAAATAATAAGTGTTTTGCACACTTCTGTCATTGGGCTATATTTGGGCTATATCTGGGTGATTTTGGGCTACATTTGGGCTCTTTTGTCTCCGGTGGCCATCTTGGGAGATTTATTTGTTATGAAGTTTCCTAATTTCCTCATGTACTGCAGTCTCCTCAGTCGGAAATGCTTTCAGTTTTTTACTTTGATTCCATCATGAAGGTATTCAGATATGTCACACATTTGCCATGAATTCTGAATGTTAGCACTCTAGTTGCTCATTAGATCACTGTAGTAAAACTACTGTTCACCATGGAAGTCTGCTCCTGGTATTAAAAGTGCATGTTTCAGTCTGCATGTCAGAATTTTTTAATGAAATAGAAGAGGATTTGAGAAGTCACTCAAAATGTGCCCTCATTTTCTTTCTTCAGCATTAATCATAATTTCTATGGCAAAATGAACCCCCTCATTGTGTTCCTTTTTAAATTAAATGTTTTAAGTGTTACCAGTTTATTCCAATCAAGATGGCTTCAGGTGTGCCATACTTTTGTCATAATGAAGACAGTAAGTGCTCTAGTTGTTTTTAAGAACATTCTTGGACATTCTGTCATTGGGCTATACTTGGGCTACATCTGGGTGATATTTGGGCTACATTTGGGCTCTTTTGTCTCTGGTGGCCATCTTGGGAGACTTATTTGTTATGAAGTTTCCTAATTTCCTCATTTACTGCAGTCTCCTCAGTAGGAAATATTTTCAGTTTTTTACTTTGATTCCATCAAGAAGGCATTCAAATGTGTCACACATTTGCCATAAAATCAGAATGTTAGCACTCTTTTTGCTCATTAGATCACTGTAGTAAAGCTACTGCTCACCAGGGAAAACTGCTGCTGGTATTGAAAGTGCATGTTTCAGTCTGCATGCCAGGATTTGAGAAGTCACTCAAAATGTGCCCTAATTTTTCTTTCTGCAGCACTAATCATACTTTTTATGGAAAAATGAACCCCCTCATTTTGTTCCTTTTTAAATTAAATGTTTTAAGAGTTACCACTTTAATCCAAGCAAGATGGCTTCAGGTGTGCCATACATTTATCATAAGTAGGACGGTTAGCGCTCTAGTAGTTCTTTGGAACACTCTGGAAAGCTGCAGTAGAACACAAAGGAATCAACTGACAGTCTCTGCCCTTGTTGGATGTACATGTTTTACTGAGAATGTCAGACTTCATTCTCACATGACTGAGAAAGATAATGTGAATTTACAGAAATTAAGCTCTCAGTTTAGCTTATAGATCACCTTCCAAACCTCTGTGGTAAAAGCATGAGAAAATATTTTTCTCTCAATCATGATATCCCAGCAGAAGGCTTTTTCACATGGTGAAATCACCTTAGAACATACCACAATTCCTAAAATGAGTATGGTACCATCAACAAATGATTTATAATGTAACTAAAGTCTTAAAATCTTCTATTAACTGCAATGCTTTTTAATGAGGTGCTATCATGTATATTGGTCCCAAGATGGCTGCCAACACTTCTTGGATGAAGTGCTGACAGCCAATCAGATCTCAGGATGAGATGTGTGGTTAGGCTCCGCCCACATATATATATTGATTTAAATGCTATTTTCTCAGGAACTACTGGACAGATTTACACCAGACCTACAAAAGGCACTTCCTTGACCTGAGGACTACCTCTCTGCCAAATTTCAAGTAACTCTGTTCAGCCGTTCGGGCTGTAGCTGTGTCTAAAGGTCCTATGGAAAAATGCATGGGAAAAACGCGTTTTGGGACCCCCCTTTTTTCTCAGCCCCCGCTTGACGAATCCCCCCGAGACTTTCAGGGTAGGAGTGGAGCGTAGCGCCCCACCTATTTTGAAAATTTTGCGAGGATTCATCGACCGGCGCCAAAGTTATTCCAAATAGAATGTTGCGGATTTCCTATGGAAACAGGGTCCTAACTATAACTATCTACTGGCGACCGCCAGTAGATAATATATATATATATATATATATATATATATATATATATATATATATATATATATATATATATATATCACTGCAAAAATAGTGAAAATTTAGTTACGGTCAGGGTCATTGGAATTATGTGGCAGGGAAACATCAAATTATGTGGCACGGTTGACTAAATTATGTAGCGAGAAAAGGCAAATTATGCAGCCTAATGAGGCACATTTTTTGATATTTTTAAATTATTAATTTATGATTTTTACACATGGTGACACTGTCTGGGCAAAGATTTCACATCATTAATGTCAGTTTAAAAACCACATTCATAATTAAGCAACTAAAAGATGACCGGTTAAACTTTGCAAAGGGCCTTTCACTGAGCACGAACAAAATGACGCCACATTTTTTAGAACTTTTTATCCGTTTGAACTAGAATCCATTTTTTTTTAATCTGCAGATTACTCAGCAGGTGATGGATTATGTGGCAAATGAGTCAAATCCATAATTATGCGAAGAAAGCCGCAGCTGAACAATCGCTTAATTCCAGGGGACCTGGTTATGCTTTTGGCTTAGGCGTATAATGCCACTGAAATTAGCCAGTAATGCATACATGTTGTAGTCCTGATTGCTCCTTCTTTGTTTCTGTGTAGCAGCAACTGGTATTTGGAGAACAGCAGGCAATGCCTAAAGAACGGTGCCTTTCCCGCTCTGTTTTGCAATAATCACAATGCAATACACATGAACCTATTATATCCTGTAAAGACCTTCACAGTCAACTTTCAACATTTCATTGCATTTTTTTAATCCATTTCATTTAAATAGACAAGAACACATATCCTGTGAATATTACCTCAACGATCTTGTTCAACTGCAACCAGGAATGGTGAAACATCATCAATCAATCAATGAGGATTTATAAAGTGCAACTAACTACCCAATAGTATTGATTTATTTATTTATAGAGTTTTATATAGTGTATCCAGTTTAAGTTTAATTAGACAATTGCGTGGTTACTTAAAACCATTGCAATAAATATACAAAATAATACATATTTACATGGTAAATTAAAAATCATTGATAAAATCTTTTAATTTTTTTATTTTTTTTTAAATGACAGATACAAGGAAATCAAATAGTCGCAACTTTAAAATTAGGGATGCTATTGCACAAAAACATTTCAATTCAGATATCTGCCAATAAACAACCAATCCACCCCTGACGCCTAGAGTTTTGTATAACCATTCAATAGTAACATATTCATGAGAAAACAGAAAATTCATGGTGAGACACGGTTAACTTCAAATGGTAAAATCTTTAGTGTCAATATAAAATATTTCTAATAGTAGGAGGCAAGCGGGGCTCGCAGTTTTAAGGCTAAAAGAACACTCAAAGGAAGTATTTCAGTTCATTAATCGTCTTTAGGGGGATTCGATAAAAGTCAATGGGTCAGCCCCTAATTGTATTATGAGGAACTCTATATTGTTCTAAAAGGATGATATGACCATTGAATTACTTCTTATATCAAATGTACTGGGCAATTTGCGTGTTCTTTAGTCTTTGCTCCACTTTTAGCAAACATTTGACAAAACTGCAATTTAACTGCGAGTCACCTGGGTCAAAGCAGGCTAAGATAGCCTGTCTTCTTGTTCGTATTCCTCTTTGGTTAAAAGCCTTCGTTAACAGTTGTTTCTTTCTTCCGTTACAGTATTGCAGGAGCAAACCAAATGCACCATGTCATCCTTGCAACTCCCACAGAGGTGACAAGTGACAGGTAGATTACCGCGTAGCCAAGACCCCATGTGTTCTTTGGCTGGTAGTAACCCTAGCCGGTATCTTAAAAACTGCTGCCTAATAAAAACTGGATAACCGGTGGCAAAGTAATCTTGTGGTGCAATAGACTTATAATTGTTTAATGTCATCCACCCATGTGCCCTTTGTGCTAGTGTGGGTTTATCTTCTGTAGCTGATTGAATTTTAAGAGACTTCTTTACCGAACGCTTAAAGGCCTGAAGGTCAATTGACATTTCCCAAAGCTGGTCAAGACCTGTAAGAGCTAGTGACTCTTGCAGATACTCTTTACCCGGTGATATATGACGATGCTGTGGTTCGTTCCACAACATGTGATTCAATGTATTCAATTCAGCTTTCCTGATTTTATTCCAACATAATATTTTTGAGCAGCGCCTGGCTAGTGATTGTTTGACGAGTCCGAATTCTAGCCTTATCTGAGTCAGGGAGGTGTAACTTGGCAAGGAGAATATTATTCTATAGGTTTGGGAGATGGCATTATCCAGCGTGATTGCATCATGCCCTCTTAAAAACTCACTTCTATATGAGATTGTTGGAAGGGGTTTTACAACTTCGAGTAGTGGGGTCAAAACAGGTCCAGCTACCTTTTTCTTCAAGTTTTTAAAAGCTGCAGCTAAAACCAAGCCTTTCTTTTTAATTGACTCCTTCTGCACAAGAAAGTTCCCTTTATTGTCAATAATTACTCCGAGGTATTTGTATTCAAATGCATCTTTCAACTGCTCTTTACCCATGAGCCAGGCCTATGTTTGTGTTTTCTTGACATTGTAACACATGGTTTTCATTTTGCCGTAATTGATCTGCAGGCTGTTGGTTTGCGAATAGGTCGTCATTGTGTCGAGGAGTCGTTGGTTCCCCACCCGAGTGTGGCTCACCAATACTACGTCATCAGCATATAGGAAGCATGATATCGGTTTAGCCCCTAATTTCAGGGCATGAGGGTTACATGATTGTAACGCTTCCGTCAGGTCCACCAAGAAAAGATTAAATAGGGTTGGTGCCAGGACACAGCCTTGTTTTAGGCCTTGAGTAGTTTGAATTTCCTGCTAGTGTATCAAGGAGCTTGCAGGTCCTGGAGGCCTATTCAAACAGCCAGGTCTTGAGGGCCATTTGGAATTCTGGAAGGGATGTGATGGTCCGGAGGTGCTTGGGGAGGCTGTTCCAGGTCTCTTCTGCGATGTGGGAGAAGGAGTGTCCACCACGTCTGCTTCTGTAGATGCAGGGAGTATGGGCAAGTGAAAGGGAGGCAGAGCGTAGTTTTCTCGATGGTTGGTGGATCATTAACATATTTATACATAGTGATCAATGACACTTTATGCTAAGTTTTTCAACATTACCGTACTTTTCCATATATGCACATTTTGTCACTTGGGTGATTGTTGTCACTTGTGATGGGGTTTCATCGTTCTTGAGTAATGCTCAAGGAACCCTACTGGATATCACAGTGGAAAAGGTCAAGATGTATAATCAAAGATCAGAAAGTGTCATTAAGGAGAAAGCCGATGCGTGCTTCATCTGTCGTAGGAACGTGTGAACAGTGTCAACTTCAGACTGGTATTGTCAGGTGTGGACTGATATTAATAAAGTTCAAATTTGGTGTTGAAGACTGTTTTCTATTAGTCATGTTCTCTTACTCCAGGTCCATCTTGGTGTTTACAGTATGTCAATACTCAGGGTTAACGTTAGGTTCAGTCGGACAGAGATGCTGGAAAACGGGTCAGTGGAAGCTGTGAAGGGGTGCAACTGTAGACCGCTAATCACATGCTCCCTTCATGCACTTAGCTCCTGAGTTAGAGTCACTTCCGGGATAAAAGTGGTAGCAGCCTACTTAATGTACATCCAGGATTATTGTCTTCACCTGGCAACATGTCATTCAGTTGCCTTGGCTTCCCGCTTTCCAGCCAAATTTACATCCGTTATTCTGTCCATAATGTTTGTTACTTTCTTGCTCTTCCCCGTTCCCTCTGTTCTCTAGTTAGTCTTGTACTGAGTTGCCCTTTGTTGGGCTGCCTTTGTCTTGTTTGCCGTTGGGTCCTACTGGTGTGCTTGCAGCAGACTCCCGGTCGTTCAGTCTTCAGCTTGTCTCCTGATGAGTTTGGGGCTTCTAATCACTGCTGGAACCAACCGTCCAGAGCTACCAAATCCCATAAGACTTAAATAGAGTGGTGCCATCTCTTGAAACCGTTGAATCTTGAGGGGGTGTAGACTCTAGGCCAGGATTTCTCTATCACCCTTTCTCTGTTTCTCCCCTTGTTTCCTTACTCTGCTGGTGTACTTGATCCTTGCTCACCAACATAGCTATTCAGGGATGGCAAGGGGTACTCCTCCAGATCCTGTCGCAGTAGCATGCAGGACTTGTTCTAAGAGCACCAGGAATCAGCGAAAGAAGGTACCTGTTCTTAATGGTAATCTGATTCATGCTGAAAAAGAGGGGAAAGGAGGCTCTCGACTTAATCATGTCTTGTTAAGCCTGGAGACAAATTTTTCTTGCTATGGGCCTTGAGCTGATGGTCACTTTAACTATCAAAGCGTAGACTCTACTGCACAACATGGGGGATCCCGGCTGAAGCTCTATCCTTCCATCAAAGTCTCTGCGGAGTTGCAAAGTACCTGCTTTAACTTTGTCAATGACATAACAAAAATTATTGTCTGTGACGGAAAAAACATCTACTAAATCAATCACAGAGGCACATTCTAAGGCAAATATGTTTGATTTTTGTTCTGTGAAATGAACGCAGGTTTTGAGACAAAACCTGGTGCGAAGAGTCATAATGACCTCTCTACAGTCAGCCGCTGAACTGTGAAGACCAACCCGGGTTTCCCTAAAATTATCTGAAACTGCAACACATCTATCAAATCAAAGATATGAGAGTTGATATGTTCAGCCTGAATGGCTACGGGTAACGGAAGGGTTTGGGTTGTAATGGGTCTTGCTGTCGGCTCTTGACTCTAAGGGGTATATGTAAGAGGAAGTGGCGGAGTGAGGCGTTAGCCGTCATGGCTTAATGCCTCACTCCGCCACTCCAGAAACGCAGATCTGCACCATATTTACAAGGATATTGTGCAGCCTTGCGTTTCCCCCTGCGCTAGCACTACACTTAGCAGTGTGGCGCCAACGCAGGCACCCTTGCACCATAGTGCAAGGGTGTGTGCGTGCAGGGGAGGATTGTTTATGTGTAGGAAGGTGTCCCCTCCTGCACATAAACAATCCTAAAATGCCATTTTGTCACTTGTGTGTGTGCTGCTTCATGCAGCACACATGAAAGTCACAAAATGGCATTTTTTTTAAAGGTCACCCTTCCTTACATAAACAATCCATGGCAGTTTGATTTTTCCATGTGTACTGCACAAGCAGCACACATGGAAAAAGCAAAAACAAGGAGAAATAATGCATTTCTCCTCGTTTCGCCAAGTTAAGACCAGGTTTCCTTGGTCTTTATTTGGCGCTGCCTCCTATGTATGCTGCCCTTGTACATAGGGGGCAGCGTCAAAATCAATGGGTGTTGCGGTGGGACACCCACAACAACTCCCACTAAACACCCCTTTCACGCTAAGCATAGCGTGAAAGGGGCCTTATTTACTAGGCAGCGTTAAGCCACGTTAAGGCTCATTAAAAGTGACGTTGTGGTGGCGATAGGGGCGTGCACATATGCCACCATGTTCTTCATACTTAGGTGCATCGCTTCAAGAAGTAACATGACAGTAGAAGTGACAATAAGGAGACAGATTCAGTGGTCATTGTGATGATTTTTATGCTGCTCCTTCCTTTTTCTCCTTTTTGTTTGGATGAAACAGTGTTCCAGCTTCACTACAAGATGCATGAGTTTGGTGCAAGATTCTGTGGACCTACTACCTACAGCTGGAGGTATTTAAAACCCTTCTACAGTCCTCTGAAGAACAGCAACATCAAATGTTCTTCTGGGCAACTTGCTGTGAAATGTCAAACTAGGTCAAGTATCAGTCCAGATCTTAGCTGCCTTGTCTAAGATGCAGGAACTCATTTTCCACTGACTGAAAAGGTGTTTACCACAAAATGTCTCTAACGCTTCCTTGAATGCCTGGTATTTGTACTACCATGGTTCACCCCTTTCAACTAAGAAAAGGGCCCCACATGACTTGAGAGAGTGTGCACCCATGCTTTGAGTTCCCAATAGCGAGTTTCGGGCATATTTCGATATTTGGCCTCAGTGCCATGCAAGTACACTAATGACCCACTGTGACACAGACCCAGAGGTGACCACAAGATTTATAATATACTGAGCATGATACTGTCAGTTCATTTGGCTATGGGGGACTGCCAATGGGGGCATCAACAGATTATACTCAGTGGCGGCCGCCACACTAAAGAAGTGGTGAGCGGGTGGAGGGGGCGTGGTGGAGTGCGGGAGGGGCAGCGCGCACCAGAGGGGGGTTAATAATAAAAACAAAACATTTACCTGGAGCTGGCGCCCGCCTCCCGCATCGTGCTCGGCCTAGTCCATCCTGGTCCCAGCAACCACTGGGGCCGCGTCACGGACTCCCTGCAATCCTCGCGCGGCTCTTACAGAGCAGCGTGGGGATTGGTCTGAACGGGCTGAAAAGACGCTCCGCTCAGACCAGGGAGTCTGTAGGGGTTTCTCCAGCCCAGCTGTTAAATGCAGCCGGGCTGGGAAACCTCAGTGTACATGTGTGTCTTGGTTGGCCTGAGACGGCTAGCCAAACACATATGTGCACATTGCACCCCTCCTCCCCATGACCTGCCCCTCCCTGCGCAAGCTGGCTCAGAGATGGAAAATGGAAAATAAAACAATGACATCATTTTATTTTTCACTATTTCCTGGCTCTGAGCCAGGCAGTGGGGCGACGCTCCTCCGCCATTGCGGAGGAGCCGCGACTGATTATACTGCCAGGAAAGGCGCTTTTACCAGTCATTTGCCAGGCAGGGTTGTCTACTGACCTCTCCTGTTTTAAATTGATCTGTCTATACCCTCCAACAAGTCCTTGGCTCCATCTAATTGGGACATATTTGATTTATGTATGATTACTCTAAGTATGTGCAGAAGGATTTGTGTGGAGTACGCGTGCTATGCATGATTGAGGCTGCCCAGACATCCATTTCTGATTTCCTGCACGTGACTTATACCGTAGATGGAAGGTGGAGAGAGCCCGCAAGACATCAATGTGAATTTTAAGGCTTCTCTAAGGCATCCCTGATGTCCTTTGTTTTAGATCAAATTCTACGACATGTACAATAAGAAACAGGAGGCTCCTTTGAAATCTAAGGACAGCCCTTACCCCATTCCTGATCCATTCTTCCCCTGAGGTTCTGCCCCGACAGGCTGAGACTGGTAGCTGAGTGAGGAAGTACCCCACTTTTTTTGTGCTCTTGTTTTGGCCATCCCTTTGCAGGGAGCTAGCTGCTCCACCCTACTTTGCTGCTGAAACTAGCAGACAAAGACTGTGGCTTGTCTGGAAGGAATATACAGGAGTCTGTCTACAATAGTGGTACAAGTATGGGCAGAAACCACAATTCGGGTTACTAAGATTTATCATCACCTAGTACTGAGATGCCGCACCTATGTAAACTAGAAAACTCTTCTGTGCCCCGTGGTTGTGTTCGGTAACTGCCGACACATTCATTTGCCAGATTTGGGAACAAAAACCTGACAGTTCTGAAACCTGTCAGAAACGGCTGCATTGGAACTAGGGGCAAGCGATAAATTCTGCTCTGCCAGCGGAGCGAGCTTTGGAGTTCTGGCAAAACTCCATCAACAACCGCCTTTTAGAGTTTTTTCTCACGCACGGCTCACCATTCATGGTGAGAAAGTGGCCGCTCGTGTAGAACATTTACTCGAGCTGCAGCAAAAAAAAGCAGCACCCTCTGGCACGCCGCGTGGTGCCGTTCACACTGATTTTGCAGCAAGTAACAAGCTCCCTGCGCTAAAAGTCAGAGCAAGCAGCTGATTCCGCCCGCTTGTGGAACTCTGTGGAATCTGACAGAGTTTTCATGTAAGTCCGTGGAATTTTGCTGAGGGAAACTCTGCGAGTTCCACCCACCCTTAATTGGAACTACCTTGAGAAGGAGCTGGAGGGACCCTTGTAGAAAGAAATGCTGCTTAGAATATAAGGATTGCAGCAAGTGGAGTAAAGAAGAGCTAAAGTAGCCCGCTGTAACCTAGGGAAGGATTTGCCCCACCAAGCTGTGTTGCTGGGCCTTGTGACCCTGCAGTGTGTGCCTTGGATATCTCCCCTGATCAATCTGTGCGGGATTGTGGACCACAGGCAGCAAGGTACAACTTGAACTACAGAGGACACACCAGAGCAAAGGTGACTAGATGGCATGGCTGGGGATCTGCAGGCATTGGCTTCTGAGTCCCATAATCATGTAGGACCCTCACAAGAGGGTTTTCTGAGATTGCAGTAAAAACACAGGGACCGCTGCAAAAGACGGATGAAGTGAAGTATGTGAGTCTCCTTAGGACAAGTTGTGGTTGTATTTACCATCCATCACTAGGCAATGCTTCTATGAGAAAGCCTCCAGCCCCTGAGTTTTTAGAGCACAACTGAACTTGGGGAAGAACATAGGGGGGATCTGCATCTGCCGATAGAAAGGACTGAGGCCTGGACCCCAGATCTAGATGTAGTTCTCAAGAGTTAGACCAGCTACTCTCAAGTGACCCAAGGGGCATAAAGGACAAAGAAGGGCCCTTGGGGAAGAACATAGGGGGATCTGCATCTGCCGATAGAAAGGACTGAGGCCTGGACCCCAGATCTAGATGTAGTTCTCAAGAGTTAGACCAGCTACTCTCAAGTGACCCAAGGGGCATAAAGGACAAAGAAGGGCACCTTTCCTGAATCACAGAATGGAAAGAGTTGTTGAGCCTGCCCCCCACTGCTGTCGGTGGTCTGGTACAACAGTAGCCGTTGCTAGCAGTCTGTAAACTTGAGGAGTGGCCATCCAAGAAAATATGGGATAAAGGTATGCAAAGGCGTGGCATTGGTATAGGTTGGCACATCACAGAGGAGAAGGCAGACGAAGAAGTCACAAGGTTTTACTCTCCATAGCTTATCAGCTAAGTTTACCTTGTGCTTTGGAGAACTCTCATTTCTGACAATTACTGTATGGAGTATCAGTGACTAGGGTTTATTTTTTTTCATTATCATAGGGCCCGATTCACAAAGGTAAACTTAGACTTAAGTCTAAGTTTACTACTTTTTGGTATTCACAAAGCAAGTTACTACTATTAACTTTACTACTAGTAATTTTACTACAAGTAAATCTGCTAGTAGTAAACTTACTAGTAGCAACTTATCTTTGTGAACACTAAAAAGTAGTAAACTGAGACATAAGTAGTAAACTTAGACTTAAGTCTTATTAAGTTTACTTCTTTTTGGTGTTCACAAAAGTAAGTTATTACTTGAAACTTTACTAGTAGTAGTAACTTACCTTTGTGAATACCAAAAAGTGCAAAACTTAGACTTAAGTCTAAGTTTACCTTTGTGAATCGGGCCCTGAGTATCCAAGGAGAACATTCAAGTTGAGTCGAGTTTCATTAAGTTGTCTATCTCGAATCATGTTAATTGGTTGAGATTATGGCTCCATACGTTAATCACACGCAGTCGACATCCCTTAATAAAGGGTGAATTGACTGCAGGGCCAACTCAGCTTATCATTCTTCTGAGATTGATAAATTAGAATCAATAAATTCAGTTATATTAATACTACCTGTGGTTTGCAACTCAAAGCAAGTTATTCTTATTTTCAACTGGACACATAAAACGCACTGGCATGCTGGTACCATAAAATGACTTGGCCCAGATTTATCAAGGGCTTGCGTTGCCCTTGCATCAAGCAAGGGAGCGCAAGCCCTTAAGTCAGATTTACTAAACCTCGCAGAGCCACCTCATGTGGCTCTGAGTGGCTTAGTAAATATGGAATAACGCAAGGCAGGGCAAGTCACTTCCTGTTACTCTGCTTTGGGGAGGCGTTCCATAGGTGGAGCCTGGGGGTTTGCATGCATCCACCCATGGTTTTTGGTGCATTCCCACATTATTACTAAGACTAGTAAACCTGGGAATGCGTCAAAATGTTACGCCATCTCAACAGAGCCAACAAAGATGTGTATTTCTCCTTGTTATTTATTTTCTGTTTCTACGTGTGCTGCATTCTGCATCGCACACAGAAAGTGGAAAATACATCTGACAATTGTTTTGGTGCAGGAAGGTGCCCCTTCTTACACAAAAACAATCCTTCTTGTGATGCAGACACCCTTGCACCATGGCGCAATGGTGCTTGCATTGGCGCTAGGCAGCACATAGTGCGCCAGAGCAGGGAAAGAGCAACAATGTGTCATAGTAGATACAGCGCATTCCTACCCTCTCCCTGTCACACAGCGCAGCAAGTTGCCTTCCTGTATTGCATGACTTTTTAGTAAATCTAGGCCCATGTGTTACTACAAGCTCCGCTGAGATATCTGACTTTTTTGTGCTGTTTAATAAAGTGTGAACGCGGCCGAGGTAAGTGGAGCGCTTTATACAAGCAACAGATTACGTTACACAAGATCAGATTCACTTTTTCCTATTTTTGGGTCACTTGAAGCTTAAGGGGCATATCAGCAACAACCGGCGATAATTATCGCTAAGCGCACTTAGCGCTTGGATAATTATCGCCGGCTAGCGTGGATTTTTATCGCTGAGATAGCGTGCTATTAGCAACGCTTATCTCAAAATCGATAAAAATCCTAGCGTTAACTGCCAAACGTGTGATTATCGCTGGAAACCCAGCGATAATCCCACGGAGTTTGGCGATAGCTTGCTGATAGGGCCTCACATACTTAGCCATGATATCCACCTTCCATAGGATATCATGGCTAAGTCAGTTTCAAAGCAGGCGTAAGGAAAGTAGCGATAACAGAGGTTATTGCCACTTTTCTTGTCCCTATGCTGCTTTGCGTGAGGCTTGATAATAGGAGAAATGTTGCTTAGCGACATTTCTCCCGTTATCCTGGGGAGGAACGCCCACTTTGCATCTCAGATGCAAAGATGAGCATTAGGAATTCAGGTGCTAAGGCAAGGTTTCATGCGATAGCGAGACCTTGCTAATATAGCGATAAAATTATCGCCGCATTTCGGCCGAAAACAGGCGATAATTTTCTATCGCCGCCTTGTAGATACGCCCCTAAGTGATTTGCCCAGAATCACAAGATATTGAGCACGCCGGGAATCGAACTTGGCTTTTCAAGTTCCAAAGCCGGCAGCTCTGGCTTTTAGGCCACATCACTTCCCTCATGGGCTAATTGTCGTTTGGAAAAGGTGACTTGTAGAGCGGCGGTTGGCCTCTGCTGCCCTGCGACGGTGACGGGCACGGGGACAGCCCTCACTCCTCCTCGCGCCATGACGGTATCCTTCCGCCTGGTGCCAGGCTGCCTCTCCCGTCGCCATGCCCGCTGTGCCGTTCTCAAGGTAACCGGTGATGCTTCACAGCCTGGGGAACAATCAAAGTCACTCTCTTAATTGAGCCGACTGAGGCCTTTGATCTGAGAAAACACCAATTAAATCCGGGCCGACCTCGAGTGTGCATTCCCCTTATTGATCAGCACTGGAGACGTTTTATTAATGCAGTAAATCAGTACTAAATGCGTATAAGTCAGTGCCGGACGATCCCTGGCTCTTATATATATTTTTTTTCCTTCAGTTTCTTGATTAATGTACAGTATAAACGTCGTGCCCTCTGCATACAAATGAGGTTTCCAGGCAGCAGAGGCTCTAGTCTCTCAACATCAGGAGCTGGCCTCTTTAACATGGCTGACCAGCTGTGACGCAGTACAGAGCGCCTGGACCCTGTACTTACAATTTGCGGAGGGTTTGCATTACTTTTGTAACGTAAGCCTTGTGGTTGTATTTACTATCGAACTAACGCACATCCTGATTGATTTGCATTGGAAAGCTGGCCAAAGTAACTCAAAGTAGGACTAGGCGCTACTTTCTGCCACAGTGGGCGTTCCGTGAGCAGTACTTGAGTGTTCCATGCCACAACCCACCCGCTTTGACACAAAACACTATGGGGCATATTAACAAGGCGGCGCTGAAAAATTATCGCCGCTTAGGCGGCCGTATTCGGCCGAAAAGCGGCGATAATTTTATCGCCTAATCAGCAAAGACACGCTATCGCATGTTTTTTTGACTTAGCGCCCGTTTCCAGCACGCCTAACTTTGTATCGCTAATGAGATGCAAAGTAGGCGTGGCTGTGAAACCAACCAGGGAAAATATCGCAAAGGCAGCTTCGTGATATTAACCAGGAAGGGTGGGGATTATTTAAATCGCGTTAAGTATGCCTTAACACAGGAATTTAACGTCTGTTAAATTCCCGACTAAGGCATACTTAACATGGGGGGTGGATTGTGTGGCTAAGACCACAGGCCCTATCATTTAGGATATCGCGATATCCACGCTATCTCTGGAATTTTTATCGCCTTAGCAATGCGCGTTGTTGATAACGCGCTAACCGGGCGATAAATTCCAGAGATAGCCGGCGATAAATATGCAAGCGCTAAGCGCACTTTGCGATATTTATCGCCGGCTCTTGGTAATATGTCCCTATCTCCTAACATTGTCAGACAGGGGTTTGCACCAAAAGCGTATGCCTCCTCAAGGCGGGCTTAATGGCGGAGGGAGTTTTAAAGCTCTGCACATTTTTCCAAATTTGCAATGTGCACTGCACTGTACAGCACACTTACAAAGTAAGAAAAGTAATAAAGCATAGATTTTGAGCTGGAACGGGCCCTTCCGGAACAAAACCTGTGCTCGGCAGAAGGCACTGTGGTGCAAGGCTGTGTGTGCGTTTCTCGATGGCAGCCTAAAAGTGCATCAGTGCTTGGGGGGGAGAAAAACAGCACCTTCTCTTAGTACACATGGCGCTGTCTTTCCGTCTCCTTTTGCCACAATGCAGCACAGTAACTTTTGCTCCTGCGCTGCTCTGCACCAAAAGTTTGTAAATCTGCCCCTTGGATTTTAAAAGATAGGCAACACTAGCTGCTGATGACTGGGTTGGTTTATTAAAAATAAAAGTGCATTTTTCTGATTTAGAACATGCCTGAACCTGGTATGTTAAAAGGGAATTGATTCTATCAGTTTCTTGTAATTTAAACACACCTTTAAGATCACAAGATTACTCCAGGTCATAAGGGAAACAGCTCCCAGTCTAGTGCTTTCATCCTCAAATAACTAAGTTAGCACTTGAGTTCAATTGATGTCTGACTCTATCAGTGGGGTTAAACCCATATAGAACAAGCATAGGTACAACCAATTGTTCGGAGAATTTAGAAAATGCTTTCTCATCGGTTGGACAGCTTGTATGTATGGGGTGGTGTGGATGAGTGGGTGATTGTAAATGTATAAGGGCTTTAATGAGCGAACAGATGGAGAAATGAATAACTGAGGGCATGGGTGATTAATAGGGTGCATGGATGTATGCAGTCAAGTTACACAAATCCTATAAGCTGATGCCTTTGCACTGTGCTAATGTGAGTAAAATGGCAAGAATTGCCAGTAATGTCCCAGTGCAACCATTACAACATGACTGGGCATCAGTGTGCCAACAGTGCACCAAAATATGTGAAGAATTATCACAGTTATGTCACTGCAACTGTTATGCATGAGCGGGCTCCATGACACCATGGTTGTTAATAGTACCACCATTACCTCAAGGAACCTTGCTCAGCCCCACCCTCTTCAACACATTTGTGATACCTCTAGCCAATGTATTCCGCATACACATCAACATCCGCTCTTACGCCAACAACACACGACCCATACTCACTCAAGTTCACTGTCTGCAAAACTGAAGTGGCTAACTAGATGAAAGCCAGCTGTCTCAAGCTCAACACCGACAAGACAGAAGTAGTGATCTTCAGCAAGAACACCTCACAAGGGACTTCAGCTGGTGGCCTGCTGAATGGGGCCCACACTCACACTCAGCACCCACACCACGAACCTCGGAACAATCATCAACGGCAAACTGGACATGAATGTACAAGGCAGTGCCATGACTGTATCCTGCTTCCAGACCCTGAAGATGCTGAGGGAGATCTTCAAATGGCTCCCGAGAAACACTGTCACTCATACCCTGGTCGCCATCACCTGGTCGCCATCAAGTTGGACTACTGGAACACTCTACACCAGGCTCACCAAGCAACTCACTAGAAGAATACAAATCATCCAGAACTCAGCAGACAGACTCATCCTCAACCTCCCACACAGAACTCACACCACACCTCAGGCAGCTCCCCTGGCTCCTGATACACAAACACACTCATTTCAAACTTCTCCAATACACATTCAATGCACTACACAACTTAGGCCCCACCCATCTAAACAGTCGCATATCCTTCCATCTACCACCCAGACACCTCCCCTCCATGGGTTTCCTACTTGTGCACATCCCATGCATAAATGGGACCAGATCAGGAGGACAAGCATTCTCTCGCATCGCCCCTGAACAGCCTCCCACTCCTCATCGGAGCCTCCTCCTCTCTTCTTGAATTCTGCAAGAAGCTGAAGACCTGGCTTTCCAATGGACCAACCTACCACAGGAAAGGCTAGACACACACACCTGCTGAGTGCCATGATACCCTGGCGGGTGATAGTGCGCTTTACAAATACACATGATGACATAATGATTATGCCATAATTAGCACTACGTTTGTGGTGGGCACTAGCATGCCATATATTTTCATATTTTGACAAAAAAATACCATAATTATTCTAAGAATGATGTGTAGCCTATCAAAAACTGAATACAAATCGCCATAACATGAACTTTCTTCAGATAACATGGCTATTACTTCTACAGCCCCATGGCATTCCTTTTCAAATCAGAGGCCATGGTACATCGTGCCTTTTATAAATGCACAATAAATACCAGCTGGAACCTAAGTACAACAGAATAACATCCCAATACAATACAAAAACACAGCAGAAAAGCCTTACACTACAATATCAACCGACAACAGCAACACAACAAAAACACAATACAATACCAACAATTAAATAACCACAGCACAATAACATCATGCAGCCTAACACAACACAAACACACAACACAGTTGCTCTGCTGTGTTGTTTTTTATTGTCTCTGCGTGTTGTTTTGATGTGCTGCATTGTGTTGTTTCATGGTGTGTTACTGCTTTGCTTTCTTGTCTTTTTAACAGTATCTTGTGTTGCAGTTATTGTGCTGTTTTGTTTTTATGTGTTGTGTTAACTTTATCCCTATATATTCGTAATGTGCTCTGTTATTGTTTTTATGTGTGCTATTGCATGTTGTAGTGTTTTGTTATTATTGTTGATAATGTTTTTTGTTGTTGTGTAGTGACTGTTGTTGAATACAATGAAAAAGAATTGCTTGAAGCAATAAATCCATTCTACCGTGTTTTGCTCAGATCCTACATTATTTACGACTGTATATTCGTTGTTGAAAGGTTAAGTAAATCTACCTGGTGTGTATATTTGGGACTGTAGCAAGGAGGCCTCGTCAGGCCTTAGTACTACGGGCTCTACCGACTGGTGGTCAGCATGTTCCCCTTTCGCCCCTCTGTTTTCTCCTCACCAGGACGCCTGGAAAGAAAGTCCAGACGAATGGGAGACGGCATTTCCCCATGAGAGTCAACGCGGTCCCTTTAACCCGAACCAGAATCAGCCTAAGGCCCCGCCTATCAACAACGTCATGACCCTTTCATTGGATAAAGCCCCGGATGCCCTGGACGAGGGGTGGCACACACCCCGGATGCAGAGACTGAAGGAGCTGGCGTTTCGGAGACCGGAGGAGCGGGAGTTTCGGAGACCGGAGGAGCGGGAGTTTCGGAGACCGGAGGAGCAGGAGTTTCGGAGACCGGAGGAGCGGGAGTTGCGGAGACCGGAGGAGCCGCCGGCTTTGGAGAAGACGAGGGTGAGAACCACCGTGGAAGAGGGAGCGGCAGAAGGCGAGCCAGGAGGCCAACGACCCGGCGCATCCCCGAGCCACGTACCAAGGGGTGCGTGGCTTCTTCAGGTATGGGAGCGGATGGCAAGGGTGTTGGGGAGGCGGGAGAATGCGGTAACAGAATAGCGGCGTTTCGAATCCACCAGAAACGTACGAGATTGAGACTGTCACCCACTCTTTGCTCCTTCTCTCCTTCCCTCCCCTACTTGTTCAAAAAGCGCACCCATCACCATTATTTGCACGTGTAGGAAGTGTTTTCACTCTGGGTGTATTCCCTCACTCCCGGTCCCTTAGGAATCATAGGTTATAGCACCCAACCGCCACTGACCCCTGTCCTATTTTGTCCTTATCTCTGACTCGTGAGGGACTGCCCGGAGGACTTGATTCGACCCCAGGACGGCAGAGGTTCTCCCTACTGCGACTACGGCACCCTGTCCAAGAATAGGAAGAAAGGTCCGCGGCCCTTACGAAGAACAGGACTACTGACCAGAGCAGGACGTCAAGGAAGACGGACCCCTCTACAGAACTGAACAAACCAAGACTCTTGCATGTAAAAAGAAAATACAAGGGAATAAAACCTTATATCCGCAAACCAGGTCTACACCTCTTCACTGCCCCAACCTGACAACTGGTGCCAGAAGTGGGATCCATCACATCATCCATCAGTACACCTATGATGGAGGCCGTCGTCCAACAACTTATAGTCGGGCAAGAAAAACTGGAGTGGGCAGTGAGCCAACAACTGACGTTGGCCCAAGCTGACAGAGAGGCCTTCAGAGACACCGTTACAGCACGGATTGACAGCCTACAGCAGATTGTACAGCCTGTCTCCACACTACAGACAACAGAAGGGAGGTCCTCTCATCCACATCACTCCGGGGTTTCATTGCAGAAGTACACCCCGGGAGAAGACCCCGATGCCTTCCTTTCAAACTTTGAACGTGTTGCCAGAGCGTGTGGTTGGCCAGAAGAAAAATGGCCTTTCTTTTTGGCGCCGCTCCTGAGTGGAGAGGCACAGGCTGCTTACCAAGTAGCCAATAACACAGGGGACACTCCTTACGCCACAGTAAAAGACGTCATATTGGACCATTTGGGACTTGACCGAGAAGCATATAGGGTCCGATTCTGAAAAGAGAAAGGCAACGTCGGGGAAAACCCCAAGATCCTTTTTATTAGACTAAAGATGGCCGCCGATAAATGGCTGCGACCCAATACCAGTACCAAGGAAGAAATAATGAACCAGATCTATATGGAGCAATTCATAGAGGCCCTCCCGTATGGATCCCAAAGGTGGTTGAGACAGCATTCCACTCTTACAGTGGAACAAGCTGTCGACATGGCGAGCAACTTCTCACGAGCGCAACCAAGATTAACATCCTGGGACATGGAAAAAACAGGCAAAGGTGGAGCCCCTCACACTAGGACTGACAAGAAGATAAAACCCCTTGTAGAGGCTCCCAAAACCCGTTTTGGTAGACTAGAGCCTCCGCCGTTGAAGGGTCCCCAATGTTTCGAATGCGGGGAATGGGGCCATATCGCCAGGATGTGTCCTCGCCGAAAACCAGCGGAGGAACCCATGGAAGTCGGGTACATTCCGAGGGCGGTGTTGTACTCTGCGGAAATGGGGCCCTCTTTCTACGTGAGTGTCTGGGTCAATGATAAACAGCTAAAAGCCCTATTAGATTCAGGGTGTAGACAGTCGGTGGTACAGAAAGACATAGTGCGACCAGAGCAGGTCTTGCCCTCAGAAAAGGTACACATTAGATGCGTCCACGGAGATGTCAGAACCTACCCAGTAGCTCAGATGACGGTAAACACCACTGACCACTCGCCTTGTACAGTAAGGGTGGGGGTGGTAGAGACGCTTCCTGAAGACCTGATAATGGGTATAGATAATCCCCATTTTTTGTCCCTGTTCCACTCTGAAATTCGAAAACAGATTGAGAGAAACCACAAGACAGTAGCCCTTACTTCCTCAGAGCCCTGGGTTTTAGATGGCAGCTTCCGGTTTTCACAAGCCAATGATCGCACCCTTTTTAATGCATGGGAAACTGCCCACCAGACCCAAGACACCACAAACCACGCGTACCCCCGTTTTGTAATCCGTAACGATCTCTTATACCGAGAAGCGAAAGAAGGCGAACACCTACAGTTGTTAGTCCCAAAAGACTTCAGGGAGCAGATCTTGTTCTACGCACACGCCCACCTAGTCGCCGGTCATTCGGGGGCAGAGAAAACGACCAAACACCTTCTCCGTTTCTTCTACTGGCCAGGTGTTTACCGAGAGACTCAACAGTACTGCCAGACCTGCGAGATCTGCCAAAGGGGGAATACCCAACGACCCCCAAGAGTACCGCTACAACCATTACCCGTGATCGGAACCCCGTTCGAACGAGTGGGGATGGACCTAATAGGACCCCTCCCGAAGACATCAAAGGGCAACACGTATGCCCTGGTCATAGTGGATTACGCCACCAGGTTTCCGGAGGCCTTCCCTTTGAAAGCCCCTACTACCAAAAACATCAGCGAAAAACTGGTTGAGTTATTTTCAAGGGTGGGGTTTCCAAAGGCCATCTTAACCGACCAAGGCACTCCGTTTACATCCAGGCTCATGGGGGAGGTCTGTAAAACATTGAACCTAGACCATCTTAGAACATCGGTTTACCATCCCCAAACCGACGGATTGGTGGAACGATATAACAAGACCCTGAAAGGAACCTTGAAGAAGATGTTGGAGGTTGAAAAAAAGAATGGGACCAGCTATTGCCCTTAGCCTTATACGTGATACGGGCACAGGAACAGAGCAGCCTCGGTTGCTCGGCCTTTGAGCTCCTCTACGGGAGAATGCCGCGTTCATTATTAGAAATCACACGCGACACGTGGGAGAACGAAGCTGACACAGACCGCAGGTCCCTTCTGGAATATACCTGCCGTCTCAAGGCCAAGCTGGGAAAGCTACGTGACATGGCCCATTGTAATTTGAGACAAAGCCAAGAACGGCAGAAGAAAAACTATGATAAAGGGAAAACATGGCGAAAGTTGGAGATAGGCGATTGGGCCCTGGTCATGCTGCCAACCACTACACAGAAATTTAGAAATAAATGGTCTGGCCCCTTTCCCGTCCGCAGTACCATTGGCAATACAACGTACCGGCTTCAGATGACCCCGACGCGGACCCAGTGCTTTCATATTAATTTGTTGAAAAAATGGCTGGGGCCCACTCCAAAAGAAGCACACTTAATCTTACCGTCCTCGTCCAGAAACACAATGTTGGCTCAGCTTCCCATTAACGAAGAACTGACCGCCGACATGAAAAAGGATCTACACCGACTCCTCACGAACTACGAACCTATCTTCTCGGACCTACCGGGGCGAACAGATCTCGCAGAACACCATATAGAGACACAACCGGGTAAAATCGTCAAACAAAAACCTTTTAGAATACCGGCAGCGCGACGGGCGGACGTGAAAAGAGAAGTACAAGACATGCTTCGCCTGGGTGTGATCAGACCCTCCCACAGCAATTGGTCCTCACCGATTGTCATGGTTCCTAAGCCCGATGGGAGCACCCGTTTTTGCATGGACTTCCGGGCCCTGAATGCCGTCTCAAACTTTGACGCATACCCGATACCGAGAGTAGACGATCTAGTGGAGAAACTGGGGGATGCCAAATTCATCACGACCCTGGACCTTACTAAAGGTTATTGGCAAGTGCCCTTAAAAGAAGAAGACCGTAAAAAGACAGCATTTTCCACCGATGAAGGGCTCTTCGAGTTCAACGTCCTGCCGTTTGGCCTACATGGGGCTCCCGCTACATTTCAAAGGCTAATGAACTCCATCTTATTGCCTTTTTCTTCTTTTTGTTCGGCCTATTTGGATGACATTGTCATTTTCAGTCCAACCTGGTCAAGACACTTACAGGACCTGAATAGCATCCTACAAGCCCTCCAACGTGCGGGACTACATATCAACTCCAGGAAATCAAGGGTGGCCTTCCACACGGTGAACTATCTAGGCTACGTCTTGGGGGATGGGATGATAGCCCCCCAAACGGAGAAAATAAAAGCAATCGTCAGTGCCCCTTTTCCCTCTTCAAAACGTGAACTTCGATCCTTTCTGGGGTTGATAGGTTATTACCGTCGGTTCATACCCAGATTCTCTGACATTGCCTCACCTCTGACAAACGTCTTACGAAAAGAGGTCCATGTCAGACATCTGGTGAACCCGTCCCCGGAAATGCAAGAGGCCTTCAACTCCTTAAAACACCTGATCACTACCAGTCCGATTCTCATTTCTCCTAATTTCCATAAACAATTTATACTTACCACCGATGCCTCAAACACAGGGCTGGGGGCGGTATTGTCACAGGAGGGAGACGATGGGCTAGAACACCCCATTCTATTCATAAGTAGGAAGTTGTTCCCCAGGGAGTGCAAATATTCCACGATTGAGCGGGAATGCTTAGCCGTCAAATGGGCGATGGACAAATTGAGGTTCTATCTGGAGGGTCGTCCATTTCTCCTGTACACCGATCATGCTCCACTACTGTGGATGTATCGCAATAAATCACAGAACCCCAGGGTACTTCGCTGGTTTTTATCCCTTCAGCCGTTTTCCTTTCATGTGAGACACAAAAAGGGGAAGGACAATGGGAGTGCGGATTATCTCTCTAGGACACCTTCTCTCCCCGAACGGGAGAATCCAAGGGGGGAGGTATGTAGCAAGGAGGCCTCGTCATGCCTTAGTACTACGGGCTCTACCGACTGGTGGTCAGCATGTTCCCCTTTCGCCCCTCTGTTTTCTCCTCACCAGGACGCCTGGAAAGAAAGTCCAGACGAATGGGAGACGGCATTTCCCCATGAGAGTCAACGCGGTCCCTTTAACCCGAACCAGAATCAGCCTGAGGCCCCGCCTATCAACAACGTCATGACCCTTTCATTGGATAAAGCCCCGGATGCCCTGGACGAGGGGTGGCACACACCCCGGATGCAGAGACTGAAGGAGCTGGCGTTTCAGAGACCGGAGGAGCGGGAGTTTCGGAGACCGGAGGAGCGGGAGTTTCGGAGACCGGAGGAGCGGGAGTTTCGGAGACCGGAGGAGCGGGAGTTGCGGAGACCGGAGGAGCGGGAGTTGCGGAGACCGGAGGAGCCGCCGGCTTTGGAGAAGACGAGAGTGAGAACCACCGTGGAAGAGGGAGCGGCAGAAGGCGAGCCAGGAGGCCAACGACCCGGCGCATCCCCGAGCCACGTACCAAGGGGTGCGTGGCTTCTTCAGGTATGGCAGCGGATGGCAAGGGTGTTGGGGAGGCGGGAGAATGCGGTAACAGAATAGCGGCGTTTCGAATCCACCAGAAACGTACGAGATTGAGACTGTCACCCACTCTTTGCTCCTTCTCTCCTTCCCTCCCCTACTTGTTCATAAAGCGCACCCATCACCATTATTTGCACGTGTAGGAAGTGTTTTCACTCTGGGTGTATTCCCTCACTCCCGGTCCCTTAGGAATCATAGTTTATAGCACCCAACCGCCACTGACCCCTGTCCTATTTTGTCCTTTTCTCTGACTTGTGAGGGACTGCCCGGAGGACTTGATTCGACCCCAGGACGGCAGAGGTTCTCCCTACTGCGACTACGGCACCCTGTCCAAGAATAGGAAGAAAGGTCCGCGGCCCTTACGAAGAACAGGACTACTGACCAGAGCAGGACGTCAAGGAAGACGGACCCCTCTACAGAACTGAACAAACCAAGACTCTTGCATGTAAAAAGAACATACAAGGGAATAAAACCTTATATCCGCAAACCAGGTCTACGCCTCTTCACTGCCCCAACCCGACAACTGGTGCCAGAAGTGGGATCCATCACATCATCCATCAGTACACCTATGATGGAGGCCGTCGTCCAACAACTTATAGTCGGCAAGAAAAACTGGAGTGGGCAGTGAGCCAACAACTGACGTTGGCCCAAGCTGACAGAGAGGCCTTCAGAGACACCGTTACAGCACGGATTGACAGCCTACAGCAGATTGTACAGCCTGCCTCCACACTACAGACAACAGAAGGGAGGTCCTCTCATCCACATCACTCCGGGGTTTCATTGCAGAAGTACACCCCGGGAGAAGACCCCGATGCCTTCCTTTCAAACTTTGAACGTGTTGCCAGAGCGTGTGGTTGGCCAGAAGAAAAATGGCCTTTCTTTTTGGCGCCGCTCCTGAGTGGAGAGGCATAGGCTGCTTACCAAGTAGCCAATAACACAGGGGACACTCCTTACGCCACAGTAAAAGACGTCATATTGGACCATTTGGGACTTGACCGAGAAGCATATAGGGTCCGATTCAGAAAAGAGAAAGGCAACGTCGGGGAAAACCCCAAGATCCTTTTTATTAGACTAAAGATGGCCGCCGATAAATGGCTGCGACCCAATACCAGTACCAAGGAAGAAATAATGAACCAGATCTATATGGAGCAATTCATAGAGGCCCTCCCGTATGGATCCCAAAGGTGGTTGAGACAGCATTCCACTCTTACAGTGGATTAAGCTGTCGACATGGCGAGCAACTTCTCACGAGCGCAACCAAGATTAACATCCTGGGACATGGAAAAAACAGGCAAAGGTGGAGCCCCTCACACTAGGACTGACAAGAAGATAAAACCCCTTGTAGAGGCTCCCAAAACCCGTTTTGGTAGACTAGAGCCTCCGCCGTTGAAGGGTCCCCAATGTTTCGAATGCGGGGAATGGGGCCATATCGCCAGGATGTGTCCTCGCCGAAAACCAGCGGAGGAACCCATGGAAGTCGGGTACATTCCGAGGGCGGTGTTGTACTCTGCGGAAATGGGGCCCTCTTTCTACGTGAGTGTCTGGGTCAATGATAAACAGCTAAAAGCCCTATTAGATTCAGGGTGTAGACAGTCGGTGGTACAGAAAGACATAGTGCGACCAGAGCAGGTCTTGCCCTCAGAAAAGGTACACATTAGATGCGTCCACGGAGATGTCAGAACCTACCCAGTAGCTCAGATGACGGTAAACACCACTGACCACTCGCCTTGTACAGTAAGGGTGGGGGTGGTAGAGACGCTTCCTGAAGACCTGATAATGGGTATAGATAATCCCCATTTTTTGTCCCTGTTCCACTCTGAAATTCGAAAACAGATTGAGAGAAACCACAAGACAGTAGCCCTTACTTCCTCAGAGCCCTGGGTTTTAGATGGCAGCTTCCGGTTTTCACAAGCCAATGATCGCACCCTTTTTAATGCATGGGAAACTGCCCACCAGACCCAAGACACCACAAACCACGCGTACCCCCGTTTTGTAATCCGTAACGATCTCTTGTACCGAGAAGCGAAAGAAGGCGAACCCCTACAGTTGTTAGTCCCAAAAGACTTCAGGGAGCAGATCTTGTTCTACGCACACGCCCACCTAGTCGCCGGTCATTCGGGGGCAGAGAAAACGACCAAACACCTTCTCCGTTTCTTCTACTGGCCAGGTGTTTACCGAGAGACTCAACAGTACTGCCAGACCTGCGAGATCTGCCAAAGGGGGAATACCCAACGACCCCCAAGAGTACCGCTACAACCATTACCCGTGATCGGAACCCCGTTCGAACGAGTGGGGATGGACCTAATAGGACCCCTCCCGAAGACATCAAAGGGCAACACGTATGCCCTGGTCATAGTGGATTACGCCACCAGGTTTCCGGAGGCCTTCCCTTTGAAAGCCCCTACTACCAAAAACATCAGCGAAAAACTGGTTGAGTTATTTTCAAGGGTGGGGTTTCCAAAGGCCATCTTAACCGACCAAGGCACTCCGTTTACATCCAGGCTCATGGGGGAGGTCTGTAAAACATTGAACCTAGACCATCTTAGAACGTCGGTTTACCATCCCCAAACCGACGGATTGGTGGAACGATATAACAAGACCCTGAAAGGAACCTTGAAGAAGATGTTGGAGGTTGAAAAAAAAGAATGGGACCAGCTATTGCCCTTAGCCTTATACGTGATACGGGCACAGGAACAGAGCAGCCTCGGTTGCTCGGCCTTTGAGCTCCTCTACGGGAGAATGCCGCGTTCATTATTAGAAATCACACGCGACACGTGGGAGAACGAAGCTGACACAGACCGCAGGTCCCTTCTGGAATATACCTGCCGTCTCAAGGCCAAGCTGGGAAAGCTACGTGACATGGCCCATTGTAATTTGAGACAAAGCCAAGAACGGCAGAAGAAAAACTATGATAAAGGGAAAACATGGCGAAAGTTGGAGATAGGCGATTGGGCCCTGGTCATGCTGCCAACCACTACACAGAAATTTAGAAATAAATGGTCTGGCCCCTTTCCCGTCCGCAGTACCATTGGCAATACAACGTACCGGCTTCAGATGACCCCGACGCGGACCCAGTGCTTTCATATTAAATTGTTGAAAAAATGGCTGGGGCCCACTCCAAAAGAAGCACACTTAATCTTACCGTCCTCGTCCAGAAACACAACGTTGGCTCAGCTTCCCATTAACGAAGAACTGACCGCCGACATGAAAAAGGATCTACACCGACTCCTCACGAACTACGAACCTATCTTCTCGGACCTACCGGGGCGAACAGATCTCGCAGAACACCATATAGAGACACAACCGGGTAAAATCGTCAAACAAAAACCTTATAGAATACCGGCAGCGCAACGGGCGGACGTGAAAAGAGAAGTACAAGACATGCTTCGCCTGGGTGTGATCAGACCCTCCCACAGCAATTGGTCCTCACCGATTGTCATGGTTCCTAAGCCCGATGGGAGCACCCGTTTTTGCATGGACTTCCGGGCCCTGAATGCCGTCTCAAACTTTGACGCATACCCGATACCGAGAGTAGACGATCTAGTGGAGAAACTGGGGGATGCCAAATTCATCACGACCCTGGACCTTTCTAAAGGTTATTGGCAAGTGCCCTTAGAAGAAGAACACCGTAAAAAGACAGCATTTTCCACCGATGAAGGGCTCTTCGAGTTCAACGTCCTGCCGTTTGGCCTACATGGGGCTCCCGCTACATTTCAAAGGCTAATGAACTCCATCTTATTGCCTTTTTCTTCTTTTTGTTCGGCCTATTTGGATGACATTGTCATTTTCAGTCCAACCTGGTCAAGACACTTACAGGACCTGAATAGCATCCTACAAGCCCTCCAACGTGCGGGACTACATATCAACTCCAGGAAATCAAGGGTGGCCTTCCACACGGTGAACTATCTAGGCTACGTCTTGGGGGATGGGATGATAGCCCCCCAAACGGAGAAAATAAAAGCAATCGTCAGTGCCCCTTTTCCCTCTTCAAAACGTGAACTTCGATCCTTTCTGGGGTTGATAGGTTATTACCGTCGGTTCATACCCAGATTCTCTGACATTGCCTCACCTCTGACAAACGTCTTACGAAAAGAGGTCCATGTCAGACATCTGGTGAACCCGTCCCTGGAAATGCAAGAGGCCTTCAACTCCTTAAAACACCTGATCACTACCAGTCCGATTCTCATTTCTCCTAATTTCCATAAACAATTTATACTTACCACCGATGCCTCAAACACAGGGCTGGGGGCGGTATTGTCACAGGAGGGAGACGATGGGCTAGAACACCCCATTCTATTCATAAGTAGGAAGTTGTTCCCCAGGGAGTGCAAATATTCCACGATTGAGCGGGAATGCTTAGCCGTCAAATGGGCGATGGACAAATTGAGGTTCTATCTGGAGGGTCGTCCATTTCTCCTGTACACCGATCATGCTCCACTACTGTGGATGTATCGCAATAAATCACAGAACCCCAGGGTACTTCGCTGGTTTTTATCCCTTCAGCCGTTTTCCTTTCATGTGAGACACAAAAAGGGGAAGGACAATGGGAGTGCGGATTATCTCTCTAGGACACCTTCTCTCCCCGAACGGGAGAATCCAAGGGGGGAGGTATGTAGCAAGGAGGCCTCGTCAGGCCTTAGTACTACGGGCTCTACCGACTGGTGGTCAGCATGTTCCCCTTTCGCCCCTCTGTTTTCTCCTCACCAGGACGCCTGGAAAGAAAGTCCAGACGAATGGGAGACGGCATTTCCCCATGAGAGTCAACGCGGTCCCTTTAACCCGAACCAGAATCAGCCTGAGGCCCCGCCTATCAACAACGTCATGACCCTTTCATTGGATAAAGCCCCGGATGCCCTGGACGAGGGGTGGCACACACCCCGGATGCAGAGACTGAAGGAGCTGGCGTTTCGGAGACCGGAGGAGCGGGAGTTTCGGAGACCGGAGGAGCGGGAGTTTCGGAGACCGGAGGAGCGGGAGTTGCGGAGACCGGAGGAGCCGTCGGCTTTGGAGAAGACGAGGGTGAGAACCACCATGGAAGAGGGAGCGGCAGAAGGCGAGCCAGGAGGCCAACGACCCGGCGCATCCCCAAGCCACGTACCAAGGGGTGCGTGGCTTCTTCAGGTACGGTAGCGGATGGCAAGGGTGTTGGGGAGGCGGGAGAATGCGGTAACAGAATAGCGGCGTTTCGAATCCACCAGAAACGTACGAGATTGAGACTGTCACCCACTCTTTGCTCCTTCTCTCCTTCCCTACCCTACTTGTTCATAAAGCGCACCCATCACCATTATTTGCACATGTAGGAAGTGTTTTCACTCTGGGTGTATTCCCTCACTCCCGGTCCCTTAGGAATCATAGGTTATAGCACCCAACCGCCACTGACCCCTGTCCTATTTTGTCCTTTTCTCTGACTCGTGAGGGACTGCCCGGAGGACTTGATTCGACCCCAGGACGGCAGAGGTTCTCCCTACTGCGACTACGGCACCCTGTCCAAGAATAGGAAGAAAGGTCCGCGGCCCTTACGAAGAACAGGACTACTGACCAGAGCAGGACGTCAAGGAAGACGGACCCCTCTACAGAACTGAACAAACCAAGACTCTTGCATGTAAAAAGAAAATACAAGGGAATAAAACCTTATATCCGCAAACCAGGTCTACGCCTCTTCACTGCCCCAACCCGACAGGGACTCATGTTTATCTTTATGAAATAAGTTCTTTCAAGCTCCAGGTATTGAGATTTGTTCTTCTGTTCGGCATACTAGGTCTCTGACATCAAGAGGTGGGGCCGCGAGGTGGCAAGCCCAGCAGCTTGCATAGCCTACTTCCTGGCCTCTCTACCCATTTTCGGTACCCCCATTTTCTCCTGGACCAATATAGTCAAAGTTGAGGGGTGAGCTGGAGGCCAGGTGGTGGCCAGGTAATGGGTTTCAGGCTAATTTCGAGTCCCGTATTGGAGGTGAACCGCTTGCCCAAGAGTGCCAGCAAATTGGAGGGTTCAGGTTTTAGAGGCAAAGGGCCTCATTCACAAGTTGCACTTTGTAGTAAGTTTTGTAGTGGTACACCTGTACTACAAATCTTACTACAAAGTGGTATTCATAAACTGCAATTTTGTAGTAACTTACTCTTTTGTAGTAACTTACCTATGTAACCTAAACTTTTGTATTAACTTAAACTTTTGTTGTAACTTGTAGGTGTAACTTACACTTTGTAGTAACTCACACTTTTGTAGTAAGTCCAGCATTACACATTGTCAACCAATGGTACTGCAACACCCTCCCATAGCAAATAATGATGGCTGGGACTTTAAAAAAAACCATAGGGAATAATACTGAATTCAATTAGATTATTTAAAATAGATAAAATCTAAATATAATTTAAATGTAGCAAGTACTTAAAAATAGTGCACATGTATTATTTAATAATAAAATATTGAATAACCTATTTTTATTTAACATAATGTACCATCTAATCTTATTACAAATAATAATAATCCCTTTAATTCTATTCATCACTTTTAATAATTATTATTGGACTTGAAAAATATTTTTTCTTCAGGTGGGAATTTGTTTTTTAATTTAAACTTCAGAAAAATATTTTTAATGTAATTTAATATAGCTCCTTTAATTTAAGTTTTGATTCAAAATTAATTTAATAGTGTTGTAGGACTTTTTCTGTTTTGGTATCTAATTAAGACACATGTATAAAATAAAGTTATGTTAATATTTAACATTAAAATATTTTTACTATTTATTTTCGAGTTAAATTTGTCACTATACTTTACCGGGGAGGGGAGGGGGGGAAGCTTGCACTGCTGCTGTCCAAGCTCACCCTGTCTTGTGAGGGATGGAAAGGTGCTTGCTGCTACTCCCACTCTGCCCATCCTGAGGGAGGGAAGCTTGCACAGCTGCTATCAAAGCTGAACCTCTCTTGTAAGTGATGCAAGAGTGTGTTGCTGCTGCTCACACTGTACCCACCCTAGGATGGAGGGAAGCTTGACCTGATACTGCCCAGCTGAACCTGTCTTGCGAGGGATGAAAGGGTGCTTTGCTGCTGCTCACGCTGTACTCATCCTGAGAGTGAGGGAAGCTTGCACTGCTGCTGCCCCAGATGAACCTGTCTTGTGAGGGATGGAAGGGTGCTTTTCTGCTGCTCACACTGTACCCATCCTGGGAGGGAAGGAAGCTTGTACAGCTGCTGCCCCAGCTGAACCTGTCTTGTAAGGGATGGAAGGTTGCTTTGCTGCTGCTCACGCTGTACCCATCCTGGGAGGGAGGGAAGCTTGCACTGCTGCTGCCCAAGCTGAACCTGTCTTGTGAGAGATAGAAGGGTGCTTTGCAGCTGCTCACACTCTGCCTATTCTGGGAGGGAGGGAAGCTTGCACTGCTGCTGTCCAAGCTCAACCTGTCTTGTGAGGGATGGAAAGGGGCTTGCTGCTACTCACACTCTGCCCATCCTGAGGGAGGGAAGCTTGCACAGCTGCTATCAAAGCTGAACCTGTCTTGTGAGTGATGCAAGAGTGTATTGCTGCTGCTCACACTGTACCCTCCTTCGGATGGAGGGAAGTTTGACCTGATGCTGCCCAAGCTGAACCTGTCTTGCGAGGGATGAAAGGGTGCTTTGCTGCTGCTCACGCTGTACCCATCCTGAGAGTGAGGGAAGCTTGCACTGCTGCTGCCCCAGATGAACCTGTCTTGTGAGGGATGGAAGAGTGCTTTGCTGCTGCTCACAATGTGCCCATCCTGGGAGGGAGGGAAGCGTGCACTGCTGCTGCCCCAGCTGAACCTGTCTTGTGAGGGATGGAAGGGTGCTTTGCTGCTGCTCACACTGTACCCATCCTGAGAGGGAGGGAAGTGTGCAGTGCTGCTGCCCCAGCTGAACCTGTCTTGTAAGGGATGGAAGGGTGCTTTGCTGCTGCTCACATTCTGCCTATTCTGGGAGGGAGGGAAGCTTGCACTGCTGCTGCTCAAGCTCAACCTGTCTTGTGAGGGATGGAAAGGGGCTTGCTGCTACTCACACTCTGCCCATCCTGAGGGAGGGAAGCTTGCACAGCTGCTATCAAAGCTGAACCTGTCTTGTTAGTGATGCAAGAGTGTATTGCTGCTGCTCACACTGTACCCACCTTAGGATGGAGGGAAGTTTGACCTGATACTGCCCAAGCTGAACCTGTCTTGCGAGGGATGAAAGGGTGCTTTGCTGCTGCTCACGCTGTACCCATCCTGAGAGTGAGGGAAGCTTGCACTGCTGCTGCCCCAGCTGAACCTGTCTTGTGAGGGATGGAAGAGTGCTTTGCTGCTGCTCACAATGTGCCCATCCTGGGAGGGAGGGAAGCGTACACTGCTGCTGCCCCAGCTGAACCTGTCTTGTGAGGGATGGAAGGGTGCTTTGCTGCTGCTCACACTGTACCCATCCTGAGAGGGAGGGAAGCGTGCAGTGCTGCTGCGCCAGCTGAACCTGTCATGTGAGGGATGGAAGGGTGATTTGCTGCTGCTCACACTGTACCCATCCTGAGAGGGCGGTACGGTTGCATGGCTGCTGCCCTGGCTGAACCTATCTTCTGAGGGATGGTAGGGTGCTTTGCTGCTGACTCTGCCTATTCTGGGAGGGAGGGAAACTTGCTCTGCTGTTGCCCGAACTGAACCTGTCTTGTAAGGGATGGTAGGGTGCTTTGCTGCTGCTTACGCTGTACTGTAACATCCAAGAAAATAAATATGAATCTTCTGTTGCTGTGTCCAAATGTAAGTTTATTCTTAGTAATCAAGTAATCAGGTACAGCATATAAACAAAGTAGTAATCCAGTAAAAGGTTCCAGTAAAGTTTAAGGTAAAGGTAAATGCAAAGGTAAAGGAAAGGCAAATGCAAAGGCATAGGAAAGGCAAATGCAAAGGCCCCAACGGGAGCAGCTGCCCTGCTGCTCATCCTGCAAGGTAGCTGGCAAGTATACTTAAACATACACAGATAGAACTCCAGGTGACCTCACAGAGACAGGCTGAGCAGCAGAGTACAAGAGACTAAGAAAGGACAAGAAAGAGAGAAGAGCAGGGAGAAGCAGAATACAACATGTGCCCATTCTGGGAGGAAGGGAAGCTTGCGTTGCTCCTGCCCAAGCTGAGCCTGTCATTTGAGGGATGGAAGGGTGCTTTGCTGCTTCTCACTCTCTGCCTATTCTGAGAGGGAGGGAAGCTTGCACTGCTGCTGTCCAAGCTGAACCTGTCTTGTGAGGGACTGAAGGGTGCTTTGCTGCTGCTCAAGCTGTACACATCCTGGGAGGGAGGGAAGCTTGCACTGCTGCTGCCAAAGCTGAACCTGTCTTGTGAGGGTGCTTTGCTGCTGCTCATGCTGTGCCTATCCTGGGATGGAGGGAAGCTTGCGCTGCTGCGACCCAAGCTGAACCTGTCTCGTGAGGGACGGAAAGGTGCTTTGCTGCTGCTTACACTCTGCCTATTCTGAGAGGGAGGGAAGCTTGCACTGCTGCTGCCCAAGCTGAACCTGTCTTGTGAGGGATGGAAGGGTGCTTTGCTGCTGCTCACACTGTACCCGCTTGCACTGCTGCTGCCCTAGCTGAACCTGTCTTGTGTGGGCTGGAAGGGTGCTTTGCTGCTGCTCACACTCTGCCTATTCCGAGAGGGAGGGAGGGAGGGAAGCCTGCACTGCTGCTGCTCCAGCTGAACCTGTCTTGTGAGGGATGGAAGGGTGCTTTGCTGCTGCTCACGCTGTACCCATTCTGGGAGGGAGGGAAGCTTGCACTGCTGCTGCCCAAGCTGTGCCTATCCTGGGAGGGAGGGAAGCTTGCAATGCTGCTGCCCAAGCTGAACCTGTCTAGTGTGGTATGGTAGGGTGCTCTACTGCTGCTCACACTGCACCCATCCTGGGAGGGAGGGAAGCTTTCACTGCTGCTGCCCCAGCTGAACCTGTCTTGTGTGGGATGAAAGGGTGCTTTGCTGCTCACGCTGTGCCTATCTTGGGAGGTAGGGAAGCTTGCACTACTGCTACTCCAGCTGAACCTGTCTTGTGTGGGATGGAAGGTTGGTTTACTGCTGCTCACGCTGTGCCTATCCTGGGAGGGTGGGAAGCGTGCACTGTGTGAGGGATGGAAGTGTTGCTTTGCTGCGGCTCACACTGTACCCATCCTGGGAGGGAGAGAAGCTTGCACTGCTGCTGCCCCAGCATCCTCCAGGGAGTAGCCTGTCCAAAGGCAGAAGAAATTGCAGTAACGACGGGGGGGAAATCAGGAGAGAGCCCAGAAAATGTTTAACAAGTTTTGTCTATGGAATCCAGGAAGATTATATATCTTTTGAACAGAAGAGCATTTGATTTGGCCTTGAAAGTATCAGTGAAGTAGTGATACACATGCCTGTGGGCAGAGAGTCCAAACTCAGGTAGTTCTACCCAAGGAGTGCTGTGCCATTGTAAACTCTTTTTTTAATGTCTGGGGTTCAAGTAGCAGAGTGCCAGCCCTATGTAAGGATATGAGCCCAATAGATATCTTCAGCTGCAATGCAAGAAATCGTGAGGTGGAGGTGTGAAGGGCCTTATGAGTGATACAGACCATTTTTAGGTCTCGCCTGGCGAAAGCAGCTCATGTAATGCTCTGCCAGAGAGGACCTTTTGGAATCAATTCTCCGCCGTGGGCTCATGCACGCGCCTGCATGGACAAAGTTGGCTGCTCTCGTCATCTGTCCATAGCAGACAGCATGCGCGGTTCCGTGGGACAATGGACAGTCCGCCACCTTCTTGTTCACTCTGGCTTCCTTCAACTCTGGCTCCGGCGTGCTTTCACTTTAAACAGTGCACGCGCGCACGCGACGGACCCAGAGTTGAAGGAAGCCGGCGTGCAACTATTTTTTTGTTCTGCTTTGCCGCGCTCACTCCCCCCCATGCGCGTTAACCACGCTGCCGCGCCTACTCCCCCCCCCCCCGCGCCCCTCTCTACTGCAGCAGGACGAGCGGCGCACAGTTAGCAGGCTAGACAAGGAGCCTAAACATACCTCATAGAAGAACATAAATAAAGCCAGACCATGAGGAAGATGGGCAGAGAGACAGGTACATGGAAAAAATACAGACGTATCAGTTCAGAGTTGAGCTAATTTTCAAACAATGTCAATGATGTCTTGTTAGATTTCATGAATGCACAAGTCTGCTCTGTGGAAAGCAATCTACAAGACAACCGTCCGGGACAAAAAAAACAGGTCAATTTCAGACACTCATCATCAGGGCTCTTGACATCCTTGAGTGCGTATATTCACAATGGCCGCAACTACTGCAATCACGCGCGAAGAAAAGAACGCAACATTTAAAAAGTGCCAGCTCACCCAGAGAGAAGCGACCACTTGACGTGAAACTGCTTCATTGAAAATACTCCCCCCTCGCCCGTTCACCACGCTGCCGTGCTCACTCCCCCCCCCCGTGTCTCAGCCCCAGCAGCTTCCTGGGCCCACACACACACACAGCGTTTCAGCTGCCAGCCGCACCCGAGTACTTCACAGGTCTTTCAAGACCATTCACTTGGCTTTGTTGTTTTTTTTACCCCTATATAGCCCTTCTAACTCTTCATACTCATATGTTAATGGCACAGCCCAGCAAAACCTGTCCTAGTAGCGTTAGACGACCCACTGCATTACCTACCAGCCTTCCTAGAGGAGCTAGAGTGGTTTGGGAAGGTGTCTGGCTTTTGCATTAAGATACAGAAGTCACAGACCCTCAATATATTGATGCCGCCCACCCTGCAGGAGCAATTGGCTGCTAGCTACTCTCTAGCATGGACTGCATTCTCGGTATTGTATCTCGGAGTACAGATTGCCTCCACGATCCAGGACTCAATTACAGCACTTTACTCTGCCATATAGGGACAAACATCGCCAAATAAAGGCATTACAACCTCTCCTGGCTCTGACTTATATATGACAATACTCTCCAGGGCTCTATTTATATTCCAGGCCTTTCCGTTGATACCACCTGCAGGTATGCTGAAATCCATGCTTTGTATGGGAAAGCAAACACCCACGTATGCATCACGATCAGATATACCACCCCACTGGAGAGGGGGACCTGGAGGTTCCTAATCTACACTACCATCAAGCAGCACAGCTCCACCTCTTGGTGGAGTGGCACCTCCCAGAGACCGAAAAGCATGCAATAATGGGAGAGCACCTTTGGAAGATACTTAGGCTACACACGAAATACAGGGCATGCAGTCTATACTACTCGGCGATCACCAGAGCTACCCGCGCGGCCTGGGATAGAGTGGCCACTCGAAAGGAACGCAGCCCCCCAACACCATTTATATCCATATTTGGTAACTCAGACTTTGCTTCCGGCCTTCCCCTACAGCCCTTTCGGCAAGGCAACATACTGGCTTCAAGTCCATCGGACATTTTATTTTTTACGCTGATGGTCTCATCCCCTTCCAGTAACTGAAAACTAAGGTATCCCTGAAACAGAGCACCTCCACTACCTGCAGATCAAGCACTGGATAACCCCCTTCCCCACCCCGAGGTACAATAAGAGGCGAGATGAACACTCACTCCCCTTGAGAAATGGCTCCTACTCAAAGATGGAGACAAGCGTATTATCAACAAATTATACGCCCTCCTGACCCACCCCGATGTGAAAGAGAAAATTGCGGGCCAGAGGCACTGGGAAACAGGCGTTGGGAGGGTAATTCACACATAAAGAATGGGGAGACATATACTTTCAGGTGCGCCGCACAGCTTGTTGGGCATCAAGCGTAGAAACCTCTACTAAGATAGTGATCTATTGGCATTTCTCACATGCTGGACTACACAGGGCTAACCCTGCCAGCAGTGAGGACTGCTGGAGAGGCTGCGGGGAGGGGGAGAAACACTCCTCCACATACTTTGGGCAAATATTCCAGCACAGTCTTCTCACCAAGATTAACTGCAGCTCATTAGATGGGATGCATAGTTGGCTACTTCTAGATATGTAAAATTATTTGAATTATGTTTTGAGCGGCCTAATCCATGTTAAACTTTGTACAATATATTTTCTCCTATCTTTCTCCTATATATTCTGCAATCTTTTCTTCTATGTCTATACTTGTCTATGAAATTATGGAACCTGTAACTCACTGATCCTCATGTGAAGCGCTCTGATACTTCCGGGTCTAGCCAGCGCTATATAAAACGTTGCAAATAAAAAATAAATAAATAAAAATAAACCTCCCTCCTCTCTGAATGGTGCCCAATTGCCACCCTGCCGATCAATGTAGAGGGGGGGGTAGGGGGTGGGGGTGGCAAAACAGGGCGCTTTTGTTGTGTTACCGACCGACGATGGCGCAAACTCGCACCTGATGAATGGGCCGCCGCCCTCACAGACTCCATCCCCGAACCTTTAACCGACCCTGCCATAGCTGACAGACAGTTCAATGAATGGATCACCTCCTCATTAGACACACTTCTCCCAAAATCTGCGATGCTTAAACATCCTAAAAGACTATCCTCCGCTCCCTGGTACACCCCAGAGCTCAAAGCTCTGCGTCAAGAGTGCAAGAGAACGGAACGCTCCTGGAGAAGACTTAAATCAGAGATCAATAAAGACATCTATTCCATCTCTCTATCTACCTATAAAACCGCTATCCGAAAAACCAAAAGCATGTTCTTCCAGGGGAGAATAGAGAAAGCTGGATGCTCCAGTAAAGAATCCTATGCCATCCTTAAAGAGCTGTTGAAAACCCCAGAACCGGGACCGAGACACCACACTGACCCCAAAGCTGATCAGGAGAAATGCCAACAATTGGCTAATTTCTTTCACGACAAAATTCAAACAATTCTTGCCTCAATTCCCTCTGTGAATTCGTGTGAAGAAATTGCCCCCCCGTACCCTCCATCATCTATCTGTCTCTCCTCCTGGGGCCAAGTTACCACCGAAGAAGTAGGAAACACGCTCAAATCCATGAAGAGCGGATCCCCCAGGGACCCTGCCCCACTCTGGATCCTTAAGGAGGTAGCCCACACGATCACTCCCCCTTTGACCCATTTGATCAATGCCTCACTCCAACAGGGAGTTGTCCCCCCGAGCTGGAAGACGGCGGTCGTAAAAGCCTTATTAAAAAAACCATCCCTCGACCCCGAGAATCTGGCGAATTACAGGCCCATCTCCCTTCTCCCAGGAGTCAGTAAGATCGCGGAAAAACTAGTCAACAGGAAACTCTCGCAGTTTCTCGAGGTCAATAATAAACTAAAAAGTTCCCAGACGGACTTTCGACCAGGACAGGGCACTGACATCGCCCTCCTGGCAGCGGTAGAAGAGGCCAGAACACTATTGGACGGAGGAGGATCAGTGGCAGTGATCCTCCTCGACCTAAGTGCGGCATTCGACACCGTCAACCACCATCTCCTTATTAAAAGACTTAAAAGAGTTGGCGTGGAAGGCTCGGCCTTATCCTGGCTTTCATCCTTCCTAGCTCAACGGACCTACCAGATCTGGGAGAAGAACGCCCGCTCCTCCGAAATGCCCCTCCAATGTGGTGTGCCTCAGGGCTCCTCCCTGAGCCCCACATTATTTAATATCTATATGTCCACATTGGAGGAGGTCATCACCCCATTCAGAGTGAGTGTCGTCAGCTATGCTGACGACACACAATTAGTAGTATCTCTGTCTCACCCCAGACAACAATCAGCAGACCTATTCAACTGCCTTACGCAGGTCCATTGCTGGATGAATAAGTCAGCTCTAAAATTAAATGGGACAAAAACCGAAGTCCTGCTCCTCGGCCCGAAAGGCCTCTCACTCTCCCCTAACATCTGGCCCACTTGCCTGGGCCCTCCCCCCGACCCAAAAGAAGAGGTCAAGAGTCTGGGGGTCTGGATCGACACTGACCTCTCATTCACAGTTCAGGCTAAGAAAGTAGCTGGGACCTGTTTCGGCCTTTTAAAATCCCTGAGAAAAGTTCTGCCCCTCTTACCCTTCGACTCACAAAAATTGCTAATTCAAGGCCTTATACTATCAAGGCTTGACTATAGCAACGTGATTTATCTGGGCGCTCCTGAAGCGACTCTCAACAAGCTTCAGAGAATCCAGAATACCGCAGCCCGGATTATCACAAATACCCCTGCCAGAACTTCCGCTAAACCTGCTCTAAAAAACCTCCATTGGCTTCCCATAAGGGAGCGAGTCAAATTCAAGGCTCTATGCCTAGCCCACAAACTTCTGCAAAAACAAGGCCCCCCAGTCCTTAGTAAACTCATCACTCCCTATAAAGCCACAAGATCCCTCCGGTCTGACACAGAAAATTTCATCACTTCCCCCAGATTCAAGAAAGCCCGAGCCGGAGGAAGACGCTTCTCAGTTCAAACCGCACGTCTTTGGAACTCGCTCCCCCGCGACTTGCGACTCGAACCACAATACCTTCGCTTCAGGAAGCAACTAAAAACTCATCTTTTTCCCAAATAACTCACGCCTTCCCCTACACTGAGTCTTTGTCCCCCCCCCCCCTCCTCCTCACCTCTGTTTTGACCCTGGCCCACCGAACTGGAGAGTTAGGGTTCTCGTTAGCGCTGGGATACCTCAGGGTGACTATGCGCTCTACAAAAATAAATAATAATAATAATAATAATAATTTCCCATACCTGCGAACCCCCCCATCCACCATCCCTTCGCACAATGTTCCACTCCTGCCGCCCGATCAATTTAGAGGGGGGGGTAGGGGGTGGGGGTGGCAAAACAGGGCGCTTTTGTTGTGTTTCCAGCTTCTAGCTGCTATATGGCCTAGGCTCGGCCCCTGTGCAGGGGCTGCTGCTCAGGAGAGTGAAACTGCATCGGCTTGTGCAGTCCCGGCACGTGGCAGGTACACAATCCAGGGCATCTAAGTTCATGCTCCCCGGGAACTGCTTCGAACAGACACCATGGCTGCGGCAATCGCACCCCTTCTCCGCAGGGCGGTGGCAGGAAGGTGCTCACCCACACCGTGGCGCAGATCAATATGGAGATTGTTACCCAGGTACACACTTCTTCTCCAGACCACTTTTTAAAAAAAGTGCTTATGTTACAATCTCACTAAGCATCAGTTGTGAGTAAGGACTTCTATAAAACATACACAGCACACATGCGACACTCCAAAACTAACAAGTTACATGTAGTAAGAAATATGCACTTCAAGCCGCCTAGGATATCAAATAGGAGCTGGATAGTAAAAAGAGGCTATAAGGAACAGGCATTGGTGTGTCGTGCGAATGGTGCCCAAATCCCCACGGTCCAAGGTAGTTGAGAGATAATGCTTGCATCTTCAAGTTGACAGAAGCCGTGTGGGCAACAGATAATAGATGTGCTTCAAATATCATGCACACGTTTTACCAAAGATAACTCATAAAGTTATTGAGAAGTTCGAACTCCCAGACTTAATGTAGTTGTGCTTAAGACCACTCCGTGCTCCTGCTCACAAGCTCGTCTACCTCCTCCCTACCCTCCACGAGTAGAGTACCTGAGCGCACTGCCCCAGTCCTCTCCTACCCTCGCTGCATGACTAACCACTTCTAAGGTCCCAAAGGCTTAGACCTATTGGCTATGCCAATGCTTGTCTATAAGGCTCTGGCTTCAATAGGAAGCCATTGGAGAGTTAGCAGCACTGGTGAAATATGATACTTTCTTTTTGTACCAGAGATGAAACCCACTGTGCCCTGTACCAATGCTTTCAAGGGGAGCAAGAGGACCTTAGGGAAGCCCAGTAAGAAGAGAGTTGCAAAAGTAAGTCCTAAACAATGCCAGTCATTGGACAAGAGTCTTGAGATGTGTTTCAGGAATGAACTGACAAATCTATCAAAGCAAACAGAGTGGAAAACACGCATTTCTAGCAACTGTGTTGATTTGTATCTGAATATTGAGTCTTTTATCTAGAATGACATGTAAGAATTCGATAACGATCGGTGTATAGTCCAGGATATTAATTGAGTCGATCCAGGATTGGACTGGTAGTGTTGGCTGGAAGGAAGAGATGAGGAGAAACTCAGTCTTTGATGTATGTAATTTTAAGTCACCCAGTCTTGAACGAGTATCAGCAAGATGAGAAACATCATTGGGTGAGGGTTGTATGTTGGAAGAACGCATGCCTTTACCACGCATGTCACTACTCCTCAGTCTTTCCAAAGAATGAGTCTTTACCACGCATTCCTTTACCAATCAAATCATTACAATGACTTGTCTTAGGGAAAGTGCTGGACTTTGGAGCGGTATAATTTACTATTCCATTCTATTTATGAGTGAGAAGTAGGGTGACTTTGCCAGTTTGAGGCAATTAGGGAGCTATCCTTGTCTTAGTAAAAGGTTTACTCGATTGGCCCAATTGGGCAGAAATAGGTAAGCCAGGTCTTTGGTGATATTCCCAGGCAAGGAATTCATGAAAACATTGAAGTGTTAAGAGTTCATGATAATTGTAGGATAATCATCAAACGACACTACGTCAAAGTGTTGTCAAGTATCCATCAGATGGGGTTCTGTTTTAGTTGTGAGTCTGGGATTTAACACAGTGATTGCTCAATGGATTTCATTTTGTAGCTGAACAAATTAGCACATTCTTCTGATTTAGTTGAGGGGTCTTCCATTTGATGGAAGTTGGGAGATTGTTCTCATCTCTTACTATTTCAACCAGTTGTGTAGGGCAATTCTTAGCTGAGTTAATAGAGATGTGAAGTGAGAAGCCTTTGCATTGAAGATATTTCTTTTGTAGAGTGAGCTAGGTGCCCTAAGCGAAACTGAGTTAGGTCTCCACTTTTTCTTCACCAATCAGAACGATTTCCTTTTCTTGTACCGTTCTTTTGTGAATGAGGGGTCAGAAGGTACAGGTCTATTTATTTTGTTCTTTGGCAGGGCTAAGTCATGAAGCAGTTCAGACATGCATTCAATAATATTGGAGGATGGAGTGTTGATGTTATCATCAGAGCTAATGAGGAGGGGAGTATATTTTGTGCTAGTGCTGCAAAATTGTTGTGGTCCCTAAATAATGTTAGCTCCTTTTTCGATTGGCCTTGAGTCACAGTGCGAGAATAACAGAGAAAAGGACATGAGATGGTGATCAGACCAATCAACATGCATCAGGTCTTACATGGAAATGTTGAAGTGGGTGGATCAATGTTGTGCAAGGTCATTGTCTGAGAGAAAAGATGAAAAAAGAATGACTGCAGAGTTATTGGGGGTCACCTGAATGGAGATTTAAATAGCAGACACAAAATTTACCATCTCTGTGAGTTAACTGGTTGGTAACGTGCTCCATGTGCTCAAGGAAAAAAAAGGTTGAATTTTAACCACAATGACGATAAATAACATTCAGTCTAGTGGGAGAGCTCTGCTATGAGCTCCAAAATTAGACCCTGGAAAGAGGAGAACAAATCAGCGGGTGCATCTTTACACTCAATTCTCTTGTCGCCATATACTGCAGCTCCGTTCTCTGTCCTACCAACGTGATCCCGATGGATCATAACATGACCTGGGGAGCAGGAAGTCCATGGCATTGCACGAAGTCTCAGAAAGTATAAGTAGATCTGTTTACAATCCCAGCAGGTTCCAGACTATGCTTCACTGATGATCTACAGATATGAGGAATCCAAAGCAGGGATGGATAGATCATTTTGGTGCATGAAGTGACAAAGGGTGCTAGTGGTATCTGCCTACGGTCACTATGCAACACTCCCCTTGGAAGGTTGGTCTGCTGTTCTGCTCTCTCTGTACTTAAATATTTGAGACAGCAGCTATGAAGACAATAGCCATCTAGGGCCATGTTTATGAAAAAGTGGTGCATCGCACCAAGTCACCTTGCAGCACTACGTTCCTAAGAAAGGGCTGGAATGTGCCCTATTTAAGGCAATATGGTGCATTCCTGTCCTTTCCCCTGCGCTGGTGCACAATGGGCTGCCTAGCACCAATGAGGGCACTCTTGCACCATGGTAAAGGGTGCCTGCGTTGCATGCAGGATTGTTTTTGTGCAGAAGGGAGACCTTCCTGCACAAAAACTATCCTGAGAGGCTTTTTCCTCTTTGTGTGCTGCTCCTGGGGAGGCATATCTTTTTGGCGCATTTCCAGGTTCTTGTAAATCTGGGAATGCATCAAAATCCATGGATGTTGTTTGAGAACACCCACGCAACTCCCATGGAAAGGATTCCCTGGTGCAGAGTAACGCAAATCGGCGATTTGCGCTGCGTTACATTACTCGAGATTTATGAAGACACGCAGAGCCACGCAAGGTGGCCTTGCGTGGCTTCCAAAATCACATTTTTCATTTGTGTCGCTCTTGCACCACGCAACGTGGCTCATAAATATGCTCCCTGGTTACTATGTGCCATGTAAATACATTTCCATTGATAGCGATGGCCCCGCGGAAGCTGATCCGCTTCCAGATGTTAGACCGCTGCGTCTGCAGGCAAGGAGACCTCCCAGGGGATGGCACATGTTCTGGGGCTCACATGGCGCCCAGCAGAGCACATTTCTACTCCGCTACAATGAACCCTACTCTGCCTGCATGGATGAACCATCAGCCGAAAAAGTGTAAACGAGTACATAGCTGGGCGACTGACTATGCAATCAGAGGAAACTAAAGCCTCATTGCTTATAACTGATTAGTTTAGAATTCATAATCCCTAATTACAGACTTAAAAACAAATGTCTCAAATGTAAGGTCAGTGCCCACCAGCGTTTGGAAGACTGACCCACAGCACATGATTTACATTCTCTTGATTCAAATTTCAGGCCCCACGTGGTAGCTCCATTTCACAGAGTGATACAAATTCTTGTATCCAGTAGCCAAGCCTAGGACAAACTGTCCTGGGCAAGGCACAAAACCCTTTGAAGTTCAGACATTGGCCTTTTTCTTTCTTCTGTGAAAGTGGGCTCGACTCTTTGGGCACAAATCGTCGCAGGGAACACTTTGCTGCCAGCAAGGACAATGGCCCCGCTTTGCTTGGCCATAGAAAAATGAAACTTTTTTTTGTGCTGTGTCCTTGAGAAAAGTTCATCCATTTCTAGGGATTTTAATAAGGGCTTTAAGATTCGCACAGTGAATGGGAGCGATACAGATCAGTGTTAGAACAGCTCTAATTTGGCTGCCACTCTGATTCATCCAGTAAGGAATGGATTAAAAGAAAGACTGTTTTCAAAGTTCATGGACAAAGACATTTCTAGTTCAGCCAGTGGAAAATAGGAAAACGTGTTTCAGCCCCGTGGGACTTGAGCGCCCACGTAAAAGTTGGCGTGAATATCAACGGTGGCGTGATGGCATTTGAGTGTAATGTGCAAATATCACCACATGAAGGAAAACAGGTGTGAAAATAATAAACTCCTGAAATGTGCATTAATGGCATTTGCACCATAAAAAATAAATGCAAACAATTCGGATGTAGATTTGCTCCAAAAATTCTGTTTTAATATGCCTGATGAAAAATAATACAGGGGAGGGCTGCAAATTATTAGATTTGGTTATCATGTCAATAGAATGCAGATAGCTAACAACAGATAAACCTGTTTATTGAGAGAGAGGGAAAAAATAGGTCTCCCACTGTTTTACAGCTGTCAGTGAGACAGACATACAGGGAAAGGACTCCAGGTCCTGGGTTGCATCAACGGAAAGGCCCTTTTACTGATCGATGATGAAGGAAGTCAAGCTCAGCAAAACGGGATCAAAGAGAGGACCTCAAAAGCAAGTTTGTCCTTGAGAATTTGGCCCGCTATGTCTCACACTGACTGATGGACTATAAAGAGGGGCATATTTATAAGGGGATATTGCCACCGGAATGTCACTTTTAGCGACGTTCTGGCAGCAGCATCCCCTTCTACAAAGTGGCTTTAAGCCACTTAACGCCACCTTTTTGTGTTGCCTTGTAAATAAGGCACGTTTTCATAATTCACTTAGCGTGAAAAGGGCTTGTAATGGATGTTGCAGTGGGTGTTCCGCCGCTACAATATTGCTTTTTGACGCTGCCCCATATTTACAAGGCTGTAGCCGCACCAAAAACTAAGACCAGGGAATGCCTGGTCTTAGACTGGTGATACAAGAAGAAATTCTGCAGCACACATGGAAAGAGCAAATCACCTTTCAAGATTGTTTATGTGCAGGAAGGTGTCCCTTCCTTTCCATAAACAATTACCCGTGCAGCGCAGGCACCCTTGCAACATGGCACAAGGGTGCCTGCACTTGCGCCAGGCAGCTTTATTAGCGCCAGCGTTAGGGGAAATACGGGGGTGCACTGTATTTTTGGAAATACGGTGCATCCCTGCATTTTAAATATGTCGGAACGCAGAGTTACCAATTTTAGCGTGACACCGCACTATGACATTTTGTTGAAAATATTCCCCAGACTTTCTCAAATACCATTCTTGAAGTGACTAGAAGGCTGTGCCACATGGGTATAAGAGGCTCATATTTCTGGGTTCTCTCAGTAGAGGGAGATGACATTACCCGTTCTTCACGAAATTAAAGCTGCCACAGAAGTCAGTGTCCACGAAACTCAGAGAAATCCTACACAGCTGTCTCGAATGGACGAAGCGCTGTGAAGAAACTGCAGTTATCTGAGGCTTTAAGAAGAGTTCAGCATCCAAATGCTTAATCAGATGTTGAGCGCTCTCTTGGTCAGAACAGCCAGAAGGCTGAACACCACAATTAGTCATCAGCGCTGTCAATCCCCTTAATCTCTGTTTTATGAAGATTAAGGATGGGAGAGTGGCCAACTATCAGTCTGGACCACCATCATCCAAGTCTGAAATCTGGCAGCATATCCACTCAGAGCTCAATTCAATTGTAGGAAGATCTGGAATCGGTATAAAGAAAGATAAAGCATCCTCTTGGGTGGCATGTGACCGAGGCTTAACCCCTTCCCTACGGGGGTTATTCCCCCGCGGTGCGGAGAGATGGGGGGTCCGCGGTGCCGCTGTGCTCATGGCGAGCTCAGCTCGTCATGACTCACAGTGGAGCTGTGCTCATGATGAGCTGAGCTCGTCATGACCCCGCCCACTGATTAATTCTCCCGCACAGGCGGGGAATTAATCGTGCGTGGGTGGGCCGCGGCCATTATGACGAGCTCAGCTCGTCATGAGCACAGCTCCACTGTGACTCATGACGAGCACTGCCACAATAAAAGTTAATCCGCAAGTCATGCGAAACAGTGGTGAGTACCATTTTGTTTCTTCAATGATAACTGTAAGAAATCAGGTCATTGGTTGGAGGGGGTGAAACCCTACACAAGCAACATTCACTCAGTAAACTAACCTGAGCTTAACCCTGTCATAGCTTGGTACAAAACCAGTTAGGCTTAACGTAGAGGCAATGCCTAAGGTATTTATGCTACATGCACTTAGTTTTAGATTGAAAACACAACCAAGAAAAATCCCAAACCAATTTAGATAAATATAGAATATTTTAATGAATAAAATGACACCACAATGAAATAATTCCAATCAGTAGAATTTTTTTAATTTTTAGTTCAAATTAGTACCTAAAAGATCACAGCACCAACACAGGTATTTGTTCGCGCAAGACCGGACCAAAGTCAAAAGTTACGGCCGACCATGATGGCGTGTGGGTCGGATACACGAAGGGGATTGGCCCCGGTCTCGGCTTACCCTCAGACTTAGAGGAAATTTTGAAGAAAAATCCAGAAGAATGTAGAATTCAGCAGAGCAAGTCAGCTGGCTGTCTCGGAAGTGGAGTCATCGTAGCTGGGGAGCTCTGAACAAAGTCTCAGAAAAGCCATCAACGATAGCGGGTAAAAGCTCAGAGCAGGAGAAGCCGAATTTCCTGGCCGAAGAGGTCATCATCGTCGATGAGGAGCCTGTCACCATCAAGCCCGGTGAAAATTTCTACATTTGGACTTCAACAATTTTTAGGAAGTCAAACCTCCAGTGGGATAAAGCTTGCAAGCTGTAGCTGAAGATGGCTGCTCGAAGCCAGATACCATCACTCATAGGTCCCGCTGGGTCCCGTTGAACAGTATTTGTGGCTGCAGAGAAGAGCACAGTGGGAGCTACCAGGATGTCAAGCCAACTGGCAGCGCACCTTGGGCAGATCAGCTGGCAGGTAGGTCCTGGTCTTCTATCGGTTCTCCTGGGATTTTTGGTGAAACATTTTTTAAGTTACACCTTTTAGGGTTAAACAGGAGCAAGTCCTCTAACACCACTTCCATAGGTCAAGGATTTGGGGGGGGGCACCACTTGTGGGGTTAAGACTCACTCCAGCAGAGGCCAGGCACAGGGTTCAAGGTCACAGGAGCGTGTTCTTTTTTCCCTGTAGCTCACACAGGAAGCCAATCAACAAGCTTTTGGAGTTTCCATGTTAATCCTGGGTTCAAGCAGCAGGCAGGTCTCTAGCACCAGGGCATTCCTCTAGGAAGCAAGACAGGCCTCAAGCAGCAGGGCAGTCCTCTGGTAGCATTAGGGCAGTTCTCTGGAGAACAATGCAGGCCTTCAGCAGCAGGGTAGTCCTCTGGGAGTCTGAAGTCTTCCAAAGGTCCAGCAGTCTACTGAAGCAATGTTCTGAGGGTCCAATATTTATAAATTAACAACAGGAGAGAGAGGGAGTTTTTTTGGAGCCACTCTTAGTCCCCCAGGGCTAGTATAGATCAACAACAGAAGAGTGTGTCCATCAGGTGTGAACAAGTGCAGAGCGATGTAAAAACGTGAATCACTATGTTTTTAAAAGAACCCTCACTCACCAACCTAGTTGGTGACATGCTTCATCATTGGGTTCCCACCGGAGAGACCGAATGTCTCCCCGGTGTGCTGCGACGCCTGAATTACAGCGGAGCTGGTTTTTTGTGTGTGGATGCAGTGCAAAGGGTGATAGTGTAGGTTAAAATATGCCACAGTTTCAACCAATAAGGAATTTTAATAGTGGTAAACCGGACACAATTAAAAATAGTGTGGCGGACGTTAAAAACTGGTGATAATTGGGCCAGCTACGTCCTAAATCTGGTGCAAAGTGATTAAAGTGGTCGACATGTTTCTGCTTCTGGCGTTAATACACGAAGCATTCTTCAGGACCTAGTGTGAGACCACCACGGCGGTATACGCGCGCTAAGGCGTACCCTAACCTGTGGGGTCTAATACCGCTTTAGACTTACGGTCAAGATTGCCCTTCAGGAATGTCTGAGAGCTTCAGTTCTGTTGAGGCAAAGTAGAAAAAACGACACAGAACAAACAAACAGTGATTCACACAATACATACATAATTTCACAGGAAACAGGCTTGGGCTAATCACACAAATATTGTGAAAGTATTTCATGCACACACATGGTGGAAATTTCCCATTACTCTGAACCTACGGGAAAAATCACTAGTATCAACCCGTGTTCAAAAGGTAAAATCATGTGGTGCTCATTAGCGCTATAACTGATCGTGCCGGAAAAGTGCTACACCCTGTTTGGGGGTGATACGGCAAAGCAGCCTGAGTGTATCGCCTTCACACTGATGGTCAGCACTGCACTCTGGCTGACTTCTAGGAGGCGAAAAAAGAATAAATAAAGCTTGGTTCGTGATGGAGATTCAAAGGATTATCGTATCGTATGGATTGGTGAACATCAAGAAAACCGATAGCGGTGCTTACGTGATGTTCAAATCAGTTTCACTACATGAGTCCGGGTGGGAGGCGGGAATTATAGTCACACTCTGGACAGGGAGTGAAAAGAATAAAAAGGTCAAAAACTTACATGGTTGGAGTAAAGGTATGGAAATCCGTACGGCAGAACCTTTACTTACTACTCCAAAGTCACCAGCCCTCTGCAAACCTACTTGGCCCTCCTGCGGACTCGGATATTAACGTCCGGGTCAGCCGAGAGGTAAAAGTAGTATGCGTTTCCCAATCGGGAGGCGTAACGTCATCACGTCTGTCACGTGAGACGCTAACGCGGAAGGAAACAACTAGACTGCTGACTGTTAGAGGCCAAGGTAAACTTGGTAGGCTTCCGGGAGAATCGTTAGACTCGGAGAGGTTTGGATTGGTGCCAGAAGGATCTCAATGTCACGAAGGCAAAGAAGGCTTTGCACATAATGCTGGTTATGCGTACTAAAGAGGACGCATAGACTGCTAAGCAGGTGCACGCGACTGTTTTAGCGGAGAAAACCCTTATTTGATGGATTTCATTAGGAGGAGTTTAGGGTATTAGATGGTATTTCGGGGTTTACAATATTTTTGAACAAGGCAATGAAAGGAGTGTGAGTATCACTACCTAGTGGGTGTTCAGGACAGATGGAGCAAAACTTTTTGAAGACCTGTTGTTCACATTGAAAGGCATCTGCAGCAAACTCAGTCAAAACGCAGTGTAGTGGTGTCTTGAAAGGTAGGTGGTATACCACAGAGTGACTGGTTAGATGTTTTGCCTTCCAACATATTATCTTTTTGACATATTATCTTTTTAACACTGTGCCCCATGGGATATTATCGTTGAAACCCGTAGTATGACTAGACAGGCGATAGATCCAACGTTGTTCTTTTTCGAACAGAATGTTGGTCGCCCTAATCCCTGGATTGATTTGTTCAATTATAGTCCAGGTCAGGTCGTCAGGGGTGTGTTTGAGGGCTACATAGTGTTCTGTCATTTTGGTGATACTTTTCCCACAACGGATTGTGCTTCTGTGTTCGACAATGCGTTGTTTGATTTTACGTGTGGTCATTCCAACGTATCTGATCCCACACGGACATGTCAGTAGGTAGATGACGTTGGATGAGTTACAGTTCGTGTGTGTACGTTGACTCCACACTTTGTCTTGTTCGAGATTCAGAGTCTTGCTTGCTTTCGTGAGGTGGCACACACTGCACTACCCACATGGAAAATGCCCTGTTACTTTGGGAAGTCCCCAGGATTGTAGGACAGACGGGATGTTGTCAGGTGATGATGTTCGTGGTCTCGTGTGTACTAGGGCATCTTTTATGCTTCTAGCCTTCCTGAAAGAAAACAGGGGTTTTTCCCATTTTAAGTTGTTACTCATAAGGATGCCCCAATGTTTTCGAATAGATTTAGTAACAGCATTCGAAGCCGTGCTGTAAGTCGTCACACATGTCAGAGGAATATCTTCTACTGCTTTTACTGAATCCTCCAGTAAAACTTCTCTGTGTTGATTTTTGGCCCTCTTGTAGCTGCGTTTTAGAATTTTCTCTGGGTAACCTCTTCTTTTCAGTTTTGTGGATAGGTTATCGGATTGAATGCGATAGTCTTCCATACGACTACAGTTGCGTCTGATGCGCAAAAATTGACCAAAAGGGAGGTTTTCTCTAAGCGGTCGTGGATGGAAGCTAGAGAAGGCTAAGAGATTGTTTTTTGAGGTCGGTTTGTAATATGTTTTAGTAAGTAGCTTGCCTTCCCGTTTGGTAATAGTAAGATCCAGAAAGATTATTTCATTCTGGTCATACGTGTTGGTGAATTTCAGGCTGGGGTCGCAGGTGTTAATCCATTCAAAAAACTTCACAAGTTGGATTTCAGGTCCTTTCCAGATCACCAAGATGTCGTCTATATATCTTTTCCAAAAAGATATATAAAGCGAGAAAGGATTGTTGGGGGTCAGTATGTACTTTTGCTCGAAATCATACACGTAAAGGCCTGCCACACTGGGAGCAAAGGAACTCCCCATGGAAGTACCAGTGGATTGGAGAAAGAGGGTCCCGTTATATTCAAAGAAATTCTTTTCTAGGGCTAGAGTGGCGCAATCGACAATGAACTGTTTCGAGGTCTGGAAGTCCCAGGGATTCACCTCCAAAGTCTCACTGATGACCCTGATGGTATCTTCCTGGGGTATGCTAGTATATAGACTTTCTATGTCTAAAGATACCAGGAAGGTTGGATCATCTGTCAAGGTTACATCTTGTAAAAGAACCAGCAGGCTCTTGGTGTCTTTCAAGTAGGTTGATGTGCTCTGGATCAAAGGTTTTAAGAAAAAGTCACAGTATATAGAAAGAGGCTCCAGGAGAGAACCAATGCCGGAAACCATAGGACGGCCAGGTGGTGGAGACTTATTCTTATGAGTTTTAGGTAACGTATAAAAGTAGGGAATAATCCCTTCACTTTTAGTTAAGAAATCAGCCTCATGTCTGCTTATATGTCCATTGGACTCAGCCTCTTTCACCAGGTTGATAATCATTGTTTTCAGCTCAGGGGAAGGGTCAATGGTTAGTGGGGTGTAACTGACCCTATCCGCAAGAAGGCGTCTGCATTCAGTGTCATAAGCTGTTGAGTCTTGGATTACAAGACCCCCACCCTTGTCAGCTGGTTTGATGACAATGGAAGAATTTGACTGGAGGGTTTTCAATGCCTGGAACTCGGCGGCACTCATGTTCTTGAAGGTGCCAGTGTCTTCATATGCCTCAATGTCATTGAATACTGCCTGCTCAAAAGCGATAAGTTCTGCTGGGACAGTATGAGGCGGTGGTGTGAAGGTGGATTTGGTCGTAATCCTGTGTCGCTCTCTGGCGAGGAGGGACTGCTAGCTTGGTGTTTTTCAAAAAAGTGTTTGAGTTTTAACTTTCTAAAGAAATCAGACAGTTCACAGTGTAAGCGAAAACGGTCAAGGCGAGCAGTTGGAACAAAACCTAACCCCTTCTCTAAGACTCGTTTTTCAGTGTCTGTGAGTACGAGGGAAGACAGGTTGGTCACTAGGGTCTCTGGTTGCTCGGTCCTGCTTGTTGAGCCCCCGACTTGCTCCTCGTGTTGATCCCTGTCTCTTCGTCTGGTCCCCAGTGTACCTGATTTCTTCTCCTTCCCCTGCCTCTTCGGTCCAATATTTATACCTGGTGCCAGCCTTTGAAGTGGGGGAAACTTCAAGGCCACCCCCACATCTTGTTCTGGAAAGTTCTTACCCTCCAGTGTCAAGGCTTCAAGAAGTCTGGTGTGACAAACGACTAGTGTCATGTTCCTTTTTGAGTGAGCTGGGGGCAGACCTTTGAGATGTAAGAGGGGCAGGGAACAGTTCCACCCCAGGAATCGAGGGAGGATCGCCCAAACTGGCTACATACTTTGTCTCACTGTCTTTCAGGAATACACAAACCCCAATAGCAGTGCCATTCGTAGTCATGTGACCCAGGACACTGGCAGCGGCATAAAATGGTTAGGACAGGAAAATGCAGCAACTTTCTATAAGTGGCATTTTTTGATTTGTGACTTAAAATCTGACTTTACCATTAAAGAGGATTTTAAATTTCAATTAATTTGAGTCTAAAGATGACATGTCTACCTTCTACCAGTCAAAGGTTAGCACTTATTAAATGTACTAAGATAGCCCAATGTAGTAGTGAAAAACAAACTTAGGAGGTTTTTCATGTAAAACCTAAAAACACTTGTCCTGCTTTTAAGGCCTATTTTGGGGGTAAGTTATATTTATTAAAAAAATAAAAAATAAAGTTTAGGCCTGGCAAAAGGTTTATTTTGACAGGTTGATTAGGTAGTTTATATCTGCACTATTGTCTGCAATGGTATGCCTAAGACATGTTTTAAAGTGCCACTGGTGTGAATAGCACAATGGGTGCTGCAGGCCCATTAGTAGCATCCAATTTACAGACCCTGGATACATACAGTACCACATTACTAGGAACTTTACAAGTGTTTTAAATGTACCAATCTGGCGAAGGCTAATTTCACCATGTTTTAAGGGGAGAGCACAAGCACTTTAGCACTGGTTAGTAACGGTAAAGTGCAAATATTCCTAATGGCGACAAACAAATCCAGAAAAGCAGGAGAAGTGAAGGAAAAACGTTTGGTGGCGACCCTCCAGCGACGACCAAGTCCAACAGGCACGGGACCCAAGCTGGCACCCATCCAAGCATATGCAGTCATCTAGGCAGTGGCAAAACTGTCCTGCAAAAGTGACTGTGTGGTCTTCCCTAACTTTGAAATCTGATCTTGAACTTGGCTCCCGGGTTCCAAGGTTGACAGCTCTATCCGTTAGGCAACATCGCCTCCTCTCAGACTAGGGCGAACTTACTGTCACCACTTTGTTACGAGTGGCGCTCCTTCATGATATGTCGGAGTGTGTAGCCCCGACAAAAAACATATGCAGCTCAATTCAGACTATATATTTCAGTCCCTGTGTTGCAATTTGGAAGCAGATTACTGTGGCCAGTCCTGCCATCAGAAATTTGAATTTCAACCAGACATTTTAAGAAACATAGGTCATACTGTGGAGTCCATTACCAGCACCAAAGGTCCTGCTACTTGAACTGTGATTTGGGAGGCTAGTTAAAGCTGTAATATGTCTACCGGTAAATGGTTGTTTGTGCAAAATCCCCAGAATTCCTGCTATTTTAACACTGGAACTCTGATTTTGGATTTAGTTCTTTGACCCTCACTTTTTGTATAGGTTGGGAATGTCAATTCACATTTTCGAAGTGTGTTTTGGAGATTTTTAATACTTTTAACTACTTCTCAGCTTCTTTGACTCACTAGCCCGTTTTCGTTTCTGCACCACTTTTGGCAGGACTACAAGGTCAGGACTGCCAGCGAGCCTGCTGACGCCCCCGCATAGTGACCACACCGTCATCCGCTTCAGTCAACACGCATACACAGACGTCACCCAATGATTACACTGACACTTTATTTGTGGGTGAAGAACTGCTGCAGGTTTATTTCATACAACATAGTATGATAATAAAATTGGGTTATCTTACGGGCGATCCAGGGCAGGCAGCCCCTTGCTGCTCCGCCCGCCTGGCGAGCCAGCACACACGGTGGGTCGATGCCCGGCAGTGTGGCACATAATTATTTACAGATCATCCACTGGGTCACGTGATCTGTCTCCTACTCCCGCCCCTTCCGACAGGGGCGGAGCGTGTTGTGGCACACCCCCGGTTGGTCAGGCCCCCCAACCGCCCGAAGGACTAACGGGGCGCCGTCGCGGTCTTCCCAGAACCCCCTTCGGCTCCTGGACCTTGGCTCGGGCACCCTTACTGTGCCGGACAGGGGTACCCTTACTGTACCGCCTGTCGCAGAGGTACCCTTACTGTACCCGTCTGCATCCAGATCGCCCTGTAACTCCGCCTGCAACGCAAAAGAAAACATTAAAAACATTCCAAATAACGCGCTGTGCCTGACACGTGGGGTAAGTGGAAAGGGTGGGAGATCGCGTGTCCAGGCTGGAGCGGCAGGAAACAGAGGAGGAACTGGGCGGGAGGGCCTCCTAAGTAGGGGGGGCAAGCCGCGCCCCCCGCCCCCAATGGCCCGCCTCCCGCTCCAACTATAGGGAGTAATACCTTAGTGGGCGTAGCCTCGCGCGCGAGGCAGCAAAGGGGAAGGCTCCGACGGGCGGCCACTAACATGCTGCCCTGCTGATGTCCCACTGCTTGGGACGCGGGCAGCGGCATAGTGACCACACCGTCATCCGCTTCAGTCAACACGCATACACAGACGTCACCCAATGATTACACTGACACTTTATTTGTGGGTGAAGAACTGCTGCAGGTTTATTTCATACAACATAGTATGATAATAAAATTGGGTTATCTTACGGGCGATCCAGGGCAGGCAGCCCCTTGCTGCTCCGCCCGCCTGGCGAGCCAGCACACACGGTGGGTCGATGCCCGGCAGTGTGGCACATAATTATTTACAGATCATCCACTGGGTCACGTGATCTGTCTCCTACTCCCGCCCCTTCCGACAGGGGCGGAGCGTGTTGTGGCACACCCCCGGTTGGTCAGGCCCCCCAACCGCCCAAAGGACTAACGGGGCGCCGTCGCGGTCTTCCCAGAACCCCCTTCGGCTCCTGGACCTTGGCTCGGGCACCCTTACTGTGCCGGACAGGGGTACCCTTACTGTACCGCCTGTCGCAGAGGTACCCTTACTGTACCCGTCTGCATCCAGATCGCCCTGTAACTCCGCCACAGCTCTGGGGAGGCTACCGTCGCTGCCAGAGCCCCCCTTCCTCCCTTCGCTGTTTATAGGTGCCCGCCCCTGCGAGCCAGCTTTTAGTGGGCTAAATAATGGGTCCTGTTCTGTAACCGTAAATATACGGCATTAAGTTGCAACATTACTCAGAAGCCCAGGGCAGACTAACCACGAATGACTCTTGGCCCCAATGCCGCTCAGCTTAGGCGTGACTGGAGTTACTAGCCTTCTTAGCGATGCCACTGCAGATCTTCCTAACGTAATTATGGGAAGATCTAGCACCTACATCTGGAGCCAGAACTAAACCATAGCTGAATTCGTCAGTCCATCGATTCCCTTCATATCCTAGCACTAAGGTGTTGTTTTCCGCTTTGTCTACAAAGGTGATGTATAGATAGCGTCATGGTACCTGAATAGCCGCTGCTGCTGCGGGGGATCGCATGATTTCTTTAGCAGGACAGAAGATTTTTATGTAACTGCTAAATGGACGTATTCTTCCTTCATGACTCCGGATAAAGCCAATATGACTGACTGGGCTGCCGAAGGTACATCGCTCAGCTCGAGGACCCAAATTTGTGAACGTTTCCCCCCCCTCCCTGGCTCCAAGGAAAGGCTGGGCGAGAAGAGAAATACCTAAATCTGATTCTCGGGCTGGAAAATATGGCATCGGTAACAAGGCATTGGTGAAATAGGCGCTTATGGACCTGCAATCCCATTTAGATTTTTCAATTGGCCAAATTAGGTGCCACCTGGCGCGGAATTGTGTTCCCAACAGCTACAGCACCATGAGCAGGGTGAAGGTACGTGTGAGTTAACCACTTCACCTACGTATATAAACACAAGCCGACATCACGGTTACCTAAAATTGCTTCCTTTCACATCGTATTAGTCTATTGTTTCTATAAACTGGCCCATATCTTAGCAACATCTCCCGGTTTTAGCCTCTCTACTTGCAAATTAAGTAACCTTAAATTGGACGATGGAGTCTTATACTAGTCCCGCTGTTATCCCACTCTTTTCTTGCTCTCCGCTGGGACAGCGTATCCAATTCCTTGCTTGTTGACTAGCAGCTAGCTTTGGACTCTATTGCTGCTGAAGTAGTTAATATCTTTGCCTACAGTCCTTGTTACACCGGTGTTGCAGTGCTGTAGGTAAGTCGTGGCACCGACATCGTGGCTTGAAAAAGGAAACTTCTCCTTTCTATCAAATCATTTGTTGTGAGCCCCAGTTATGATTTCGTTCCTAACCCATAATTGGCAGTGTCTCTATCTTGCCAGTACCTCGGTCACGTCCACCTTAAATCATGACAATACATCTGGCTTTTCCGCTAGCCGTGTCCATTAACCTGTCCAATGTCAGTGGAGAGCAGCACATCTCTGGTCGTGCTTGTTTCAGAAGGTGATAAGCCCTTTTCATTACTAGAAAGTTTAAGTGCAATATTCAAGGGGGGTGGTCGCTCCCTGCTCTCTCAATATTACCATGTAGATAAGGGCATGCCATTCCCGGGTGTCTGGTTGAAGTATGCACCGGTAATTGACACATTCTGTGGTGTCTGGGTGAAGTATGCACAGGGCATTGCCACTCTCCCCCGTGCAGTGCCGTGAACCATTTGAAGTGGTTCTTCAGATTCAGCCAACCACCCCCTAGGTGGAGGCTAGCACTCTCAAACTTCTGCTTCCAGGCATTGGTAAAATAGGCGCTTATCGACCTGCCATCCTATTAAGATTTTTCAATTGGCCAAATTAGGGGCCTTCCTGGCTTAAAGGTGTGTTCCTAACAGCTACAGCACAATAAGCAGGGTGAAGGTAATGTGTGAATCAACCACTTTCCCTACGTATATAACCACAAGCTGACATCACGAATATCTAATGAGAGGATGGGCCCTTAAAAGCTGTGAGCATCAGACAGTATGGGGGGCGACAGCCTCTGTCTATGCACTCTCCCCAGCATACGGGAAACATATGCTCGCTGTTCCTGGCTGCTTCATGTCACTGTCTCTGAATGGTTACTGCCACAAGTTTGCTTCCTTTCACATTGTATTATCCTATTGAAAGATCGATAAAAACTGCTAACTCTGCCGTATTTGCCTTTTCGGCCATTGACTCCCTACTTTTGCTTCCCTTCACATTGTATTACTATCCTATTGTTTACTGCAAATTGACCCATATCAACATCTCCTTGTTTTAGCCTTTCTACTGCCAATAATGACCTAGCATTTTTGGGATCTATCGTAACTAACCAGGTAATACAGGCTTAATGAATGTTTTTGCAAATTAAGTTACAGTGAATAGGTGATGAAGTCTTATTCTAGCCTTGTTGTTCAATGGTTCATATAAACTCAAACCCAGATAAATATTGTTGAAATATTTCGGTTCATTCCTACTTTTTAATTTACTTATAATTAAAGTTTATCACCTGAAAACGATACCCACCCGCCCAGGCTAAAGCGCGGGGGATAGGTCTTATTGAGGCAACCCGGCCTCCTTTTGGTTGCAGGGGCTTGCCCCCCCAGTGTATATCTGGACCTGTTTCTATATGTTGCCTTCAGCTGATACTCCTGCAGGCCTAACCCTTGGCTTCGGTGCCCGGCTCAGTGTGCTGATGGCTGGTGGTTGATCAAAAGCTTGATCAACCATAAAATTGTATGCCTGTGTAATATGTACCTTTCACGCACAGTTATTACCAATAAATTGTAACATGTATTAGCAAAAAGGGGGGGGGCCCAGTACTCTTGGTGCTGAATAACAGATGGTTATTGCTCTCCAACTCAATGGAACTCATTTTATCCCTCTCCGAATGATACCAGGCTGGAAAGACCCATAGGGATCAGAACAGTGGCCATGAGGACAAACCCAGGCCATTATAATCCCCTAGGCCACCAGGCCCGACTCTACAATTTAGCACCCTTCTGGCACCCTTTGCTGTACACGTTGCACAAATGAAATCAGTATTGAAAGTGGGAGCGCTTAGCATAGAGCCAGTCTAACTACTTGAGGAACCATGAACCCTAGAGAAAATTCTTGTGACAAACCAGGTGAAATCCTCTTTCTTTCCTACGCGGTAACCCCCACGTGGAAATCCTCTCTTCAGCAATGCAGGCGTCTACACGTATCTGGGATCCAAACCCCCCCCACGCGATACACTAACCTTTCACTGTACCTAGATGAGCTGTATGACAAGCTGCACTCAATACCTTAGCATTCCTTATGGCAACTTGACTATTCACGAGGTGCACATAATACATTAATACTATTTCCCAACTACACCGCTCCTTACAAAGGGCAGAAAGTTCATAAACAGTCCATTGTCAGCTCCCCCACTACAGTCCTCCGCTCTATCCACTGAGCTATCGAAGGCTCATGAGAACTGAAAACAAACAAAGCCTGCATATCCCTCCACATCCTGTGTACAAAAGCGCCACCTTCCGAAACGCAGTAAGCAAGCAATAACGTAGTCCTTTAACAGGACTTAATTATGTATTGAGGGTTGCATGATGGTGTCTGCGTGAGTTTAGCTTTTTGCTAAAAGCAGCCGTGCTGTTAGTACGCATATGCATTGGGAGGCAGGCAATAGTAAAGCACACACCGCCCCCTTCAGGCGTCGTCAGCATCTCTGCCCACCTGTGTACCTAGGCGCCAAAGAACATGCCTTGACCCCACCGGGGGCCGCTGGATGCCGGCGCTGCACATCACCACCTAGTCACTCAAACACATCCGTTCAGTGGCATTCCTAGCATCAAAAGATGAAGGATGAAAGTCTGTATATGAAACATCGGATTCCAAACCCAAGGCCGCAAACCATGATGAATGGTAGTGAAAGAAACTCAGCGCTAGTGAGCGGGTCGTCTATAATAGTATAAAAGAAATTGGAAAATAAATCGTGACGCTGTCTGAAAAAACGGAAAACAAGGTCAGCAATCCGCCCACCGACCGCTACCACAACTAAAGCAGACCAAAGGTAACATGCCCATGTACTAAAATAACTATCTGCCGTCCCTGCGCCCCGCTGAAATACAATGCCCAACAAATACATGCAGCATCTTCCCCAAACTGCGGCGGGAATACTTACACTCCGCTTGCTATCGGGTGCAGCCAGTGAACGAAGCTTCCCGCAAGTAACGCGCTGATGCCCCCAGTAGGCCGTTGGGACGAACGTAGACCCAATGTGGATCAAGCTGCCCACCAGCGGAGCCTCCGAATGTAATCCGCCGAAAAACACACATAGCAGGCGCAGGCGTTCATTTCGAGACTGGATACCGTTCCGTTGCGCATTACTAGCGCCTCTCTTGCCGTGCCGATCACAGCCTGTAAAACAAAGAACAATTTAAAAAAAAAAAAAAAACCTTCTACGCGAGGACACCGTCTTCCAAGACCTCTTTACGGACACCGATCCGCCCATGGCTCCATGCTGATTCCTGCAAGATAAAGACAGAAATAAAACTACAGCCTCCTACCGAGGCTGTTGTCCTTAAGGGGCAGGCTGTGGGAGCGGCGAGCAAATCATTGGTGCAGCTAATATGCCCACCAAGTCGTTTAGAGAGAACCGAGAGACTGGGGCCCTGATCAGACTATGGCCAGAACCCGTGTATACATAAGTGCAGAACGTACTCACCTACATGCGGACTGGTGACCAGTGCCCATGAAGGCATGAATTCCTCTGGCAATCTCTTGTTACGGACATCTAAATGACTGCACACAAACTAGTGCGCCGATTTAAGCAAGAAACAAATCTCAATACCAAACAACATTAGGGTGCAAGAAATATGCCCCATAATATGTCAATGCAAGAATGGTTCGGACTGAAGTGTCAAGGCCCAACACCAGCAAAAGTAATTAACGTCTGGGTGCATTTTAGCATGCCCCAAGATGTACCACAATTTAGTGTGGTCTAGGTGCCCACACATACCCCATCCCCAGAAACAGAAGTGTCTGGGTGTAACCCAGTAAATAAAAGCAGGGCTGGTTTGGGCGCAAAGCAAAAGGGGGCTTTTAGAGTTGCCGAATTGCTGCCCTGGCACCGGGAACTGCAAGAATAGATTGAGATACACTGAACATGCCCCAGCTCAAGTAAAGGTAAGCAACATAAGCCCAAAACATTACACTTACAGATGGTGCAACCTTAGATCCCCGACGGTCTGAATCCAACGATAAAACTAAAACGTATGCTATCACGGCAAAGACAATGCGTGCAGGCAGCAGGTCAGCATGGTAAACTAAATATGCGACTTGGCTTTTAAATATAATGCTGCATACTGATATATCGCGACTCGAATCGCAGGTATTGGAAGTCAACCAAGCCACATATACATCACGGTGCCCAGTGACTGCCACCTCTCGCGCACCGTGGGGCCACCGTTCTAACTCTGGTGCATGTGGCAGGGGGGAAGGACGCTACGGTTCGCAGGAGCGAGGACGCAGGGGGGGGGGGTGCGCTGCACGATCGCGGGTGTGCCCAGGGATGCACGACGCCACCCGGTCGCGACCCGAACCCCCCGCCTGCAGTGGGCATCCAGCGCGGGCACTAGAGCGCTCCACCCGAGCACCGATCACACCCAGGCACGGGGAGACTAAGTGACTCGCCCCGGATCACATGACGCCAAGTCGACCCCAAGGCTCGAACCCTGGTCTCCCGCACCGCGGCCGGAAATCTGGCCGTCAGACCCCAATCGCTCCCCGCGAGTAGAACAAGCGGGCGTCCTATCGTCGCGGACGCGGTCCCGAGACTCCAAAAGCCCGCCCCCGGATTGAGATTGAGGACCTGGGCCTCGGCCCCCCCACACCTTCTGCTCTGTATGCCTCCACTCCCCCATGTAGCGGGAAATGGACCGGAAGATCCCGGAGCGCGTAGCACCGCATCCACATACATATTTAGGCGCGGGAAGATCCAGTGACTTGCCCCGAATCACAGCATGCGGCCCCGAGACCTGAAAACACCAACCAGATTGCGATTGAGGACCTGAGCCTCGGTCCCTGCACATGATCTCCTCTTCATGCCCAAATGCTCCATCTATCGGGAACTCGACCCGAAGGCATTGGGGCGCGCAGCACCGTATTTACAACCATATTTAGGCACGGGGTGGTTAAGTGGATTGCCCCGAAACACATAATGCGGACGCGGCCCCGAGACTCGCAAACACCAACCAGATTGCGATTGAGGACCTGAGCCTCGGTCCTTGCATATGATTTCCTCTCTATGCCTATATGCTTCATCTAGCGGGAACTCGACCCGAAGGTATTGGAGCGCGCGGCACCGTATTTACAAACATATGCAGGCACGGGGAGATTAAGTGATTTGCCCCGAAACCCACAATGCGGACGCGGCCCCGAGACTACAAACACGCCAACCAGATTGCGATTGGGGACCCCAGCCCCGGTCCCCGCACATGACCTGCCCACCATGCCTACAAGCTCTATCTGGCGGGAAATCGATCCGAAGGAACTGGAGCACACAGCACCACCAATGGTCAATGTGGCACCGGAGAGCGGGGGGGGCCTACCCACGCACGAGCCAAAGGGGGGGCTCACCGCGCACCAATGCTGCCCTCGCTCCATGGCGGGACCCCCGGCAGGCATGCCCCACTGTGCTCACACACGGGGGAAAACCCACCCAGAGCTACAACACTCCGAAGCAACCGGAAACAAAGACACAGGGAGGCTCCGGGCTCAAAAACCCACCAGCTCACGCCGCAACAGCCCCCCGGTTGCAGCCATTGGAAACGGAGGACATGCCCCCAACTCATGGCTGGCAAGAGAGGGGCCACCGACGCTCACCACCATGCACGCGATTCCTGGCAATTACACCGTCCGAGCCCACGCGGCGGGCGATGCCCCAGCACACAAACATCCCCCTTTCCCGCCACACGAACGACCCCGCGCCCTCCCAGCGCTGCAAATTGCGCCTCTCCTACAAGCCTGCCCCGCTCCATCCTCCCGCCACAAAACCCCGACCGCGGCGCTCCACCGACGCGCAGGAGCCCACTCGCGCCCCCCCCCCCACCCGTGGCCATCGAGCCACAGGGCCCGTCAACCTGGTACTGCCCAGGGACAGGGCCGGGGTGGGAGGGGTTGTGCAAGACTCACCGCTGCTCGCAGTCTCAAAATTCACGAAGGGCCCGGCGCGCGGCAAGGTCAGTGACGACGAGTCCAAACCGCGACCGAAGACACGACGAGGGCAAAATCGCGTGTCCAGGCTGGAGCGGCAGGAAACAGAGGAGGAACTGGGCGGGAGGGCCTCCTAAGTAGGGGGGGCAAGCCGCGCCCCCCGCCCCCAATGGCCCGCCTCCCGCTCCAACTATAGGGAGTAATACCTTAGTGGGCGTAGCCTCGCGCGCGAGGCAGCAAAGGGGAAGGCTCCGACGGGCGGCCACTAACATGCTGCCCTGCTGATGTCCCACTGCTTGGGACGCGGGCAGCGGCATTCTCCAGCACCGGGAGGCGCTTTAAAAACCGCCATGGGCTCCCGCAGAGCGGGAAGCCCGTTGTCGTTTCTGCACCACTTCTGCCGGGACTACAAGCTCCGGATTGCCAGGGGGCCTGCTGACGCCAACGCATTCGCCAGCGCCTGGAGGCTCTTTAAAAACCACCATAGGCTCCTGCAGCGCGGTATGCACGCAGGTGTGCCCGGGCCAAGGGCGGGCCGATCTGCTCCCATCCGGGACTGGACGAGTCTGGGCTGGGCCTATACCCTTGGTTTTGTCACATGACACCCGAGCATCTTACAGCCTGTTCCCCAGTTATACTTGCAGTGGACAAGGACAAGTTAGAAAGGCATTTTGCCTTATCTGCACTGTATAGATCTCGGTATCAAGCACGCGCTGTGTCTGTCAGCTGGGGGGGTTTCGGCACCTCGATTCTGCAAAGACACCTTTTTAACTCATATAAGCCAATTAAGTCAATCAACTGTAGTTTTAAACAGCTTTTGAGATTGAGTCCTGAGCCGTGCTATTAAGCGCTTTGAAGCTGGACTTAACATGGTGAGGCACACGTCGACCCTAGCCCCCGGGAGGACCCCGGCAGGTACCACAGCCCCAGTGGTAACCATGGACTTGTTCCTTTAACGAGCCGCAGCCATGTTGGACAAGGAGATTGAATTGGTAAATCGACGTCTCTTCAGGTCCCCTGTCATTTCTCCACCCCTCTTGCCTGCAGACTCTCATTCGTCTTTGGTTGGAGCTGGTGGGGATTTATCAAACACCTCTACTCTGCGAGAGACAACGCCATTATAACTAACAACCAGGGAGACGATACGTACCCTCAAATCAAGGGCAAGGGATAGTTACTCTCAGCAAGCATCCAGCTATTTTGAAAGTCGCTGGCCCTACAACATGTGGGAGCTCAATAGTGGCTGAGCCGGGCATCTCAGGGAAAGGTATAAAAAGGAAAAATCAATCTACGGGGGCAAGGCCAAAAGATCAAGACCCAATCTGATACCCCATGAGGCGTCGTCCACACAAACATTGACTAAGGCAGAATTGACGGGCGCTCTAGAAGCTTTTCAGGAGTCAATGTCAATGAGGATTTTATTGGACTCCGAATTGGGTTCGCTAATCCAACTTTTGAACTCGATTGAAAGAAGGCTTATTTGATCTCAAACATTGTGTATCAAAAAGAGGGGTAGCTGCCATTTTAGAACCAGGTCCCCCAGTGGTCCCCTCAGCTTCGGAGAGAGCCATCCCGATAGGTCCACTTATACACACTAGGGGACATCCACAGATGTCAGGGGGAGCGGTACCCGAAAGCCGCCTAATGTCCGCCTCGGGGGTCAACAATGGCTATAAGGACAGGCTGGCTACACGGGATCAGTTAGCTCCGGACGACCATCTATCTGGGGGTATTCACAGGGGGGAGGGAACGCCCCTACTCAGTATCTACCGGTCATTTATCTGCCAGCTGAGTCTACTCCCTATGTTGTAATATTGGGGAATGTGCCAACTCTCCCCCTGGGTACAAAGAAGGATTTTTCCCAACTAAAGAAAAAAGTCTTACATTGGTTGTCGTACAACACCACCATAGGATTGAGGGTGGAGAAAAATATTAACATGGTCAACTGGATTGGTAGATCTTTTAAATCTTGTACAGGTGACTGTGTTATTATAAACTTTAACAGACCCCACATTGCGGAAAGGATCCTAGTTACAGATTTACACCTATCTCCCTCTGGCCACAAGTCGTCCATTTTGGCCTTACCCCTTGGCTTTTTCTACAAACCAGAGTCAATGGGGCGTAACCCTATGAATAACGTTAATAACGTCAACATGGCTCCACTCAACAGATTGCTGTCGTCAGATCGACCCACCTGGAACACAAACATTAATCTACCTTCCACCTTAGCTCACCCGACCCAGATGCCTTTAAGACGACAGGATTTTGATCCACCCCCCTTGGAACTGTCAAATCGGTTTACCACCCTGGCCGCCACGTATGCCTGTGACTGACTTGGTGGTCTCTCTCCTATGGACATAGAGAATTTAAACGTTCAGCGGGATTTTCCACGGCAAAGCCAGAGGTGTTTGGGTGAACATGTTAACAACTTTATATCCTGGAATGTTGCGGGTCTAGCTAATAGGTTCTCGTATCCGTTGTTGATCGCATTTGTGAAGCAATTTTGTGTGATATGTTTGCAGGAAACATGGCTGATGGACTGTAGCTTATTTTTAGAGGGATACAAGTCTTTTTTCGTTCCAGCATCCTCCTCCTTGGCAGGCAGACCAAAGGGTGGTCTAGCAATTTACATCTTCCTAGCTGTGGAATGCAAGATAGAGGTCCTGCCCACATTGAGTTCCTGCACACAGTCTTTGGTACTAAATAAGGGGTCTAATAGACTGGGTCTCATTAACTTTTACAATTCACCATCATGCTCTAAGGGGGTGGGGGGGTGTAATATCACCATGTTAGGCTCTTTCATAAGGCAACACTGTTTTGCTGCTCTCCAAAACCTTATGATTGCTAGGGACTTCAACATCCACACATGTGGACATCACAGGGTAGTAACATCAGCTGATCTTGGTTGTCCCCGTGTGAGGGGAATTCATTTTGAACACTCTCCTCAGGGGGACATGTTGAATGACATCCTTAACGAATTTGATTTAATGTCTCTTTTGTCGCTATGTGACCCCTATAGCAAGGCTGTTGTCCCTTCATTTAAAGGGAGAGGAGGTGGTTCACTTATAGATTTTATACTAATTTCATCATCTGCACAAGCTCTATTTGTGGGATTCACGATACAAGCAAGTGCCTACAGTGACCATAACCCTCTATGTGTTGAACTCCTTGGTCCCCTACTGTTGCCAAAAAAGGGAGTGGGGCAGAACAGGTCATTAAGACCCACAGACAGTAGAAGAAGGTTAAAGTGGTCACAGATCTCCCCAGATGTATTTTACAAGTCAGTGAAAGACGCATGTGCTAGTGAGCTAGCTCTGTGTACTTCATTGCATACAACCCTGGGGGAGGTCATTAGTGCTTTTAACATCATCTCTGGCACAGTAGGCGATATTTTAAGCATCCCTGCCCGCCGCCCAGTAACTCAGTCCCCTTGATGGTTTGACTCCTCATGCTCTTTGGCAGCAAGAAGGTTGAGGGAAGCCCTGAATAGAAGTCCTAGAAATCAGACTCTCGTTAGTTTGTGTCAAAGAGACTATAAATTGGAACTGGTAAAACGCAAGACCGCTTTGAAGGAAGAAGCATGGAGGGGGTTATTTGAGGCCAGTACATTGAGGAATAGCTCTAGATTTTGGAGCATTATCTAGCTTGTGGCGGGGGAGGAGCAAGATGGCGGACTGACGCCGTCTTCGAGAGTGGACCGCAGCGGCTCCTGGTGTACTGGACCCCCGCGCCGGCACTACCATGGTTTACGACCAAAAACATGATGCACGAGTTTATTGATATAAAACCACGAAGTAGCTTACGAAAGGGAGAAGAGAAGAAGAAGTAAAACGAACGCCGACAACAACAAAAAAAAACAACTTCCTGATTTCACGGCTCTTACTGACCGGATGCAACTCCTCCTGCAAAGCCGCCTCAGCTGTTCGCTTCTGGCCCGGTACATTGAGCGAGTGCCGGCCTGGCGCTCTGCATATCGGCTTTCCCAAAACCTACATTTTTGCTATCACAGGTCCTCCTGCAATACGTACGCTGAAGAAATGGCTCCAACAAGAAGTGGCCGGGGAGCAAACCGCCAACTGACAGAAACGCTAGCGGCAGCAATGGCTCCAGCAACAGCGGTGAGTGGGGGAGGTACCGACATCAGCAAAGTTGTAGTGGCAGAGGATTCTGCTGTAAGCACTCAATTGACTGAAACAAATGAAACAAATGGAACGATAGGGGCTTTGCAGGGAGGGCTGGAGGCTACTGGGAGCGCCGAGAGTACTGTTTCGACTAAAAAACTCGGCAGGCAGGTCGTTCAATATCTCCAGTCTGGTAAAATATTGGAAATTACTGATAAAGTGCTATACTCCTCTGGTGAGAACAACTTAGCGGATAATATTATTAATGCTATAGCTTGTAACTCAAAACAAAGCTGCACTAAACAAAGACTTTGCGACAGAAAGCTTGAGCCAAGAACTAACAGGGAGAAATCTGAACTAGAGATACAAACGGGCCTTAAAGCTGTAAATGCAAACACAAATGGCGGAGATAGTTTTGGAAACTTAGGGTGGGGTAGCAGAGACAGTGACAATGACAAACATAATGAACTTTCAATACCTGATCCTCCAGAAGCGCTGGATAGCGATATACTTAATGAGTTGCTGGTAAGCTTGGAGGGCTTGGTGGACTCGATATCTGTAGATAACTCTGATACTTCATTAAGAGAACAAGAACAATGTCCTTCTAAAATACCAAGAGAGCAGCACCCACAAAAAGAGCCTAAGAAGAAGAAAACAAATAAAACGGACCTTTTAAAAAAAGTTAAACATACTAAAGATCTTAAGAAAACGACAAGCGTACCAAATAAAAGCACTGCATTAGAAAAGAAGACACAGGCAAAAGAAGATTTGAAGAACAGCCCAATGAGAAAATGGGTGCAGTCTAAGGGAGGAATCAAGAAGGCCATCGCTAGGCTCTCAGGAATGGGGCTTACTGATGGAGGGTGTGTATCAGATAACTCCATGGTGCTAACGGAAATGGTGCTATCAAAAAAGGAGGATCACACAGGCCCTGAGCGGGTGCAAAATCCGGAGAAGGTGTCAAGTGCCCCGGATATCGCTGCAGGGCCGATCCCTATATCTCACATGGACAGTAACGATCTTCCTTCTTCTCTACCCTTCTCTCCATCCTTAAAGCTACCTCAAGAACTGACTCATTCTATGTTCCCTTACCCTAGAAGAAGAACAAGGCTTAGTGGATCACAGTACTCAGGGCAGAGAAACAGCCATGCTAACTATGATACTGCTAGCTCTCAATGAGCATAGAGAAGAAACACAAGCTTTTTTCTCTCAAGTCAGAGCTGATAATGGAAAGATTCAACAAACGTTGAAAGAGGTTATGGAGAAAGTCAGATTGGTGACGGAAGAGGTGGCGGAGCTTCAACAAAGAGTAGTCAGCATAGAAGAGGCTTCATCCAGAACTACTAGCTTTGCTTAAAAACATGAGGTACAATTAAGAGACGTACAGGCTAAACTCGAGGATATGGAGAATAGACAGCGGCGACAGAATCTTAAACTTTTTGGGATACCTGAAGGTTCGGAGGGGGCAGATCCCAGAGCATATATAGTCCAGACTATGCAGAAGGCCTTCTCTGAGCTGGGAGACTGGGATTGGGATTGCCAGATCCAAAGGGCACACAGACTCCCAATAGTACAACGCCAGAAGAACCCTCAATATCCTAGGCCATTTTTACTTTATTTTAGCAACTATTTGCTGCGACAAGCGGTTTCAGTAAAGGCTGGTCCCAGGTCACCGGTAGTGGTGGATTCCATCTCCATGTTCTTTAGATCAGACTTTTGTAAAAATACTATGGATAAGAGATGGCAGCTAAGGCAGCTGATCGACCCGCTGAAGGAACTGGGTGTACAAGCCTACTTGCAAGAGCCTGCTAGACTTAAAGTTATTAGAAATGGACAAAGTTACTTCTTCTTTTCTAAATGAGAGGTAGAGGAAGCACTGCAAAAATGGAAAAAGGAAGGGTCAGGCTGAATGGTGATTTAAAAAAAAAAAAAAACCTTCAATTCTCTTCAATTTTAAATATGTACAGATATATGCTTCCTCTCCCTTCACTATTCTTCTACTCCTTCTTCCTTTTTTTTGGTCTCTTCTTTTTTTTTGTGCATATGGTTTGGGGGGCTCCTAGACTGGGAGCCAAGGGGGGCGGTCGAACCCTAGATAGCTGCCATCATAACGGCAGCTGTTAGAAGAGGATGTATCCCCCCTCAAGCAGCAGGGTGGATGTGGATGTGAAGGGTGGGAAGAGGGTAGTGGGGTGGGGGCGGACCTTCTTGACGTGTGAAAAGATAGCTATTAGAGAAAATAAAGAAATCAACATGAATTTGTTATCAAACAACGGAATGAATTTTGGTACTTTAGTGAATGCTAACAAAAAAAAGCAAGCAAAGATGGTACTTTATTTTATAGAATGGCAGTAATAAAGTTCATAGCTTGGAATGTTGCAGGATTGAACAGTAGGAACAAGAGGCGGTTGGTAGAAGAGGAATTGCGGATGTATAATCCACATTTTGTCTTACTGTCAGAGACACACACAGCTCGTAAAGATCGTGGGGTATTGAAACAGTTGGGTTATGAAATAATTGTAAGTTCAGATCAAGATTCCTCAACCAGAGGTGTTGCTATTTTAAAGCATAAGCATTTAAAAAGTACGATCGAAAAATCACTAACAGATAAAAGCGGTAGATGGGCTATTACACAGGTGTTGATTGAGGGCAGAATATATGTTCTGTGTGTAATATATGGCTCAAATATTGATGAATATCAAAAAATAGATAAATTAAATATTGAATTGCTTAGCTGGGAAGGTGATAAGATCGTGATGGCGGACTTTAATTGCATTATGAATTATGCGATAGATACCACCAGACGAAATGCGTTTCATAGGATGAGAAAGACACGCACAGCGATCAATGAGATGGGGCGAATACAGGCTATCAGAGATGTTTGGCGAGAATTATACCCCGATGTGCCGAGTTATACCTACTACTCTGCTGCTCATAGATTATGCTCCCGCATAGATATGGCATGGGTGTCAGATGAAACTTTAGAGTCTTGTATAATGGAGAAATGTCCTAGGGTCACTTCAGACCATAATCCTATTCTTTTGATATTTAATATGCAGTTAATGAAAAAACAGACAAGGGAGTTCTCGTTTCCTCGGTATCTCCTAACAGACGGAATCTATATAGCAAATATCAAACAACATTTGAGAGAATATCTTGAAATTAACAACGGCTCTGCGGCACTAACAATAGTTTGGGACTCGTGCAAGGCTAGTATCAGAGGATTCACACAGCAATATATCTGGAAGCAGAACAGAGAGCGTAAGGAAGAGGCGGAAAAAATAATCAAAGGTATTATAAATGCAGAGAAGCAACAAGCAGAAGCATTACTAAATGATCTTCAATGCGCAGAAGCTATAGGATTTGAATTAATAAACTTAAGATCAGTATTAAAGCGAGCACTTAAGGAGAAGATAGCGGTTAAAATTAATAAGTATAGGCTGTCTCAATATGAAAGCGGGGAAAAAATTGGGAAACTTTTAGCATTTAAAATTGCAGATGAAAAAGCTAAAACACATATTAAAAAAATTAAAGGCCTTAATAATAAAACCTATGAATCTCCAAATCAGATACTTGTGCAGTTTGCTGTATATTATCAAAAATTATACACGCCAGAGACTCAACCTCAAATGACTGATATTGTAAATTATGTACAGACATATACAACAAAAAGGATAGCCAACGAGATGTCAGAACTACTGTCAGAAGATATCCAGCAGGAAGAAATTAAAGAAGCTATTGCATCCTTGCCATCAGGTAAAGCATCAGGGGAGGATTCAATCCCTTTAGAACTGTATAAACTGTGTATAGATGAGATACTCCCATTTTTCACTCAATTTATCAGATATATCGGAACAGGGGGGAATGCGCCTGATTCCTGGAATGTTACCCGGATAATTTTTTTCCTAAAAAAGAATAAACCTCCAGAAGAATGTGGGTCATATAGACCCATATTACTCATAAATGTGGATGCAAAAAGTTTTGCAAAAAGTCTTGCAACTCGATTAGCATCAATAATGCCTGAATTAGTATCACCCCAACAACATGGGTTTATATTAGGAAGGGACACCGTGGCTCATGTGAACACGGCTATAATAGCGTTTGATGTTGCAAGAATGAAGGTAGCCCCACTTGGTATGATATTATTAGATGCTGAGAAAGCATTCGACCGAGTGGGGTGGGATTTTCTTTGGGTGGTATTATCAGCATTTGGGATTAAGGGTAAATTTTTACACTTAATTAAGTCCCTTTATTATTATCCTGCTGCTAGGTTAGCCTATGCAGGACTACAATCTGACCTGTTTCCTATATCTCGAGGTATACGCCAAGGGTGTCCTCTATCACCACTTTTATTTGCATTATCAATAGAACCTTTTATATCAGCATTACAAAATCAAACTAAGATTATTCCCTTTTTACATGATTCGATTAGTTTAAAAATCACAGCCTATGCCGATGATATTGCTCTATCTGCAGTAAATGAGGTGGTCAACGAGGCAGAGAGATATGGTTCAATATCAGGCTATAGACTCAATACTAACAAAACCCAAGTATTAATGAACTACAAAGATGATGATGAACCAATAGCCGGAGTTTGCAGAGAGGTTACATATTTGGGGGTTAGATTAACTGTTAGAATAGATAAAATTATCGAAATAAACTATGAAAGCCTACTTAAGGAAACTGCTAAATTACTTTAAAAATGGCATAAGGTCCCTATAGGTATCAGTGGCCGTATAAACATAATTAAAATGAAAATATTGCCCAAATGTATTTATCTATTCCGCTCTATCCCCCTAAGATTAAATGCTCTTTTTTTCAAACGCCTAGATGGAATCTGTGGCAGCTTTATTTGGGGGTATAAAAATGCGCGCAGAGCAATTCATCTACTTAAGCTTCCATGTAGTCAAGGAGGTCTGGATTTTCAAATCAGCTTTCTTAGGCCGGATAAGAAATTTAATATATCCTGCAGGACATAATGCATGTTTTTATTTAAAATTTATGTTAGGAGAGGAACATAAGATGTTCTTATTCAGAATAAACGATCCAAACTATTTCAAGCCGGTTAGATTCAAGGTCGCACGTGATATTGTAAATATATGGCGCTCTATTATGCTTAACTGTAATACATCATTTTACCATGATAAGCTTCCTTTATGGGGTAATCCGGGCGTACCAGCAATCTTTCAAGATGTAGAGGGCAAGCGATGGGCTAGCTTCGGTATAAAACGCTTGGGTGACATATTCGATCAAAATGGATTTATGAATTTTGAGAAATTAAAAACTATATATAAGTTAAAGCCATGCATGCAATTTAAATACTACCAAATTCAGGACTATTTTATTTGAAGCATGAAATTGACAAATGTCACAGGCTCTGCTATTTGGGAACAATTATATAAGGAGAACATAAAATCACTAATAAGTACCGGATATAAAACTTTATGTATATCTAAGGCAGATGACTGTGATAGGTTAGCTGAAAGTCTGGGACGTAAATTAGGGATTTCAGTTACAGCTAATACCATATCGCGAGCATTTTCTAGAATTAATAACTCGGTACATTCTTCTAATTTGAGGCTACAACAATTTAGAACAATTTGCCAATTATATTATACACCAGAAAGGATATCTAAGTGGTCACCTCAAGGTTCTTCTAGTGAACGCACAAAATGGCCAAAGTGCAAATTACACACAGCTGACCTAAAGCACATGTTCTTTTTATGCCCTCTACTAAAAAACTACTGGCAGAAGGTAACTGAAGTAATTTCTGAAAAATTAGGGAGGGCATTAGTTTTTTCAGTTACAGAGGTACTAATCGGAGCCCAGAGCACTGATGGTAGGCAAGCAGACTTAATATCTATACTACTGGTTAGTGCTAGGTTGACAATTGCTCGTGCATGGATTTCATCTATATCCCCATCGGTATTGGAATGGTGGGGAGTAATTAAAGAAACATACGATATGGAATTAGCATTAGCTAAAGTAAGAGGTGTGTGTGCATTATGTAAATTTAACAAGATATGGCGACCTTTATTCTGAATTATTCATGTAAATATATGCAAAAAGCAATAAAAGGTCCTTATACTTGTTAGTTGAATAGATTTGGATGCTCTTCTCTTCTCATAATTTCTCCTCCTCTTTCTTTTCCTCTTCCCCCCTCCCCACCCCCCCTCCTTTTTGGGGGGGGGGGTGAGAATAACATGCATTTTGAAAATGAGGATAATTTATATGCTTGGCCTGTATTACTATGTTTATGCTTTTTTTTTATCAAACTGTATGTACCAATTTCTCTGTATTTGTACTCTTTCTTGTTGATAAAAATAAAAATGATTAAAAAAAAACAAAAAAGATTTTGGAGCATTATCAATAGTCACTTCTTAAATCATGATGAAGGAAGTGCAGTAGCGGGCATGAGCAACCTCTCTTTTGGTCTCTAGGCCCATGTCAGGAGCAATCAAATGTCCCCTGCTCGCGAAAACTGTGTGCAGGGAGGTCAGAGTCCAGCACGCCTATGCCCCCACGGACACGGACATGGGGGCGACAATGCCCACGTCCCTGCCTCTCTGGGTCTTTGCTTCGGGCCTCAGCATTTAAGTTGTATCAGCAGCTCCCAGGTAGATGGGGGACCATGAGGGCAGCCTGGAGTCGGGAGAGGGGGCCTCATGCACGTCCACACCCACAAATAAATCAATAGTCAATTCTGTGCTGACCCTTGGGCTTTCGTCCACCCTGGGGACATTTTAGAGACATCTTGGTAGAACCTTATGCGTTCCATTTCTCGTTTGTTTCCAGGGGTCAAATCTTTTCACTGCCATATCTCAGGCACTGTTGAGCCAATCCGTCAATCAAAGAGTGGTGAGCTCTAGCAAGTTGGAGCATTTCCAGCAGGACTACGTCCAGGCAGGCAAAGCAATAGACAGGACTAGTTTCAGAGAGTGGAAGCAATAGACTGGATGCGTTTCAGGCAGGGGAAGCAATAGGTTGGACTACTGGACTAGGTACCGACAGGCGAAATAATAGACTGGACTAGGCTCTTAGCTGGTTTCAGAGAGTGAAAGCAAAAGAATGGACTAGTTTCAGACTGGGCAATAATAGAGTGTACCAGTTTCCGACAATGAAAGCAATAGACTAGACCATATTCAGAGGGGCACATTTATCAAACCTTCAAGCAGCGCAACATTGCAAGCCAGCTTGCTGCGCTGCACTGAAAGGGAATGGGCAGGAACGCACCATATTTAACATTAAATGGCACATTCCTGTCTTTTCCATGCTCTGGTGCACTATTGGCTGGCTAGCCCCAATACAGGCACCCTTGCAACATGGTGCATGGGTACCTGCGTTGCAGACAGGATTGTTTTTGTTCAGGAAGGGACAACTTCCTGAACATAAACTATCCTCTGAGCCATTGTTCTCTTTCTATGTGTGCTGCAGAAAGAAGCACACATAGAAAGAAGAAAATGAGAGGAGAAATAAAGATATTTCTCCTTGTCACGCCTCCCTTGGGGAGGTGTAGTATTTTGATGCATTCCCAGGTCTACCAGTGTTGGTGAATCTGGGAGTAGGTCAAAATCCATGGGTGGATGCGTGGGAACACCCATGCCCCACCCATGGAACGCCTCCCTGGGGCAGAGTAATGCAGTGCAGTGATTTGCGCTGCATTGAATTACTCTAGATGTATCAAGCCACACAGAGCCCCCCCAAGGTGGCCTTGCATGGCTTGGTAAATCTAACTTAGTAGTTGCGTCGCCCTTGCGCTCCATTATGTGGCACAAGTGCGACACAACTCTTTGATAAATAAACCCCCCTCAAGAGTGGAAGTGATAGACTGGACTATGATCACACAGGGAAAACAATAGGGTGGAATAGTTCAACAAAGGAAGCGATGGACGGGACCAGTTTCAGACAAGGGAAGCAATAGAGAGTACATATAATAGAAAGTAGTAATTAGAGTAATAGGGCACTCTTACATGTTCATATATACAGTTGGCGCAGAGGAAAGTACCCTGGACCAAGACATAAATGCTGCTGACAGATGTGGGGGTGGGCATGCAAGGGGGAAACAGATCTTGACATCAAGTCTCGAAATATATAGGTGGAGAGAAAAGTCCACAAGGATGGCCAAGTGTGAGAAGTTGGCCTGGTATATGCTGTCCACTAATTAAAGTGGGCACCTTGCACCAGTCTAAACAACCTTTATGGTGATTTAAGAGGTCAAAGATAACCTTAGAAAGCTATCCAAGTGGTAGCTGTGGAGAGCAGCTTTCAGGCTTAGTCTTGAAGGAATGTTATGCAGCTTGTTTTATCAGAATGCAATCTTATAATATTAGTTAAATGAATGGAAAACCACATAGTAGTTATAAAATAGGTATTTATTAATATAACACTATCTAGTACAACACAGTATCTCCTACACAGAGATAATCACAAAGCACACAATACTTAAGTACAGAAATGACAGTACATAGCACTAATACACAGTGGGCCTCAGGTGGAGACCAAACCATATACTAAAATAGTGGTGTAAAAACCACAACTCGAGTCAAGACAGCGTCGGGTGGACGTAGAATCACTGGGACCCCAAAGAACCACTCATGGTGAGTAAGTAGGGGCCCCATGGAGGCAGGTGCAGTGTGGGAGCAGGACCGCGTGCTTCATAAAATTCTATGGGAAAGTCACAGTTGAAGTTTTAGGGGCATATTTACAATAACTGGCACATCCCTGCATATCAGCAGGGATGCGCCAGTTATTGTGCGCCACAGCTCCGCCACCATGGATGCGCCGCATTTACAATGCGGCGCACCATGGGGCAAAAACAGCACAGATGCGTGACGCATCTGTGCCGTAAAAGTAGCGCATTGCTGGAGTTGCTCCGCCACCATGGATGCGCCGCATTTACAATGCGGCGCACCATGGGGCAAAAACAGCACAGATGCGTGACGCATCTGTGCCGTAAAAGTGGCGCATTGCTGGAGTTGCGTCGCAAGCGCGACGCAGCTCCAGCAATGCTCTGAGGGGCCCTATCTTGTGAATGCTGCGTCAATCCTTACGCCTGCTTCAGGCAGGTGCAGGGTTTTTACGCAGCATGGGCCTAACAGTGACTGAGTGAAATCTTGTAGATTTCACTCAGCCACTTTTAGGAGGCGTTCCTGCGACAGAATGCCCCCCCCCTGCACAGGAACGCCTACTTCTTCCGCAGGGCTTTACAACGTGACGCATCACCCAGATGCGTCACGTTGTAAGTACCCCGCGCACCATGGCGCAGGATTTGCGCCGCCACTGCGTCACAAAAGTAGACGAATGCCCACCGATGTCGGGTGCTTCAGGTTGGTTGATGGAGTTCTTGACTCTGCTGCTACGGGGACCAGGAGATGTTGAGGACAACCAGGAGCCACATACGAGCTGTCCCATGAAGGATGTCGAGTGCTGAGGGGTCGGTGTCCTGCGGGAACACCAACAAGCCTTGGCAACGACAACCCATGCAGAAAGTCAAGATGTGTACGGTTCGGAACAGCAAGGTCCAGGAGACTCACCAAACACAGGGGAATCAGGGCATGCCTGAAGCATCCAGAGGAGCCCAAGAAAAGCAAAGCCTACTCTCAAATGGACCCACAGGCCAGAGGCACAGGAATCACGGGAGGACCTCAAGCGATTTCACCAAACAACAGCCCACGGAGCACCTGGTGCGAGGAGGTCAAAGATCTTGGTAGGAAATGGTGCCAGAGGTTAGGGCTATTCAGAGCCCAATGCACTTGTTCGGGAAGCGCCAACAAGCATATGCACTTGCAAATGTACACGGTGCACAGGGGTTCAGGGGTATTTCAGCCCCCATGAGGGGTTCTGACTTCAAACTTGGTAAGAGGGCAGCTCGGACCTTGAGAGTTGTAGAAACCTACCTTCTGTGTTGCTGAAGCCTTTGGAGTCCATAGGAGCTCAGGGTCAGCAGACCGGACAGCAGTGTTGCGGTGCCTGGAATGCAGGGGAGTGACTCCTTCACTCCAAGGGAGATATCTTCGGTTGTCCTTGATGCTCCACAGGTCATGCACGGACCCTCTATGGTGCACAGGAACAGACAATGGAGCAGACTCAGTGGGAAACTAAGTCGGGCCCAAACGAAGTCCAGCGAAGTCCAGAGTGTCCAGACAGTCGAAGCTCAGTGGTTTCTGGTTCAGAATCTTGTCCACGTCGAATCTAAGGTCCTACAGCTAGGTGAGCCCTTATGTACCCACAGGAGAGGGTTGGACAGATTCAGGGGACCCTCCCAGGGGAGGGTCTGGACGGTGGGGATGTTACTCCCATGTCCTTTGTCCAGTTTCGTGCCAGAGCAGGAGCCAACGGGTCTCAGGACTGGTTTGAACTGGACTATGCACAGGGACACCAAATGTGCCCCCATGCAGACGTTTGGTTGTTGGCAAGCGCAGCCACCCAGCCCTAATACACTAAATCCTGTCTGGGAGGTGGTCACATCTCCCTTTGACAGGATGCCTATTGTTCTGCCTTCCCCTGCTCGAGCTTGGCTCAGCAGCAGGAGGGCAGAAAGGTGTCTCCGGTGGGCATCAACCATTTTGTGCTGTCCAAAACTAGAAGGCTGGTACCGGGAACACCAGAGACCCAACGAAGCTCGCTTGTGAGGGGTGGAATCATACCCTTGAGGTACCCCCCACAACGGCTACCGGTGTGGGGGCATGATTCCAACATGTTTGACACCTAACACGATAGGGTTTGTTTCAGCCGTTTTCGAGTTGGTAATCATGCGATCGCATAATGCCATTCTATATGTCGTAAATGGGTGCTTCACTGACCACCCGGGAGAATGGACTCACTTTGAACCAAGCACCTTGTCCTCAGGATTGTTAAGGCCTGCTAGAGTGGTAACTTATAGGTTTTAAGTGCAGTGACCCTTAGATATAGTAAACCTATATCTATGTAAGTGGTGGATGCGCCATCGTACACAGGCTGCAATGGCAGGACTGTAGTTTCCATTTTGCATGGCCTCTTAATACATGCTTCAGCCCATGGGAGGCCTTTGGGGTACCTATGCCCTGGGTACATGGGTACCATATACTAGGGACTGACAAGGGTACCCCAGTATCCAATCTGGAGTGTACCTAAGTACATAGCATAATAGTTTAAGGAAAAGCAGATAGACTGGGGTCCTGATTAGCAGGATACCAGTCAGACTAGTCAAAAACAGTCTCACATTTAGCAAAAAGTGGGGGTAACCATGAGAAGCAGATCCTACTTTCCTACCCCAAGGCCCTACGTAATTCAAAGGCTTGTTTTCTATACATTGGGCATGTTAAATATAATTACAGTGAGTGCAGCTCGATGTATTTTGTATCTTTGTTATTTGTCTAGAGCGGTCTTCTGTAAGAGGGGAGAGAGGGGTCCTGTCTTGCATCCATCCACTTTACCCATATTTCACCCATAACCCCCTGTCTCTCCCTCAACCTGCGACCCAAGTTTTACATTTGCTCATTCAGAACAGAGGCAGCTGTCTAACAAGCGCCTGTGCGATGTGACTAAAGGGGTGTTTTATCCTCCCCTGCAGGTCCTTTTACTGTAAAGTGTTCCTTTCCAGTCACGTGACCCTGACAGAAAGCCCTTTACATTCGTCTCAGTCTCACGATTGGCAGCTCCGAGCAATGGATGTGAATTTACAGAGCTTTATGATAGATGAAGCCGAAGCAAATGGCCCTGTAAAGATGGAAATGCGTCTCGTAAAACCTTTGCTTATTGCAGATTGTCCGGCAGATTTCGGCGCTCAATAGCTCGCTGCAAATTAAGCACTGGCTGCTGTACCTCGGAGGAACACTTTCCTCCCTCGGCCATAAATCCTCGAAGAGAGGGACATAAACATCCCTTGGAATTAGGAAACATTATTATGACGTGTCCGCGCGGGCCGAGAGCTTTGGAAAGGACCCGTCCAGAGGCTGATGTGGAGCCACCCACACCCCACGTGCCAGTGGCAGACAAACATGCTGGGCGTGGCACAAACAAAAGGGTGGTTGCGCAGTGCGGGATCCCACTGGCCAAACCGACAATCTAGCATGTTCCTGCTGGGCTGCAGGCCATGGGGCTGCTTAAAAGCAGGAGGGGCAGTCATTGTCATGCCCAGCCTCCTGCAGTTTGGGATTAATTTGAACATTTTTGCAAGGGCTAGTTTTGGTTTCCGGTCAGCTTAGCGCTTGCATATTTATCGCCAGCTATCTCTGGAATTTATCACCCGGTTAGCGCGTTATCAACAACGCGCATCGCCGAGGCGATTGAAATTCCAGAGATAGTGGGGATATTGCCGTTTTCCATGGTGGAAAATGGAGATATCCTAGATGATAGGGGCCTGTGGTCTTAGCCACAGAATCCACCCCCCCATGTTAAGTATGCCTTAGTCAGGAATTTAACAGACGTTAAATTCCTGCGTTAAGGCATACTTAACGCGATTTAAAAAATCGCTCACCTTCCTTTATAATATCACGAAGCTGCCTTCGCGATATTTCCCCTGGTTGGTTTCACAGCCACGCACACTTTGCATCTCATTAGCGATGCAAAGTTAGGCGTGCTGAAACGGGAGCTAAATCAGCAAAACACGCAATAGCGTGTCTTTGCTGATAAGGCAATGAAATTATCGCCGCTTTTCAGCCGAAAACGGCCGCAAAAGCGGCGGTAATTTCATTGCGCCGCCTTGATGATCTGCCCGTACGTTTTCCAGACAAACATGAGGGAAGGAAAAAACATCAGAACCAATCAGTAAACAGTCCAAGTAGTATAGTCCTTCTTCGCTGATTATGCTCCCTCTTTGTTCGCTGCTCAGAAGCCCGGCATTCTACAAGAAGAAAAAGCATTTCCTTTTCCTCCTGCAGAACAATGTCACTTAAAGGAACAGGTGATGCATTCAAAACAAAAATGTGTTCTGTTTGGTAAGACATCAGAAAGAGCAGTATACAGTGATCCCTGGACTACTGCCTACTCCTCCGAGGTCGCCTTACTCAGGTCTAACACAAACAGCTTCCTCTATGCGAATCACTTTCCACTTCCTCTGAGGTAGCAGTAACTATTCAAGGCTTGTGACCACAAATCCTTTCACAAACCAGAGATACATCCGGTGAATAACAAAAAAGAAGATGGTGCCCTTTTCACGTCCTCCTCTAATTTCAATTCAGAATGAGCTTCAAAACGACTTTTGCCAGTCGGATATGCTTTTTAGAATTGCAAAAGAGGTTTTGTGCATTCTATAAAAACAATTTGTGGTCCCAGATCCTGTGGTTTTTGCAAATCACAGGGTCTGTGGTCCAAAACGGTTTTGTACATCAGGCCCACCATCTATAAACAATCTTCAGATGCTAAAAAGTTGTCATCTGAGAACTTAGCACAGCTGGCAAAACATTTGCTGAAGCTTAACATTTCAATTAAATATATGTTTGTTTTAAGTGTACTGGCTGGTTGGTGCTCCTAGGCGACCTGATAAATGCCAAGAAGCCCTCGGGTGATAGACCCCGTGAGGGCTAGAGGGCTCACATGGTGCCTGGTGGGTAGCTCGATGGTCTACCAGATTAAAGGATGCTGTGACCTCTGCTCCCATAGAGAAGGTGAAACAGCCATATTTGGAGATCTCCAGTGGGTAGATGGGTGTCTTTGTGTATTCAATAGAGCGGACCCTACATTCACTACATTGTAGCCTCTGATCTTCTGCCAGTGGGTGTCATGCTTTATGCACCCTTTCAACAAAGTGAGAGTTTGTTTCCAGAAAGCAAAAAAATAAAACCCTTGATGTACAAGGAGTTTTCTCTCTTTGGAGTTTCCCGTAGCAGTCTGGGGTAAGGGAAACAAGTGAAAAACACCTCGACCTAGATTCTTCATTGCATGTTTTCAGAAAAACATAGCGCTCTACGTGATTCTTCAGAGTGGTGTTATAGATGTTGAGAAGGCTGTTGGCATCTGTCGAGCGATGGAAGTGTCTGTGTAGGCTGATTATTTATTTTTGTAGTTCGTCTAGGTGAATGTCATTGAAGGACTGATAGGTAGTGTTCTAATTGTTCTATTGCTGTTGATATGTCTTGTGTGATGGTGAATGAGACAGAGAGACGGTCAGTCGAGACAGGAGTATGGGAGCTGACTGTCAATGTTGGGGGATGCAGAAAGATGATTTCCAGTATGTTGCCTGTGGAGTGAATTTGATTGTTATCATTATTATTATTATTTTTAGGAGCTTATAAAGCGCACTTATACCCAAGGGCATCCTGGCGCTACATACTGACTCCCCAGAGAACATACGAGGATCTAATCTCTGAATAACCAGGTCTTAAGCCCTTTTCTACAAGAGAGGAGCTCCGAGGCATTCCTGAGATGCGCCGGCAGGCTATTCCAGGCTTTTGCTGCACAGTAGGAGAAGCTGTTTCCTCCCCAACTGGCCTTTTTTATTCGTGGCACCACAACTAGTCTGCCTTCGGCAGAGCGGAGTGTTCTCCCAGGCACGTACCACTTAAAACACCTACTCAAAAACTCTGGGCCACTGCCCATCAGCACTTTGAAGACAGTGCACAGGGCTTTAAATTGTGCACGTCTTGTTACAGGCAGCCAGTGTAGTTGCCGGAGACCCTCTCATACAGAGGCAAACCTAGGGATCCCAGTCAGCAGTCTCGCCGCCGTGTTTTGTACCAGCTGCAATCTGTACCCGTGTTTTTTTTTCAAATTCAGGTGCAGACTATTACAGTAGTCCAAGTGCAAAACATGAGGGCTGAGACTGCTGTCCTGAAACCATCGGCTGGAACAAAAAATTACATTTTTCTTAATATCCTAAGGATATGGAAGCAAGTCGAGACCACTCCACTAACCTGATCCCCGAAGTCAAGATTTTGCTCCATGATAACACCCAGATTTTTTGCCTTCCCAATGGGGACTGGTAGCTTTCCCAAGGCCTCAGGCCACATATCAAGGGTCCAGATGTTGGGGTTGTTCCCAAATATGATGACCTCGGTCTTCCCCGCATTCAGTTTAAGGCAGTGGGAGACCTTCCAGCCAGCAACGTTTTTCAGACAATCATGGCTTCTTGCTGCCATATCCACTTGGGACCCTCGTTGTATGGATAACACAATTTGCGTATCATCTGCATAGGATTTAAGTTGCAGACCAAAAGATCTTATCAAGGCCATCAATGGGCTGACATAGATATTAAAAAGCATTGGGCTCAGGGAGGACCCCTGCGGCACTCCGCAAGGGAGGGCATAAGGTTTAGATTTGTCCAACCCCAGGTCAACTGTTAGCATTCTGTCGGCCAAAAAGGATTTCAGGAGGCTCCAGGCCGAGCCATCCACCCCCACCCTCGACAACCAGTCCATAAACACCCCATGGTGGACCGTGTCGAAGGCTACCGACGAATCCAACAGAATCAAAACAGCCACCCCTTCCTGGTCAACCGCTGCTCTAACCTCCTCAGTGGCATTGATAAGGGCCAACTCCGTGCTGTGACCTGCACCAAACCCAAACTGCGTGGGGTCGAGTGTCTTAGTCCTCTGAAAGAAAGCGATTAGTTGCCGATTTATAGCCTTCTCCAGCAGCTTGGCCGGAAGCGGGAGTCGAGATATTGGTCTGTAACTGTTAGGATAGTTTTCATCCAAATTAGTTTTTTTTATTAAGGGAAGTATCGAGGCGGATTTCCATCTCCTAGGATACTCACCCACGTCAATGATGGTGTTAAACACGGGGGTCAGTGTGGATGCGATGACCTCAGGGCAAATTTTAAGTACCGCAACCGGGCAAGGATCATTGGGGGATCCCGACCAAGCCGCACGCAGTAGGTTTAAGACCACCGTGGTCTGTAGGGGACTAAAACCCTCTAATCTGTCCAAAGACACCCTCTGCCTTGATTTGAGGCTGTTTGCTGCTTCCCACACCTCCCCTTGGACATTGGAAAAGGAGGAAAAGATCCCTTCCACCTTATTCCTAAAGAAGGAGGCTAGTGATTCGCACAATGCCGGGCTTCTATGAGAGCTTGGTTTAGTAAGGATAGTCAGTTTTGAGATGGTCCTGAACAGTTCTCTGGAGAATGAGTTGGCCTTCTGTATCTGCTCAACGAAATAAGCTCTTTTTGCATCTGATATCAGTTTCTTATATATGGTGAGGCTTTCTTTATACTTTTCTTTTTTGTTAGTACAATACCCATTTCTCCAAATCCTCTCAAGCCTCTTACAATCTGTTTTGTGCTTTTGCAGCGAGTCGGAGAACCAAGGTGCGAGGGCTGGGCTCGCCTGGGAGTGAAAAGTTTTACCGGCGCAAATTTGTCACATGCACTCTCAATCCACCTTGGGTACATCTCCTCTGCCTTATCTACATTTGCTGTAAAGCTGGGAATATTCAATATCAGGAAATTACCCACTCAGCACCATCTATATTTTTCCATGCTCGGACAGAAATCGTTTCCCTAGGCTTGGTTATAGCTGGATTCTGAGGCAGCTGGGAGAGCGTGAAAATGATAGCTGTATGATCTGACCACGGAAGGGGTAGAATTTCCAGTATTTCCAAGCCGGAATTGTTGGAATAATACCATCTAGCGTATGCCCAGCTATATGTGAGGGGCCAACCACCCTTTGGTCTAGCCCTCCTCCTCCCATAAGATCCATAAGTCTTTTGTTATCCGTGTCTAAGGCATCTTCCAGGTAAAAATTAAAATCTCCCATAATCGTGAAGGAGTTTAAAAGCCTTCACTGAGTCCGCCCGCCCAATCACAGCCACGTTCCCCGCCTCCTACCCCTCCAATCAGCAGGCCCCCTGCTCGGCGTCTACAGGGTGTCCGGAAGGACGGGCAACAATGGTGGTCCCTGCAACCCGGTAAGCTTAGTGAAATATCCTCATTAAAATGTCAGAGAAAGCAGTTCTGCAGATAAAACAACGTAAATAGCAGCAATAAAGATTAAAAACAGCGTGGCCTGGCGGGTATTGAACACAACCCATACTCCGGGAGTCAGCGATTGGAGAAATGGTGATTTATTTCTAGGGTGTTAAGTCCAGTTTTATCATGGTTTTGGTCCTGAGTCGCATGGCAGATTGAAGCCTCCAAGGAAGGTGGGGTGGGAGTGTTGGGTAAAGGCAGATGTGAAGAGGTGTGATATTCATGTGTGAAGTCCCTGTACATTCTGTGTAGTCAGTAGGTGAGATTAAAGTAGGATGTTTTGCAGGCTGATAGATAACACTGGACACGTAGGTGTGGCTATGCTGACTGGTACATGCATTTCAGCCCCCCTCCAGTTTTGCAAGTGCAGTCTATGTGTTGTATGCTGTAACTAGAGAGTAAGAGGATGTCAGGAATGTATATGGAGGAATGTGTGAAACAGGTTTCTATAATGAAATGGGGGTCTAGGTTGTGATGGAAGCAGAAAGTATGGGCAACAGGCAAGTCTCCACACTGAGGCTATGGGGAATGAAAGTTCCACATAAGGCAAGGCTCCCTCCTTCCAAATGTGTCAGAGTACTGGGGAAGAGTGTAGACACCAGCAGGACCCAAGCTGGACCGCAATAAGAGAGGCTGCTTAGGACTTGTTGCTTTCCCTGGAATATAGATAAGCTCGCACCATTTGAATGAGGGGACCTTACACCCTCCTCTCTCTGGGTCATAATTTGTCCTTGGAGGATGAGACCAAGCCACCAGTTTAGCTTTCTCCACATAATAGAGATTTCTGTACACTACTAAGTGGCAACCTCCTAAGCATCAGAAGCTCTTATGATGGTGATGTCTCTAAGTGAGCACCATGCAGGCTTGTGCCCGCTCTAAGAATTTATCAACAGTGGGCTTCTGCTACCAGAGGATCAAGCTTTTGTGGTTTCCGTTGCGGGGAATAAGTTAGCAGGGGACTGGCAGTCTTAGTTTTGTCCACGGCTGGGTTGTAAGCAGAAGATACCAGGTCTGAACTCAACTCAACTCCACCACTTGAGCAGATTGCGGCAGAGATACCATTGTGTCAAGTGTGATTTCCTGAGACTTGAACCTACAATCCTTGCCAGATTGTGATCCGTTTAATCTTGGCAGAGAATCAGTGACATGTTTTGGTTCTTCTCGTGGGTGGGTCTGTGTTCTGCAGTGAACAGCAGAACATTGAGTCTGCCCTGAATTTTTACTAATCTGGAAAATGTCTTTCAATTTCTGATCATTAGGCGATGGTCCCAGTGCAAACGCTCGAAACTTTGGGTCCTGTCTTCCGGACCGTGTACAAAGGAATGCCTCGGTATTTGAAGCAATTATGGTAAAATTAGAATCCCACCAGTCTCTTCTCTTGTTCTTCCCTTTGTTTCTGAATGTGTGAAGCAGGGTTATCTACTGGATGGAGTTTTTGATCCTTGACTCTGATTGCACTGTGTTTTTGTTCTACCAGCATTCTAGGTTAATGCTTGAAAGGCAAATCTATATTCTTTCTTTAGTTGTCACTTTAAATCTTTTACATAGTGCCAGTGTGTCTCAGGACCACTGCCATGACGGGTGACACCAAAGCAAATGTCAATAGGTAACATGGCCTTTCCCCACACAAAAAATTAAATAGCATTGAGCAAACTTTTTCTGGTACAGGGCAACATTTGGTTACTAAATGATGCCTCCAGGTCTAACTGAGCTGTATTGAAGTTTTCTATATGCATGTTACCAAAGTTACATCTTAGTACCTTCCTTATGGGCACCCCCACCAATAGCAAGCAAGCCTTCCTTGCTCAACTCATCTCTATCTTCACTCCAGTGTTACTGGAAGAGCGCTACCACATATAGAATGCTATCGATACATACCTTTCCTTCCATCACTGAGCAAGGAAGCACCTTCACTCATATCATGCATACAACAACATCCACACACCTTCTAGCACAACATACAATGCATCAAGCACAGCACCAGTCAGGTTGTCCAACTCCATATTCCACAATACTGAAAATACATCATGCACAACAAAGTCCAACCCTGCAACCTGTACACCAATTCGAACATTGATATCACTGCACTCTTTAACCAGCTAACTTCAGACATACACAAACAAAGCAACATATTAAAAGAAAAAAACTGCTGCAGGACCTCTTACTCTACAAGTACCACCATCACAGGCACTGTTGCTCTCATCCTGATTGGACACATATGATAAATCGTGACTGGGACTTCTACCCTCCAGCTTTCAAGGACCACCTATCCTAAGTCCACCACCTAAAGGGACCTGCTCCTTCACACAGCAAACAACATTACAACGGAAACAGTATTGTTGTTTGATACCCAACCCAGCAGCAAGTAGCCAAGACTCGCTCATCTTGCGGGCAGCAGGTCAGGCTTTGCTTTCCTCTAGCTAAACACAACAACAGGCATGGTATTTATTTAATTGAGAGTTATTTATACCGCTGCTCATAGCCTCACCATTAGTTCAAAGCACTTCCTGGTTCAAAAATTAGGTTCAATAATTTTTCGGGTAGCAGCTGTCCAACTGAATACTGCGCATGGCTGTTATCCGATTATTCTCAATTACTACCTCCAAGTCTGTGTTGTGGTATCGATTGAGGCCCAAACTGATAAGTCTACAGCCAAATGCCATCCTAAAGGGTTAATTTTTCAAGAGTTTTCTGAAACAGAAATGATTGGGCCTTACACCCTCCTCTCTCTGGGTCATAATTTGTCCTTGGAGGATGAGTCCAAGCCACCAGTTTAGCTTTCTCCACATAATGGAGATTTCTGTACACTACTGAAAGGTAACCTCCTAAGCATCAGAAGCTCTTATAATGGTGATGTCTCTTTGTGAACACCATGCAGGCTTGTGCCCGCTCTCAGAATTTATCAACAGTGGGCTTCTGCTACCAGAGGATCAAGCTTTTGTGGTTTCCGTTGCGGGGAATAAGTTAGCAGGGGACTGGCAGTCTTAGTTTTGTCCACGGCTGGGTTGTAAGCAGAAGATACCAGGTCTGAACTCAATTCCACCACTTGAGCAGATTGCGGCAGAGATACCATTGTGTCAAGTGTGTTTTCCTGAGACTTGAACCTACAATCCTTGCCAGATTGTGATCCGTTTACTCTTGGCAGAGAATCAGTGACAGGTTTTGGTTCTTCCCGTGGGTGGGTCTGTGTTCTGCAGTGTTCAGCAGAACATTGAGTCTGCTCTGAATTATTTCTAATCTGAAAAATTTCTTTCAATTTCCGATCATTAGAAGATGGTCCCAGTGCAAACGCTTGAAACGTTGGGTCCTGTCTTCCGGACTGTGTACAAAGGAATGCCTCGGTATTTGAAGCAATTATGGTAGGATTAGAATCCCACCAGTCTCTTCTCTTGTTCTTCCCTTTGTTTCTGAATGTGTGAAGCAGGACTATCTACTGGATGGAGTTTTTGATCCTTGACTCAGATTGCACTGGTATATGAGGTTCAGCGTTTAGGGCCCTGTCCTCCCCATCATTGCATCAGGCGACGGCTCTTAGCCATCACATGCACAGGGCCCAATTTCCTGTGCCTGCCACAAGATCCAGAACAGACACAGCTGACTTTATGCTGGTGATCGATCCTATATAGGCTTATGCTACAGAAATACCACATACATACATATAGAAAATTGTCACTCACATACGATCCTAACATCCCTACCACACAAAACATTGGCACTCTCTTTCCCCTAGCCTCCGCACAGCGCACATACCTCAATGGAGGTTAGGGGGCAGCTGACGATAGGGAGCTCTGCTCCCTGGGCAGATTGGGAGGGTGGTGCAGTCCAGAGGACTGCATTATAAAATAGTTTTGGCCTGCCTTTGTGCAGACTAAAATAGCCCAAGGGTATTTAGGGAACATCAATTGGGCTCCCTGCCACCATTTTAGGTTTGGTTTGAACAGTTTTTCCCGCTCTCCCGTTCCTTTAATTTGGCTCTTGGGGAGGTGTCAAATGGGTGCATGTGTTATTTCTCTGGGCGTTTTGCTTGAGCAGGTGCGCATGATTACGTTCTACGTTTTCGCTTGGAACAGGTACTTAGCGGGGCATGCAAAGTTTGCCAGGAGTTGGCAGAAGTTTGGTTGGCGTTGACAGTTAGTGAACCATGTGCAAGGAAAGGGTCGGCATGTAGTTTAAGGTACAGTTCAGGTCGTTTGGTTATTTTCAGTTTCATACTGGCAGTCATATGATGTAGGGTTAATTGAACATGGTAATGTTGAAATGCAATACATTGTAATGTTTGTAATGTGTTAATTGCAGGGTGGGCATGTTGGGGGGATGATGGGGGCGGGGTCAAAATGGTAGTTTAATTGATGTATAGTGAGGTTTTAGTTTTGGAAGGCCGTTGCCAGATTGATTGTTGTGATGTGCACCTGTTTCAATAAAGAGGCCTTTTTCTCACAAAGTAAGTGGTCAGTGTCTTGGCTGCACCCCTCCCTCCAAGCGATCTGTCATGCTGCCCTTGCGTAGAGGGCAGCTGGCATGGTTTGTTTATAACCAGATCAGCTCCCACCATGTAGGCAGAAGCAGGTCTTACAAAAAAGTACTTTTGACAGCGTGCAACTCTGAACATGGCTTGTCTCCACGACCCTAACGGTTTGCAGGCCGGGTCGCCTAAGTTTAAATTACAACCAGCTCCTTCTTAATGCACTTTTCATCTAAGCAGCAAAGGGCTGCTTAAATCTGATGCAGAAAGGTTTTCTGTACTGAATTATATAAGGCATTTTTACTAAGCATAAGAAGAAATTAGATTTGTTGGCAATCTGCATGATGCCTCACAGATGTTTATCCAACATTGAGAGAATCTGTGTCACAGTCGCTATGTTCCATATTCACGGGTAGGTCCATGCATGCAGAGGTAGAAACCATAGGAAGATTGTCATATTCCAGTGCTCCCCGGCCCATAACAAAAATGGTGGGAGCATCAGTACAATCAAAGCCATGCTTGTTTGTGGTGACCAGAGCGGCACCTCACCAGCACAAAACTCTGAGAAGGCTGAATGGAAAGCTTTGATTACACCCACCTGGTTGGGAAACTCCATGTTCCATTCGGGTAGACTACTCAATGGGTTGCTGCTCTAATTTGGTGCCTAGCAAGGCTAGCTGGAGCGATGGAGGAGCCACAGGGAGGCTTGGTTTCATCAAAATATAAGTGCGCTGCCTGTGAAGACAGATCAGGCACTAGTCCACCATTGGTTCCTTAGGTCATGTGGTGTAGGTTTGTGCTTTCTGTCCATTGGATGGAATGTTTCTTTCCCTTAGGGATTGGCTGCGAGAACTTGACCATCATTCTGAGGAGCAGATAGCATGTTGTCTGATGACTGCTTTGTAAAGAAAATCCCACAGAGGAGAACCTGTTGATGAGTTTCCTTAGGGCTGGGTCCCTTTTCTGCTTGTATGGAGGTGCCACCAGACCACACAGCCCCACTGAACGAATCTCTTCCCTATTCAATCTGCTAGCCCAAAGGTCTCCAAGGTTACAAAAAGTTGTTAGCCATGTATGCTGTGGACATATTCAACTCATTTTCAATACTCATTGAAGATTCATGGGGCTGTGGAGAACCAGAGTGTTGACCAATAGCAGAGGGATTGGTCATCTAGATAAGGTTTCGGGTTGATGTCTAAATTTTATTGCTTGTAGTGTTTATTTGTAAGAGTTGTGAAATATTGTTGATGATTATTTATGGTACAAGGTATAAAGACATGGTATTGTCTTCACTCTTGCAAATCTGCGATCAGGAGATCTGCCCAACGGTCTTCTTCCTAGTGCTTAATTTGTGCCGCTGTTGCAAGTGCTCGGCACTGGCACTTATTTCTGTGAGGGCACCACATGGTGGTGCTGTCTGTCAATGTTTGACAAAAGCACATTAGCAGAGCGTTTAAATATTGAATAGACACTGAAATTAAAATAGTAATACATCATTCAGGTCAGTTTTATAGCTTTGGTGACATAGAATAATCGAAATTGTCACATTTGTGTGAGTGTAATGGATAGTAACAAGCATGCAACAAGAGCTCCGTGTGATAAAATATCAAACAAATTAAAATGCAATCAAAGTATTTAATTGATGAAATGAAGCACACATTTTAGGAATATCCATCATTTTACTACAGTATAAAAAGGTGCTTAGAGCTAGTGTCAGAGACTGTCCGGGACTGTCAGGGACTTGGGCAAGGTCTGGCGATTGGGTAGAAAATGTACACCGAAAGAGGAGTACAGCACTGCCCGGGACCACACAGGAACTCAGAAGAGAAAAGGGATCCAAAGGAGAAGCCTGCACAAGTGAAGGAGATGGCTAAGACTCAGAAAGGAAGGACACTCACGAGGCAATTTAGCAGACTAACTACACCCAGGATGGACGTGCAAGTCATATATATAAAACAACATTAACAATAAAGGGAATGTGGGGTAAAGCAATCGGGAGCTCCACACGGTAAGACTGAAGCTCAGTAAGTTTCTCATCCACAATTGCTGTTACAGATACTGACTGCAAATACCCACATGTAGGATATGCATGCACAGGCAGGGTCTGTGGAGCTGATACCAATGGTGATGTTATAAATGTAACTCAAAGACAATACTCATAGTGAACAGGAAACACTACCTAGGTAGTCAGTTGTGCCCGCAGATCCTGGTGATCAAATAGGAACACTCAAGGCAGTAACAGTAAGGGGATAGAACTAAACACAAGCACAACAGACAAGGAGCTAGCAAGGAGGAGTGCTTAACAGGAAAGGAAGGACATCACAGGGCACACTTGGCAGAAAGCAAGTAACAAACATGCAAGATAATAGAAGCAAGACAGCAGAATAGAAAGACAGCAAACTAGGAACTGGAACCAAGGAAATGGGAAGAAAGGAAAGTAATGGAAAAGGATCTACAGAAGGGAAGGCTACAAGGGTATACCAGAATAGTGCTGGCTCAGGAATCAGGAAAACAAAGTTGCACTGAAGGCTGTGCTGGAGCAGGAACTAGACTAAAGCAAACGCTCAAGAGTCAAGGTAGCACTGCAGGCAGTGCTAGTTCAGGAACAAGGGAAACTGCTGTAGCTCAGGAACAAGGAATGCTAAGGCTCAGGAGCAAGAACTAGAATTGAGCTAAAGCTCAGCAGGCAAGGTAGCACTGCAGGCAGTGCTAATTCAGGAACAAGGGAAACTGCTGTAGCTCAGGAACAAGGAATGCTAAGGCTCAGGAGCAAGAACTAGAATTGAGCTAAAGCTCAGCAGGCAAGGTAGCACTGCAGGCAGTGCTAATTCAAGAACAAGGAAAACAACAGCTGGTCAGGAACAAGTAATAACTAAAGCTTAGGAAACACTGAGAACAAGGATAGCAAAAGCTTAGGGAGCACTGGAAACAAGGGTCGGTCTCACTGGTACACACTACAGTGACCAACCTTGGCCTGAAGGGAGCTGGGGCTTTAAAGAGCTCACAGTAATCAGGGTGAGCAGACTAGCAGCAGCCAGCCTCAGGTGAGTTGAATTCCTCCACCCATCCTTGGCCTGCAGGGGTGGAGACGAAGCAGTGAGCAGGGAATTCTAGGTAACAGAGTGTCAAACATGAGCAGGCTGGCTTCAGTCATGAGCAGGCTGGCTTTCACAAAACCCGGCATGGATTGGTAATGGATGTCGATTCCCAAATAGCGACCACATGGTTAGAAGTCAGGATATGCATGCAGGCAAGTATCTGGAAGCTTATTAGAACATAGGAAAGTCGCACTATGCACCCCTCTGGTGGTGGGCATGAGAGTGCAGGGAGCGAATTGTGACATCTTGTGAGTGTCCACACAGTGATATATAACAGGTAAGAAAAATGTAGTGTGTATGAAAAGAAAGTCTGGCATTGGTACTGAAGGAGTAGACAATCAATGATACTGCATGTACATTCGATTATAAATCAACCAAAGAATACATCCACAAGGGTTGCATTGGCCATTTATGTCGACAGCGTTTCAACCCCAACCATGTAATGGGTCATCATCAGGATTGCAGAGATTCAAGAAAAGCTATGAGCCAAGTATGCATCGATTGCATTGCTGTCAATTCAGATGTGGGCATCAATGTAAATTAAGTGATCGATTCTCAATGTGCCCATTTAATTACATTTGCAAAAACAACAATTGATGGACAGAATGCAGAACAATGTCATACATTCACCCCAGTACAGAGATCTGGGCCTAAATCCATCGTTTTTTTGCTCACCATGCCATTCCAGTTTGAACCCAGCCATATGCAAATCAGTCTTGGCCCTGTGCCCCATGGGAACAGTCCAGCCCGAACTGCCAAGCCAGGTCCTCCCTGGACTGGAAACAAGCATCCTAGGACCGGTTTCGGGCTTTCAGCCCTCGTCAGCCAGGATAGCTTGATTCCAGTGGCATGGAGAGCAAGGGACTCACGTCTGAGCATACCCTTCCCACTCGGGGTGACAAATGCAAAAACAACAATTGATGGACAGAATGCAGAACAATGTCATACATTCACCCCAGTACAGAGATCTGGGCCTAAATCCATCGTTTTTTTGCTCACCATGCCATTCCAGTTTGAACCCAGCCATATGCAAATCAGTCTTGGCCCTGTGCCCCATGGGAACAGTCCAGCCCGAACTGCCAAGCCAGGTCCTCCCTGGACTGGAAACAAGCATCCTAGGACCGGTTTCGGGCTTTCAGCCCTCGTCAGCCAGGATAGCTTGATTCCAGTGGCATGGAGAGCAAGGGACTCACGTCTGAGCATACCCTTCCCACTCGGGGTGACAAATGCAAAAACAACAATTGATGGACAGAATGCAGAACAATGTCATACATTCACCCCAGTACAGAGATCTGGGCCTAAATCCATCGTTTTTTTGCTCACCATGCCATTCCAGTTTGAACCCAGCCATATGCAAATCAGTCTTGGCCCTGTGCCCCATGGGAACAGTCCAGCCCGAACTGCCAAGCCAGGTCCTCCCTGGACTGGAAACAAGCATCCTAGGACCGGTTTCGGGCTTTCAGCCCTCGTCAGCCAGGATAGCTTGATTCCAGTGGCATGGAGAGCAAGGGACTCACGTCTGAGCATACCCTTCCCACTCGGGGTGACAAATGCAAAAACAACAATTGATGGACAGAATGCAGAACAATGTCATACATTCATCCCAGTACAGAGATCTGGGCCTAAATTCATTGTTTTTTTGCTCACCATGCCATTCCAGTTTGAACCCAGCCATATGCAAATCAGTCTTGGCCCTGTGCCCCATGGGAACAGTCCAGCCCGAACTGCCAAGCCAGGTCCTCCCTGGACTGGAAACAAGCATCCTAGGACCGGTTTCGGGCTTTCAGCCCTCGTCAGCCAGGATAGCTTGATTCCAGTGGCATGGAGAGCAAGGGACTCACGTCTGAGCATACCCTTCCCACTCGGGGTGACAAATGCAAAAACAACAATTGATGGACAGAATGCAGAACAATGTCATACATTCACCCCAGTACAGAGATCTGGGCCTAAATCCATCGTTTTTTTGCTCACCATGCCATTCCAGTTTGAACCCAGCCATATGCAAATCAGTCTTGGCCCTGTGCCCCATGGGAACAGTCCAGCCCGAACTGCCAAGCCAGGTCCTCCCTGGACTGGAAACAAGCATCCTAGGACCGGTTTCGGGCTTTCAGCCCTCGTCAGCCAGGATAGCTTGATTCCAGTGGCATGGAGAGCAAGGGACTCACGTCTGAGCATACCCTTCCCACTCGGGGTGACAAATGCAAAAACAACAATTGATGGACAGAATGCAGAACAATGTCATACATTCACCCCAGTACAGAGATCTGGGCCTAAATCCATCGTTTTTTTGCTCACCATGCCATTCCAGTTTGAACCCAGCCATATGCAAATCAGTCTTGGCCCTGTGCCCCATGGGAACAGTCCAGCCCGAACTGCCAAGCCAGGTCCTCCCTGGACTGGAAACAAGCATCCTAGGACCGGTTTCGGGCTTTCAGCCCTCGTCAGCCAGGATAGCTTGATTCCAGTGGCATGGAGAGCAAGGGACTCACGTCTGAGCATACCCTTCCCACTCGGGGTGACAAATGCAAAAACAACAATTGATGGACAGAATGCAGAACAATGTCATACATTCACCCCAGTACAGAGATCTGGGCCTAAATCCATCGTTTTTTTGCTCACCATGCCATTCCAGTTTGAACCCAGCCATATGCAAATCAGTCTTGGCCCTGTGCCCCATGGGAACAGTCCAGCCCGAACTGCCAAGCCAGGTCCTCCCTGGACTGGAAACAAGCATCCTAGGACCGGTTTCGGGCTTTCAGCCCTCGTCAGCCAGGATAGCTTGATTCCAGTGGCATGGAGAGCAAGGGACTCACGTCTGAGCATACCCTTCCCACTCGGGGTGACAATCTGGCTGATGACGGCTGATAGCCAGAAACCGGTCCTAGGATGCTTGATTCGGGTCCAGGGAAGACATGGCTTGGCAGTTCGGGCTGGACTGTTCCCATGAGGCACAGGGTCAAGACTGATTTGCATATGGCCATGTCTAAACTGGGGTGGTGTAGTGGGCAAAAGAACGATGGATTTAACCCAGATCTCTTGACTGGGGGAGAATGTCTGCATTGTCAGCATTCTGTCCATCATTTGTTTGTTGTAACGCATTTAATTACATTGCCATATATTGAAAATTCACCAATTGCAAAACAGCACACATTGGAATTTAATGTTTCAAAACATGGAGCACTTGTTGCATATTTGTTGATTGCCCCTAGCTCCAGGTGCCTTCACACTGTGGGCAGCCCCTGTTTTCTAAATGCATATTGATAGGGTGTGCAAGATGCAGTGCCATCCCGTTTGATGGCCATGGCACTTGTGTTTTTAACAAATTAGGCACTGCTTGTTCCCTCATTTGCAGTGTAGTCTGAAGCCAGCATCAGCCCACTTTGTAAAATCATGGCAGAGGGGGAGTCCTATTCACAAACTCCCCTAGAGTCATCTTTACTCAGCATCTTAATTCCAAAAGCCCATATTAGGAACAGAGGATGGTACCCGGGGAGCTCTGGTCACCTATTAGGCCTTAAAGCACAAACCACCCACAACACTGGTAGGACAGTTCCTTCGTTATTTTAGGCGATGTACAAAGATATTAAAGTGACCATCCAGTGGAGAGAAAAAACAAAGTTCTCTTCACTTGGTTCTCCATCCCTAACAATCACCAACAATGGCAATTCTAGAATGTTCTTTCTATGGACATTTGGTGGGGATTTAAGATTTACTGTGACATCATTCACCAAATGGCCCTTTTAACGTAGTGACAGAAACATCTAACAGCTTTTTTAATTCATGTTTACTCAGAGAGAAAGAATGTATTGACAAAAGAACAGAATGAAGGGCACAAGTGGCCCAGTGGCTAGAGAAAGGGTATTTGGCATAAATGCACACTCACACATAGGAGCACACATATTTCACTGCAGCGGGGCTGGTTAGGGGTGTCCAGATACGGTCTTCAAGGACAAATGCCGCAACACGTTTTCCGGATAACCACAAACTGTGGGAATTACTGCTATTTAGACTCTTTGTACATGTACATTATGTTTACATCAAGGAACTCAGAAAAAGACATGAAATGGCAAAGACAAGCTAAAAAAGCAATGGATTGGAATGAGACCTGAAAAATGTAACCACAGAAATGGCAGTTACTGCTTCTAACTGCCATTTCTGTGACAAAGAGGAAGGACTGATTTTGAGTTTGGTGGATGGGGACTCCGTCACAAACATGGCAGCTATCCCGTCTGCCTTAGCATGGATGCATTATATCCTTATGCATTATCCTAGTGCCTGACCGAAGAGGGTGTGGCCAGTTCACCCTATTAATGAAGATATGTCACTGACATTTTATGACAGAGTGCTTACACGTTCATCATTTCCAACACAGCTAAGTGTTATGTTCCCCAGGCCATCGCTGCAATGACCGCCTCGTGCTGGTAAATTTCATAATTTGCTGATCAATGTTGTGAGAAAATATTCCTATTTCAGCATCCATTGCATAACATTGGTAAGTGATCACTTCTCTGTCAGTGTTGTGAGTAAATATTACATGTCACCACTACCCACTTAACAGGGAAAACTAATAGTGACGGTCAATGTTGTGAATGAGATTGAACTGAAAACAAGGGAATTTCTGTCACTGCCCTGGTCACTATTGCCTGTTCCAAAAAATGTGGTGGGTTAAATGTTTGACAGGTCTAGTTCATTCCCCAAATCTGACAATGCCCTTGTATACTTGCATGTGAGCAACTGGTGTGACCTGGAGGTCAAATCACCAAAATGAGATGGGGAGCAGTGGTAAAGTCACAGACCATTTGACCCCTGATGACATCACAGGGTTAAACATTGCTCCCACTTGTGAGAAGTTGGCCTGGCATATGCTGTCCACTAGTTATAGTGGGCACCTTGTACCAGTTCAAACAACCCTTATTGATGATAGCAGCTTGGTTTACCAGAGTATAACCTCTTGAATTACTAAATGAAAGGAGAACCACACAAGGTATATATAAAATATATGTATTTATTTCTAAACACTCACTAATAATCTCTTTATGAGATTAGAGTCCAAGATACACAATAATACAGTTCTAAAATGACAGTAAATAGCACAATATACAATGGGCCCTAGGGGCGGACCAAACCATATATTAAGAAAGTGGTATAAGAACCGCGACTTGACTAGACACAGTGCCCTAGAGCACGTAGAATGGCTGGGACCCCAAGGAACCACCCAAGGTAGTGACACAGGAGACCCACGGGAAACGCGTGCAAGGTGAGAACTCAGGCGTAAGCCCTGTACTATTCAATGGGAAAGTCGCGGTTGGAGTTTTTGAAGTTAAGGACACTTATGAGAAGACTTTGAGCAAACCCCTTTAGACTTAGGGGGCTCTAGGGCCAGCACCCACGGGAGCACCGGAGTACTTGAGTTACCTTACCCAGGGAAGCCGGGTGCATAGGTGTCAAATGGTGTCGGGAATCGTTGTTGATTTCAATGGCGATGTGCTGCAAAGTGCTGCTGCCGGGAAGGAGAAAAGTGTCTGGTGTGATCCAAGCCTGGATCAAAGATCAGAAGAACCTGAAAGCAGAGGGGACAGAGTCTGGGTCACTTGCCAGTGACCAGGGGCACAATAGACGAATGCCCACCGATGTCGGGTGCTAAGATGTGAAGATTGACTCTGCAGCCACGAGGACCAGGAGGTGTCGACGATGACCAGGAGCTGGATTCTAGCTGTCCCACACAGGACGTCGAGTGCTGCGGTGTCAGTGCCCGGATTGGACCCAACAAGCCTTGGCAACTGCAACCCACGCAGGAAGAGAAAAGATGCTTCGGTGCAGACCAGCAAGGTCCTGGGGACTCCCCAAGCAAAGGAGAGTCAGGGCACGTCTTGAGCAATCAGGTAAGCTCAATTAAAGTTGCCTTCACAGGGACCCACCAGTTGACGGACCAGGGATTGCAAAGGGACCTCGAGAGAAAACACAAAGGGCAAGCTCACGGAACACTCATGGAGTGTAGGTGGGCAATCTTCAGTGCAAATGCTGCTCGGGGTCAGGGCTACAAGTAACCTGAAGCTCAGCCGCAGGAGTTGTTGGAAAGCTGATGCTTCTGCAAAGTGACGCGGTGTCCAGGGGTTTGGGTTGCACGGTCGCCACAAGGGATGCGAGCCTCAGACTTGCTGTGGGCACTCATCAACCTCTAAGACCACGGAAACCCATCTCCTGTGTTGCAAAATTCTTCGGAGTCCGGCGGGAGCTTCGGAGATGCAAACCGGTCAAATGCGTCTTTGGTGCCTGCCTTGCAGGGGAGTAACTCCTTTACTCCAAGGGAGATTCTTCAGTTATCTAGTTCACTATAGAACGTCGAAGTTCCAGGATTCAGTATCAGAGTTTCGTCCAGGTGTAATCTAAAGTCCTGTTGCCAGGGGTTCCTATCTTATACCCAAGGAAGGGGTGGGACAAACTCTAGGGACCCACCTATGGGAGGGTCAGGAAAGTGGGGTGGCTACACCCATTTCATTTTTCCAATTTCGTGCCAGAGCAGGGGCTGGTAGCCCCTGCAACCGGTTTGAGCTGGACTAGGCACCGAGACACCAAATGTGCCCCCAGGGCTGACTTCAAAGCACTCTTGGAGTGCACCCACCCAGCCCCAATACACCAAAGCCTGTCTGGGAGGTGGTGACACCTCCCTGTGACAGGAAACCTATTGTACAGGCCTCCCCTGCCAGCGTTTCATCCAGCAGCAGGAGGCAGACTCGTGTCTGTGGCTGGCAGCATCCATTTTATGATGCCAGGGCTCTGTTAGCTGGTACCGGGTATACCGGTGCTGTCATGTCTCTCCCTCAAGAAGGGTGGGTTCATACTCCCACACCAGTTACTGCTGTGGGGTATGATTCCAAGGTGTTTGACACCAAACACGACATTTTTCCGTGCAGCCATTCCAAAGTTAGCATTTACAGTTTGGTTATAATGCACTTAAGAGTATATGGTTTGGCTGCATCACAAACAACCCCGGAATAAAGGTGCCGCAGGCTGCAGAGGGGTTCTGCTCATGCAGGGCACCCTCTCACATGAAACCCAGCACCCTGCCTTCAGGATTGTTAAGGCCTGCCATAGGGGTAACTGATAGGCTTACATGTGCAGTGATATGGAGAGATGTAGTGAACCTATATTTCAGTATGGGGTGCATGCACCACCTTACCCAGACTGCAGTAGCAGACCTGTGGTGCCATTTTGGAAGGCTTCCCAGTGGTGGCATAATACATGCAGCAGCCCCTGGTAGGCCTCTGTGGTACCTATGCCCTGGGTACATAGTATACCATATACTAGGGACTTATAAGGGTACCCCAGAATCCAATCTGGAGTGTACCTAAAGTACGTATAATCAATGTAAAGAGGAAAGCAGATAGGGTGGTGTCCAGAATAGCAGGATCCCAGCCAAACTAAATCGAAAACCAGCAAAACACCAGGAAAAAAGTGGGGGCAACCATGCAGTCAGATTCCACCTTCCTACACCCCTCTTAACCATTGAGCACGCTCCTGTTAGATACTGAGGGACTAGGAGTGGAAACTGTAGAAAATAATCCGATTTAGAGCCTGGCTCATCATTCTATTTACTTTATGTTTCCCACTGCCTCCTTGCTCTCTTAAACCATGTGCAGCAAGGTCAGTGCTGGGGGTAGCAAAGGGCAAGTCGCGGGTAGTACCTTCTACCACTTCCAACTCCTAATTGACATGTACGAAGTAAGATGCAGCGGTTCCCCTAAAATACCTTATTTGCTGTTTATTAGTTAGTGTTATATAAAGAAACAATCTGAAGGTGGAAAATTGTATTTAAATCTAATTCTCATATATTATATCCTAACACAATGGTAATAGGGCAGACATGATAGTTGTCACGTTTGTGATGGAGTGCCCGTGCGTCAAATTCAAAATCAGGCCCCAAGTGTTACTTGGGAGCACTCAATCTTTGACCATAGCAGGATTTCATTTAGACAGTAGGATTGAAGTTAGCCTAAAATAGGCCTGCCCTCCAACTACAATTGATCCTCTTCGAATTACATGTTTTATCTGTAAAGACAATATGGACCTTGGTTCTTCACCACAGCCGCCAGTTTGCCAAACATCGCATGTTTTAAGAGACCATGATGAGGGGTATTTACAACGTGACGCATCTAGGGAGATGCGTCACGTGGTAAAGTCCTGCGCTTCATGGAACCTGAGTCAGGTTGCAAGTGGACGTTTTGGCGGCGGGGGGGGGCGTTCCGGCGCAGGACAGCCTCGGAACAAGATTTCACTCAGTCACTTTTCCGACCCCCCTGCGTCAAAACCTTGCGCCTGCTTGAAGCAGGCGTAAGGCTTGATGCACCATGTTAGACATGGGCAGGGTTGGCACAGTGCTGGAGTTGCGTCGCGCCCGCGACACAACTCCAGCACTGCGCCAACCTTACGGCAGCAGATGTGACACGCATCTGCATTTCCCTGCGCCATGATGCGCCGCATTGTAAATGCGGCGCATCCGTGGTGGCGCAAGGATTGAGATGCGTGTCACAAGTTTCCTGGCGCATCCCTGCTGATTTGCAGGGATGTGCCAGGAAACGTAAATCTGCCCCCAAGAGTCTATCTAGAGAGACTAGCCAGGAGATTTTGATGAAGTACCAGCCAGTTTGGTTTTTTATGAGCTGGAATCACCCGCTGTCTCTTGGAGCCAAAATTGTATTAAGTCCCCTTGATAAACCAGCACTAATGCAAATTTAAGCTTTAGTTGTGCATGGGACGTCTATCGGGGAAAATGGAAAATAGAGCTAAATGACTTACAATGAAAAAGATCAATTCAACAAAAACATTTTCTTGGATAGACTGCTAGGCCATATTTTGGGGTGGCAGATATTGTGCATTTATTACTTTAAAAAACTGGTTCCAGGATGGGCCCTATAGGTTGGTAGACAAAAAGCAGAAGTTGGAAACTTTTTTGAAGCTGCCTTCTGTTTTAGAGTTAGCATATTCGAATAATGCAATCCAGTCTCCCAAAAAAGTACCTTCTAGTTATTTGTAAGCGGATGAGCTCTTACTCTCCTCTCCCTGCAGCTCCCAGGTGGAGTGTTTTACTGAACCATGTGTCCCGAATCCCAGAGCATTGGATTGAGAATGGTCTATCACCAGTATGCTTTACGAGCAGTAGGATCCGACTGCAGCCAAGGAGTGCTGCAGCCCAGTGCTTGTTCGGTCCAGAGGACTGTCTTCTGCATACTGCTTCATGTGTAGTGAAGCATCGCCAAATTTTCGTGGCAATCTTAATGTGAAAGAGTAGCTTGACCAATGTAGGCTACTTAGGAGTTTTAAAAAGATTTGGGGCTTTTTCTATATAACGCTGCTGTCTAAAATGTCTTCTGTCCTCCCAGTACATAGTTGTATAACAGTAGTTCAAGCCATCAATCTTTCTGGAATGGACTAGTGCATGAGTCAATTCTACAGCTCCGTGTCAAGGATTGGATGCTGAGAGGGTCTGTTGAGTCCCTTGCATGACTGCCTGGGAAAGTGTGTCTTCTCCCAGTAGACACTGTGCCACCCTGCACAGAACAGTATACATGAAAGGTGTCTAGTGTCACCTTAAGAGAATCCCAGTTAGCAGGAAAAAAGCAAAAAGTGGAAAAAACTTCCTTGGCCATCATTTAGCTCTTGATTGAAGATGAGGACTGAAAAATTCAATAAAGCACCAAACTCTCTATGACATCAGGAAGGATAATAAGGCAAAGCAAGAACTCCATGCGTAGAAGAAGATACAGATCAAGCTGCTAGGAGCAAAGAAAGATCTGGGCCCAAAACCCGTAGCAGGGAGGGAAAGATTTTGATGAAAAATAAGGGAGCCAGTGTCCTGCCACGCATCTTCCCCTCGTGATTGCATCCTCAAGGCATTACAGGAAAATACTCTAATCTCTCTTAAATTGGGAACATCGAATACCATTCTTAATGCTTCATATATATAAGCTAGCTTACGTTTAGGAAAAAGTTAAAGACTGATTTAGATTTCCGCAGATGGGAAAGTCAGTCACAAATGTCTGTCCGCTGTATTACAAGTGCCATTTGACAAAAAGCTCTTGTAGTACGACTAACGGGATATCTGTCATGTTTGTGACGGAGTAACCAGTCCACTGATCTCTAAATCACACCCTTGGTTGTTCCTTAAATTATGCTTTTCCACTCTCTCATTGGAGATGCCAGGACTGGAGTCAGATATTCGTGGCCGGGCACCCTCAGGTAACAATCCATAACATTCCGTCCATTGCTTTGGAGCCGCTAGGCGAGTCTCCCTATTTAGGAAAGGAAATGCCCAAATGTGGGTTCCAAGGTTGCTGCGGCATAAGACTTAGGGCTCCTCACTGATGAGGCCCAACAAGGCTTAAACTGGTCTGGGGTTGTTTGTGTTCATGTTCAGATGGCACCAGGCCTGGAAGTTTAGTCTGGACCATGGCTTGCGAGATGGGCCCAAGACCAATTTGCATGTGATTGATTTAATTCTTTAATGACACAGACAAGCTAACAAATGATGGACTGGAATGTGGGCTTGAATGACAAACAGCAACTGAGATTAATTTAAACATTCCACCCATCACATTTTAATGATTTCTCCCCAGCAGTTATGGTATTATTTTGTTTCTCGCGCACAGGAGTTAAGGACCATTAAATATTTTACTTTTCTGTGCCTACTAAAAGAGGGTGTATCCAGCTGAAGCTGTTAATAAAGATGTGTCACCCTGAAATTTTATGACAGAGTGTTTTCATGCCCATCGGTGCCAACGCAGGTAAGTGTCATATTTTCCAGGCCAGTACTGGAAGTACACATCTTGTTTGACCGCCTCGTGCTGGTAAATTTCATAGTTTGCTGGTCAGTGTTGTGAGAAAACATTCCTATTTCAGCATCAAGTGCTTAATGATGGTGAATGATCACTTTCCAGCTAGTGTTGTGAGTAAATATTGCATGTCGCCACTACCCACTTAACAAGGGAATTAACAGTGACGGTCAGTGTTGTTAATGAGAATGAAGGGAAAACAAGGGAAATTCTATCATTGCCCTGGTGACCGTTGCCAGGTCCCAAAAATGTGGTGGGTTACAAGTTTAACAAGGCCATTGCATTCCCCTCTGTTTAACAGTGCCCTTTTGTGCAACACGTGACGTAGATGTCGATTCACCAAAGTGCAATGCGGACCGGAAATGAAGTCACACCCCTTGTGACCCCTGATGAAACCACTGAGTTCAACACAGTTCTCGCTCTTGCCAATGACCAGGTTCCTATTAGATAGTGAGGGATTATAGGAAATACTAGGGCATAGATTTACGGGTTTCAATCAATCATCAATCAAATCAATCAAGCGTTTGTTAAGCGTGACTATTCACCCGTAAAGGTCTCAAGGCGCTGGAGGTGGTAGGGGTGCAGGTTCCAGTCCATCAAGGAGGTGGTCCGTCGAAGAGCCAGGTCTTGAGGTCTCTTGCGAAGATGGCCTTCCAGGCCCCGGCCGCGAGGAAGGAGCGGCCTCCTGATCTGGTCTTTCTGGTGCGGGGGACCACAGCGTAGGAGAGCTGGGCTGATCGCAGGGTCCTTTGGGCTGTGTGGAATTTGAGTCGGCTGTTCATGTATGCTGGTCCGGTGTTGTGGGGGGCCTTGTGTGCGGGGGTGAGCATCTTGAAGGTGACTCTTGCCTTGATGGGGAGCCAGTGGAGTGTGTGCAGGTGCTAAGAGATGTGGCAGTGTTTTGGCAGGTTGAGGACCAGTCTTGCGGCGGCGTTCTGGATGTTCTGTAGTTTGCGGGTGAGGTTTTGTTTATTGCAGCGTAGAGTGCGTTACTGTAGTTGCGTCTGCTGGTGACCAAGGCATGAGTGGCAGTCTTTCTGTGTTCAAGGGGGATCCATTTGAAGGTCTTACAAAGGAGTCAGAGGGTGGGGAAGCAGGAGGACGAGACGGAGTTGATCTGGCGGTCTATTTTGAGCTCAGAGTCCAGGATGATTCCTAGGTTGCGTGTGTGGTCCGTGAGGATTGGTGGGTTTCTGAGGGCGTGGGGCCACCAGGTGTCGCTTCAGGCGTCGGGGTTTGGGCCCATGATGAGTACCTCCGTCTTGTTGTTGTTTAGTTGTAGGCAGCTGTTTTTCATCCGTTACTCTTTTAACGCAGACCTACCGCAAAATCTCTTTGGGGATTTACAAACCAACGCCAATTGGTATTGGCATTGGTTTGTAAGAAAAAGTCATGCATGCCAGCGTTAAGTGCTGCTTTGCGGTACTGTGCGGCAAGGGGGCGTTCCATGGGTGGTACATAGGTGTTTCCTTGCTACGATCCTTGGTTTTGTATGCAAACTCCTATCTACTAACCAGCGGCGTCACTATGGGGGTGCGGGGGGTGCGGACCGCACCGGGTGACACCCTCAAGTGGGGTGACACCAACAGGGCCCGTCAGGGGCCGGCTTTAGGGCGGTGCGACCGGGTGCTGGCTTCCTGGGGGCGCCGTGTTTGAAAGTTTATTAAGCTTGCTTTTGAAGCATCTGCTGCAGCGTTTCTTTCCGCCTGCAAATACCAGGCCTCACATAAATGTCAAGATAACTGGTGTGATTAATTATCTTCCCGGAGAGAGATCAGTGTTTTGTAAAGTTGAGGTTTTGACTTAGGTGAAGTTAGTGCAGAGGGTTAATATACCTGCTGCAAAGAACGTGTGCCAAGTAGATTACAGAGTGCAGATCAGCAGGTTACTGCTTTCAAAAGAGACATCCTTTTGTTACTTGCAATTTATAACTCCTAATATAGAATAGTGAACTATTAACTTTCATCATAGAACTGCATACACACCTCAAAATATACATTATTAGAACATTGATTAATGTTCCAAAAAGGGTTAATTTGGCTAGAAATAGATTCTTATTATTAAAGAAAACTCCCAACTATGCTGTTTCTTTTTCCACTCTGCGTTTGTGCTTCTCCACACCAAGCACTATACTGCCTACCAGTATGGATGACATGTGACTCCTACACTTGCAGTCCTTTGGTTTATGTATCATTTCCTATACACGGATTTACACACCTATGATTGATTGTCTCTGTGTAATGTGTGTGTGATGCAAAGTGCTCGGACACCCTACACTGGTATGAGTGGCGCTATATAACTAATTCAATGCATCTGAGAGAGTGTGGTTATGGTGACTTGGTCACTGTTAAAGGGTGCTAGTGAGAGAATCCGTGGTGGAGGTGGTCATTGGGGGGGCGCCAACAAACATTGTCGCACAGGGCGCCACCAGCGCTAATGCCGGCCCTGGGGCCCTTGTGCGCAGAGCAACCTAACCTTTTAGGAAGAGGACGTGCCTGTGCGCAGTGCACACTGTCTCCTCTCCTTTCTTTTATTTGCTTCCCTGTGAAATGGATCCAAAAAAGAAAATCACTTTTGCTGGAAATCAATGTCGTATTTTTCTGACATTTAATTCCAAAATGCAGCATCAGGAATAAAAGTTTAAAAATATGAAAAGTAAATAACTAAATAAAGTAAGACAGAGTGGTAGCAAACTGTCCAGATTGATTTTTATTCACATCCAAACCCATTAGCGCCACTTTTACAGAGTTTGCCAGTGAAGCGCTATTTTTGTTGTCTTGGCTTTGTTTTCCCTGGGCTTGGAGCTAGTGCACCAATCCTGGAGGTACTGCAATGTGAGGATTGAAAAACAAAATTTGTACTGCTGCTCTGTATCTAGGGATGTTGTCTTTTTTTTACCATACTGCTTACGTTTTGTAAGGATATGAGCAATGGCCATTGAAATGGGTCCATTCAGGGCCCTGTTGTCATGTCCTTAACTTTTCAGGCAAAAGCACTCACTGATTCCTGAACAGTGAGTGTAAAAGCGTTAAGGTAACCATGTTGTTCCTGCTTACATTTCACATGGTTTGCAAAATTTTGCATTCCTTATGATTGTTTGCTTTTTCCAGGATGCTGTCACTTTTTTTTGTAGGCCACATATTGCTCTTGCCCAGTGCGTAATTTAAATTGAGCCGCATCCAGGTGTTTATAGCTGGCAACAATTGGGTTGTAGTTGAAGGCAGTCTGAGTTTTTCTCAGTGGGGCAGTATGGTGTTCGGTGGGGGAGAGGATGTGGCACTATGGCCAGAGCTGCTGAATTTGGAACTGGGGAACCAGGTTCAGCCTTAATAACCAGTCCGCCAGACCACTCTCCTGAGAGAGCACTATCTCATGCTAGACCTTAGAAGGCTTCGCAAGACATTAGAAGCCCCGGTGTCGTAGCACCAGCAGGTGGACCCTAGCATGACAAGTGTAGGTTAACCTTCAAGGCTTGTCCACCACTATTCATACTGAAGTTCACCTCCAGTCTTGCGGGCAGGCCTACGAAGCAGTACACCCTAGAACAGTGACCCTGTCACTGAGATTACAAGACCCTTGAGAAGGGCCAGCTCAAGGGCGGTGCAACCGGTGTGACCGCACCAGGTGCTCACTTTAGGTGGAGGCATCATTTTTGCAAGTATATTATGGTTTTAAAAGCGCTTGCTGCCTCCTTCCTGGCTGCCAGTAATTTTCGGTAACAATAAAAATGTCATGATGACTCTGGTGATTAATGTTCTTCCTAGAGAGAGATCGGAATTTTGTCTAATGGAAGATTTGACTCATGGAAAGGTAGCTCAGAGGGTTAATGTACCTGCTGCAAAGAACATGTACCATGCAGATCACAAAGTGCACATAATGTAAATAGGCCAGTGGGCTACTGCTTTTGTCAGAGAGATCATTTTGTTACTTGCAGTTTATAAGTTAAAATCCTAACATGGAACAGTGAGCTATTAACTGTCATCTACTCCGCAGCAACACAAGTCAAATTTTTTATTAACTTTTGATACGTTTGAGCAACAAACAATTTATTAGTTTAAATGGTGAGATCATGCTGCAGATCTTGCATTATGAGGCAAATATGGCAGAGCCATTATTATTTAGAAAACATTTGCAAACTAGGATTTTTAGCCATTCATGTTTGAACTGCTGTTTTGGTAAAGGGAGAAGTGCTGATGACAGAAACTCCATGGCTCGGAGACAAATGGCTTGTGCTTCCACATTTTATCGTATTTGGGGACATTCTGTGATTAGAAGTTTATCCCACTTTGTGAACACATTTTACTGTCAATAACTCATTATAACCTTAAATAATCATGTGTATCCATTGGTTGATAAAACTGGGCAGTGAAACCAAACAAATACAAAAAATTGGGATGTTTGCGCATTCTGGCCACGCCTCTGGCTCTGCCCACTGATCCAATCCTTGGGTTATTCCCGCCCTTTGATTCTCCGCCCACAGTTCCCCTACTATTTTTCCCCCACTTCGACCACTGATATATCGTGTTGCTGGATAGTGGGAACACCACACCAGTAAAAAGTACCATACCTATGATATTATAAATTCCAATAAACTGTTGACTAGCAGGTAGCCCACTGTACAACCTGATTAATGAGTCATTGTCACACTGTTGTTAACAGGCACATTTTGTAAATATAGGACCTACATTTACAAACGTTACTAAGGATTCTGTATGGTCCCGTTATTTGCCAACTGTGTCCACTGGCGGACTCGGGCGGAGGAGGTCCATGCGGTAAGTCGTGAGGGGGTGACACCATGAGTTACCCGCACCGGGTGACACCAACCCTAGTGACGCCACTGCTACTAACAATACTAGACAGAGTTTTGTGGCAAAAATTTATTTCACTTGAAAGCAGGCGTTAAGGGGAGAATTGCATTAATTTCTACTTTCTTCTCCGACTTTGCATTTATGCTGCACTGTACAGCATACATACAAAGTAGGAAAAGGTGTAAAGTCAGCCTAAGTATAGTATTTTGTACTGGAAGGGTAACATTCCAGCACAAAGCCTATGCTAGACTAAGTCAGACACCTTGGCACTATGGCGCAAAGGCGTGTGTGTGGCGCTCGGCAGCATGATTCTGTGCTGGCGCTGCGGAGAGAGGCTAGTGTCATATCTCTGAAGATATGGCGCTGTCCATCTCTCTCTCACTCATGCAACGCAGCACAGCAACTTTGGATACTGTACTGCGTTACATGAGACTGTTGTATATCAGGGCCTTGGCGTGAAAACCACAGAAAATAAACCGATCTAGAGCCTGGTTTACATCATTCTGTTTAGTGTGTTTCCACTGGTTCCTTGATCTCTCACACTAGGGGGCATATTATCAAGCCAGGCGATAAAATTATCGCCGCTTATGCTCTATGGAATTCCAATTGAAGCCCATATTAGATGTCCTTCACATCTAACCTGAGCTTCAATTGGAATTCCATAGAGCATATCATCAAGCCCATTATCGCCGTTTTAGCAGCAGTTTTCTGCCGCTAAAGCGGCGATAATTTTATCACCTGGCTTGATAATATGCCCCCAGGTGTGGTAAGGTCAGAGCCAAGGGTGGCAAAGGGCACGTCATGGGAGCAGCTTCTACCACTGGTGACTCCTAATGGGCGCACATGGCGTGAGACGCTCAGGTCCACCTGCCTAAAACATCTCATTTGCTGTTTGTCAGTTAGTATTATATAAAGTTACATCTGAAGGTAGCAAACTGTATTGAAATACAATTTTCCTTGATAAATATTGGTAGCACTCGGGAGCAACACGAGGTTACAGGCAGAAACATGTGCAAACCTCTTTAATAAATAAACACATAAGTAAACAAATAAATACGTACTGCAGCTCCAGGCAGCTGGTGTAACAACACCGAGTTCAGGTTTCAATCCGAAACCGCGGGGCGGAGAACCTTTTATTGAATTAACCGAAAATATAATAAAACAATGGTAGCGTGCATTGTCTTTCACATTCTCCTGAGTGGAATGCTATTCTGAGCAGAAGTCTTCCCTACCTGATGGAGAAGGCGGTGGTGACTTATAACCAATTATGCTCCAAAAATGTAAATAGAGATTGCTGTGTATTAACCCTTTGTCTTTCCGTGCTCTGAAAATAAACCCAGTCAGCCACATTCCAGCATAGTAGGGATCTGTGAGACAGCCCGCTTGCAGAAGTGTTACCCGTGACCCAATATCAAGACCTGTGGCACTGCTTTCGGCATGAGCATTACGCTTGCAAGGTATCAGCTAGCCAACCACAGTTGTTACCATGTATGACTGCACACACTATGCCATCCCTTGCAGTGGGTCAGATCTTTCTCCTATTTTGTGGACCTTCACTGCTCTCCCATAAGCAAAAGAACCCTGTTCAAAAGTCTCTGCTTTGCAGACCGTGCCCTGCAACAGCAGGGTGGTACCTGTACTCTAGTTCCAAAATATATTCCAATGGGGCCCGACCTTTTTCCACGGCTTCCATGACATAGGTTCCACAATTCAAAAGGGCAAAAGGTTCTGCTGGAGAATGGACCGCTTAATGGGTACAAGCTACCTTACATTTAGGGAACAGTTAATAGCTAAGGGCATGATTTAGAGTTTAGAGTGTCCCCTGTATTAGAAGTGCCATTTAATATAATGCTCTTGATGTACAGCAGGTGGGATATCTGTCACATTTGTGATGGAGTAACCAGTCTGCAGATCTCTAAATCACACTCTTGGGTGTTCCTCAAATTATGCCTTTTCACTCTCTGATTGGAGATGCCAGCACTGGATTCGGATATTCAGTGCCAGGCCAACCTTGGGTAACAGTTCACTATATAAAAATGTTAACATAACATCCATCCATTGCTGTGGAGCCGCTGGGTGAGTCTCCCTATTTAGGACAGGAAATGTCCAAGTGTGAGTTCCGAGCTGGCTGCGGCACAAGACTCAAAGCCCTTCACTGATGAGGCCCAACAAGGCTTAAACTGGTCTGTGGCTGCTTGTGTGCATGTTCAGATGGCACCAGGCCTGGAAGTTTAGTCTGGACGAATGCTAGGGGTTGGCCTCAAGACCGATTTGCATTTAATTGATTTCTGTCTTTAATGGCACAGACAAGCTGAAAAATGATGGAATGGAATGTAGTCCTGAGTGTAAGTGATTACCAGCAGCTGAGATTAATTTACACATCCCACTCATCACCTTTTATGCCTTCTATCCAGCAGTTATGTTATTAGTTAGTCTCTCCAGCACAGGAGTTGGATACCGCTTTCAGAACAATTAAATATTTAGCTTCCTGTGCCTGATTGGAGAGGGTGTAGCCAGTCCAAGCTGGTAATAAAGACATGTCACCCTAAAGTTTTATGACAGAGTGTTTTTATTGCCAACACAGGTAAGTGTCATATTTTCCAGGTCATCACTGCAAGAACAGATCATTTACAAAACGACCATCTCGTGCTGGTAAATTTCATAATTTGCTGGTCAGCCTTGTGAGAAAGCATTTCTATTGCACCATTCAGTGCCTAACATTGGTGCATGATCACTTCTCAGTCAGTGCTGTTAGTAAATATTACAGCCCATATTTATGAAGCCTTTTCACTGTCCTTGCGATGCAAAAACAACGCGAAGGCTTCAGTGTTATTTACGCAGCCATGCAGGACCTGATGTGGGTGGCCTTGTGTGGCTTTGTAAAGAAACGCAACACAAGGCAGCTGCTTACGCTGCGTTGCGTTACAGTTCAACTTGAGGAGAGTTCCATGGCTTGTAAACCTGGGAATGAGTCAAAATGGTGCACCTTCCCAAGAGAGGTGTAATGAGGAGGAATATCATTATTACTCCTCGCGACTTCCTGTTTGTATGCGTGGTGCATTCTGCAGCACAGTGGCGGCCGGCACAGGAAAGAGCAGTGAGGCAGGGTGGGGATCAGGGAAGTCGACATACGACAGACTAAGTTGAGTTAAATTAAAAAAATGAAAAATACTTACCTTGCGCTTGTTGCTTTGACTCGGTGATGCGCCGAGCTCAAGGTAAGTGGTTTTATTTTTTGTTTTATCCCATCGCATATCGACTTCCCCACCCTGCCTCACCCCCCACCGCTCTTACCTGTGCCAGCCACCACTGCTGCAGCAGGCATACAAAGAGGAAAATGTCTCTACGGATTGTTTCTGCGCAGGAAGGTTTCCCACTGAAAGAATTCTGCCTGTAACAGAGGCACCCTCGCACTATGGTGCTTGGGTTGGCGCTTGGCCGCACATGGGAAGAAATGCTTCATAGCTTTGTAATTATGGAGCGTTGCTGCTCTTTTCCTTTCACTCAGTCCTCCTCAGCAGCTTTGCTTGCTGCCCTCCATTGGGTGAAAGTTTAGTAAATGTACCCCTACATTTTACCTCTCCCCACTTAACAAGGGCAACTAATAGTAACGGACAATTCTATATGGGACTAGGAATGTGCCACCCTTGCTTACGGATGGCAAGGGTATTACCAGGAAGTCTACCATGCTGTGTCTGCGGTGGGACACCACCACCAGTCCCATTCAGACGTGGGCGGGCCCTAAAGTGCATTCAGTTATCATTGGGAGGTCTGTGCAAAGCCAGGTAGAGTGGTGGATTGGGGAAGAGGTCATGAGGGATTGGTGCTCTCACATCTATGCAATTTGCCCCTATTAATGTGCAGTTTATCTTACTTTCTTTTGTGTTTCGGGATGCCTCATGCCATTGGACACATCTGCATATTGCGTTCCGGGAGCTGGGGGTGAAGTGAGGAGAGACGGAGTCCGGGGAGTTGGGTGGTGGGGCATTCACAAAGACCGAGGGAGTTGTGCGAGACTGAGGCGACTTTGGAAAAGTGAGCGTCAGAAAAGGCTGTGTCTGGAACAGTAGAGGAGAGTGCTAGGGATTACAAAATGGAGACCAGGGAGCTTCCCGATTATTGGAGGGAAAAGGGGACCAGAAGTGCATGAAGCCAGAGTGTTTCCCAGGGCTGGGAGACTAAGCGGAAGTAAATCGAACCTGAGAATCGATGAAGAGTCTCAAATCCAGACTGAAGAAGCATGAGGTGACACTCCTGGTGAGTGTAATCCTGGCTGCTATCAGGGTCTGACTGGTCTATAGGGCAATCAGGCAGTGCTGCCGCACGGCCGCTTTGCATAGCCAATAGGTCTCGCTTTTGGGACCTTATAAGTATTTAGTTATGCAACTGTTGCATGGCTAAACACTTATAAGGTCCCAAAGGCGAGACCTATTGGCTATGCCAATGCTTGTTTGGAGCTTGTAGGCCAGTTTTATGGTCTGGTGGACAGGTTGTTGCTGTTGATTTCCCTGATATTACCACAAACATTGCCTGTAGCACAAATGCATTCAAGCTCCCATACCTTGCAAAATACCTATACAAAATGTCTTTACAGTGCCCTATTTTCAAATCTGGGCCACTTTTTTAGCAATCTGATTCGCAAATAAGGATTGCCTTTATTTTGGTGCCCACGCCTATATTCTGTCCCAGTCGACCCCGTTTGCCATTTGGGTGGTGTTACTACTGTCAGAAGTGTTTTGGGGCAGGTGGCACTGTAAAGTATTGGAGGTCTGTTATCATGAGAGGTGCCCAGTGAAGGGTGGCACCATGAGAAGTTTCCGGGGGTGCTCGGATGTATTAATGTGGCAAGTGTGCGACAGTTGGGAATTTGAGGTATTGGTGAGTAGTGTCATTTGTAATGAGAAGAATTTACAGAAGTGTTATCTGTCTTGAAATTTCTAACAAATGTGTGTATTTGGGATCTGTTCGTAATAAGCTATTGTGTTGTTATCTCTTTTGATCATCAAGAGTGGGTGCTAAGTATTGGTACTTGGCTGAAGGATGACATCAGATACATACTGCCTCTTTAGATTTAAAGGGCAGATGCTGTAGAAACAGAAAGTTGAAACATAGGAAGGGACATTGAGAACGTGTACATGTTCAAGCGGTTTGTCCTGGATATGGAACACTGTGTATAATGTTGTTTCTTTCTACTGCTTGCATCTCCTGATTGTTTGCTATGTCAAAAAGACTTCCCTCACTTTACTCCTAAAACCCTGCATGAAAACGTGACCTTGACATACTTTCCCTGGATTCCTCCCTATTCTTTCCTCATTGACACTCTTCTTACCTTTTATACCCTGCATGCCTTCTATTTCTGACTATACCCCCCCCCCCACCTCCCAGTCTCATGCCTGCCTGCCCTTAATCCTTGTTATAATTCTGGAATTATTTGACACTTCATTTCATGGATCAAAGCCTCTCTTTAATACCGTGCCCCTGTAAACTATCATTACCTACTATCCACCAGCCTCTCTATCTCACCAACTATTCACCTGAAGCCACACAGCCCCCACCACTGATCACACCTAACTGGCATTAATATAATACATCATAAAGTAGCTGGAGCAGATGCAAGCAATCTTTTAAAGAGTACATGGCTGATTGCAATAACCAACAATAACCACTAACTTAACCACTAACCTTGGGTTCTGGAGCAGCATGCTACTCGCCATAAAGTGCTCCAACCCCTCCTCCGGAGTAGTAAGTGCTATATAAATTCAATTACAATCACATGCATGTGTGCAGCCTGTGTGTCATGCAAGTCGATTCACAAAAATGCGAGGGGAAGGGTGAAAATCAAAGAATTTAAAAACGGAGGAATAGCACTTAAGATACTTTGGGAATCTCTGTTCCTTGAGACCCTATCAAGAAAAGAGAGCAGTGCTGCCACAACTGATTGTAGAAAGATGTGGGCAGTGCCACCAGGGGGACTACATACCAGCATAGGATAACAAAGCTTAACCATGGGGAGAAAAGTCTGTTTGTAAACTATCTGTTTCTAGTTCACAGCCTTTCACACATGCCAGAAATGTGTAGTATGTCAGGCACTGTCAGCAGCTGAACAGGCTTAGCAGGTTTAGTTACTGGAGAAAGAAGGGTCTCCCCGTCTCAGACAACTATATGGAGGACAAGTAATAACCATCTCTGGAAACTTAAAAACAAAAACTGATGCCAACCCCATGCCTCTGTAGAAGACTCCTTAGCCTCTGGAAAGAGCACAGTATCTGGCAGAGATCCCATGAAAAACAAGTGAGAGGAGAGAAAAAGAGACAAGCATTGGCAAAGGCAGTAGGTCTGGGTTAAATGTGCTATGTAGGCAGCATTAGCATATTAGAGCGAGACACACAGAAGGGGGAACATGAGCGAGAGAAAAAGACACAAGCATTGGCAAAGGCAGTAGGTCTGGGTTAAATGTGCGAATGTAGGCAGCATTAGCATATTAGAGCGAGACACACAGAAGGGGGAACATGAGCGAGAGAAAAAGAGACAAGCATTGGCAAAGGCAGTAGGTCTGGGTTAAATGTGCTATGTAGGCAGCATTAGCATATTAGAGCGAGACACACAGAAGGGGGAACATGAGCGAGAGAAAAAGAGACAAGCATTGGCAAAGGCAGTAGGTCTGGGTTAAATGTGCTAATGTAGGCAGCATTAGCATATTAGAGCGAGACACACAGAAGGGGGACATGAGCAATAGAGTGGGCTATAGTTGTAGCGTCGCTCCTCATGCAGGTCAATGCACGCTCTGCAGAGGAGGTGGCTAGATACATTCAAGCAGCCAATAGCATTAGATGACAGATGAACACTCCGCTGTGTCAAGACATGATTCACAGAGAAGCAAGGCAATGGCTGAAAGAGGCGGATGGAAGAAAGACAGTTGTTGAAAGGGATGGACCCAAAGCCCACTCTATGTATATTGTTAGCAATAGGTCTGGTTGACAGCTGTGCTGTCAAAACCCAAACATAAAAGCAGGCTGCAGGCTCTTCTGTAAGATTGGACTTATATCTAAGGTGACTGGTACACCAGAACACTGGTGTCGGGTAAAACAAACAGGAAGCAAGAGAGCATATACAACAGCACAAAACAAAATAAACACAATGCACAGCAAAAATAATAAATGATAAATTCTACTGAGCTACCACCTTTGTGGTTCCAAGCTTAGGGGAAAACATTCTCCAATGAACTGGGGGAAAAGGGACGAACGCTATCTCCAGCAAACTTAAATTCAAATACAAATAGAAGACGGGAAACAGCTCAAAGTTCTAGGCCGCTTAAGGAGTCACAATTCTCAAAAACCCACCAAAACAGAGTACGGCAGAGGTCTTCAAACTTTTGGATGCCGAGACCCCCCCTGTCAACATTTTGAGGCGTAAGGACCCCCTCCTGACAAACATTTCTAAACCTGTTGACTAAATTGTGTGGGATGAAAATGTAAATGAGGTTATGTGATGCCGCGTATTTTGGGATAGCATTGCTTCATTATTTTGACATTTTTTACACACAGTAACACCAAGGAAAGATTTCACCCAATCAGTACCCGTTTATGGTCAAAATACAGCAATTATCATCAGAAAGATTTCAAGTCAATCTTTGTGAAGGGCCATCCACTCTGCAGGAATACGTGCTGCCACATTAGATGCTCACCTGGCCCTGACCGGGAGAAGCAGGGGTCCCTTAAAACCCTGGCGGTTTTGTGCAGAGTTAAACAGTTTACCCATGCAGCTTTCCTCTCACCCCCTCCCTTCCATCCCTCTCTCCTCTCCTAACCCCGGATCCCTCTCTCACTTTGCAGGCCATTTTCTTTCACCCCTTTTTACAACTTCTGAATTCTCCCCATTCAACCTCTCACTTCACCTTTAATCACCTCTTGCCATTCTGTCTTTTCACTGCCCTCATCTCTAACAGTCTCTCACATTTATCTCATGGCCTCTCTGGCCCTGTCATCTCCTGTGCCCCTCAGCACTTCTCATTCACCTCGTCTCTCCATTCAAATTTTTGTCTATTTGTATCTTACACCTCTCCAGTCCCCCCATTCCTCTTTCACATCTCCCCTTTGTTCTAACAGAAGCCCTCACCTTTGGATCACACTCACTTCTTGCGTGTCCACACTTCTCTTTGGCAATTCACATTTCTCCTCATCCCTGACCTCTTCAATTAAAATTCTCTCACTCCCTTGCTGTCCTCTCTCATCCTCTCATCTCTCCTCACCAAGCATACGGGTCGGACCCGTATGCTCCTCTCGGCATGTGCCACTCTGCTTATTGTTCTCTAATTCAAGAAGGCATGAGTTGTCTGTCTCGCTGTTTTGATGCAGGCCGCGCAGTTATGGAACGTGCACCCTCCTTTACTTCGCTCCACCAAGAATCTATTATCCTTTAGGAAGATATAAAAACCTTTCGCTATGCTCTGTAGGTTACCCCATTTGGCTGGTTCTCCTTCTGTGTGTTTCTCATTTGCCTTCAGGCAGTAGATGGTTATTTGCCCCAGGACATCTTTTGGTAACAGTAGTGCATTACAGATGTAAATAATAATAGGCAGAAGCAGGGGAGCCACTAGACCAGAACTTCAGGGGGGGGGGGTTAACACTCCCAGTCAGGGCTGGTCCTAACACTGGTCGCACCCGGTGCAACAGTCTTTTTTGATGCCCCACCCCCGTTTCCTCCTTCTCCAAGAATTCCGTCACTGCCACTCACCAAAAATGCACCACGTCTCTCTATAGCACCTTTCTGACAAACATTTCATTTTTTATAGCACTACTCATAGTTTACTCACACTCGTTTCTGTGATCTGCGTGGTACATATTCTTTGTAGCAGGCACATTAACCCTCTGCACTGTGTGGGTGACAAGAGTGCCAATGTGAGTGCACGGTGAGCGATGCAACAGTGTGAGAGTAGGTCAAGAGGAGTGACTGCAGGGTGAGTGAGGTGGCGTATGAATTTGGGTGCGGATGCAAGTTCAGAATGGGATGAATGAATGTATGATTACTTATGGGCTTGTTTGAGTGAGTTGCATATTGAGTAGTGAGGGGGACAGGTGAGTGAAGTGTCACATGAGTACAGGATGAGTAGTGTACTCGTGTGACTGCAGGGTGAGGTATAGGGTGAGCAGCACAAGTGCATTGTGAGTGCAGAGTGATCACTGTGAGTGCAAGGTGAGCGGGTGAATGGTGCGAGTGCATGGTGATCAGTGTGAGTTCATTGTGATCGCTGTGCGTGCAGGGTGAGCGTGAAAGTGAAGGGCGAGAATGAGGAATGAGTTGTCTGAATGCAGGGTGCATTCCCAGACCCATGAAGTAACTCAGCATGTTATTGACGGCGGCGTAGAGTTTAAGATCTAAGTTAAACTATTGCAGCATTAATCGGGGATCGAGGGTGAAGGACATAAATAATGTGCTGATCCTGCAACAAACTTCCAGCCTTATGGTTAGGGTTGCCAGCAGATTATTTTGATGGCCCAGTCGGTACAAAAAAAAGCAGTCACCTAAAGCTGTATTTTCAGTACTTATCTGTGCATACTTCAAACAGCAAATATAAATAGAAAGCACTTTTAATTGTGTTCTAGGGCTGCCTCAATGATCCATGACTGATAATTAAAGAGAACAAAGACAGAAAAGTCATATAACGAATGCATACATACTTTTTAATTTCTAAGTCTATTTAGTGCCAAGAGGAGATCTTTGCAGGCTCTTTAAACAAAACACGGCAGGCATTTTTATTTTGGCAAACCTACTTTATATTCCATTCCATGAAATGCATTCTCACACTACAGCAATAAATGTAAAAGACAAATGTAAGGAATAGGCTGAGTGGGGACCCAGTGGGTACTGGAACCAGGGATAAAACCTAAGCCTCTGTAACCAGTTTGCAAAGGCATGTAAAAATGCAAATGGTCTTTAAAGACCTGTGAAAAACAAGGGAGTGCTGGAGATAAGACTCCAGACACTGCCCAGCTGAGCCCCCAGCAGCTCGAGTTTCACTGCAGCAGCCCGGACTGAGACACAGGACGAGGGAAGACGGAGGGGGGGCTGAAACCCTTGGGCCTGTGCAGAAGTGTGACTGGGAAGGCGCGACCCCCTTTGCATCACTCCACGGCCCCCCTGGGGGTCGCGCCCCACAGTTTGAAGACCCCTGGAGTAGGGGAGAAAAATGTTAAAAAGAGTAAGCACAACAGTAGCAAAGCTTCCAGCAACATAAACCCACAGGAACAGAAGAAATTAAACAAGCATTTATAACACCAATAGAAATGGCTTGCAATTTCCGTTATAAGCCAGACCCATTGACTTTCCCAAAGCTGTTGAGCAAGATGAATGTCATCAGCGGTCGGACAGCCCCACATGAGCTTCCTAGTGAACTAAATTAGGTTTTTGCAGCTAACCAGTGTCAGGAGCTGTTGAAGGACCCTAAAACAGACCTAGACCCCTGTAGCCTCTGTGGTACAGGGAGATCCCCACCCCTCACAATCACTGAAGGGGGTTCCATTCAGCCCAAGGTCAATGAATATCTGTGAGATCTGAGGGAATCAAGGGCCCTTCATGACATTCTGCAGGAAGACCCATCATTTTGCATGACACCACTGAGCTGTTGGGTGCACCAATCCTTGGCAGCAGCAGTGATGCCAAAAGCAATGAAGCTGGTTGCAAGAGGTACACAAGGGTCGTTCCTCAAATGGAAACTAAAGCTACCCAATTAGAGTAAAAGCCCTTGGGCTCCCTTAGCATCATGACACTGTGTCAGACTCTGCAAGAGCAGGAGTACGGAGCAGTATCAGAATGAGGACAGTCACAATGGGACTGTGGTGGAGGGGTAGGGAAGTGGGGCAGAGCAGCGAGCGGAGAGGGAGGCGAGGCTGTCTCATCGAGCGCTGTAACATCTGCAGAACTACTTTTGTTCCCATCTCTAAATCTTATATGGAAACTCAGTGGAACAATGTAAACATCTGTGAAACGTCATGGGCTTGACGACTAGCCAAACAATGGCAAATTCAGGAAAGCGAATGGCCCCAGTGTTTAGAAGGTACTGACCAAAAGTCTAGTTTCTCGATACTTCTTTTCGTTATTTTCTTTTTAAGAGTTGATGAGCTGATTTGTGGCAGCGGATAGCTAAACGTATCTGTAGCCAGTTCTAAAAAATGAAAGATTCACAGGCGCCTGGGTGCCAACTTCCACAAAAGCGACAGACTGTCAGCAAAACATCCAGCTGCTAGGCAAGGATCTTCTGTCCACCGTACCTATTTGCACAGATAACACGTTCATAGCCTTCCTGAAGTACTCCTGTTGCGGGGTCGAAGTGATACGAATGAGCACCCACACAGTCCTTGGCAGGAGCCAATATAGGATCTCACCGCGGTTGATGGGCTAAGTGTTCGCATTTATCTAGAGATGGGTCTACTGATGGCCGCTATTTTCTTTACCATTCACAATGATGAGGATACAAGGTTCAACTCGATAATAAAGTGTTTTGGAGTCATATTGGGTTGTGGCGTAACCCTGACAATTCTGTGGTCCAACCCTCCTCCCATCTGCTTGGGCTGTCCAAACAGATCTTCCCCATCAACAGCTACATGACCTCTTGGAGCCTCCAACCTTTCCTCTTGCCCCTTAAGTAAAACCCCTGTGCCCTAGGAACCCTATGGCATATTAAATGCCCAGGCCCCAGCCTATCTTATTATCTTAATGGGGCTCCATAATTGCTTTGTTATGTTCCAAACCCACCTCTTTCCTCATGAATCGTACCTACTCCAACACCTAGGAATTTTCCTCATACTTGATACACTTATCCACATGTATGAGGTGGGTGTAATCTCTCAAGGACATAATAAAAAAGTGCAGTAACACCTTCTGTTCTAAATATCTTTCTTTGATACAGATGCTCCATTAAATGGACAGCAACACAACAAAAGCATGTCTCCGAACCCTCAAGCATGACAGTCAACCCTTGGCATCCACGTCACATTACCCCGATGCTCTTTGCAATGATAAACATTGTTAAAGAAAGTATGAGCACACACCCATCAAAGTCCAAAAGGTTTTTTATGTATGACTTGCATTTGGAGCCCCTATCTGCAACAAATGTATCAACATCCAGTTATTCACTGCTGTGACATAACAGTGGGTAACACAAGGGGTTACCTGCTGTTGTGATGTCACCAGAGGAAGCCTTGCTTCCCTTTCGTTCTCTCGCCTCATCTGGGTTTCAAGAGACCCAAGCACAGGGTTGTATGATACAATAACGCATGCCTTAACCACGCATGCCTAATCAACGCAGTCTGAACCACGACATTGTCTTTACCACACATGCCTTAACCACGAATGCCTTCACAATGAATTTCAGTGTAATGACATGATTGGTAAAGGGATATAAAGATCACACCCCAGCCCTCCCTGTCTTAACCCCTAAAACCTGATACCCGAGCCCTGGAATCCACCCGACCCAGCCCTAGAAACTACCACGACTCCCCACCCTGAGCCCCAAAACCTGGCCCTATGTCCAAAAAACAACCCTGACCCCAGCCCCCCACCCTGAAAGTGACCCACCAGCCCCGAGAACTGCCCCTCCCCCTCAAGCCCTAAACCCGGCCCAGCCCTAGGAATTATCCCCCCAAAACATGCCCCACTTACCAAGCTGCATCCCGGTCCTTCCAATCCCGATCCTTCCTGTTCTTCTCTACGTGCATCCGCTCTGCATTTAGACTGCTGACTGCCTTAACCACGCATATGCATGGGTAAGGCATATGCGTGGGTAAGGCATATGTATGGGTAAGGCATATGCGTGGTTCAGGAAGCATTATTCTGCTTGCGTTTAAACAACACGCATGGCTCAGCCCACGTTGTAAATGCCGTTTCCCAGGCAGTGGTAGTTGCCGGTCTCGCCAGCAGCCTTCTGCTACTCCATGTTTTCCACAGACCCCAGAGAAGCAGGAGAACATGGGCAGTGCAGTGCCTGCACCAACAGCCTTCCCTCCAAACCTGTCCTGGCAGTAGAAAACAACCTGTCCTGACAGCAGAAAAAAACCTGTGCTGGCAGCAGAAAACAACCTGTTGACAATAGAAACAACCTGTGCTCGCAGCAGAAAACAACCTGTGCTGAGACTGGTAAACAAACTGTGCTGACAGCAGGAAATAACCTGTGCTGGCAGTAGAAAACAACCTATGCTGGCAGTAGGAAACAACCTGTGCTGGCAGTAGACAGCAATCTGTGCTGGCAGTAGAAAACAACCTGTGCTGACAGTAGAAGACAACCTGTGCTGGCAGTTGACAGCAATCAGTGCTGGCAGTAAAAAACAACCTGTGCTTACAGTAGGAAAGAACCTGTGCTGGCAGTAGAAAGGAACCTGTTCAGGCAGTAGAAAACAACCTGTGCTGGCAGTAGAAAACAACCTGTGCTGACAATAGAAACAACCTGTGCTGAAAATAGAAACAACCTGTGCTGACAGTAGGAAACAACCTGTGCTGACAGTAGAAAACAACCTGTGCTGGCAGTAGAACACAACATGTGCTGGCAGTAGACCACAAACTGTGCTGGCAGTAGTCAACAAACTGTGCTGGCAGTAGAAAACAACCTGTGCTGAGAGTAGGAAACAACCTGTGCTGACCGCTTCTCTCAGTGCAGGTCCATTACTTTTGAGCAGAAAGGGGAGAAGGCACAGAGGGTGGTGGGTGTGGATGGCAGGTATTTCTTTCAGTATTTGGATTTCGGGCTGGGAGAGTTATCTCCAGAGGGCGGTGAGGATTGTTGACAGGAGGCCTGGTATGTATTTTTTTAAATATAGGGCATGTAGAAACAACCTGTGCTGGCAGTAAAAAAGAACCCGTGCTGGCAGTAAAAAAGAACATATGCTGGCAGTAGAAAACAACCTGTGCTGGCAGTAGAAAATAACCTGTGTTGGCAGTAGAAAACATCCTGTGCTGGCGGTAGGAAACAACCTGTGCTGGCAGTAGAAAACAACCTGTGTTGGCAGTAGAAATTAACGTGTGCTGGCAGTAGTAAAACAACCTGTGCTGGCAGTAGAAAAGAACCTGTGCTGGTAGTAGAAACCAACCTGTGCTGGCAGTAGAAAACTACCTGTGTTGGCAGTAGAAAACATCCTGTGCTGGCAGTAGACAACAAACTGTGCTGGCAGTAGTAAAACAAACTGTGCTGGCAGCAGAAAACAACCTGTGCTGGCAGTAGAAAACAACCTGTGCTCGCAGTAGAAAACAACTTATGCTGGCAGTAGAAAACAACCTATGCTGGCAGTAGAAAACAACCTGTGCTGGCAGTAGAAAACAACCTGTGTTGGCAGTACAGTAGAAAACATCCTGTGCTGGCAGAAAAGAACCTATGCTGGTAGTAGAAAACAACCTGTGCTGGCAGTAGAAAACAACCTGTGTTGGCAGTAGAAAACATCCTTTGCTGGCAATAGAAACCAACCTGTGTTGGCAGTAGAAAACCTGTTCTGGCAGTAGAAATCAACCTGTGTTGGCAGAAGAAAACATCCTGTGCTGGCAGTAGAAAAGAACCTGTGCTGGCAGTAGAAAACAACCTGTGCTGGCAGTAGAAAAGAACCTATGCTGGCAGTAGACAACAACTTGTGCTGGCAGTAGAAAACAACCTGTGCTGGCAGTAGAAAACAACCTGTGCTGGCAGTAGAAAAGAACCTACGCTGGCAGTAGACAACAAATTGTGCTGGCAGTAGTGTATGTATATATATATATATATATATATATATATATATAATGCAAAAGTGTAATGGCACCAATCAGATTGACAAAGGCTTCATAGAAGCCGAAACGTGTCTCTTGTGTCTCGGGGTCGAGGGTGACCTGTTGGCCGTGCCTTCTTCTGATGAAGTATATATATATATATATATATTCACTGAAAAAACCATAGGTTTCACACATGTTATAGTTAGCGGAAATTTTACTGATAAAAAACCAATGAAATTCCCCCGTTATAGTTAGTGCAGGCAACTATAACTCACGCGACCGCAATCCTCTGCTGATGCTAATACTGTATTTAGACACTTATTTACCCATGTCTTCTTCCATACATTTTTAGCTATACATATATTACAAATATTTTTTTTTCATAAAGACACATATGTCATCAGCAGAAGATTGCGGTCGCGTGAGTTATAGTTGCCTGCACTAACTATAACGGGGGAATTTCATTGGTTTTTTATCAGTAAAATTTCCGCTAACTATAACATGTGTGAAACCTATGGTTTTTTCAGTGAATTTGCAAGGTTTTTTAAATGCTAATTCCTAACTATAACGTGTGTGAAACCTATGGTTTTTTCAGTGAATTTGTACGTTTTTTTAAATGCTAAGTTACTTTACGCCATTCGTGGCGTGCGCGCCCACTTAACGCAGTTCGTTCCATGCGCGCACGGTGCGCTTCGCGCACCGTGCGCGCACAGTGAGCACGCAGTGCGCTTCGCGCACCGCGCGCCCACTTTACGCAGTTAGTGCCGTGCACGCACGGTGGGCACGCGTGCCCACGTTACACAAGATGGGCCATGTACGCACGATGCGCTTCGCGCACCGTGCGCACATGGAGGACATATGATGCACTTCGTTTTTAAAGGTAATATTTAATTTTTCGCAATAGTTATAAGCCATGCACAAATGGTGCCCTTCGGGCACCATTTGCACACGGGGTGGAGAGAGTGTGGATAATTTATTTTTTTAATATTTTTTTTTTTAATATTTTCGTTTTTCACTGAGGTGATAAGCCATGCACAATTGGTGACCTTCGGGCACCAATTGCACACGGGGTGGGGTTAGTGTGGATAATTTTTTTTTTTTTATATATTTTTACCGTACGCGTACAGTAAGCGTAATCGGCGAAATTAGAGAAAAAATAAAAATTCCGTTTTTGGCCTTGGGGGATCTTTGGGGACTCCCTCTACATGGCTATGTGTGTGGGAGCTGTCAAAACAGCCCCTTTAAATGTTTTTGTGCTTTGTTTGTTAATCATCTCTCTCAGTGCGAGAGAGAAAATGGCGGCCGCCGCTTCCTGGTTTCGGCCGATTCGAATGTTTACTAAGATCTAAGAGCCAATCATAATCGCGCTCGCGCACGCCACCGTACGCGTACGGTAAGCGTACCGTAAGCGCACCGTAAGCTGGCTCAGATATATATATTGATTTAAAGGCTATTTTCTCAGAATCTACTGAACAGATTTACACCAAACCTACAAAAGGCACTTCCTTGACCTGAGGACTACCTCTCTGCCAAATTTCTAGTAATTCTGTTCAGCCGTTCGGGCTGTAGCCCTGTCTAAAGGTCCTATGGAAAAATGCATGGGAAAAACGCGTTTTGGGACCCCCCTTTTATCTCAGCCCCCGCTTGACGAATTGCCCCGAGACTTTCAGGGTAGGAGCGGAGCGTAGTGCCCCACCTATTTTGAAAAATTCGCGAGGATTTGTCGACCGGCGCCAAAGTTATTCAAAATAGAATGTTGCGGATTTCCTATGGAAACGTGGTCCTAACTATAACTACCTACTGGCAACCGCCAGTAGGTAATATATATATATATATATTAAAGGTTAATTAGTACCTAAAGTGAACTGTAATACGGAATAATGCCACATGAAAGGGAGTCCTCCCATTGGCCGAAATTCAACCAATCAGGCCGTACATTGATTTAAAAGGTCTCTCGCTGTGTTAAAAAGAATGACTTTTAAACGCACTGACGAAGGCGAATGCTGAAACGCGTATGCGAGAATTAAAAGCCTATTCACAATACCTCGTGAGTGCACCTTCTCTTTGGTAGTTGTTGTGTAACAAAACAGGTCTCCACCCCCTGTAATTATGGATGCACCCGCCGTGTGTTCGGCAAGCTCTGGTGGAAACGACGCTGGAATCTAATTGGGCTGCCAGAAACGCCGCCTTGAGGCTCTGTCGATCAAGAAGGTCGTGACTTATTCAAAGCCAGGAGTGCCTCGCCATACGACGGACACCCGCAGTAAGCCAACAGTTAAGATCGAGCGGCAGGCGAGAGGCGTTGTGACACAGCGAGAGTGAGAAGAATTGCCTAGAATAACTATGTGGTAGGACACGAGTGGCATTAACCGGGACATTGTTTTTTGCATAATCTGACATTGGTCTAAAAGGTTAATTAGTACCTAAAGTGAACTGTAATACGGAATAATGCCACATGAAAGGGAGTCCTCCCATTGGCCGAAATTCAACCAATCAGGCCGTACATTGATTTAAAAGGTCTCTCGCTGTGTTAAAAAGAATGACTTTTAAACGCACTGACGAAGGCGAATGCTGAAACGCGTATGCGAGAATTAAAAGCCTATTCACAATACCTCGTGAGTGCACCTTCTCTTTGGTAGTTGTTGTGTAACAAAACAGGTCTCCACCCCCTGTAATTATGGATGCACCCGCCGTGTGTTCGGCAAGCTCTGGTGGAAACGACGCTGGAATCTAATTGGGCTGCCAGAAACGCCGCCTTGAGGCTCTGTCGATCAAGAAGGTCGTGACTTATTCAAAGCCAGGAGTGCCTCGCCATACGACGGACACCCGCAGTAAGCCAACAGTTAAGATCGAGCGGCAGGCGAGAGGCGTTGTGACACAGCGAGAGTGAGAAGAATTGCCTAGAATAACTATGTGGTAGGACACGAGTGGCATTAACCGGGACATTGTTTTTTGCATAATCTGACATTGGTCTAAAAGGTTAATTAGTACCTAAAGTGAACTGTAATACGGAATAATGCCACATGAAAGGGAGTCCTCCCATTGGCCGAAATTCCATCAATCAGGCCGTACATTGATTTAAAAGGTCTCTCGCTGTGTTAAAAAGAATGACTTTTAAACGCACTGACGAAGGCGAATGCTGAAACGCGTATGCGAGAATTAAAAGCCTATTCACAATACCTCGTGAGTGCACCTTCTCTTTGGTAGTTGTTGTGTAACAAAACAGGTCTCCACCCCCTGTAATTATGGATGCACCCGCCGTGTGTTCGGCAAGCTCTGGTGGAAACGACGCTGGAATCTAATTGGGCTGCCAGAAACGCCGCCTTGAGGCTCTGTCGATCAAGAAGGTCGTGACTTATTCAAAGCCAGGAGTGCCTCGCCATACGACGGACACCCGCAGTAAGCCAACAGTTAAGATCGAGCGGCAGGCGAGAGGCGTTGTGACACAGCGAGAGTGAGAAGAATTGCCTAGAATAACTATGTGGTAGGACACGAGTGGCATTAACCGGGACATTGTTTTTTGCATAATCTGACATTGGTCTAAAAGGTTAATTAGTACCTAAAGTGAACTGTAATACGGAATAATGCCACATGAAAGGGAGTCCTCCCATTGGCCGAAATTCAACCAATCAGGCCGTACATTGATTTAAAAGGTCTCTCGCTGTGTTAAAAAGAATGACTTTTAAACGCACTGACGAAGGCGAATGCTGAAACGCGTATGCGAGAATTAAAAGCCTATTCACAATACCTCGTGAGTGCACCTTCTCTTTGGTAGTTGTTGTGTAACAAAACAGGTCTCCACCCCCTGTAATTATGGATGCACCCGCCGTGTGTTCGGCAAGCTCTGGTGGAAACGACGCTGGAATATATATATATATATATATGTATATATATATATATATATATTATATATATTTGCACTACAATGCATCTCATTTCCTATCCTAAAACTAGCAACCGGGCATGTGACCGACCCCTCACAGAACGGTATCTTAACTCACTCTGTGTACTGTGGGGGTGACTTTCTTCACATCAGCAATAGTGGAACTCTTGTTGAACCCATATCAATTAGAGCTTCTGATTTTGTGACATTTTTCCCACATTTATTTAATTGATAATCAGACATCCCCAATTGGATTCCTGTTGGGTTTTAGTGCTGCAAGCAGTCACATCACTGATAAACAATACACGCATCCGAAAGCAATAGCATTGTAGTACTTCTCCTGTAGGTATTAAAGTTTCATAAGGAAATAATTTCCCTTTTTCACTTCCTATGCTTCCAATTTTTAGAGCCATTGGTTTAAAAGTCATGATTGACAGCATCGAGAATCTATTAAATAGAAGACCCACTTTTCTTTAGTAATAAATATAGACAGGGAAATAGACTGATCTAAGTCTATATTTGTGTGCAAAAATCGATACAAAGAAAAAACCCTGAGCCTTACATAGAAGGTCTCATCCCTAGAAGAAGCAGATGTGTGATAAGTAAGCAATATGTTATTTCTCCATCTCTCTCTCTCTTTCTCTCTGACCTCCAGAGAGAAAACAGCTCTTGGAACTCTTGAGTAGAAACTGACCCTGGAAGAGGGGGCATCAGATGGCTTCTCCTCTTAGGGTGACTTCTGTTCATTGGTTGGGTGTATGCAGAATGTTCAGTGTTATAACCTGGCTTCACTTCCCAGGTAGGTGAGGTAGGTGTAGGTGGAGTTGCTCATATTACAAACACCGCTTACTCAAACATACTCCAAACTTCTTTATAGAAGTCCAATTCAGTTTCTCCCAGCTGAGAAGTGGATTGAATTGGTGCTTCCTTCTGAGGAGGTTTTTGTGTTCTTCTGCATGTAAGGAGATTGGTGGGTCTGCTGCTGCGATGCTGTGATGCTGGTTTGCGAGTCTGACATTCTGAATACATTGTATTTCTGTCGCATTCTTGAAGTGGGTCTTTCTGGCAACTTTCTGGAAGTTGTGTAATAGCCCATATGACTGTTGTTAACTTTAAACTACCTTAACACCATTATGTGGCTTCTCTGAGCAGAAATTGGTAGATGTGAATGTATTATTTTGAATTTCCAGGCACAATAATTCTCTGTGTATAACCAATGTGTGCTAACCCCCGAAGATGATGCTGGTCTCAGGCAAGCACAACTAATGGATGTTACGCGTTTCACCAAAATGTTTGGTGTTCAAGATCACAGAGATGTTGGTGCCCCTCAGCTTCAGGATGCGCCATGGGATATGAAGTCAGATCCTACCCGGGATCTTGATTCTGCCATTGGGTTGGCATTGGAACTAGCACTTAGAAGCACCTCACAGATAGTTAATCGTCACAGGTGCTGGTACGTTTCTTTTCCTACGTCATTTTTTTCTATGACACGTCACTTTAAAGCAAGGAAATCCAGTTTTGACCTTTGTAGTTCCTCTGTTCAGTAAAGATTTTATCTGGCAAGGCAATAGGTCTTGCAGCTGTTCCTGATCCCTGATACAGCACAGCTTGCAACCTCTCAAATATAGTATTGATGGGAAGGCGTTAGGGTTTAAGCTGTTGTGTAAATCCCAAGGTTGATAAATTGTCTTCAGGGCCGTAAGGGCCTCTTTGAAGTCTGCTGTCCACCTTGGTTCAAAGGCTTTGAAACCTTATGGTTGGCTGGTACTGGTGGAACAGTTTTTTCTCGCACGGTGGGTACTTCCTCATCAATTCGGTGAGTACATTAAGATGGCTTCTTCACAGAAATTCTCTCTTCATCCACAAGCCCCCTGGCAGCTTGTCTGTCCTTGGAGCCCCCATCAGAATGACTCCTTTGCAGGCGCTCTTTATTGAAGACACTGCTCATTTCATCATCTGGCAAGTTCCATCAGGAGTAGTGCCTGTGTTTGCTTTGGGCAGGATAACTGCATCTGCTGTTTCAGAAGCTGGTGGTTTCCCCACCTCCTTCAAGAGACAGCCTTGACTGCCCTCAGAGCATCTTCAGGTTTCTGTGTGGTGGGCCAGCTAAGACTTGCGCGTGGTGACAAGAGTGTCATATTGCGCAGCATTTCTGCAAATGACATATTTTGCTCTTCACCAACTATTTTTAAGACCGTGCGCATGCTTTCCATTATTATCGGTGTAGAGTGATTGAAAGGTCACTTAGAGGACAGGGACGACCCGCGCGTCTATTTGAAGTGCACCGGTACCGCGGTACAGCTAAAATGCGGCTGCTGTCCTGACGCCTGTTTTCGTCCATTACCAGTTTTTTAGATTTTTCAATGTAACCCATTCAATTTTTTGCATCCTTGTTAAAGGATCTTGGTTTCAGAGTATTGTCTATTTCCTATTTCCCTTCGGCACAGAGGGGTGTCGTATTGATGGCCCTGGGATGGTAACTTTGGGGTGCATTGTCTGAGGGTTGATACTGGGTGCCGGTGGCTCCTGGCGACCACCCAGAAGGACAGCATTTGCTTTACCATCTGTGGTGTCCATGGTCTGAACTCTGGTGACCCGAGGACCTTTGATTTTCTGTTAACCAAGCACCATCTCTTGGCACCACCCTTTATAGTCTGCGGTGACTTTAATGTGACACTATGCCCCAACAGCAACAGGTACCCTTCATCTCAGACTTTAGCTCCTGATCTGGCTCATTCTAGCTGGGCTTTTGGGGGTTAGCACCGATTAAGGGGGGCTCTACACCAGCTCATTTCTTCATATGGGTTGTTTGACCTTTGGCGGTTTGAGTGACCTAACGAACCGAGCGTCACGTTTTGTTCATCTCCTCATAAATCCTTGTCATGGATAGATATGTTTTTAATTAGTAATATGCTGGTCTCATCTTCACAGGTGTCTCATAAACCTAGGGTCAAATCTGACCACAACTCTATATCCCTGTTTATACAACCTGCTGGACTTATCCAGGCATCAGGGCCCCGGAGCTGGACATTTAAGCTAAACTTCTATTAGATGTCAGCCATATTGACACCATGAGCTCTCTTTTACAGGAATTTCTGGAGTTCAATACAGGATCAGCATCACCCTCTGTTGTCTGGACGCATGTGAGGCCTCATGTCAGGGACAAACACTCCAGATCGTTACTTGCCAACGGAAAGCGGCTATGGCGGCTGGGATGGAAGCACACCGGACCCTTAGTGTTTTTGAGTCTGCCTTGGGATGCAGTATTATAGCTTGGGATGGGCCCCGGTCGGAGTACCTCCTGGAGCAGGCCATCGCTCTGCAAGCATCACTCAGGAAGCAAATCAGGGATCAGGCGGTTAAAAACTATCGCGCTTTGCAGTTATCCAGCTTTGAAAATAGTGAAGATATGGGGTGAATCCTTTCCTTAGAATAAAGGATAGTTTCAATGCTAGTGCCATTCTTCAGATTAGGAGTGAGAACAGCGAGCTGATGGTTGATCCAGTCGCTATCCAAGATGTCTTTTGGTGGTTTATCGCGCTCTTTACTACAACGATTAGCCCTCTTCCTTTTCTAACTAAGAACATTCTTCAATTCACTGACCGGTATTTTCATCATAAATTGAGTTATACAGAAAGAAGGAGGCTGGAAGCACCTATAGCTCTGTCTGAAGTGGAAACCACTATTGCCTCTTTGGCCAAAGGTAAAGCCTCTGGCCCTGATTAGATTCCGCTGGAATTCTACGTTACCTTCCCGCATATTCTGGCACCAACCCTTTAATGATGCAGGCCTTATCCAATGTTACTCCCCCCAGTGTCAGCAAAGGATGGGTACAGACGGTTATCGATTTAGGGGTTTCCTTTTCACTTCAGATGGCTGATTTCGTTGAGGATGATTACGGGGAGCTTTCCCAACCCTCGGCCAATATTTTTACTAAATGGAACCGTCTCTGTCTAGGGTTGATTGGACACTGCAATCTTATCAAAATGATTATCCTCCCGAGATATTTGTATCTGTTTTGATGCGTTATGCTTTTATCTCCAAGTGGTCTTCATTAACTGGGTGTAGGCTTTATGGCAGTTTTATCTGGTGCTGCAGGAAACCCTGATTTAAGATTCAGTTTCTTCAGTGACCCAAGGAGACCGGTGCGGTTTCTCTTCTGGTTCTGCGCTTTTACTACCTGGCCTCATTCTTCTCATGATGCCGCTTGTTTCTGGGATGGGGGACATGGTTACAAGGATGTATGTTTGGTGACTTCCAGCCGTTAGGGGTATTAATCGTCCCAGGTGTTGGGATTGTGGACACAATGGGGATTATTTACAAGCCTCTTGCGCCACTTTTGCATCATTTTTAACATTACTGGTGGCACACGGCGCTTGTAAATAAGCCCCAATGTATTTTAAGAGGACTCGATTTAGGACCTTAAAGGTTTTTCATCTTATCTGGAGTTCTTTAAAACAAATATTTCCCAATCTTACCCCATACAATCAGTTAACATATCACAGATATAATCCATACTTACCCTCCTGTATGCATGACTGCTTCCATGAGATCTGAGGCATTGTATTATCTTGTCACAATCGGTCCCTAATGTCTCAAGACTCAAGGTGCAACATTTTAGATGTACCAATCACTTTTATTACACCCCACATCGCCTCTTCATTAGAAGCTTCTGGTAGACGATTGCTGTTTCCGTTTTGGCCTGGAGGGCGCTAACACAGTTCATATCTTTACCTCATCTCCGGGTGTTGACCAGCAGCGTTGGGGCTCCACCCATATCCTTTGTGGCCCCTTTGCTTAAGAGCCTTTTCCCATAAATTAAGTTATACATTTTAAACAGAGCTCATACCTGACTGCCTTGCTCTGAGGCAAAGGGACAGGCCGTCAGCCACCTTCAGTAGCTGCAATGCACGTCTTGATGCTGCGCTGTAGCATAAAAAGGGCTTATGTATCTGCAGCCCTGGTATTGCCTCGGATCCCAGGTGACCTCGTTTTCCAGACTCCTCCTTTACATAACATTAAAAGAGTTAGCTACTGCTCCCACAACCCTTTGATAAAACAACTTTAAATTTACGTGCTAAAAAGCATATAACCAATTCACGAAAGTGAACTTTGAAAAATATCATGCAATGAGAGAGATGATGATTTTGGGGTCCCCCCTATCCTTGGGGGAGGACCAAGCAGATGCCTTGAGCACAAAGAGCATATCATGCTGAACGATTCGGTGGTGGTCCCATCCTCCTAGGACCACCCCAAACAAAGTTATGGGCAAAAATACAATGCCAACCAAAGGCCCAGCAAAGCATTATGGGGCGAGATTCAAGTATTTGTTTTCCTTTCACTTTCCTGTCTCGCTAAGGAATGTGCTCACTGGAAGGATCTGTGTTTGACTCCATTGTACAGGTAAAATCCTGTTAAACTCCTTCAACATTTCATCCTGTTGGATCAGTGCTTTAAATGGGTGGGTACTGTTTGGTACAGAGTACCTGAACTTCGTTCATTTGAAAAGGAGAGTACCAGCACTTCTCAATACTCCTTCCATACATTTAATGGAAGAGTACCGGCACTTCTCAAAAGCAAACAGGTACTCCATAAAGTGAGTACCTACCCTTCTAGATATCCATTTAAAGCACTGTGTTGAACTTTCAGTTTTTGGCTTCATAGTATGAGATTATCAAATTCCTCATTCCTTCTGCCCTCAACTGATATGGCATGTTTACTTGTACTGAGAAACTGTATAGGGCTTTATCTTTAATTTAGAATATGGTGTTCTCACAATCTCACAGAGCTCTGTTTCAATATCAATACTAGCTATGAAAGAGTTATCCCAAAATGGGCTATCTCTCTGTACTAAACAAAAATAGAACACATACAAGCCCAGACAAAAACACAAAACTGTAAGCAGGCGCAAGGAAACGGATGCACACAAATACAGTAAATGCACACACACAGGCAACCAGACACATACACACCACCCGTCCTGATACAGACACATGTGTACACACAGATAGGGAAAAAGGAGTGGTTCGCGGCATATGAGATCGCACTGAGGATGAAGGAGGTGCCTAAAAAGCATTGGGGGCGGGCCTATTGAAACACTTTGAGGCTGCTGGGAGGGATGTTTTACTACCTTTAGAGAGGGCGGGAACCCTGACCTACGCCAATATGAAGAAGGCGTTATGCCTCAGGTATGGGCTCACTCCTGAACAGTGCAGGCAAAAATTCAGGAACTTCAAGAAACTGGAATCCAGTACTTGGGTTGAATGTGTGAATGCGTACATGTGTGCACTGGATGGTTAGATGAAGGGCAGCAAGGTAACTGATTTTAAGGGCTTATGCAATTTAATTAGTTAGGAGCACTTAAGTAGTCCGTGTGTTCCAGAGCGGCGCCAGCATCTTTTGGACAGTAAGCTGACCGATCTCGGTAAGCTTGTTGAAGAGGCGGACCGCTGGACCAGCACCAGGGTCCACAAGGGGATTGGGGGTACCACTACCAAAAGTGTACAGGGTCCCCCGCAGAAGATGGGGGAGGACAAGGGTAACCACAAGGGGTTCTCTAAAGGGCCCCAAGGTAGTTCCCAGGTGAAAGGGTCTCAGTCCCCCAAGGATAGGAGGCCCTGGTCCGCTAAGGGCAAGAGGGACCACAGAGGTCCTCCTACCTGTTATTTCTGTAAAGAAGTGGGTCACATTGCCCCTAAATGCCCCAAGAAACCACCTGCACCCACTGGTGCTCCAACACCGGGTTTAGTGAGTGTAGCGCTGGGGGAGGAATTGAGTCCTTGGAATGGGGAGGAGCAAGCAGTTATGAGCCTGGTCTCATTAGGAGATCGTGAGATGGTCCAGGAAGCCTCTATGCCTGAGAATACTATGAAGTACAGGCAGTGGGTGACCCTCAATGGAAGAAGGGTGGAGGCTCTGAGAGACACAGAAGCCAGTTTGACATCTGTCAGGTCTCAGTGTGTGTCTGAGAAGCAGGTAATTCCCAATGTACAACTCAGTGCGCCTCTGCAAGGTGGCGCTAGTTCCCTTTGAGTGGGGGGGTCTCAGGTTCCTTGAAGGTCGTTGAAGCCCGTCCATACCTGTAGTCTGTCTGTTGGGGAATGACCTGGAGAGTTCCCCCTGGAAAGATGTGGAGCGCCAGGAGCATTTGGAGATGTTGGGTCTGCCTGAGTGGGCTTGTGTGACTACTCGGTCTATGGCAGCCAGTAAAGGTGTTCAAGAGGACCTGGAGCCTGAAACAGTGGCCCAGGTGCCTGCCTTAAAGAGAAGAGGCAGGGGGCACGGGAAACCGGCCCCCAAAGTTCCCATGGTCCTGGAGGAGGCAAACCTTGAGGGGGAAGCCCTGGAGCCTACGGGGGAGCAAGTAGCTGAACTGGGTGACCTACGTGAGCTGACCGAATGGCAGCAGGAGGGAGGACCCACCAGGGAGGAATTCTGTGAGGAGCAGAAGAATTGCCCTTCTCTTGTAGGTTTGCGGCAACCTGCAGCAAACCAGGCAGCGGGTGATCAGTCTGGGTCACACTTGATTTTCTGGGAGAACGATCTCCTATCTAGTGAGCCTAAGGTTTCTGAGCCTGGGTCAGCCCATGCGCTGGTGGTACCCCAGCGCTTCAGAGCCTTCCTTCTGGGTTGGCTCATGATGTACCTTTAGCAGGACATGTGTGGCAGGACAAGACCTTTGAGAGGCTTGTCACCCACTTCTACTGGCCTCAAATGTGCAAGAGTTCTGATACTCATTGCAGGACTTATCAGGCAAGTGGTAAGAGTGGAAGGAAGCGTAAGGCTCCTCTCCAACCTTTCCCTGTAGTCAGCACCCCCTTTGAGAGGGTGGGCATTGACATTGTGGGGCCTCTGGATCCCAAGAGCGCCATGGGCAACAGGTTCATCCTGGTCTTGGTGGACCATGCCACCCGGTACCTGGATGCCATCCCTCTCCGGACAGTGACAGCCCCTGTGGTTGGCCGTGCACTGATAGGGATTTTCTCCAGCGTGGCGTTCCCAGAGAGGTGGTGTCCGACAGGGGTACTAATTTCATATCTATATATATGAAATCTCTGTGGAAGGAGTGTGGTTCAGTTGCCCCTGAAGAAGGGATGAAACACATCCCGAAATGCATTGGGCTACCTTGCAAGAACTGACGACTTAGTTCACTGCCTTAGCGCAGTCGTTTTGATTGTATCAATGTGTTTTTCTTTTTGAGTCATTCTTCAATTCATGCCTTGCATAACTTTATGCTCTTTGTGAGATTGACTTATAAACACAGTTTCTTCATTATACGCTTCCATGATTTAATGGATTACTAGATTGTTGCATCATCTAAGTTGATTACTGCTCCGTTAAGTTTTTGAATTCATAACAGCAAATATGTTGTAATTGTGTTCTATATACATCCAGCAGTGCACTCAGTATACTGGTGTCGGTACACCAGCAGTCTTACGTTTAGTTACGAGGTGGGCTACCTCGCGTCTGAGTTGTACGCTTCAACAGTTTATTTGTAAGCAAACATAATAACCAATTTTTGAGATTTGGTGTGCGCTATCTTATACAGAATTCGATATTACTTTACTAGCCCTACCCTAGCTAGCAGCACCCCTTCCACAGTTTTTCAAACATGTCTTTTGAAAGCATTTCTAACCTAACTGACAACAGAGCTGACACCCTCACATACTCATCATCACAGGTCAACGATATTTATTCATTAATACAAGATGCACCGTCTTTTAATGCCCAAAGTGGTTCAGTATCGCAACAAATCCGTCAACTCGAATTTGTGACCCGTAGGGCATTAAGCCAAAGACTTCACGCATCTACACTTATTCAATATCACAAAGTACAACGCATCCCCCGTGGTTTGCGTTTACCGATTAAACCTTTACTATACAAGTTCCAATTCAATAAAGCTTTCATGGAAAAGTGGCAAGCTGTTTTGAACAAATGTTCATTGAACCTCATTTTATTGCTCATTGAAGAACTCGTCCGAACAATCCGAGAACTGGACGAAGAGATTGTTTCTTTAAAATCTGACCTTTCGACCCGCTGTGAGCCTGATTACTGGAAACTGACCCTTGACGATATTAACAACAAACTTGAAATTTATGGAAAAGAAGTACAAGAGCGCAAATTACGCAAGTTTCGCAGAGACACCATAGATTACAAGCTCAACGAAGTGTACATTGGGCTGAGGTATACTCTCGTAGAAGACCATTTCAGAAAGCTAATACCTCGTCTCAAGAATCCGTTGTCTCTGATCGCGATCTTGAAGCTACACGTACACCAGTATCACTTCCTGATGAAACACCAACAACGAGCACTACACTCACGGACAAAGACACAAGTATTCAACCTTCTTCTTCTTCTTCTTCTTTTTTATCCAGCGGCCCATCATCCAGCCGACCACCAGATTCAAAAAAATCAGGAGGAGCAAAAGAAAAGGAAAAGGAATTGGAAGCTCGGAATCTGAGGAGCAAAGGCAAACACTTACCATAAACATTTCATCAGTTCCTTTATCTCCATCTCAAGAAAAAGTCCTTAACAAAGGATTGTCTTTCGTTCCTGTTCATCACACCAACTCCTTAGAGGTAGAGATATCCCTGTTCAAATTCATGAGGAATCTAAGACTAAAGCACTTTTTTTCTAACGTGGTACCTTCCCAAGATTCTACTGACACACAAATTGAAGATCCAGATCCAGAGTTACAACGATTTAAGCCTAAATCTATGTTCATGCCACCAGTGTCTCATAAAACATTGGATTCTTTTGAGACGCTTATCCGGAATGATCTTTCCAAAGTTAATTTTCGTCAACCTTTTCCTACCAATTTGAAAAAACACGAAATAGCTATTATTAACAACTTAGCTAAGGACAACAGACTCACACTACAACCAGCAGACAAAGGCGGTGCCTTGGTCATTATGGACCGTACATTCTATGAACAAAAAGTCTATCTTCACCTACAAGATACCACCACCTATATCAAACTTGATCAAGACCCCACAATTTCATTCCAAAATACCCTTGCTCACATTCTTGACCATGCTGAAGAAATGGATTGGATCAACCAGAAAATTCGCAGTTTTTTAACAGTATCTCATCCCAGACGACCCAGACTTTACATGCTGCCGAAGATACACAAAAATCTGCAAGATCCTCCATTCAGACCCATCGTGTCCGGTTGTGACTCCATCTTCATGCCGGCAGGCCAACTTGTTGATCACTTTCTTCAAAAGTTTGTGCAAACATGGAGAAGTTTCATCAAGGACACCACTCATTTTCTAACCCTACTTGAACAGGTACACAGTAATTTTTTGGAATCATGGTTACTTTGCTCGATTGATGTGACAGCTTTATACACATCTATTCCATTGTCTGAAGGTTTAGAAGCTTGTGAATGGGCACTTCTCCAGTTACCAGAAACTACAATAAACAAAGTTTTCATCTTGGAGATCCTTACTTTTTGTCTTCAACACAGTTATTTACAATGGAGGATGATTTTTACTTGCAGATAAGCGGCACGTCCATGGGTTTTTCCGGTGCACCTGCCTACGCGAACACATTTATGGCAAAGTTCGAGTATGACTACATCTTCACAGACAGCACTTGAAGTGACAACCTTGCATTTTAGGCAAGATTCATTGACGACATTTTTCTAATTTGGAAAAATTCTGAAGCTTCTTTGGTTCAACATATTGGTGAACTCAACAAAAAGAATCCTCGTATTCAGTTCACGCATACCATCAGCAATGAACAATTGTCTTTTCTGGATGTATTGATTACAAAACAATCGAACACAGTAATCACATCAATTTATTCCAAACCTACTGACAGAAACAATCTTCTTCAGTATTCCAGTTTTCATCTTCCGTCTCTCATTCTCAATCTACCGTACTCTCAACTCATTCGAACCAAGAGAATTGTTTCCGAGACTCAACATCTTGAACCAGTTCTTCAAAAACAAGTCACCAAATTCAGAGATCGCGGGTATCCTGAATCAGTTCTCGAGTCCGCGATATCCAGAACCCACACTAAGACACGTACAGAACTGCTTACTCCTTCAGTTAAGAATCTACAAAACAAGCATGTCTTTGTATCCACATTCTCTACCAGCTCACGACGCATTAGACAGATTATCAAAAACAGATGGGACATTCTCAAACACGAACCAGACTTCAATGGATTATTTTCTTCTGATCCCATCTTTGCATACACTCGTAGCAAAAATATCAAAGATATACTGTCAGCTACATCTACGATTGAATCCGTCGAGCACAAAGGCATGCAGAAATGCCAGAACTGTGTTAATTGCCATAATGCTATCACTGGTAATGTCATCCACCACCCACGGTCAGGCAAAATTATCCAACTTAGATATACCGGTACATGTGATACTACTAATGTCATCTACACTATTAAATGTCCTTGCGGACTAATGTATGTGGGGAAAACTTCCCGGAAATTGAAAGTGAGGATCTCAGAACACAAAAGTTCCATCCGAACTAGAAGTCTCAAATCTCCTCTCACATCACATTGGCTAGAACACCACCACACCATTGCACAGTTAAGATTCACCATCCTTGAGATGATGCCTCGGAACACACAGATCAATACAGAGAGGCTTTTATCTCAGAGAGAAGTCTGGTGGACCAAGTTTTTACAGACCCTGTTACCATTTGGGCTCAATGACAAACTTGAAATGCAATGTTTTTTATAAAAATACAATTGTTTTGTAATATGTTGCCCCGATTTCAGACTGCTTGTTCTTTCCAGCTTATGCTACTTTTCCTTTTAAAATGCATATCATTGTAAAGTCATGTTCTCTACTTAACACAACAGGAATTTTTTTCCTTCCAGTCTCCTGTTTTCCTCCCCCCTAGAATGTACGTTTACTTCAGCTTGAGCAATACTACTCTCCACTACTTTTGTTCGCATTCTTATCCTTATCAGTTTCTGCTCGTCCCCTTTTTCCACCAACCAGCACACTTCATCTCTTTTTCCCTAGATTTACAACTTACTCTGCAGGTTTAGAGGTTGCAGTCACTTATTTACGCTCATTCGCTTGTTATACCGACTTGTTAGTTACACACTCCATTAGACCTTTTGTTTCATACAATTACATGACCTGCACAGATCACTTCAATTATTCTCATTTTTCTTTTTCTATTCCTCACATCACGTTCATGACGGTTCACCTGTTTTAACAGTCTTCAGTTTTGTTTGATTCTACACTTTTTAATACAGTTTACAGTACAATCCCGTGCCACTAGTTTATGTATTTACTTTCAAGGTACATTCAGTCCTCTTTTCATGATCACCATTCACATTAATCACGTGACAACGCAAGCGTGCATTTAACTTCTTGGCACAGCACGCCCCGACGCTTCCTTTTCCGGATGTTCACAGCAGCTGTCACCTTTTTTCTTCCGCACCTCAAGCGCGAACGGTAAGCATTTCACACAGCGTCTTGCTGGTTGTTTATACAAGTCCTTTACTGGTCCTTCTTTCTGGTTGCAGAGCTTTCGGAGCTTTGGACTACATGATGGTTTCAACCACTCTCACTTGAATACCCTTGAATATCCTCGATTTCTCGTGCAGCAGCACTTCTCTACCTCATTGGTTCATTCATAGTGAGAGTATTTTCAGTAAGTCCCGTTTTTCAATGTTTATCTTTCGTTCTGCCGCCATTTTCCTTTACTCCGATTCACAGTTCCCTTTTTCTTTATATTATTCATACAGTTTGAGCACTGCCCCTCCAGCTACTACCTGTGAATTCCGTCCCCGAGACAGTCGTCCTATTTATCTAGTAAGAACTCTCTAGGTTTTGAGCATAGTATAAGTTGAATCACTGACACGGCACTCTGCCTCACTTCATGCATTTTATGTCACGTGTATTTCACTTGAATGACTGGGTGCACGTTCGTGACTTTCATTTTTTTCCACTCCTTCGGTTTGGTCTTTGAGCACAAACAGCATGGTTTTCGTCTCACTCACAGTATTGCTCAAGCTTGAAATAGATCAGCCTTTTTCTGCTTTGGCCACAGACATGTTGCATCTTGTATCGCTATTTGTCATTCATTCTTTTTATATTATGATCCTCCATGAGATACAGGTTTGAATCTGATTCTCTTTTTTTCAACAGTTGCCCCTGAAGAAGGGATGAAACACATCCCAAAATGCATTGGGCTACCTTGCAAGAACTGACGACTTAGTTCACTGCCTTAGCGCAGTCGTTTTGATTGTATCAATGTGTTTTTCTTTTTGAGTCATTCTTCAATTCATGCCTTGCATAACTTTATGCTCTTTGTGAGATTGACTTATAAACACAGTTTCTTCATGATACGCTTCCATGATTTAATGGATTACTAGATTGTTGCATCATCTAAGTTGATTACTGCTCCGTTAAGTTTTTGAATTCATAACAGCAAATATGTTGTAATTGTGTTCTATATACATCCAGCAGTGCACTCAGTATACTGGTGTCGGTACACCAGCAGTCTTACGTAACCTATAAGTTCACCACGCCTTACCACCCCCAGGGCAATGGTCTGGTTGAGAGATTTAACCGGACACTGAAGGGCATGATTATGGCTCTTGAGGAACCCATGAGGCGGAAGTGGGACGTCCTCCTACCATGCCTGCTGTTTGCTTACAGAGAGGTGCCAAAAAAGTCATTAGGGTTCAGTCCCTTTGAGTTCCTGTATGGACAGCCTGTAAGAGGACCATTGAGTTTGGTGAAGAAGAGCTAGGAGAAGGCTCCTAGTAAACCCCCCCAGGATGTATATAGCTACATGCTGGCCTTCAGGAAGCAAACTACACGTTTCAGGCAACTCGCTCAGGCGAATCTGGAAGCCAGCCAGGAAGAAATGAAACGATGGTACGACCAGAATGCCACTCTGGTCGAGTTTCAACCTGGGCATAAAGTGTGGGTGATGGCGCCAGTGGAGCCTTGCGCGCTCCAGGACAAGTGGACTGGGCCTTATGAGGTGGTGGAGCGCAGGAGCGAAGTGACCTACCTGTTTGACTGTGGTCTCCTAGGAACCCTTTGAGGGTCCTACATGTGAACCGCCTCAAACCACACTTTGAGAGGTCTGATGTGACCATGATCTGGGCTACAGATGACGGGGCACAAGAGGAGAGTGAACCTCTTCCTGATCTCCTGTCAGCCAAGGAGAAGGATGGGTCAGTGGATGGGGTGAACCTCTCGCCTACCCTGACCCCGGAACAGCAGAGGGACTGTCGCCAGGTATTGGATCAGTTCGCCTCTCTGATCTCCCTGACCCCAGGAGTCACCCATTTGACTTGACATCTGGGTACTGGCAGATTGCCTTGACCAAGGGGGCCAAAGAGAGGTCAGCGTTCTCAACGCCAAAGGGGCACTACCAGTTCAGAGTTATGCACTTTGGGTTGAAGAACGCCCCTGCCACGTTCCAGAGACTGGTTAACCAGGTGCTGAGTGGGTTGGAGGAATTCAGTGCCGCCTACCTGGACGCAATTGCTGTGTTCAGCTCCAATTGGGAGGAACATTTGCAACACCTCTGTGAAGTGTTGAAGGCCTTGCAGAGGGCAGGCCTGACTATAAAGGCAAGGAAGTGCCGGATAAGGCAGGGTTCTGTGGTGTACTTAGGACACCAGGTAGGCAGCGGCCAGGTGGCGCCCCTACAGGCAAATATTGGTACTATTCTGGCTTGGGAACCCCCCGAAGACCCAGACAGGAATGAAGGCCCTTTCATGACTCATTGGGTATTACAGACGGTTTGTGAAGGGGTATGGCACCATTGTTGCCTCCTTGACAGAACTGATATCAAAGGAACAGCCAAAGAAGGTGATCGGGACTGATGCCTGCCAGACCGCTTTTGATGCCCTGAAAACTGCTGTGTGCTGTGTCCCCCTGCTTGAAAGGACTTTGCTGTGGGCTGTGTCCTGAAGTAACTTATCCCCAAGGGCGCATTCCCAGGTTTAACCATTCTTGTAAATCTGGTAATGCGTCAAAATCCATGGATGTTGCGTGGGCACACATACGCAACACTAATGGAAACGCCTCCCTGGCACAGAGTAATGCAATGCAGTGACTTGCGCTGCGTTACATTACCTGAGATTTATGAAGTCATGCAGGGCCATGCAGGGTCACGCAAGCTGGCCATGTGCGGCTTCATAAATCTCATTTAACATATGTCTCGCTCTTGCACCACGTTGGGTGGTGCATGAGAAACGCAAAGGGGCTCATAAATATTCACCTATGTTGCCTCTTAGATTGCTTTGTGACACATGGCTTTTTATAAGTGTGTCTTTGCTTCCAGCTGCACTGGTGTCCTCAGAGCTCCCCTTCCTGTGCCCCATCTTCCTCAGCCTGTAGTGGGATGTCATCTATGGATGAATAAATGTGTTACATTCAGATGGAGTGTGGATGGGAAGAGCATGTCCTATTGGAATTTTAAGGGTAAGGGGACAAAACTATTCTCCAAGAACTGTTTTTGATACATGGCTAGAATAGATTTTTTGTCTGGACATTAATTTGATACTTTCTCTTATCCTAGAGCACATATCATATCTATCACTCAAAAGGTATCCTATAACCCTTCGTACCAGATCATCGTTCGGCTTGACTCAGAAACTCTAGAGGAGACCCAGCTTAGTTTTCTTGACCCTCACACACCCAATTGGTGTCATGCTTCATCATCATTTCTCATCTTGGTCCCTATAAACCAGGATGGACTCAACCATCACTCACAGAGGACAGAGTGAAAAACAAATAGGTACTGCCAGCAGCAAAGTAACCTTGGAGTGAGTGTGACTATAGAGGCATGCCCTGCCTGCCATATTGGGTATTGATAATAAACAATTAACCATTGATAATAAAAAAACACCTGGACAGGGAGCATACCAGAAGATACAATTATTCGTGGAATGTCAAGGTAGGTTGTCTAGACGGTTGTAGTGCTCCTCGAAGACGTGCGTTTACAGCTGTTTTCTCAATTTTAGGAGCGTTACTGCTGATCTGATGTGGAGAGGGATGCTTTTCTCGATTCTGGGAGTTCATATGGAGAGGGCTAACTCTCTGGTGTTCTCTTTTTTGCAATGTTTTGTCTGTAGTCTAGCAATATCCCCAAAATGTGACTAGTTTGTTTGTTTGCCATGTAAACTGAGGTCTTGTTGTTGGTGACTTTAGAAGTGATTCAGCTAAGCAGCTGGTCTTGCAGATGCTTCAGGCTGGAAGGGGAGCCAGTGTAGGTATTTTAACATAGGGTTGATATAGCTAAATTTCTTCAAGCTCTTGATAAGCTAACTAAGCTGCATGTATGATTCCTTTCAGGGGTGCTAGATTGTTATCAATGAGACAGATGAGCAGGGTATTGCCTTTGTCCATATTGGAGACAACCAAGGGCCTGATGTAGAGTTTGGTGGACGGGTATTACTCCATCAGGATGACAGACTAAAGTACTCCCATCACCCTAAGGTAGTGCCCACCTACCAAATTTCAAGATGTCCACCCGCCTAATGGACATCTCTTGCATTTACAGGAACCGCCGTCACAGCAATTTCTGTAAATGTATTGGAAGTTCGACAGACATGGTGGAGCCACGTGGCAACTTTCAATATTATTTTATTTTCAAAAAGATAATTTCAAAGTGAAAGTTTTCTTTGAAAATAAAAAAGCAATGACCCCCTCCCACCCACACCATATAGTGTTCTACAGTTTGCTAGAGAGGGTATTCTGCTGCGATGGAGTATCCTCTCCACAAAACTGTAAATCGGGCCCTAGAGCTTGTACGTTATACTGGAGTCATCTTCCACCAGAAATGGCTTCACTTTCTTCAAGGGGGGAGTTGGAATCAAGCTGCTTTAGCTTTCCTGGTGATGTGTTGTTTGAATGACGAGTCTGCGTTGAGGATGCGTCCCAGAGATTTTGCATGCTGTCAGTTGAGGATAGGGGAGTGAATCCTGGTAGGTGTACGTGGGAGAGACAGGCTTGATTCTGGGGGTATCTGGTGCAGTTGGCAAACAAGAAGGATAGAGTCTTTGTGGGATTTAGCATCTGGAAGTTAGCTAATTACTAAGATTAGACGTAAAATATGAGTCTCAGTAAATCATTGGATGAGGATATCTTTTAGTAGAGTTCAGTATCAACTCATTATTGATGGATCTTGATGTTGCTGCATCAGAGTGGGTCCATTTAGAGGTTAAAGATGATGGGAGGGAGGATGAAGTCCTGGGGTACTCCGTAGGAGACGGTGAGTGTCTGTGGTCTTGTGAACCCTATTTGTATGAGCTGGTACTGGTTGGTGAGGTAAGTTATGGATCATTTCAGTATGGTGCCTAAAAATCCACTGTATGTCTTTAGGGTGTTTATCAGAGCTGGATAGTTGAAAATTGCATAGTAGTCAGGCAGGACAAGGAATCAGTGTTTGATTCTGTTGTAGAGGAAGATGGTGTTGTCTTCCACTTGGACTGTAGCAGTCTCACTGGCGCAGCATGGTCTGAAGCCTGATTTGTAGTCCTTTAGCTGATTATTCCTGTTGATGTGCTCCTGAAACTGAGTGGTGACTGCTTTTCTCTATGAATGGAAGGTGGCTGATAGGGTAGAAGTTGGAGGGGTCATCTTGGTTCAATTATGGTTTCTTTAGCAGTTTAGAGTTTAAGAGCACATGGTAATGCTCTTTGGCTTAGACAGGCTTTGATAAGGTTGAGAAAGGGTGTGAGGGCCTCTCCTTGGAGCAGTTGGATGATGGAAGTAGGAATGGCATCATCTTCGTGGCACATTGCCTTTAAAGAGTTGAGGATAGTGGAGCGATCTGTGAGCCAGACTGGATTGAAGGAGTGAGGCGATGGCTGGAAGTGAGGGGGCTGTGGAAATGGTAAAGATGTTGGTTCTGATGTTGATGATAATGAAAAGACGTGTGTCACAAAACACGTGCCAATTGTTCTTCGTATAAAACACTGAAAATAGTTTATAAAAAAACAATATAGATTTCTGAATGGATACATGGTCTCTAATACCAGCATGTTGACCACCTACAAGGATTTAATAGTGCCACCCAGAAACAAGATAAAGATATAGAACATCTGGTTATGACCAGCTGTTCAATTGCAACACACTTGTTTTTTTATATAGAGCCTCTTACTGCTGTACCGTTTCTAATCACTATTAATCTGCTGAATTTACGATGATCAATTTACTGACTTCAAGAGAAAACAGTTACCTTTGGTAACAATATTTGTGGTACAGGCATAATCTTCCAGCAGATTCCTCGCCTTATGAATTAACCTTCCTGGTTCCGACTGGTCTAGATAATGTTTCTCCCACAATGTCTCCCTATCATAGTACTTTCCCTATCACATACGCCACACCTCCACCTTTCGATATGACTACATTAGGCGCCAACCATCATGCTGGCATCAGTTCTTGAAACTTTTGCCCTCACTCGATTCAGGCGTGCAAATAGGAACTGAAAGAGTACCAATCGCTGCATCAAATACATTACATTGTATGTTTGCATACCTTCAAATCTTATTAATCATGGCTCTAACTCGCATAGGAAGGCGGAGGGCAGTGGAGAATCTGTGGGAAAATTATGTATCCACCATAAATATTGTTACCAAAGGTAAGTAGCTTTCTCTTCTGATAGATGCATATTCCTACAGAGTCCTCACCTCATAAATTATTTCCAAAGGAGTACCTCCCTATGAGGTTGGGTTGAGTAGTGCTGGTTAAACATGACGTCATGCAAAACTTGTGCAAATTACCCCCCAGCATGTGCCTGAGATGTAAGGCAGTATGGGGCATATTTACAAGCTGGCGATAAACAATTATTGCCGCTTTTGCGGCCGTTTTCGGCCGGAAAGCGGCGATAATTGAATCGCCTAATTAGCAAGGCCATGCTAACGCGTGACACCTTGCTTTAGCGTGGGGATTCCTAACACCCAGCTTTGCATCTCTAATGAGATGCAAAGTGGACGTTCATGACCTAACATGACAGGAGAAATGTCGCTAGGCGACATTTCTCCTATCATCAAGCCCCACGCCATGAAGCATAGCGGCAGGAAAAGTAGCGATAACCCATGTTATCACTACTTTCCTTACGCCTGCTTCAGGACTGACTTAGCCATGATATCCTATGGAAGGTGGATATCATGGCTAAGTTTGTGAGTCCCTATCAGCAAGCTAACGCCATACTATGTGAGATTATCGCTGGGTTTCCAGCGATAATCTCACGTTAGGCAGTTAGCGTGAGGATTTTTATCGCTGAGGAGATAAGCGTTGCTAATAGCATGCTATCTCAGCGATAAAAATCCATGTTACCCGGCGATAATTATCCTCACGCTAAGAGCGCTGAGCGATAATTATCGCCGGTTGTTGCTGATATGCCCCTATATTTGGTAAGAGTATGCAAGAGTGACCATGTAGCTGCCTGTCAAATAAAGGACGCCTCTTGAGAGGACCTTGCAGGCAGCTATCGCCTTAATGGACTTGATTATCTGTCTGTTGACCACTGGGCTTGAGAAGAGTTTCTCCAGTTCAGTCATGACGGGATCAAGGAAAGCCAAGGACTCCACCAGTGAGGACGAGGGCTGCAAGATCTCGGCCAAAATGTTAGACTTCACAAAGGGCATATTGAATTCAAAGACTTCCGTTGCTTTTAATAGCACCGTTGTATATGAGGACATTTTTCAGATGAAGGAGGGGGAAAGGGCCAAAATATGTCCTCTTTTCGTAAAGTGTTGAGGCCACTTCTGTTTTAGAAATCCAGATACAAGCCAGCATCAGTGTTACGATGGGAATTATTGGTATCAGCCACTGAATCATCACCTTGTGTGTGACAACAATCCTTACTAGGCATTGCAAGGCCCTCAGAGCCTCAGCCAAAGCACTCCTGCATCCATGCGAATCTCTGAGCCCTAGGAAGGTCCTTCAGGAAAGGTCCATCATTGAATATTGCCTTCACTTTGGAAGTGTTGTAGTCGGCTCCATGGTTGCCATTTGTACTGGTGCCTAATGGAGGGCCGGACCAAAAGAAGGATGGAGCCATTGAAGGCAATGACTTCTTCTTGGTTGCTTAGATTTTAACCCTTGGAGCAGCTGTGTTGGGGTCAGTGCCGCCAAAGTAATGAGGTCTTTAGGATTTTGCTTCCACTTGGGGGCGACCAGAAGATATAGAACCCAACATGGGCAGGTTCACATAGCCAGACGCATGGCCTTGACCTGCGGGGATTAGGTGATTCAGCCAGAAACTTCAGTTTCATCTTTGTTTAGCATGGAATCTTATCTATTGACAAGGAAGTGTCTGGCATTGGGGGTCAGCATTGAGAAGCCAAACGACTCTGGGAAAAGGACAATTTCCTTGAGGTAGAAGAGGACTTCTCCTTCTGACAAGCACTTTTATTGCTTATTAAGGGAAGTCATTTTGGGAGATTATCCTCTGACAGGCGACTTGCCTGGAAGTAAGGGGTAGCGCTTTGGTCTTCCCCGGAAGGACCTAGCCAAAAACAACTTGGCTTCCCACTCCCTGGTGGCATTCATGTGCACGAAGTCACACAAATCGCTGTCCACAGCATCGTGCTCCAATAGGCAAAAACCATATGCAGGTGTCATGCAGGTCTTGCGGCATCTACTATATTGCTTAAATCCTGAAAGCTTCAAAGGAAACATTTGATCTAGTTGCTGGCGAAGTGCTAAGGATTTCATTGGTTAACACTGAGAAAGAGCTCCGGACCACATTGTTTAAGATGTGGAAAAACATGAACTGACACCAGCACCCTGGTTGGCGCCTAACCTACTCCAGTATTGTCATATCTGAATGAGGAGTTGAGGCTGAAACACTCAGCACTATCGCCATCTGGTGGCACTGGAGAGACATTGCTGGGGAAAAGTTTTCTAGACCAGTCAGAAACGTGGAAGGCAGACTAATAAATTGAGGAACCTGCAGGAAGATGTATCCATCAGAAAATGTTAGTCTGAGTTATCCTTGCCAGGACGCGAACCTGTGACCTTTAGATCTCTGCAGCTAGCCATTTAGCCACATTCCTGGATTTTCGGTGCGTTGAAGCTCACCTCTCTCATTGTCCTACCACCAGCATGCAGACGTGTTGTACATACATGCACTAACATCCCTGCATTTATAGTCTCCCTGCTAAACAAGACTATAGCAAGTACTACCACAAAAACACTTTCCCCAAAAAAATTGAGGACTGAAGGTAGAACAGCAAATTACCCCAATCTCCAATTTTTGGGCATATTTCCATAACCCCCACTCTTCCACACTGTTTTTGAGGGGTAGCACTGGAATAAGGCTACTTCTGCGAGGCACGTACATAGAACATTGGCTTCTTTATTTACGTCATCATACTGTACATTATAGCCTGCTAATACAAAAGGCAGCATGTATTTAGTTTGTGTTCAAACTGCTGTCTCATAGCATAACATTATATTACCAACACACAAACAGTATACACGTAAACATAAAAATACTATAAATACTATATATATCTATATATATTTATATTTTATTTGAGTGTTCTCTGGGAACAATGGCAGAACAAACTTTAGACAGCAGTGAAGCTCCACTGAGGCCCAGTTTCTACCCATAGCGTGTTATTACTTGTAATCTCTACAAAGCGTCGATCAAGCATCCCGCTCCTTGGCACATGGAGCCTTACATATTTTATACTAATCACAGGAGGCCTCTAACTTTTGTTTCAATAATTAACTAAAAGGTTTTACCACACGCTGAAATAAGCAGCCAGTAATTCCGTTCGGAGCCTGGAGGAATACTATTTACAGCAAACAGTGATGTAAAAAGGGGCTAATGGCTTCGGTCCTTGTAGCAGCGATCTTTAAAATGTTTTATTTCAGACGTGGCGGTAATGGGCTTGACAGGGAGGGCTGCGAATACAGCGTGAGCTCCCTCGCAGCCTCATTTGCACAAAGTTCAGGGCAGCTATGAAAGCATGGAAACTAAAGTGAGCTTCGATGAAGGAAGTGGACTCGCAGCACTTCCGGGTCAGCGGGGTGGATGCAGAGGGGACGGAGACAGCCTTCAAGGCTAGCTTTGAGGCTCAAACAGACCTCTTGGAAATTCCAAGTGGCCAGCTGCAAATGGCTAATAATGGACCTACCTGTTTGTGGTGTTTATATTTTGGGAAACTAGCCCATATGTAATGGGGAAAAATCTATGGATGAATTAATCTATGGATTAAATGTAATGCCAAACTGAAACAGGCACCACAGCAATGGCAGTAGTCCAGATAGAGCAACTAAGTAGTTGTCTAGGGTGCCAAATTAAGGGGTGGGCCAAATTAAGGGGTGGGCCAAATTAAAGGGTGGGCCAAACTCGAAGCAAAAAACACATTAAAAAAATATAAAATAGCAAAAAAGAGTTGGGTGAGTGACCTGATTGCAGAGTTCACCCGGGCTAGCAGTTTGCTGGCAGATAACCTAGCGCCGCCCCCACTGGACAACGCGCTATGAGGGGTTCCCAGACGCCTTCCAACCAGAGGAACGACAGTGCCCTTTCCTGAAATGAAGGGCCTCGCTTGCGTTTGCTGCCTCAGAGCCCCAATCACCACCACCCCTGTGCTCTGGCACTTGTTATTGGATATGACTGCAGAAACGAAACATTGCCCTTTGACCTCATTAATGCAGCCACCCAGAAGGCCCATGGCCCCCCTCCGTGTGTTTCAGGTTACAGTTTAATTAAAAGCACACCATACAGTAAACAATCATTAACTGCCAAACGAACTGTGCTCTTTAAGACGCCTCCTGGGACTGGGGTGGGGAGTTTGCAGCAGTGGCCTGGAGACAATACATGGAAAGGCTGGGCATGTTTGCCTGAGGTGGGGCATTAGTGGCAACCACAATGTTATTTTTTTCCTGTGTGATTGGTTTTGCAGTGGGGTGTTTCATTGTGCAGTCTGTGGGTTGCACACAGGTCCCACAGGCCTTGAATGGCAACAGTGGGGGGTTGTGTCGCAGGATGGCGGTGCGTGTATTTTAAGAGGTGAACCGCTCACGCATGCTTGCACCCTACAGGGAAGGTGTGACGGGACTGCTTGGTGGAAAACTACTGAAAAACAAAGGAGTGACTTTGTGCTCATCCACCGTAGAGGGGAAAGTTACTCTGTGATGGAGGAAGTAAAGAGTCTTGCTGAGGCGGTGTTTTAAATTTGGCGGTAAAAGGCTTTGAAGAGGAATTATGTAATCTGTGTTTGGGAGGATATCAGGGCGTGTGTTGAAATCCCTAGTCGAGCACCAAGATTTTACCGTGCCACTTAGGGTGGCAGGCCGACATTGAACCCCTGAAAGGATCAACCCACCCCCTAGCAAGAGTGGCAACAACCTTTAAAACTCACAAGTCCTTCTGGATCTGTCTACTCCCTGGCAGCAGGGGGCAGCAGTCCTCATAACATACTAAGGCCTGCTGGGAAGTCTCCACTTCCTGGTAAGGGGTGACAGCAGTCCTAAATATAGCAATCTCTGCTAGATCCATCCTCTTCATGGCAAGATGTGGCAGCAGTCCTGAAACATACATCTACCCGCGCACTGGCCAGAGGTGGCTGTCAGGATTATGTTATCCGGCCACTAGGTGGCGCTTATTAGGCCCTGTAGTCGCTTCTGCTGCCATACCTTGCCCAGATCGTGCCCTGTGGTGGTACTCAGTTTTGCATCAAGGTTTCCGACTCCTACATATTCATGAATGCCAACATTTTAAAGGGAAAAAAGTGGGAGATTTAAAAATAATAACGGGGAACGGGGAGAATGTATTTCCCCATTGACTTCTGTTGAAGCAGAGGCAATTTCAGCCGGGAGACAGACAAAATAAGACCATGTTTAGCTTTACAAATCGGGAGACTCCGGTCTGAATCGGGTCTGTTGGCATGTGTGCATATTCACTGACTCTGTGCAGGCTTGCAGCCTCGACTTGTCCTACTTTCATCTCCATTCTGCGCTCCATTTCCAGGTTCTCTGTTTCTATCTGTGTGCCTGCTGGCCAGTGCTTAGTTTGAGCTGGTGGTTTCCGGTGCTCAGCACCAGCACTTAATCATCAACACCAGTGCTTTTCATGAGCACCAGTTAAGGACATATTCATTTACGGGGAGAATAAGCGATTTGCCCAGAATCACAGGATGTTGAACTGATGCCGAGACTCGAATCTGGTTCCCCAGCTACGAAGTCGGCATCCTCTCTCCACTTTGCTGGTTAGTAGTTGGGTCTGTTTTAGGCGGCACTAACAGGTGAAACGGGCTGGGGCGAGCTGCCTCTGGACGAGAGCCTCGGCACTTATGTTTTTTTTATAAATTAACCACTGCTGCTGGCACCCATTGTCTTCCATTCCCAAAGTTCCCGTGTAGCATTCCAGTGAAGCTGGAACAATTTTAGGATTGGGGGTGCTAACACCAATGTTACATCAGTGATTGTGAAAAATTCAAGCCTCACACAAAAAACAAATGTAGCAAATGACTCTTGCCGTTCACAAGAGAATGGAAAGGGTGCAGTGTGTAGCCAGTGCGGAGTTTTGGAGCACACTGACCCCAATATGTTACTCAAGCATGGTGTGGCGACACCCTGTCATTTACAGACAGCGCATTCCCATTCAAATTGCCACTAACTTTGCACAGACCTGCAATTTTACTGACAAAGCTATGTAGCCCCCTCAATGATGATGTGTGAAAATTGTGTTTTAGTGAATGTTTATCCTTCGCATCATGAAGTAAAGTGTCTTGATTTGTTCTGATCCTATTAAAATCTTTGGGCCTGGTTCACAAATTGCACTTTGTAGTACCTTGGTAGTAGTACTAAAAAACATACTACAAAATGTACTACAAAGGGGAAGTTTTGCCTATACTTTTAAATGTGGAGTTCTATGCCCCAACTGCGGAGTCTCCACACATGTAAGTATAGTTTTTAGTAGTAAATGTAGGAGGGACACAGCGGAGGGGGAGTGGAAAGGGGCAGACTTACTACTAAAGGGGATGTGGCCGAACGGTTGGAGCGGTTGATCTCGAAGCTGGGGAGCCTGGTTTGTGTCTTAGCAGGGACGCTCAACATCCTGTGATTTTAGGCAAATCACTTAATCTCCCCGTGCCTAATAAAATGAATGTGTCCGTCTATAACCAACTGGTGATGATGGAAAGAGCTCTGATACTTTCGGGTCGAGTTTGCGCTATATAAACCTCCCCCAAAAAAAGGAGTTTAGGGAAGGTGAGGGTGGGATTTTGGGAGGTACGTCACCCATCCCCAAAGAGTAAGCTAATTGCATTACTTTGATGGTGGAGACATGTAACGTATGCTTTTGTAGTCATTTTACACTCAAATTTTGTCAGTACTTACAATACTAAACTTACTACAAAGTGCAAACGGACTCAAAAGTGTAACTTACCTTTGTGAATCAGGCTCTTTGTTTCCATCACACTTCAGATTTACAAAATTCAGTGCTTTGTTTGTACTACTGATATATTTTAAAATATTTCTAGAATTCATTTACAGGTATTTAAATGTAGTTAAAAAAATACTTCATACTGCCTTTCCTTTCGCATCCTCTGTACCCCAGCAACATTGTCATATAGCTCACTTCACAAAATCCTCTCAATTTGCAGTCAGAGAAAGAAAAGTAATCAAGCTCCGTTTTAAAAGAATAAGTAGCAATTTGTTGGAAGACAAAGTCTATTTGACACCAATCTTGGAGGGCACAGAAACTGTGACAAGATACAAACAAAAATGTAAAGGCATGTTTATTGTCCATTAACCTTTGAACTGCAGCATGAATATTTTGAGGGTACTACAGCACCCCCCAGACACCAACTTCCAGCGCTTATATAGCATTCCCTTCATTGGTGGTGCCCGGATTCCCTGCACCTGGTGGATGACTCACTCTCTCCTCTCTCTCCTAGTCTCCCCTGCTCCCTTTCCTTGGTGTTGTTGTCTGTCTGTCCCTCCTTTTGCCACTGGTTCTAGTTGTGTCTGCACACTCCCTGCCCTGCCCTTGTTGGTGTGCAGAATCTTGACCTTGGATTCTTGTTTTTACCATCTGTTCCTTCTTCTAGTTCAGCCCCTTTTTGTAGTTTCCCTTCCTTGTCTTTCAGTGTTCCTACTTCTGCAGTCTGTGAGTTCAGACCTGGTCTTAGAATCCGGTGCAGCCTGCTTCCTGTTTTCAGTGTTTCTTGCCCCAGACCCTTTTGTACTCTCTTGTGGTTGTGTTGGTATCTTGATTATTAATGCAAAGGGTGCCAGTTGGATACTGAGGCTTGGTACCTCTTGCACAGAGACACACCCAGCTCTCTCCTTCCATAAAAGCAGTTGGGTGTCACACTAGACTCTGTTAGAGTAGTTGCTCCTTGTATTTTCTATGATCTTTTCCACTCACAGAGAGATTCCTTTATGAAGGCCATACGAACTATCATTTATGACAGTCTGTGCATCTTGTCACTATTCGCACCATCATCTTTCCTTCCCATTGTTTATAGTTCAGTATATATCATGTCTGCATGGGTTTTCTCTTTGCAGGCTTTACACAGTTCTGTTCCACGGCCAAAACCTATTCTTGTCCATAGATTCGGCCTTATTCTTTCCAACCCTTCAGCTATTGTCTTGGATACTGAATCCCTCCTCCAGAATTGCATTATTCCTTATGAGGTCAGTCTCGCCCCATTTGTCAAGTTTTGTCCCGATCTCCGGTAAGTCTCTGACAGATTGCGAGCCCCACCCCAAAAAACTCTCAAGGAGATGTTGAGTGCGCTAAGACCCAAGAAGCCTTTGCATGTGGCCAAGAGTCGACTGATCAAGCATGGCAGTCGTTTATCGACTGACAGAACGACACATGATGGGAAAGAATGGAAATGTATGCGCTGAATACTTCTTTCCGTAGATGACCGACCCTTCCAAGCTAGACTTAGATTCTCTTTGTAACCCTGATCCACACTTGGCATCAGCTAGTGAACTACAACTTTTGCAAACTGTTAGCAGCAGAAAGGGAGAATGGTTGTCCAGACAGTGGTGCAGTAAAGGGAACTCCCCCCAAGTTTGGCCCTCTGAAAAAACAGGATAAAGCTAATGAATTCCCTAAAGACTATCATCAGTCAATACGTATAGGGTCACGGAATCAATCCTGTACTTCACCCCCAGCTGTTGAAACTGCTGTCACTATACCTTTGTTGTAAACTCATGATCACCAGGACCTGGCTCCTAGCTGTCATCTCCCCTTTGGCTCAGCAAGGTTGGTTAGGGTCTTACGTCATCAAGCTTATCTATTTGCCAGCTCCTTCAATTTAAGGGCAAGCAATAATGAGGCTCTCAATCTCCAAGGGGTTATTCAATCATGACTGGGGTCCAGTTCAAAGATGATTCTATTTTAAAAGAGTCGTGGCCATGGCGGCGCGCTTAGGGCGTGCTGCGGAGTGGTGAGGCGTGGCGGGGCAGGGCCAGGGTGAGGGGTAGTAAACTTGGACATACAACAGAACGGAGGAACGTAATGATTACTTTCCTCCGTTCCGTCGTATGTCCAAGTTTACTACTCCTCACCCTGCTCACCGCCGCGCAGCACGCCCTATGCAAGCCGCCACTGGTCATGGAATACATTTCCTCTAACTGATCCCTGTTTCTCTGAACCAGGGATTCTCACCTTGAACATTAGCGCCCAGGGATGTAGCTTGGTCAGTAAGACCGGGGGGGGTGAGGGGAGCCGCGGGGGATGATGGGGGAGGGCGGGAGGGTGAGCATTAGATTTTCCGACAGTAACACTGGCAGATCATGTTAATCATTTTTCAGCTGCAGCGCAAGAGGATGGCTTTAGGGTCAGTAGAAAGGGAATGGAGTGTGAATTGTGAGGGGTACTTAAAACACATACTTGACCATACCTGACTGAAAGATCATGTACTGACCTATGTATTAAAAAATACATTTATTAGGGGGGTGTCACACCCCAAACACGCCCTCCCCCGAAGCTACGCCCCTGTCAGTTCTATTATCACTTCAGCTGAAGTCGACAAGCTGAAGCAAGAATTCGTCAAACAGGGAAAAGAGCTTGGGTGTCAGTAACAGAATGAGGTGGAACTCTCTTCCTTCCTTGCTCTGCACCACCAGGCATTCTGGTTTTGAAGCAGCTCCAGAGACAGGCGTCAACTCATGAAGCCATAAAAGCTGGTGAACCGAGAAACCACACCATCACAGACTCTGCCATAATCTTGGATGTGAGGCTGAACAAAGCAAGATGTCAAGTGAAAAACAGTGTCAGAGAGTAAAACACATAAAAACTAACAAACAAAAGTGTCAGAGAGAGCACTCCTGAGTTTACTACAGCTATTCCTGTTGCCAGTGGCCTAGCTACTGTTTCAATAACAGCTCAGCAATGTAATGCAGATAATATAAGCCCCTTGGTCAGGTCAGATTGTGAGCACAAAGGCTTGTCTCCGTTGCCAAAGCATCAAGAAGCCACAGTGTTAAAGCCCTGCCTCTTGCTGACCCAGATAAAAGGTACATTTAAACCACATATGATCCAGACAGTATGTCCTAAACTAGCCCTAAACCCATCTTGTCATGACTCTAGGTCATTCCTGTAAAGAATCTACCATGCATCTTCGTAAAATAAAGAACCGAGAGACTGAAAACAGTTGCATGTCTTCCTTCAAGAAAGACACTCGGGGGATATTTACAATAAGATTTTGGAGCGCAGTGTTACTCCAAAATTGGTAAAATACAGTGCACCCCTGCGTCAACTCTAGTGCTGGCACTAATGAAGCTGCCTAGCGCCAGCGCACGCACCATGCACCCTTGCACCATGTTGCAAGGGTGCCTGCGCTGCAGGGGTGATTGTTTATGTGCAGGATGGGACAGCTTCCTGCTCATAAGCAATCTTTAAAGGCGATTTTCTGTTTTTATGTGTGCTGCAGAAAGCAGCACAATTAGAAATAGCAAAATACATGGAGAAATTAATAATTTCTCCTCGTATCACCATCCTAAGACCAGGTTTTACCTGGCCTTAGTTTTTTTGTGTTGCCCTATCCTAGTAAATATGGGGCAGCATCAAAAAGCAATGAGTGTTGCGGTAAAACGCCCACTGCAACACCCATTGCACTCCCCTTTAATAATTATAATAATCCACATTTGTAAAGCGCGAACAATCACCTGTAACGGTCTCTAGGCGCAGGTGTCCGTCGGGAAGATTATGCAAGCTATTGCCCAGAGTCACATGGTGCTGGGCTAATCTGCCTCCGGCGATCTAACGTGATCTCCAGATTCCGGTGTCAGTCGCCCTGGCCGCGGCGCCACACCTCTTCCCTAAGCGAAGTGTGAAAAGGGGCCTTATTTACAAGGCGGCGTTAAGCCACGCTAAGTGGCTTAACTTTGCTTTGTCAATAAGGAGAAGGGGATATCGCCACCAGAACGTCACTAGAAGTTGCATTCTGGTGGCGACAGCCCCTTAAGTGACATTCTGGTGGTGCTATCCCCTTTTAAATATGCCCCCTGCTCTGTAACTCTGTGCTGCAGGACTTCTGCAAAGACATCTGCCAATGGTGACGAAGAAAGCTTATCTATCGCTTCATTGAAAACTGTAAAAGAGTCACCAGTAGGGTGTTTCAATGAGATAGTTTCTGCTGTGGAAGCCTTCCAAGTGCTACCCAATTAAAGTGCTGAGCACAGAGCCCCTATAACCACGAGAGAGCCTCGCAGATGCAGAAGCAAAAGAGACTAGGAAGAATAAAGAAACTGCCTCTCGATAGAGACTGGACCATCTGTGCCATCTGATATGAAAGAAAGCAGTACCAACCTCAAAGAAAATCATCTTGCTCTATCTTGGCTTTCAGACTTCCCTGCTCAGTAGGAGGCAGTCTTCGCTGTTGTGCAGGTTAATTCGTCACGAGTCGAGCAGGGTACCGCAGAGGTATGCTCACTAAGGCCTGTCCCCATCCCTGAAGTCAGTATGGGCGCCCAGCAGAAACGCCCTGCCTTTAGGGCCCTTTGCTGAAGAAAGCCTGGAGATCAAGAGGTTACTTGAGGTGAAGCCTGTGACCTCACAAGAGGACTTGAGCACAAAGAAGAGGCTCAGTCCAACCTCAGTGCTCCCTTCCCAGGATGAGCGGATGCTGATGCAAGGCTCCTTGCCTGCAGGGACCCCAGGTACCATGTGGTTTCCGACTTCAAGGTCGGTGCCCTTTCCAGAGCACAGTCTTGACACAAAGACACCCGCAAATCATGCTGAGAACAATCTGCTAGCCAGCCAGCCAGCCAGTCTTTCAAGACTCAGCACCAGATGTTCCAAGAAAAAACTCACCCAAGACATCTGAAAACCTAGGAACATCTGAGCACGCTGAAAAGAAAATAAGATAATTCAGCCAACATTGTCATCCATGTGCCTGCGTTCCACTGAGTCCTTCAGAGTTGTGAAAAATTCTGGATTGAGTGTTTGGACTCTGCTTTTGGGCTCCCATTTTGGTTGTTTTCAGAGGGGAATACTGTCAGGATTCCATATTGGTGGCCATGTAGGCCTTGGGAGGTCCTGCTTTAATATCTGTCCATGACAGCACTTGCCCCAGTGCGCATTGCTCTCCATTACATTTCAATCCATGTTTCCACTTTAGCATCCTGGTACATTGTGGTATATGTAGTCTCTGCTGTTGCCGGATAATGTCCTGGTGTTGTTGGTACTCAGTTTTGCATCATGGTTCCTGACCCCCACAGATTCAATGATGCTTTCAAACATGCTTTCTTGACTTGTGTTGTTCTTAACTCCATTCTTCACTCTTTTTCAGGTTTCCCTCTATGTGTCTACAGGATTCCAAAGTCTTCCCTTCTCCAAGTTCCTTTGTAGCATTCCCTTCATTGGTGGTTCCCGGATTCTCTTAACCTGATTCATGACTTATACCTGGAACACGCTCTGCAACTGCGTTCCTCCCCTGACCTATTTCATCCCAGTGAGCTCAGTGTGCATTGGCCCACAGCAGTCTTTTATGCTGAAACCCCACTTGTCCCCGTTTTGCCTTTCTGCATTGATTTCAGGCTTGTTCCTTCATACTAGGTACCTTGGTTTCCATTTGGTTCTTGCGCCCTACTCCCTGCCCAGTGCTCTTCTCCCATAAAAGCTGCTGAGTGCCAACCTACAATGACTGTAACTGCTTGTTGCTTTTTGTATAATCTTTTCATCTCATAGAGTGATCACTTTGCAAGGAGCGTTCAAGCTATCACTTATGGTGTTTGTCTCTCATGTGTATGTCCATATTGTTATCTTTCCTTCCTATTGCTCATTGTTCAGTCTATACCTTGGCACAGTATGATGGAGCCCTGGCGTTGTCGTTCCATCGCGCAAGGCAGCGGAAGGCAATGCAAGGGCTTCAGTGAGATATACCAGGCCACGCAAAGCCACCTTGTGTGGCCCTGCGTGGCTCAGTAAAGCTAGAGTAACACAATGCAGCACACGTGGCTCCCTTAAGTTACTCTGCCCCAGGGAGGCGTTCCATGGGTGGCGTGTGGGTGTTCCCACGCATCCACCCAGGGATTTTAGTGCATTCCCAGATTTACCAATAACTGGTAGACCTGGGGATGTGTCAGAATGCTATGCCTTCCCAGGGGAGGCGTAATGAGGTGAAAAGAGAAAAATGCCTCAGGGGATTGGTTTAGTGCAGGAAGGCGCCGCTTCCTGAACTAAAACAATCCTGCTTACAACACAGGCACCCTTGCACTGTGGTGCAAGGGTACCTGCATTGGTGCTAGGCAGCACATTGTGGGCCAGCGCTAGGAAAAGACAAATGCACCACATTATGTTAAATATGGCACATTCCTTTCCTTACCTGTCACGCAGTGCAGCAAGGTGACTTGCTGCGCTGCGTGACTTTTTGGTAAATGTGCCCCTGAACCCTTTTGGATCTCTCTAAATCACAAGAGGGAGTGAAGAGCTAAATATTTAAGGAGGTCCCACACCTATGCTTCTCTTAGAAGTGGGCTCAATAGTTAACAAGATAGGAGTAGTTCCTCGAAGGCCAGGGGTCACAAAGGGCGGGGTCCTGTGGCTCTAACTGCTGTTGTGAGGAGACCTGAATCTCAGATCTTGGTGCCCTCACACACCCGTAAGGGTGTCATGCTTCATCATTGGGCGCTACATCCAGGATGTTGGAGGCCATTAGGTAAACGTCACCGTCCCATACACCCACCAAATGTCCCTCAACCTACTCGAGTCCCTCCAAAGTACCGAAGGAGCACTATTCCACTCACCTTGGGATGGACTTACTGTGCTGCCACCAGTCTGGTGCAGCTTTCCCTACATTTCGAGACTATCCCTTACTAGAAGGGAGTCCCTTCCGGGACACATAGTCACTATGGGGGTCATTACGATGGTGGTCGTAGGCACCTGCAGTGCTGTCATGGAGGAAAAAAACGTTTTAGTCATGCAGGAAGCGGTCCTCGTGACTGTCATAATACAATGGGCAAAGTTAGCCCATTTTCCGTCCGTCACAGTGTTTCTGGACCTGCCTGAAATATTGTATGCACCGGTGCCAGTGGGAGCTAATAGAGAAAACCAGACATGTGGAAGGACACTCTGACCGCCCACCACATCAAGATGCGCCAATCAGGCCATCTAAACGCGGCGGTAAAACCAGCTTGTCAGAGATGGCAGAAACAGAACTACGGAGTGAGAAACTCCCTGCCGCTTCTCTACCTGGTCCGCTACCAACCAATACGACACCGTCGCGGACCACACCAGAGGTAAGTCCAAAACATATACTCGCATGCAACTGCTTGACACCGACAATACACCACAATCGCTCATGGACAACTTACTGTTAACATTGGACACCCTGATGGACACAGAAACATATGCCAACATTAAAGTATCCATTCCTTGCACGAAGGTCCATTGTCATCTCAGCAGCGGGGCCACCCATATCAATAGAAATTATGCCGTCTAGCCTGGCCATGGTGGTCACTTCACAGCAGCAGCGTAGTGGTAGGTAAAGATACCCATATGGATGCAGAAGTTCCGCACATGGGTTCAGCCTAGTAAGATCCTCAGAGCATTCTCCAGTCCACAGCCACCCAAAAACTAGCCAAATTTAGCACAACCTAACTGCTACAAGGAATGAGGGGCAGGGACAGTGCTCATAATGACTTCCCAGTAGGATCATGAGGAATGGGATAAGCAACAGGAGTGATGGAGGAGGGAAGAGTCACCAGAAAAGGACAATGGTGATCATTGCAGTCAAATCAGGGTTTATCCAGATCTAAAGAGGAATAGAGGAGGCAAGAGCAAACTGGATGTGTTTTGGGAGCCCACAGTTGTACAATAAGGTGTGGGATCAGTCAGAGAGCAAAAGCAGATGACATATTAAGAGAGCTACCACTGCCATATCATTACAGGATAGTCCACACCCTAAGCAGACATTGACAGGCTCATACCACACAATGGCAGACCATACCGCATAGGCCATGCCATTCACCCTGTAGCAAATTTAAGACATGAACTGTAAACTCAAAGGAAACACCAGTGGGTATTTGTCTTATTTGTGTAATGCTGCACTAAATAACCCCATGTGAGTATCTCCTGTACATCATTTTTTTTAAATAATAATTTTTCTTAAACATGTTGAATCGAGTTTTCATTATACAATCAAGAGATATGAATACACTAGGATATGGCTAATCAATTATTGGATAGTTACAATTCCGTGATTGAGCATTGTTTACACATTGTTACACATTATGGGGAGGGAGAATCTTCGGGGGGGTCACAGCTTGGGGGTGCACAAATATTCCCTCTGTATTCATTCCATGCGTTCCAGACCTGGGACCACTTTTTGGGGAAGCCCCGAGCAACATAGACTGTCTTTTCCCTAAACATACACCAATCTAGGTCGTTCTTCCATGCTGCTCTTTTGGGTGGGTGTGTGGCTCCCCAAAGCTGAGCTATATTTCTCTTTGCTAACATTAACCCTAGGGTGACCCACAACTTGTTCTTACTATTGAGATCCGTTGGCTCCCAAATATTTAGCAGGCATCTCTTTACTTCAGGACGAATGGTGAGGCCTAATGTTTCGCTAATTATATCATGTATTTAGCCCCAATATGGCTGTATGCGATCACATTCCCATAATATATGGATGAAAGTGCCCTCCCTGCCACATTGTCTCCTACAATCTCCCGCCTCTGATCTCCCCATTCGGACCAGACATGGTCCCGTAATGTATATACATTGTAGGATTTTGAGTTGAACTAATCTCAGACGTGCCAAGATCGCCAACTTCCTGGGGAGGCGACTGCTATCTACCACTCATTATCATCTATTTCTAAACTGTCTCCTCATTTCTCTCTCGTGTGTTCGAGGGGTTCCGACATGTTGTTGATCAATTTCTTGTATGTCAGTGAAATGGCTTTCTCTGGCAGGTAGCCATCTAGCAACCCATCTTCAAGTGGTGAGTATTCCGGGGGGGAGGACCCTCTTGGCAGGTGTGCCTGCAGTGCATGCCGAACCTGTCGGTATCTAAAATATTCTGAATTGGCTAGATCGTGTTCGTGTTACAGGGAGGCGAACGTTTTCATGTCGCCTTTCACCCACAAGTCCCCTATCTTTGAGATCCCGATCAGATCCCACTTGTCGAACCCCTTCGAGGTCCAAAGGTTCCCCAATTTGTCGGAGTCCCAAATGCGGGTGACGAGTGTCAATGTCTGTCCCCACCCCAAGCTTCTACTCGCTGCGCGCCAAAGCTGGACTGAGTGGCCAGTCGGCCCTGTGAGGCGATATTTGTGGGGTTTTGAGTACAGTGCCCTATTGTAGTTCCCACCTGATTAAAGCCACCTGTCCATGGCATAGCCCGGGTCATCCGTGTGTCTATAAATACAGTGATTTATTGCTGCAAGATGCGAAGCCCAATAATACTTTTTGAGGTCGGGAAGACCGATGACTCCATCGAACCAGCTGAGCGTCAGTTTGGCCAATGCTATTCTCAGCTTCCCGCTCCATAGCAAATCTCTTTGCAGACCCTCTATAGCTCTGAAATAGCTTGCGGGAACTGGGTCTAGGGAGTTCTGCAGTGCATAGAGGAAGCGGGGCAGGGACATCATCTTAAAGAGTGCCGCTCCTTCCCAACAGGGAGAGTGGGAGTGACTTCCAGCTGGTTATGTCTCGCTTCAATCTTTGTAGTGGTGGGACCAAGTCCTGTTCAAATCTGAGTTCACGGTTCGATGTGATAAAGATGCTCAGGTATTGAAACCCAACTGTGGTAACTTGTATGGGGCAATTCCGAGGTGGGATTGGCTGGGGGCCACTGAGGACCATGTCGCTGACCATCGCAGCCCTCTTATCACTGGGTCTTTATGGATCCATGCCGCGAGTGGCTCAAGAGCAAGAGCAAAGAGGAGAGGGGACAGCGGACAGCCCTGGCGGGTCCCCCGGCCCGGCGCGAACACTGCAGATTTCTTGTAATTGACTACAACCTGTGTCAGTGGTTCTGAGTACAGTAGTGGGACCCACTGAATAAAACTAGGCCCGAACCCCATTTTGCAGAGGACTGCGAAAAGGTATGGCCATTCGATTGTATCGGACACCATAGTGGCATCTAGTGAGACTATTATTGCGTCTTCTTGAATTGTGGCCTGTCTCTCAATGACACCATGTACCCTACGCAAGGTTCAAAGCGGTGTTGCGGTGGGGCTTAAAGCCTGATTGGTCAGGGTGTACCAACTCGCTAATTACTTTAACAAGCCTGTTTGCTAAAAGTTTGGCCAAAATTGTGGGCTCTGCATTAAGGAGAGAGATTGGCCTGTAGGAGGAACAGTCTGTTGCCGGTTTGCCCGCCTTGTGGATAGTGATCAGTGTGGCTATCCTCTGAACCAGTGGAATGATTCCCTGCCATTTATTCTACTTGAACATGGCTCGCAAGTGTGGGGCCAGTTTATCTGGTCTGAGCTTATAAAGTTCGATTGGTAGTCTGTTGGGACCTAAGGCTTTACCTGACTGAAGGTTGCAGATGGCCTGTGCTATTTCATCATTTGTAAATTCCCCATCCAAGAAGCTAAGGTCCTCAGCTGAAGGGTGGGGAGTGAGATATCTTTAAGCAGTTGGTGTGAGTCTTCTTCAGTATAGGTTGTGCTCGTGTGATAGACTGCACCATAGTGTATTGCAAATTGGTCGGCTATTTGTTGGTGGTCTGTAATCGTCTGCCCTCTGGGCCTACCAGCGCAGGCACCAATCTGCTCCCCAGTTCTTTTTTATCGAGCCATGCGATTAGTTTACCCGCTTTGTCTCCAAGGTTGTATTTTCCTCTCCCCAGAGTCTTAGCCCTGTCTGTGGCCAATGCTTTGTACTCATCTTTTTTAAGTTGTAGGAGGTGCAGTTTCTCCTGGGTGACCACCCCTTCCAGGTCCTCCTCCAGTCGGAGAACTTCACTTTCCACATCAACAAGATCTTTTTGTCGTTCCTTCCGGGTCCCGGCTATTAGGTAGAGAGTTTGGCCTCTTATCACTGATTGAAATGCCTCCCATGGGGTCTGGGAGGATTCGACTGGAAGAAGTGGTCGAAGGCCTTGAGAAGCGCTTTTCGTACTACAGGGAAACGGAGGTACCATGGGTTTATAGGAGCGAGTCTACCCACTTTCTCTTGTCCTAGAACTATCTGCGCCTACATCAGAGATGTCTCGCGCTAGGTGTCTGGCCTCCTGGACAGTAGCTACCTGGGACACCGGGACGAGGAGATAATCTATGCTTGATAAACTGTTGTGTGCCCCTGAGTGAAAGGTGTGGTGGGTACTAGTTGGATGATACGTTCTCCAAACATCTACGAGACCAAAGGCCTCCAGGAAGTCAGGCAGTCACCTCTGCGATGGTCCGAGCTTCCTTGGCGGGTACCGGTCTAGCGTACCGGAGACCAGGGAATTAAGGTCACCACCCACCACCAGTAGGCCCTTCGGGAGCGAGAGTAATATTGGCCCCAGATCCTTGAAGGTGCAGCTCTGCATGCAGACCGGGCGGGACGTATACAGACATAAGTGTTAGTGTTTGACCCTCCCATTGTCCCGTGACCCCCATATATCTGCCCCGATCATCTGACCATGTGGATTGCATCGAGAAGGGGAAGGAGTTTTTCAACATTATACCCACGCCTCTTGAGCCTGTTGTAAATCCTGCGTGAGCCACTAGTTTGTAACCCCATCTATTTAGTGCCTTACATGAGTTACCCACCAAGTGCGTTTCTTGAAGAAGAATAACATCCGGGGTTTGTCTGCGGATAAATTGCAGCACTATGCTACGTTTTACCTTATCCCCTAACCCATTGACGTTCCAACTCAGTAATTTAAAACTTTTGTCCCAATGTGCACTCATCAACAATTGCGGTAGTTATGGAGTTCCCTTGATAAATACTGTAGTGTCTCCTCGATTCAACAAAATCAAACTTTAACTCAGAATCCCACTCCCAACCCCCATCCCCTGCACGGTGGTACTGTCGGGCGTCTATACAAAATAATGTGGTGCTTACTTCGCACCCACCCAACTACCCTGCACCCCTGCACTCTGGGCCTTTAACTGCCCATCGGAAAACAAACTATGCAGAGTGCCTGTCGCCCAAACTGGTTACTAACTGTAGTTTAACTGGGGGGGGGGGGACTTTTAACCTCATGATCCCTCCATGGTGTGAAACCTATCAAGGCTCCCTGCATCTGGACCCCGGGGCAACAACTTAATTATGTAACAACATTAAATTGCGCTGTCCGCGTGTCCACCTGACAAGTGGATTCCACCCATCCCACCCAAGGCCCCATCGCCAAACATGAATATATTGCCACATTACACACACAGTGGCAGGTTACAAGGACCTGTGTCCAGACTATACCAGTCATTTATGTGTGGTGTGTCCGTCTGCTCTTCTCCAGCACTCCAGCCAGACTGCAGCGTCTTCTGGGCAATCAAAGAACCAGGCCTTACCGCCCTCCTCCACTCTGAGCCGTCCTGTACATCATTAACACTGACTATACTGCCACTCCACTTAACTCCTCCAAACCAACACTCCACATCTTCAAATGTAACACAAAGTAGAAAATCAGAACTGAATGCAAATGTGTCCTGAAGAGGCCATAATGAAAGCGGTGCACCATGACCTAAGCCCCATTGATAAACCTCCTCGTTCTCACACCTGCCTTTCACACATGTGAATACATTTGAGCAATTGAAATCATAAAGAGTCATTGTGCAGATTACAAACCTTTTGGTGGTCAGTCTGCATGCCAACTCCATGATCCACTTTCTGCAAGACTACAAATACTCTTACTTTTCCTCCTCCATAAAGTGCAAGTCAACAACCCTGTATAAGAACAAGTAAACTGTTCAAAAGTAGAGAAATGTCTGGAGAAATGAGTGGAAGCACATGTTCATGGAATGTTAGAGGTCCCACATATGAGACTACACTTAGGACATCAACTAACCCATGTGTGGCACAGGGATTCTAATTGAGTGAAAGATAGCCTCAGTGCAGTATCACTGTGATCCAGCAATGCCAGTACGCCATTGGACCAGAATGAGAGCACTTGTCATCAGGCATCCAGTGATCAGCACTCTATTTGTTGAAACTAATCTGTCATGTGTATGCCACTGGCACACTACTGTGACCTTCCCTGACAGCCACACTTAAAAATACCCTTCACACTTACCCCTCACCACCCATCCACCACCTTCCCTGCTTTACACCAGGCACAATCTCTGATACAGGTACCAATCTCCTCCAACGAGTCCCCTGCTCCTCAATGCTTCACACTGGTGTGTACCACGAAATCTCTGAGCCCAGGTCAAGGATGTTTGGTGCAATCCAGTACTCAAGGCAATTGCCAAAGACCTTTCTCACAGACCACACCAAAAGAAGTCCAACAAGCATGGGCATGGGCAGCAAGAGAGGGCATAGCCCAATCTGCTCCCAGTTCTCCCTGGAACAGATATAAGATCTCCTGTGGCTAACTGCACAGACTGCATAAACCACCCAGAGCAAATTCTACATGACCAACTGACACATATAACCCCAAAGTGTGCTGCATCCAGACCAATCTGACAACACTGCCATAGACACTCCATCGGTCACAAAGGGACCCTTGTGTCAGTGTTACTTCCAAGCATTCCCAGGCACAATCCTGACAAGTCACTGCTCACAGATAGGGAGCCATAGCACAATTGGGCACACCAAACCTGCAAATTAACAAACCTCCACAGTGCCTGATGTGACATGCCCACAACAAAGCACAGTACTAAAGCAACACCCATCTCAGTGCATTCAAAGACACACACTCCTTACACACAATCTCCTGCAATTCCAACATAACACACACATGCACTTGTCTGTAGAAAGAGGCAAAACAGCTAAAAAAATGCATCACTCCCCCAATAAATCATAGCCGATTCACATACCAATACATCTCACAAACATAGATGAACAACAGGGGGCCTCACACTTTTCAAGGGTAAGGTATCAGCCACTAACAGCAGTGTATGTGCATTAAGCAGTGTGTGAACACCACTACAACCAGGGACACACATATCTGAAATCACCATCATGAACAAGAACATCACAAATCATCACATCATACAGATCACTCCCCCTTATCCTGGAGTCACTCCTAAGATAGCCCTCATTGCAGTCTCCCCCTCCACACTCCATATGCATCACAATGAAGATCCACATGTACAGCACAGCTGCTACCATGTGGAAAAATGTAATCAGCACATACATGTACATATCTGGGTGCCAGGTACACACATACTGACAGACCTTCCACACACACTCCTCAACACACAAAAGGCTACCCCATCCTGACCTGAGATAGCATACACACCAACACATAAGCAGGTGCTCATGCGACAAATTAGAACACCACCCTTGAGCATCACAACAGTGGTAAAGCTAATGAATCACACATTCATCCCCCAAAGAAATACACAGTGACCATGTATGCTACATCCCAACCACCAGACCACCACTCACATGTACGTTGGTCACCCTATGTCCACACAAGTCACTATGGGCACACCTACACAAACCAATAGCACCACTGTGCCCACACCACAATCCCTAATTGTCCAGTGTGCATCCAACAATACACACTCACTGCACATTAGCACAAATTACTGATCCTGCATCTTGTGGTACATCCTCAAATGCATCTTCACATACGACACATACTGAGCTAGAACACACATCAGGATGGGTGGCAGTGCTTAAGCAAACACCTAGACACTTTAGGTATCACCTACTCCTCCACAACTCATGAAACTACATATGCATGGGACAAGCCCAGAGGACTGTGTTGTAAATTCAACTGTACAATACAGGGATACCCATCACTGCAATTAAATAGACTCAATTAGCACATATCAAATTGTGAAACAGTGCTGAGGGGCACAATGGTTATGCACACAAATGATTCTTCCATAGTATAGTGTCACACTATGGAGTGGTGGGGAGTTTGGAACACTGACATGGCATAGAGCGGAATGTTGTTGAGTGAATTTGTGTATATAGGAGTACTGTACAGGTAAGGAGTGTACAGAGCAATTGGACACAGTGGAGTATCTCACATTGCGTTGGCCTCAAATGGTCTTATGTTGTCTAGTGTCATACAGTGGTGACATGTACACTGTAACAGCACACAGTGGAGTTCCAGAGACTCGACTTGTGTACAGGACTAGTATGGATTTGAATACCACATAGTGGGGTAGACATAGTGTAATGTGAAAGCAATGTATGGCTAATGGCACATATTAGGTATGTTTACCAGAGTCAGTCAGCACAGTGATTTTAACAGTAAGCAAGACCTATGTCTGATCCCCAAACTTTCACCTCACACATTGGAGTAACACACTCTGTATGCTCCCAAATGATGTGCCCCACAAGCAGGTGTACCCTAGGAGAGTTAGGTCACACTGACACACTGCACATTGCACCGGCACCCACTTCCACATGTGCACACGACCTGTTGCATGTGTCTGAGCTTGCAAACAGACAGGCACTCACAAACTGGATTTTACATGTGTGAAAGGGTCATGCTCTTGTCCACACTCTGCATTAATAGATCTTCTTTTGACATGACAATCACACTGCATGAGTAGTCAAGTGCACACATGTAAATGTAGACCTGTGACTATGAAGCCATACCTCACAAAGATAACCTCATTCCTACCCTGGTGTGTACACATCAAGATAGATCCCTCACATATGATATACCCTTACCACCCCTCAAGTCATCCTATTAATCAAAAAAGCTGGTGTTGATGTAGAGGATCCAAAGATGATGTGTACGAATTGAGATCCCAGACAAATAAATGTAGAGGACAAGAGTAGAACATCACAGATAATCATCATGGCCCCATCAGGCCTCTGACTCAATAAGCACATTACCTGCCCCAAGCTCTGGGAACACCTGCAAATACAAATGAAGTACATGCCACTGTCAATGTAGCATTTAGAGCATGGAACAGATGATCATATACATATACATTATTCTGCCTCATTAGCAAGGCCAGCGACAAAGCTCTGAACAAAAATATAACTTTAATATATAAGCTTTTTTGGTAAGCAGAGTGACAAACAACAAGGCCTATGGCCAGTCCAAATTAGAGTCCGCACTTGTGTGCATGAAAAATTGCACTACAGTCCACTGCCTTGGGAATTCCCCCAGGATAGGGGTGTCAAATGGGCAGTTTAGGCACCGCTCAGGTAGGATAGGGGTGGGAAGAGGGAGGCTGGGTCAAACTTGGGGAGAAATTGAACTGTGGGGGGATGACTGTCTGGGGTAGTGGTAGGACTGGACCTAGGAGGGGGAGAACAGGCTGACGCAGTGGGATCACTGGATGTGGGAGGGTTCTCTGGACCAGGTGGAGTTGTGGTTCGGGGAGGCGGAGGGCTGCCGAGGGGAGGGTCAGTTGTTGATGTGGCATGTGGAGGGCTGGGTTTAAGTTGCTTAGGTATATGATACCCACTTAACGGTTTGGGGCAAGGGAGAAGTGAGGTGGTGGTGCTTCTTTACGGTGAGATTTCCCAGATATGGTGGTATGCTCAGAGGTGGGTGGCCTTTTCCCCTTCCTCCCCTGTTGGGGGGACCTCCACCTTTTCTGCCTTGTGGCCACGCTTCTCAGGGGTGTGGGTGGGAGATGAAGGGTTGGCCAACCCAGCCTCCTTAACTCGGGGGGGGGGGAGTATTGGTAGGCCACAGGCCCAGGGCAGCCAGGGTAAGGATCCTAGAGGCTGTGGGATGAGGTGTGGGGATTGGAGGGCTCTTGGAGGGGGAGGAATCTGAGGTATGCGATGTGGATGCACGTTTTGTGGCTTTAAGTCTCTGAGTGTCCTGTGATGGTGTTGTTGGTGGAATGTGAACTGCTTGAGCTCGGTGTTTCTGCTCTGGACTCTTCCAGGGCACTCCTGTCCTCCTCCAAGGCATTGGTCCCCTCAGTGTCACTGAGCTCACGTGGACCACTTATGCCAGCTGCTTCCCCAACGGTGTTGGGCCCCTCTCCTCCCCTGCCCTCGGTAGATGCTGTAAGAGATGGAGACATATGTTCAGTACAATGGCCTGCTCACAAAAAGGACGTAAAATACAAACAGAAATCAATTCACTTCAGAACCGAAATTTACTTGTACATGTACTGGCTGCATAAGCACAAACTTTGGCCTGATTAAATGTTATGTTATGTTATATTATGTTATGTTATGTTATAGCATTTTGTAATGCGCACAGCTACTCAAAGAGTGTCCTGCGTGAGTCCAGTGTGGAGAAAGAAAAAAAAGAAAAGAAAAGACGGCTTAATTGAAAAGAAGGGTCTTAAGTCTCTTCCTTAAACGATGTATAGACAAATGACTTGTGTACATGCATGCACCATGGTGCGTTGATACTACCAAATTTCCGTGCGTGTGCCAAAATTCCAACATCCCATCCTATTGTGTGTAGCTTAACCGACATGCCTCGTCTCAAGAGAGCTATGCAACCAATTGTGTAGTGGTTTTCTGACAGGAAGAAGTTCTCGAAACACCTCACATACAAATTGAAACTTGCAAATAGGTAAGTGACCTTAACAACCATACACCAAATACTATTGGTACTGCAGCACACCTACTGGTGATAATTGACTTCTGATTTGTAGACGCATCACTGACATAGAAGTGCAGACCACAAATTTCTCATTCCCCCTAACATGATGATCACTGCTGTTCACTGGCAGTTGATGTCTTTGAGATTTACACTTCTGTGTACTTCAAACGGACATATGTTTAGGGATGAACTGCTACGAAACACCAAGTACAAGTTCTGACAAAAAACAAGGCAAATTTGCATGAATAGGGCAATGTGACGCAAGGGCCTTGCATGTGGTGAAATGTCACATACCAGACATATTTCAATGTCAGGGCAAGACTTTAATGATCTAAGACATCAGAAGGAATTAGTAGGTGAAGCTTGGAGTGGTCTCCATAAGGACAGGGAATGTGTTGTAAAAGCTAGTGTCTGGCATCTGTCATACCTATGTTGTGCTGACTGCTGACACCCAGGGCACATCAATGTCATAAGAACTCACTCACTGATGGAAATCAGTAGCCTCAACTTGCCCATGCACTGATGCATATGTACACCCCTCCTCAATTCACACACAGTAAGTAGTGCCACTCAGAGTGACATTGGCTGTTTGTCTCATATTTTACAGTACAACACTTCAGATACATCACATTTTGCCATACACACTGATCACATGCAAACATGTGAAGCCTTAGTGCAAACACAATCTCCCAATGCTCACATTTTGCTCCATAGCTGCAACCTTCCTCTGTCAAACCATCACAAAGACATGGTTCCATGAGCACAATGAGCAAATCCAATGCATCACTGTACTCATCACCATCTACACCATCAGCACGTGTTCAGTTGCTGTCATTGTGGCAGGGAATGAAATGATGTGATACCATGCTGCTGATAGTCACAAAAATGTTTCGCTGTGATGCTGTCATCTGTATCATGTGGCTCTATACAACACATGGGACAAGTGTAAACCCTGCTAACTCCCTTCCCCCTGATTCATCATTTGTCCATGTCTCAATCCACCTGCACATCATCACATGAGGCACAATACTCTGGGAGTCACACAGAACACACAAGGCTGACAAGTGTACTGTGCTAGACAATTCACACTACTTCTTTCCATGCATAGAAATGGGTCAGTTCACACATCATTTTCCTAATGGAACATCCAAACATGTCAAGATGATTTGCCCTGACACTAGTCATGTAAGTAATATATGAAAATACAACTATTGTACACATTCGGCACCTCATGCCATTCCCCCTGAGGCAATTTTGAACAGATTGCATCACACCTGAGACATCTCTGAGGTCCCTGGGTTACTGATGGCTGGGATTAAGGCAGTCAGTCATGCACAAAATCACACTCAGGCCAATACTCACCCCCAACTTGCTGCTGTTGGGCCCTCAAGCGTCCATGCAGCTCTGGCTGGGTCACCGCCAGAATGCGGGCCATTAGTGGGGTCATGGTCCGGCGTGCCAACCTGCCACTTCGAGGAGACAGGCCCAGCTGCATTTCCGCAAAGTGCTTGCTGAGGGGGCAGATGTTGTTCCACCTCTTGTGGCAGTGGTTCCTGAACCAGTAGGAGACCTCCACGGTCCGCACCTTGGGTCCATATGGCCTTACGCTGATGGACCTTGAGCTGTAGGCATGGGAGAAAAGAAAATAATTTGTGAACAATATGTAGTGGACCATTGTGTGCCAGTCCACAAGCATTTATAAACATAACACACACATAGATCAATGGACAGCAGAGTCTATTGACAGTGTCACATACTGTGCTCTGACCGAGCTTGCTGAGTACAATGGCAACGTCTATGAGGATGGACCAACTACTTGGGCATCACATACACATGCAGAGGGTGTGCACCAACATCAGGGTGAGCAAGGGCCTCATCTGTAGTGCGTGATGTGAATCAGCCTGACAGACAGTACACAGCAATTGATACATTTTGTAAATACTCACTGCATCTGACACCACACACAACTTTATGGCCTGCCAACATGTCTCATGGAGGACACACCTGGGGGCATATTAACAAGCCAGGCGATAAAATTATAGCCGCTTTAGCGGCAGAAAACTGCCGCTAAAGCGGCGATAATGGGCTTGATAATATGCTCTATGGAATTCCAATTGAAACCCATGTTAAATGTGAAGGATTCTAACATGGGCTTCAATTGGAATTCCATAGAGCATATTATCAAGCCCATTATCGCCGCTTTAGCGGCAGTTTTCTGCCGCTAAAGCGGCGATAATTTTATCGCCTGGTTTGTTAATATGCCCCTAAGATACCTGACACTACATTCCCTCACTTATGTGACAAGGTTTAGGCCTGTCTTTTGTACACATTATACCTCTATATGCTTCTTCCAAAATAGGAGGTTGCACTACTCAGATGTCTAAGAAAGTCATTTGTGAGATGTGGACTTTATACATTGTGCATTCACAGGACATCCCTTTTGCCTATTGAAAGTCACAAAATGTGGGCCAACACAAGATTCACATACATGTGGAATAAGAATGATGACACAGTACATACTCATGTGAGACTCAACGCATTATCACACCAAAGCAAGGATGGCATGTCCACTGTACATGTTTCAGATGTGTAAGAGGTGAGTTTGCATTAATCTAGACAGATATAGGCCTTGGAGTCTTGGGCAGACCGGACTCCTCTCCATTGTGTCACTGTAACCTTCATTTATTCCACTTATCTGTACCCTCTTCCCAATCGACAAGTACCATCTCCCTAATGTTTAGAAGTTGACTTAATGATGTTTGTACGTGACATCTCACAGGCAAAAGGTGCTCAAAGTGACAATTGCTCCAGTCATCAGTGTGATTGTACAATTGCTAAACATCGTTTTGTACAAATCGTAATTGCATGCAGTCCGGAATCAGGGGTAATCAAGCTCTACACACCATTAGCGTGAAGTCCTTCTGCAAATCTGAGACTCACACATTAATCTTGGCCAGGCATGAACCAATATCTGTGATTGAAGGGTCCAAGGGAGCTGCACAAGTGACAATGCTGCCATCCTCACCACATACTCAAGTGCAACAACTTGTACATCATGTATGTGCCAAGGAGGGATCCAAATGTAAAGGCAAATACATTGGCTTGCACTCTGAGGCGCATACTCGTGTATAGTTACATATGGTGAGCAAACTAATCACTCCAAAAAAGTAACAAATTCACTCACCAGTGCCACCCGTACTGGCCAAGGGCTTTGTCCACCAGGAGCTCTAGCTCCTCTGGGGTGAAGGGACGGGCCCTGATGTGCTCAGTACGAGCCATGAGTGGTCCCAGAGATGAAGAACAGCAGTTGGTGATGGGGAGGAATAGCAGGCAGCAGTGTTTGTAGGCAAGTGCCAAGTATGGCCTTTTCCCACACATATATAGCTCCATAGGGTGGTTTCAGGGTTATTCTGCAAATGCAATTGGGCTGCATCGGTCGCATTTTTTAATTGTGGCCAATGGCTGGGACCGCAGTGGCTGAGCACGCCTACCATGATGTTCAAAATCTCAAGACACGACCACGATGACAGGTCCTATTGGCTGCCATGTAATACGCATAGGCGGTGTCACTCCGCTGTGTTTAGAATCTCTCCACCGCAACCCTGCATTTTTCAATTGGGGCCATTGGCTGGGACCGCAAGGGCTGAGCACGCCTATTGCGATGTGCAAAATCTCAAAACACAACCGCGATGACCGGTCCCATTGGCTGCCATGTAATACGCACAGGCAGTGTCACACCGCGGTGCTCAGAATCTCTCCACTGCAACCCTGCATTTTTCAATTGAGGCCAATGGCTGGGACCGCAAGGGCTGGCACCTACCATGCGGGTAAACACTTATTGCATTCATGCTTCTCCACACAATTTTCAACATGAAGTGCACCTTGTGAAGAGATTAGAGAGTGTGACATTTAACTTTTCTCTTCCCACAAATGTAATGGCATTACACATGGGATCATAAACATTGATTTGCCTGTCCTCACAAGTCATTGTGATCCATGTGGGCATGTACACACATTTCCAGTGGATTTGTGTTTCACTGTTGTGATTAAGGAAATGTGTTTAACGCAGACTCCTCACACAGGCATGATGGTCTGCCCACGAAATGTGCATACATTCTCTATAAAGTGCTGTGGATTAATGAAGTCTTGTCCAGCTTCCAGCCACTGGCGGCATATTGGTATGATGTTGTTCTTTTTGGGCCTCACGGTGGGTCTGGTTAAGTGACAGCAGCTATTCACAACTCTGCGTTTATGCTGTTTGCCACCAGTGATGTGTCACCTACCCAAAAGGCTGTGTTCACATGATTTAGCAATGTACCATATGCCTGACACTTAGGCAATTTTAGAATTATTTAGAGTTAGTATGTACACCATAGTTACCTAAATAACTACAGGGTGCCAAGGTGTGAATCCATGTCATTTGTGCATTACACTAATTCCACAGGTTTGTCAATGTTGTGCTTGTCTGAGTCATTATGTACGCTGTTACTAACATCTTATCTTTTCCTGTTTCCACATATGTGTCCCCTGCCAGAGTGCGAGGGAGAAAAACACCTATCTATCAGCCTTTCCCAGACCTGTTGACAATGGAGGATATAGACGTCATCAAAAAGTTCTGTCTAAATTGCTTTACTCTTCAAGAGCTATGTGGTCAGTTGAAGCCCCATTTAAGGCCTCTCCGAATATATCCAACAGCTTTAACAACAGCAGTGAAGGTGATGGCCACCCTGCAACGCTTTGCCACTGGTTCTTTCCACTACACGGTGGCCATAGCAGGTGGGATGTCTCAACCAATGTTCAGCATGGTGTTGGGTAATGTCCTGTCTGCATTGTTAACATACATGGACAGCTATATCCAGTTTCCAAGGAATAATGATTTTCCAAATGTGAAGGGTGAATGTTATGACCATGGTCGCATCCCACATGATGTAGGAGCCATTGACTGCACACACATTGGCCTTGTTCCACTTTAGCATATCTACCTAAACAGAAAACATTACCATTCTATTAATGTGCAAGTGGTATGCCTAGCAGATTTGACCATTTCCCACGTCTGTGTCAAATTTCCCAGCTCAGCGCATGACTCCTATATAATGCGGGATAGCAACATACTACAATTGATGGCAAATCTTCACCCACAGAGGGCCTAGCTTGTTGGTGCGTGAGATGTGGTAATCTTTTGGTTGTATGTGTGACATGCTGGCCTCCTCCTCCTCAAATACTTCAATTAGATTGTGCGTCTGTGTCTCTCACAACTAGATAACTGAACGTATCCAAACCAGACTTGGTTGATGACCCCACTGAGGAATCCAGGGATGCCAGGGGAGGTCCACTTCGGGGGTGCCCATGGGAGCACGTGTTGGGTAGTGGAGCGGGCTTTTGGGCTCCTGAAGGCAAGATTCAGGTGTTTGGACAAGAGTGGTGGTGCACTCCTCGACTCCCCCGAGAAGGTGTGTCAGATCGCAGTTGCATGCTGGCCTTTCACAAGGAGATCCCCCTTATTCAGGACGATGATGACCAGCAGGAGCCCACGGCTGCAAATCCTCACATGTCCAGTGAAGATGATAGTGGCGAGGAGGAAGGTCTTGACCAGTGTCAACAGATCATCAACAACTACTTCCCTTGAGTGTAAGTATGCATTGAGATTCTATGACTGTCACATTTTGTTTTGGTGTTGAGGCAGAAGCATTGATGATGTTTTGAGATGTTGGCTGTTGTTAGCACACTACTGTGGTGTACTTTGTGCATCGCTGTATTTGTATTTCCACTTCTCTGATGTCTGTTTTGATGCTGTTGGTTAGTGTTATCTGATATAATTTTGTGCAGTGTTGAACAGTAGTGTATTGTTGCTGTAGTGACATCATATGATGACTCAATGTCATCTTCATGTTGTGTTGTTGTAGATCCCTCTGCCTTATCAATCTCATCTTGTGGTACATTCACATTTAAGTTTACATTGCACTTACTCTGATGAACATAACGTACTCAAAGGCTGTCACGTGGCCCATAGGGACTTAGTCGTCTTCACTAACTTAGCATGAGCATGCTGCAGCCTGCCTGCTGGCTTGCGCACGTTACTACACATCTTTATTTTTGCAATAATTTCAATGATTATTTTCACATGAGAACTCATCGCTGTGTTCACTCTATGCATGTTCCTGGGATTTTGACTGAACATTATGTGCAAGGTCAAGCAACAATGCCCCTTGTTATTTTGTTCTGGCCAGACCTCAGCCCTTAGACAAAACATACTAATGCAGTTGTTGTTTGGACAAACGCACTTTGTTTTTATTAGAATACACGAATAGGTAGCACACACTTGGAGAGGGACCTTTCCAGGAAGAAGAGCGAGACAGCACCTATAATGTAGATCTAGGTAAACGCTTGCTTCCGATTCATTATGAGGCTTGTTAGTCCCTTCTTGGTGCCGCCTTGTCTCCATTTGTTACCGCCCATAAGGATTGGACCATTTACTTTGCTCGCTACACGGTCTCCTTTATCTAGTGGGACGCTACGCTGATTGTGGGGCCCTTGAATCGCCTGAAACTACGGGACTGCGAGGACCGGGGAGCATTGCGCTCCGTTAATCTGGCTCACCTGCTCCTCTTCCCGTTGGTCACCTCACCGACGCCACGCCTCGCGGCCCCCGCTGCGCGGGAGCCGCTCGCAGGCTCCACCACCATCACTTAAGAACTCGGTTGGTGCATCCAAGGTTGGGTTTCCCTTTTGCTCCCTGTGCCCAGGACGCTACGCTGATTGTGGGGCCCTTGAATCGCCTGAAACTACGGGACTGCGAGGACCGGGGAGCATTGCGCTCCGTTAATCTGGCTCACCTGCTCCCCTTGCTGAAGCCCCGCCCACTTCATTACTTAGTTCCGTCCACGTGAATCCGCAGCGCGGATCGCAGCGCGGGCGAAGCCCGGGCCAAGGGCGGGCCCGTTGTAGCCCGTTTGAGACCGAGAGAGACCGGACCGGGCCACCTCTCTTTCACCCACGTACCATTCCGTACGTGCTCATTTTACTGTACTCTTATTGCACTTGGTTATAACTATTTTTATACTGACCTGTGGAGGGTACATTGTTGCTTATAATCTTATCTGCTTATTGTGTTACATTTTAATCGAGCATGGCAGCTAAAGAGGGTAGAAACCATGCGACTAAAGGCAACCTCACCGGTACACTAGATCAATTTATAGTAAGAGCTAATTCGGTGATTGATCAGGGTATTGTCCTCATGGAGCGCAGAGTGTCGCAGGATTTGGCCCAAGCAAGAAGGTCTTCTTTGGGCCTCCTTGCATCTGCACGCACCCCAAATGGCACTGGTGCGAGCAGTAATGTCCTCCCTCTGACCCAATTTGTTGATGACACATCAATTAGTGATCTTTCGAGTGACAACGATCCTACGATCAACTTAAAAATTACACCCCCCCCCGTGACTAGGTTGGGACCGATTCTGCGGAAAAAAAGGGTTACCAAGGAAGGGCCGATTTCAAAAACCAAGCCAAAAGCAATTAGGCAAGTTAAATCAAAATCAGGGGGAGCTAAATCCGCACAACAAGTCGCAGCCTTGGTTACCGATTTGGTGGCCAGAGAGGGACAGGGCAGTCGTACCCTTCCTTCAGCTTCGACTTTTTCCAACTCCCCTGGGGAGCACCCTGCTCAGGTACCAGTCTCTCCCACATTTATGCCGCAGTCACTCGGGGACCCATTGGCTCCGCAGAAATTAGATCTTCTGCTGCGTACATTATTGGTACCCCTGGAATCTAGGTTGGAGGGAATAGTGACCCTTCTTACTAAGCTAGAACACCAAATTAAGGGTCTAACTGAGGGTGCCATCAATAGTAAAGTACTCCCCACATGCCCCTGTAATTGTCATGGTACCACTATAGCTGGGGTTTTACCGGTCCCTATGGCCCAATGTATAGCCTCACGGCCACTATCCGTCCCAACAGCCACAGCATTGGCACCTCCAGCCACTCTTAACACTCCCTCACTAGTACAACATGAAGTTAGGTCCCCCACTGACCATCACATAGATAGTAACATCTCGGGAGAGGCCCCCCTGATTAATAATAGTGACAACGTGAGGACAGCGAGAAAGCGAATCCAGGATGAGGCTTCCAGGCCTATTTCTAGAATAGACTTGCCCCCGGAAGCTAGTCCCTACCTGGTTGTCCTTACAGGGGTCCCCGAAATCAATGATCACAGCATTGAGGAGTTCTCCAACCTGAAAAACAAGGCAATCCATTGGCTTTCTAATTTTAGGCCCTTGCCACCGCAGGTTAGTTGTGAGATCATTATGGTCAGAAGGGTGGGGTGGGTAGGGCACACCCCTAAAAATTTAACCGGCGATTGTGTCATAGTTAACTTTCGGGACGCCAGGACAGCAGATTATATCTGCAATTGGGTAAAACCCCGTCTAGACACCAAAATCGGGGTGCGTTCCCTTTCCTACTTTTACCCAAATGATCACCTGAAGATAGATGAAAGCGGCTGGACCCTTATCCCGCATTTGCTAAGGAGAGGTGGTGGGAAAGTAAGACATATCCCTTCTGGTGCACATTGGGCCTATCCTGTCTCTTCAAACAGGTTCAGCTGTCTCGACCAGGTTGATTGACTGGCTAAGTCCAACTATGTTGCTCAGGGGTCCATGGGGGGTAGTACCTTAGGTTTAGAGCCCATTGAGTTGCCTAAGGAAGGGAATCTGACTCCTGTTACCAAGGGGTACACCTCTAGTACAGTGGGGACTAGTAATAGCAATATTATTGGTACTACCCAAGTGTATTCTATGCAGCCTTCTGCTACCCTCCCAATGCCAGCCACTTTCCAGAGTGCTAGTCCCACCCCTACTGGGGAAATTGATCCCCTTCAGCAGAGTAGTACTCCTTCTTTACCAGATCCCTCATCTCATTGTACGCTTCGTCCCCAATGCATGAACCTTCTATCATGGAATGTGGCAGGCCTAAAGAATAAGCTAGCATGTCCTGCATGGGGTTCCTTTGTGGACACTGCTGATGTGATTTTATTGCAGGAGACCTGGGCTAGGGAGGAGGTTCATAGAGCCGGGTTTGCGTCCTTTAACATCGCAGCACGGTGGGGAGGCAAGGGCCGCCCTTCTGGTGGTCTGACAACATGGATAGGCGTACATCTGGGCTGCAGGGTGGATTTGATTCAGACTAATTCGGATGATATCCTATGTGTTCAACTGTCCTGGCCTAACTTATACAAACTGGCAGTTGTGAATGTTTACTCACGTCCCACTGCTATGGCTAAGGAATCTAACACCGTAGGTGAATTATCAGCCCTTCTTGAATCCTTGGACCATGATATTCACTGTGTAATTGCAGGAGACCTCAATTGCCACTTCGAGCCCCTCCAAGGGTTGGGTGAGGGGGCACTGCAGGATGAAGATGAGTTTTGGGGCATCCCGCAGTGTAGGACCACCTATGCAAAGGCATGGACCCCATTGGCTATGCAGATTATGACTTTAACCCTGCAATTCTCAGTTAGGGCGGTCAATGGTCGGATGCCCTCGGACATTCCCTCCAAATGTACCTATAACAAAAAAGATCAAGAATCCCACCTGGACTACTTCATGGTTCAGACCAGGATGTGGTCCAAAATTGTGGACTTGGAGGTTGTGAATAGATCGGACAGCGATCATAACGCCCTGCTGTTGAAAATGGAATTGCCAAAATCTGCTAACACCCATACGGAACCAACCGTCGACCTAGGATTGGTTCTTACAAACAACAGGAGGAGGATTAAGTGGGAAACCCTGTGCGAAAGGCGGGATGCATTGCCAAGATTATACTCTTCTATCCTTCCCCTGCTCAAAATGGCAAGTGATATCTGGGCCCAAGAGCGGTCTAAGGACAACTCTGCACGTCTTCTCAATGTCCATCGGGATCTAATTGATACCCTTGCAGACTTTTTAAACCCTATCGCCCCCACCAGGCATCCCAGGACCGCCACCTCATCCTGGTACAATGCCACATGTAGGAGTGCCAAATCTGCTTTGATTAATGCCATCAAAACCGGCAGTGACAGGCTAACAATCTGTTCACTCAGGACTGCCCATAAACAAGTTCTAAAACAGGCAAAGATAGATTGGGATTGGGACAGATGGGAAAATTTATCATCTGCTCTTGCTAACAAGGAACCGAGTAGATTTTGGGCCATTGTGAATTCAGGGTGTGCGGAACCCCGCAATGCAATCGAAGTTAATCTTGATCCGGGGGTGTGGGAATCCCACTTCAAAAACCTTTACGCCGCCACCTCTGATTTAGATCTTTTGCCCTTTCAGCCATCCTCTGCGGGGGACGCCGAAGTTTTGGAATTCTCCGTAGATGATGTTAGGAGTGCCATAGGAAAACTGACAACGGGAAAAGCACCTGGTATTATTCGGGGATATGTTTAAAGATCAGCCTAAGATATGGGCACCGTATCTATGTGCACTCTATAACTCAATCTTGCACGGCATAGAGGTTCCGGGCTCTTTGCTGGGAGCGGAAATTATACCTATATATAAAAAGGGTTCTCCTCTGCTCCCCGTTAATTACAGGCCCATTAGTCTCATTGACGTCCCACAAAAAATAATGGCAAGACTTATTTTAGATCGCTTGCTGGACTGGATCAATGAGAATGAAATCCTCTCTCCCTATCAGGCTGGTTTTAGAAGTAAAACATCTACCATGGACCAGATCTTCCGTTTAGTAATGTTGTACTGGAAGACTGTGGTATTGGAGGGTGGCAGCCTCCACATGGTATTTGTCGACTTACGCTCTGCGTTTGATACAGTTCCTAGGGGTAAACTTTGGGCTGTTTTGCGTGATCTGGGCGTACCCAATTCCTTATTAGGTATATTGGTGAGGCTGCATACTGAGAATTTTGCCCAGGTCAGGTGTGCAAGAGGAGGTGTATTGTCCGCTAGGTTCGCTGTCAACAAGGGAGTTAGGCAAGGGTGTGTCTTGGCCCCTACTCTGTTTTGTATATATGTGAATGGACTGATAGCCAGTCTGGATGCAGTCCCCAACAATGATGCACCCAGGTTGGCAGGCAGGAAAGTAGCAGCTATAATGTTTGCTGATGACACCTTGCTCCTTTCCAAGACATCAATGGGTATTCAACGTACATTGGAGGGATTTAACAACTTCTGTAGAGAGCATGGACTACAGATTAATGTTGATAAGACCAAATACATGATTTTTAATCCCCCGTTATACACTAGGCCACCACCTATCCTTGATTCGGTCGCACTTGAGAGAGTTCACACCTTTCAATACCTTGGTGTCACACTAAGCGAAAAACTCTCCTGGGGCCCACACCTTGCTAAATCTCAACTCAAACTGACTCAAATAGCTGGGGGAATTTTAAAAATGACAAACGCCTCCACTTATAAACCCATTAGCCCTAGCCTTGAAATCTATAAAATGAGGGCTAGAGCGGCTGCATTATACGGAGGGGAACTCTGGGGGCACGTCAATAGACCAGGATTGATCAAAGCTGAGAACAATTTCCTGAGACAGCTGCTCTCGCTCCCCCAAAGCACACCTTTATTACCGCTGAGGCTCGACTTGGGTTTACTTCCCATCCAGGAGGAATTAGCCATTAAACCTCTCAGGTTCTGGAGGAGGATCTGGCTGACCCCCGAGCTAGAGCAGTATAAAATCGAGCTCCAAGAAATACTGAGTACAGGCAGGGCAGCACATATCCCTTGGCTTTCGTACATCAAAGCCGAATTTACGAATTTGGGTCTTGCAGATATGTGGGCCAATCCAGTAGTAGCGTGTAGGGAGTTCTCAGGGAACACATTCACTGAGTTGTACAGATCTCGATGCTCCAACGCATGGCTCCATGACTCAAAGAATGGTACCTTGGTAAAAGCATTTATAGAGATTAAATCTGCCTACTCATTCGAAGCATTTCTGGATGTAATTTTCCCTGTTTTGGCTAGGAAGCTATACATACAATGGAGGTTTGGGGCACTCCCCCTAGCGTGTCTAATAAGTAAATGGACCCCGACTAGGTCCTCACATTGTCCTGGCTGTGGTATGATCAAAGAGGACGAAAGTCATATTCTTTTTTTCTGTCCTCTATACAGTAGAGCAAGGCGGAACTGGATCGTACCTATCTGTAGGAACCTTGGATTTAGGAAGTGCTCAGACGCACTAAGGGTCCTTAAGACTGAAACTGCAGGACACATTGTATTTGCTCTAGCTAAGTATCTGCATGCTTTCTGGATTAAAAGGAGTTTTATACTATCAAATACTGCCTAGCAGCCGGGCTTATATTTTGCTTGTGTAATTTCAGCTACTGCTATAATGGTGTATCCTATCAATGACCTCAATTCCTGATCTGTATTTGACAAAGTTATTTTAGATGCTGTTTTAACATCGTAATTTTAATGTGTATAATACTTTATGTACTCTTTTATGGCTGAAATATTGCCGAAATAAAGATTGAAAGAAGAAGAAGATCTACCATCTACAGGCCAAGGTAATGGGGTCTGCTGACAAAGCCCAGAGATCTTCTAAAATGAATTAATACAGCTTCTTAGCAAGGGGAGGGAGGTTAGGCTCTATTGTCTTTCTATGATAACATCTCCCTTTATGATTTATGGACTGGCTTCTATGCTGATTGTATTTGTACTATGCATTTTTCTGCTTGTTGTGGCACGTATACTGCATGTTAGGGCACGTTAGTTAAAATAAATATTTTAAACTGTTTCATGTCATGTCAGATCTTATTGCGGACTAGTGCAAGAGTAAAAGTGAAAAGGTGCGTCTTGGTACCTCGATCCCTGAGAGATCTGGGAGCGTTGTGTCCTGGGGTGTCTAATCATTTGTTTCTCTGTGAGTAGGAGAGCAAGTGAGACACTATAGCTAGTCGGTTCTGGGCTTTTGGGTGCTAAGGTGGTAGGAAGACTCGGTACTGATACACCAAGGTCCCATAACCCTGAGCGTAGTTCTGTATTTGTGCAGAATCCCTGCAACACGGGCATGTGTGAATTATTTGTGTTTATTTTCATGCATATGGTGTTTAACGAAAAAGTGGATGAATATTGAGTGTGAATACAGAGTGGTTCAGTTGTGAGTGATAGTAACAGAGAAAATGAGTGTAGTAACCACAATAGTGGAATTCCACAGTCCAATAGACCCCTGCCATTAACATGGCAATGTGGGCTAGGATGGTCAACACAGTCAATGTTCTGTGCAACACTGGTGACATTATGGATGGCTCAGCTTCCTGGCTTGGTGCGTTGACACTAGCTCCTCCCGTGGTGTTCCTCGGACGTCCCAGGTGGTTTTTGGCGGTGGTGGGGACACTGCTGCAGGCTCGGAGGTGTCTGAGGACACATCGGTTTACAGCACCTCCCTCCCTGTGGCTGCCGCAGAGATGGCTAGAGTTTCAGCAGGCTGGCCACTGGAGGTGGGGGGAGGTGTTGCTTGAGCTGCATGTATGCCCCTCAGAAGTCTCATGAGCTGGCCCATCAGATCAACTAATTGTCCAAAACGGGTGTCCATGGACCTCTGCAGCAGGTGGATCTCACAAAGTTCCTCTACAACCTGGCCCATCTGTCCCTGGTTCTGATAATACGCCCCAAGGACTCTGGCGATGGTGATCAGTGCTTCAGTCTCAGTGTCCTCCTGTGATTGGCCCACAGTTGCCCTGCCACCTGCCCTGCACACCCGGACCTGTGGTCTTGGCTGAACAGGCACCCGCACACTGATCCCAGCTTCCTCAGTAAGGGTGGTGGTATCGATCACCTCTGCAACAGGGACAGTGGTGCCGACAGCGGTGGTGGTGGTGCTGGTTGAGCCACAGGTATATGGTGCAGGGCTCTGTGTTGTTGTTGCAGATGTGGTGCAGTTGTGATGGTGGTGGGGGCAGGGAGGTCCTCAGGCCAGAAGGGTCAGGTTGGTCATCCACGTCCGAGAATTGGGGAGAAGCTGCATCCGAGAGTTCCTGTTCCTGGGGGGAGACTGGCTGTGCTGGTTGTTGGTGGTCTCACTAGCTGTTGATAGCAATCGGCTGTTGGACAAAGGTTACATTGTCAGGATGTTGAGTGCATTACACAACATTTGTGACACAGAAATTGATGTATTAGTGGATTATAGCAATATTTTGGGATCGATGATACTAGTCATTTTTTATAGACTTTCAGCAGTATGACATGAAGTAGGGGTACATCCATTACTTGTTGGCCAGGCGACATGGAGAATGTCACACATTTGACATGTTGTGATTGGCTGTTTCCAAGGATAGGTAATCAGATAGCAACTCTGTGCTCATCCACTTTATTCTAGGCATGTTTATTGCTGATTTTGCAAATCCATGTTATACATATGCAGGCATTTTCACATTTGTGGTGTGCATTTTGAATTGACATCATGTGGGCTGTGTTTTTTGAATGAGTGTCCATGCATGTATTGTGGCCCTATCAGCCCTCATGCTTTACCAGATTAGGACTTACACATAGCATTGTGCACATATTGTGATTGGTCTACACATTTCTTTACATGGGCCTTTGTGATTGGAAGTGTGAGTTATCTGACATATACGTAAGCATAGCTGTGTGCGCAGTGGATGTGCCATATGGAGGATTGTAGACTAAAAAGTGAGAAATGTGGTGAGGGGATTGTTCCATTCTGTTCAGAGGTGAGCCAAGAGGGCCTGGTGGGAGTTGTAGTGCTGGCTGGCCCCATCCCCCCTGCATAGATGGATACCTACCTGTTTGGTAACGCAGAGAAGTGGGATGGCTGCCACATGGCTCTGGGGTAGACGAAGTGTTCCATGCTGTTCGTGGGTGAGGCAAGAGAGCCTGGTGGGAGTTAGGGTGGAGTTGGGGTGGTGTCCCACCCCCCCTGGAAAAAGGTATAGCTACCTGTGAGGTGAAGCAGAGGAAGAAAATGGCAGCCATGTGAGTAATGTGGTGGTAAGAGTGCCTTCTACATAAATGTGTTTTGGTATTGTAAAGTGTATATCAATGGTTGTGCAAGACGGTACGTGAAAGTGTGATGGCATAGATTTTTTGCTACTCACCATTCTCCACTCCCACAGCTATTCCTGTGAGATTCTCTGGATGCAGGATGGCAAGCACCGTCTCCTACCATTCAGTGAATGTCAATAAGGGAACAGGTGGGACACCACCAGTCCACTGAGCCGCCTCATGGTTCCTAGTGGCCTGGTATTTCACCCGGGCCTTGAGGTCATGCCACCTCTTCTTAATGTCACGCTGTGTGCGCAGGGTGTTACCTACTGCATTGACTTTGTTGACTATCCTTTCCCACATTTGATTTTTTCTAGCAAGTGGGGTCTGTTGGACCATGGCTCGAAACAAATGTGGTTCAACTCTAATGATCTCATTTAACATCACTGACAACTCATTGTCAGTAAATGTTGACATTTGTTTGTAACATGGTGAAAAGTGTGCAAAATAGTATACTAGTGAAAATAGAAAGGTGGAAGTGGAGGTATGAAAGGTATGTCAGGTGTGTCAGGTGTGTGGGTGAAAAGGCTTGGTGCGTGCAAATAGGTGGATTTGATGGTGTGCAGTTTGCCAAATCTGCACCCCTAACAAGTTTGCCTTCGATGCTGTGTGTTGTGTGCTGCTTCAATGCTGGCCTTTTGCAAAGGATGCTGGTCAGGAAAGGGGTTTGTTTTATACTCTAGTGTGTGGGTGTGTCCACCTGAGGAATGACCACCAGCTGTATTTTTCCGTTCTATCTTTGCTATGGACCTTTTTTGATGTTAGATTCCCACGACCTCGGTGGCCGTAACTAAAAGGTCATTACAACAGGACCACGATCTCATTGTAATTTCCCCTGTGGTCATACCGCTGGTAAATCAGCATTTGTTTGCCTGGAAACTGCTTTTCCTTCTGCTGCGGTAGGAGTCTGGATTTCCGACCGTGGCGGCCAGAGCTTTAACAAATCCCACCACCGAGGTCGGATTTTTCTGACATTCTATTGTAATCCGACCGTCGGATATTTCACGGAACCTGCGGGCGGATTTTTACCGGAACCAGGGCAGTCGAAAGGCTTTTCTGTCTGCCATCATAATCAGCCCCTATATTCTCTATTGGTCCCAACGAAGTGCCGCCCGACCTCTGGGCTCTCTAGACACAAAACATGTTGACCTCACTTAGTTAACCGCTATTTGGGTGCATTGGGACCTCACAATAGCACCATTGCTTTTACCCAGTCCTGTTACGCTTTTCATCATAAAATTGTTAGAAGGTTAACAGAGACTATTTTAGATATCCCTCACCTTACACTTATCACTTTTTCACAGAACCCTCCTTCATGCATTTACCTTTACAGCATTACCAGATCAAAAGGATCTCTGACAAAGAGCCCCCAGGCCCGTCAGGCATTGCAGTGCCGGCCAGACGAAGCGTGCCCAATATTGATGCATGACACCCTAACAGGTGTGTGTGTGGAAACGTGTAATATTTTACATTAGCATAAGCAACAGTCATTTTGGCTGTGGCTTACATTTAGTTTCCTTCGTAATTCTTTCGTCCTCTGCTGTTCGCCTTTTCACCCTGCTTGTGTCATCAACTTTAGTTGACCTCTTTCGACATGGCTCAGCAATGTACGTGCTGGGGGGTTTGTAGCTGTCGGTGCACCTGGTCTTAGAGGCTATCTATTGAGCGTTTACTGCTGACATAAGCATTCCTGCTCCCCCTCCCTATTTGCTGACCAAGTGGTCATCCATCTGCCCTTGTTTGCCGATAGCTATTTCTGTTTTCTGTGTTTAAACTTGTTTTTTCCATTTCTGTCCATATGCTTACATTGCAACAAAAGTGTACCTCCTCCTACACTACTTGAGAGTGTTGTGTGGACGTCGTCCCGCTCAAGAGTGATTAATAAACTTGTTGTTTTACTTCAGCTCCAGTGCCGATCTCTCATTGTTAGTCTTTGGACCCATGGACGAGAGGGTGGCCCTGCACCAGTGTGCTGACTTTTGGGTACATTTTCACAGTTGGTCCCCAGCACGTAGGGCCCCATCGGAGATGCGGCCGTCCGAAGGAGTGGTCTTGATGGAGGATCGAAATATTACTAAGGATGCGCACTGCATGAGGAGACCCTTGTCTTTGCAGGCCGACGTGACTTTTCCGGTTTTCCCGATTTGACTCTCCGGTTGGTGGCCGGTCTCGACTGGGGCTTTCTTTGGCGTATTCTGCAGTGACCATTAGGTTGACCAGAGATCAGCAGGTGGCTACCTGCCGATCTCTGTTTGGTAAGGTCACTGAAGCGGCACTCTTGATTTGCTTGGTTTGTTCTTTTGGTTTGGTTTTGGTATTCATTCTTTGCAAAGACTGAAGGCAGGTAATGTGGAGATTTTTCTCCTTTTGGAATACTTGTTTAGAGTAGTAATATTTTACATATACTTGTGAAAAAATACCTGTTCTCAGCACACTCCGTAAGTGGTGTTGCTGCTCTTGTGGTACCAAGAATGCTTTAAAACAAAGTAAGCCGGCTCCTCCGAAGGGACGTCAAATAGAGAGATGTATATTAAATATGGTATTTGTCCCATAATGTATGGTTCATTGTGGAACAAATACACAAAGAAAGAGTCCGATTTACAATGGCCAGTGAATGGGTCATTCGCTTTTAAGAAAGTTCAGTATGTAGAACAGTGTTTATTTAAAATAAAGAGTAGACAGGGTATGTTTGATTGTGTACATATGTGGGATAAAGAAGTGCGAGAAAGAGCAAAGAGAGGGGAAGCTATAACAGGGAAAGAGCAGCGAAAGATGATATATCAGAAAGGGGTGGAATTAAAAGACAAAGAAATGAAAGGAAGAATAGAAAAGGAAGATAGAGTATGTCAATTAGCGATAAATGACCAGTATCCTATTAGGCACCCTATCTATCCACTAATTAATATGCCTCCGGATGATTGCATCCTATTAGAACGACCCCCACCCCCATATAAATTTCCCACTCCAAGTGTCCCTGAGGATGAGGCTTCTGATGAGCAGCTCTCTTCCTCAGAGGGTAAAGATAAAGACAAGCAAGTTGGGCGACAGACTCGCTCTACTATTACTAAAGCAGAAAAAGATACATTAAAAAGCACTGCTAAAGAGGAAGCTCGTCGGACTACTACAGCGACGATCCTCATAAATATGGTTCAACCTTGGAAAGATGTAGACCAGTTATATTTCGTAGAAAAATTCTGTTGGGAGGTAATATATGGTAGGCGGCATATTTCTGAAGAAACAGAACCAGCTGATCTGAACGTTGAATATAAGCGGTTAGTAGATGGGACTTACCTTTTTCAGATATACCTGATACGATTAGACGAATAGTTAAATTTCTATAAGAAACATTGCATTTACGTAAGGAGCAAGAATTAGCTAGAAAGAGTAAAGTAGTAGAAGCAGTTCAATCCCAGGCAGAGAAAACAGATGTTCCGGTGAAAGAAGGCAATTCCGTCAGTAATAAAGTTACTATGAAACCAATGCGTGAAGCAGCACCACTGTATGTTCCCCGAAGGGTGCGAGAGCAAATGATGATAAAACTTCGGATGATGCAAAGGGATATTTAATATATAATTGGGTTTATACTCCTTGGAGCAGAGTAGATGTTATGGCTCTTAAGGCTGCTTTGCCTGACCCTCGGAAAAATCCCGCCGCCTTCTATGAGGAGGTGGAAGGCGCCATCATCTCTTGCACTATGACCTTGCCAGATATTGATATGTTCTTCAAGCTTATTTTGCCCCCTGAGTAGAGAAAAATACGTAAAATAAATTACAATGTGGCATTTGGTGATACCTGGGAACATTTAGAAGAAATAGATGCGGACAGGGAGCCTGCGCAGAAACCTCAGAAGGAGATATTAGATCTTCCTAAAGCTATTGTGACTAAGTTGAAGACTCTCATACCCCCTAAGAAAATAGATAGGACTACTTTAGCGTCTTGTAAACAGAAAAAGGATGAGTCCGTTTCTGAATTCTTTTCAAGATTTGAGGAGACATTCCATGATTTTAGCGGCCAGTCATTGGCCGATGATACGGGTAAGCATTTGTTTGTTGACAAATTTGTCACTAATCTGTTACCGGAAATAGCTAGTCGCTTAAAGGCTAGTGAGAGTTCTTGGACCACGTCTTCCCCAGTTTCCCTTTTGACCATGGCCCAATATTATGAGTGACAGGAACAGGAAGCGAAAGGCAGGGAGGATAAGGGGGTGAAAGACTTAAAGACAAAAGTTATGATGGCCCAAGTATATGGTCCACCATTTAGGGGAGGTGGAGGAGGCGGACGCGGACGTGCAATGTATACACACGGAGCGCTCCCTCTTCCATGAGCAAATTTGTCTCCTGATCAGTGGGCCTATTGTAAAGAGACTGGGCATTGGCGTTCTGAGTGTCCTCTTTTGCGAGGTCAGCAGTACCAGTGGGGAAGGGGAAGTATGAGAGGACGCCCAGGGAATTGAGGAAATAGGAGGTGCAGGAGCTCCTCCCAGGTTTGAGGCAGTTGAACAAGGGCCAAATTACTCTAATACTTTTGATAGACGAAATCAATACCAAATGTCTGATTATTCTGCTGATGCACTTGCAGATTCCGATTTCACATAGGGATGCCTAGGATGGGGTAAGGGACCGGTTGAGGAGCCAGTAGATCAAATGGGTCCTTATGTTGACACAAATGTCTTGGGATCTACTGATCGGTTTCTGGTTGACACAGGGGCTACCCGTAGTGCTCTGTCTAAAAGATTGGTTCCTAGGGCTCCTCTGTCCGGCACAATGATAACATCGATAGGATTCGATGGAACACCTACATCTAGCCCGCTATCACAGCCACTTGATATCGGACTTGACAAATTCACTGCGGCATGTCCATTTTTGCTTTCCCCTAACACGCCGGACAACATTGTGGGTATCAATATGCTTAAATATTTTCGTGCTACAATACGTTGTTTTCTGGAAGGTGTGCGTGTTATTTTGAATGACAATTATCCAATGGTTGAGAGGTCCTGTCTTATCAATGAGGATGTCGCTCTGGCGTCCCTACCTTGTACTCTGTGGGCCACATCAGATACTGACGTGGGTCAAATGGTTATTCCACCTGTGCATATTCAAGTAAGGGAAGGTGTCACACTGCCTCGTTTGCCGCAATACATAAATATCCCGAGAAGGTGAAGAAGCATTAGCACACATTGTTCAGGATTTGATCAAAGTGGGGGTAGTGGAAGAAGTCCCCTATAATACTTGAAATAGCCCTATCCTTCCTATTTTGAAAAAAGACACTGACACTAAAATTTACAGATTCATTATTGATTTACCGGAGGTTAATAAAATTGTAGGGCCCCAATATCCGGTAGTTTCTGATATAACAACCCTTCTCACTATGGTCCCTCCCACTGCCACTACATTTTCGGTGATCGACTTGAAAAATGCATTTTTCTCAATACACATTCACCCTGAAAGCCGTTATCTGTTTGGATTCACTTTGAAAAATAGATCCTTCCAGTTCTGCAGAGCTCCACAGGGCTATACAGAGAGTGCTAGCATTTACAGTCAGGCATTAAAAATACAGTTTGATTCCTTTCCTGTACCAAAAGGGGTGGCCCTTATCCAATACATCGATGACATCTTGTTAGCTGCAGATACCCCTGAGCAGTGTGAAAAAGGAACACAAAGCCTCGCGAAAGAAATTGCAATATTGTAGACAGCAGGTTACCTATTTAGGTCACCTCCTGTCTAAAGGGGGACATGCACTCACACCAGATCGCATTCAGACCATTTTAGATACTCCTGTGCCCCGTACTCAGAAGGATGTTCGTGCACTGATTGGCCTTACTTCTTTTTGTAGGCAGTGGATCCCCAGTTTTTCGCACATTATTAAACCTTTGTTGACTCTTTTGACTAAAGACACTCCGATGCCCCTCCTATGGACGACAGAATGTCAGAATGCCTTCCAATGTCAACATTTTCACCAACAGCAAGTACGCATTTGGGGTGGCACACAATTTTGGCCGCTTATAGAAAGAAAGGGGTTTGCTTACCTCACATGGGACACAGACAGTGCATGGAGAATTAGTGCATAATCTTCTTACTGCCCTGACCTTTCCTAAGAAAGTGGCAATTGTTAAGTGTAGTGCACACAAGAAAGTGACTGATAAAATAGGAGCAGGTAATGCCTTTGCAGATCACACAACCAGTTAGACCGCAATGCAGCGAAGCACCACATCTATGTATGTGGTTAAGTCACAAGCTGAACGTTGGCATGATGCCAGGCACGAAGTGCTGGACATGCAACAATCTGCCTCTGCTGACAAATTAGACCAATGGTCTAAGGAGGGACCACTGGATGATGAGGGCTGCTGGAGGAATCCCAGTTAACTGACAGCTTGTCTTCTATTTATCAGCAGGTGCGGGAACAACTTCCTATGTGATCCCTGCTGTGCTGACAGATCATCGCGACATTTTGGTCACCGAGAGAGGACGAGCTGCGTCACCTGAAGGGCCTGAGGAAGTATTCCCGGACCATACAATTCCCGGCGCATCTAGATATCTACTTCGAACCAGGAACAAAGACACTTCATCGCAGAAAGAGTTTGTTTGAGCCACTGTTCTGGGTGGCTAAAGACTGACTACAAAGGGGGGTAGCCTTTTAGTGACTACTCGTCTCAACGTTAGTGAAGAAACCAACACCTGCCCAGGACCTTAGGGCTACATCTATTTTGTTGTTTGTCGACAAGATGAACATACCTGAGGAGAAGAAATCAAGAGCTGCAAAAATCTGTAACAGCTGCACAATGTTTATTACTGGATTGACTTTGACTGCTGTCATCATTGCTACGATAATGTGGGTTGTGGAGGAAGTAACTCGGGCTCGAAACTTACTGCCTGCTACTACTCCTGTCCCCATGGAACATTATTACTTCACTCTTCCCTATTATGAGAAGAAGCATCGAATGTCATATCTCAAAAACACTTTCATACAAATGCTGCATCATACTCATAATGCTACGAATACTACCAACTGCTGGGTATGTGGAATGATGCCAGCCCATCAGAAGAAGGGAGGAACGCCTCTCATTCCCCTGCCATTTTTACATAATGGCTCTTGTAGAGCCTGGTGGGCCTCTGATGTTAGTGATATTGCTCCAGCTGATGTAGGAGGACTTAATACACAGTTAAATAAAGTTTGTTACCCTGATGATGAAGGCCTCCCACAAGCCAAAGGAACTATATGGTAAATGGAGGAGTATCGCAAAGGAAATTCCTCCGTAAGCTACGTTTTTCCCAACACTCGAATGGCCAAGGGTAACGGGCCTCCTGTTATCACTGTTACTAGAGCCCAAGCAAATCTTTGTGTGAGCAGTTTTGGCAGTATCCCAGTGGGAAAAAATGACTGTACTACAGTATTGAATATCACTGGAACGAACAATAGCAGTTTTCTATCCTCACATAAAACTTATTTCATTTGTGGAAGTAAAGGTTACTACCATCTACCAATTGGATGGTCTGGAATATGCTATGTATCCTTTTTGCCAACCCCTGTGTTCTTAGCACCTGCATCTTATCATAAATATCAAGAATTATTTAATGACATTTCCTTGAACCAATTCAAAAGAACTATAAATAATGATGAAGTGGATCAAACTGACACTGCATTACAGCAATATGTTGACTTTAATATGGGACTCTTTTTCTTTGTTGGCGCAGCTTTGAATGGTAGGAAAAGAAGACGCTTGACCCGAGTGGTAGATTCTGTGACTAATCAAACAGCAATGGCTCATGGAAATATTACAGAAGAACTCCAAATTACGAGAATTGTGACTTTGCAAAATAGAATGGTTTTAGATGTAATATTAGCTGATCGTGGTGGAGCATGTCGCATTATTGGAAGTAGCTGTTGCGTGTTTATCCCTGACCAAGCCCCTTCTGTTTATGATGCCCTTTCCAAACTGCATAAAATAGCCACCGAGATACATCAAGACTCAGGAACATGGGCTTAGACTGGCTGGTTCTGGAACTTATTTTCTGTATGGGGTCTGAAAGTATTGTCGGCCTTATTCATAATTATTGCAATTATCTTCTCTTGTTTATGCATACAATGTGGACCAATGCTCTGTTCCCTCTGTATTTCCACTTGTACTACTTGTGTACCATCTAAAACGAATGTCCAAAATGCAAATGCCCGTTTAACAATGGAACGAGAAATTTGTGAAATTATGTTAATTGATATTCACGATGTATATCATACCCCATAGAAGGGACAAGAAAATGTCTTAGCTTATGCTAAAAGGGTCGTCTGTGGAAACGTGTAATATTTTACATTAGCATAAGCAACAGCCATTTTGGATGTGGCTTCCATTTAGTTTCCTTCGTAATTCTTTCGTCCTCTGCTGTTCGCCTTTTCACCCTGCTTGTGTCATCAACTTTAGTTGACCTCATTCGACATGGCTCAGTAATGTACGTGCTGGGGGGTTTGTAGCTGCCGGTGCACCTGGTCTTAGAGGCTATCTATTGATTGTTTACTGCTGCCATAAGCATTCCTGCTCCCCCTCCCTATTTGCTGACTAAGTGGTCATCCATCTGCCCTTGTTTGCCCATAGCTATTTCTGTGTTTAAACTTGTTCTTTCCATTTCTGTCCATATGCTTAAATTTCAACAAAACTGTATATAAGGACGATAGTTTGTGAGTTCAATGTACCCCCTCCTACAATACTTGAGAGTGTTGTGTGGACATGGTCCCGATCATGAGTGATTAATAAACTTGTTGTTTTACTTCAGCTCCAGTGCCGATCTCTCTTTTGTTAGTCTTTGGACCCGTGGACGAGAGGGTGACCCTGCACCAGTGTGCTCACTTTTGGGTACATTTCCACATGTGAGGGCATCATGATCTGAGATTCAGGTCTCCCCGCGACAGCAGTTACAGCCACGGGGCCCTGCCCTTTGTGAACCCCTGGCCTTTGAGGAACTACTGCTATCTTGTTAACTACTGAGCCCTGCTGGATCTTTAAATGCCGTGACAAGGGGTGGCAGCAGCCTTAAAACAAAAACCTTGCCATAATTTGCATGGGACAAAAAGTCCCAATAAATAATGGGACATGCAGATTTTGGTGCAAAAAAAACGAAAACGTGCATGTTATTACTCATTTTTTGCAGTATTCGTAACTGGGTGCTATTCTTCACAGTTGATAAATGTCAATCCTTGTGGTTTCAGAATATTGCAGATCCAGTAAATATTGCAGCTTTTTTCAGACTAACTGTTATCGGAGCCCTTGCTAAGACCCTCATATTTGGAAAATGTTGTGCTGACAATGCTGTTTTTATATTTATTATATACAGGGTATGGTACCTCCTTGAACTGCTACTTATTTGTGTGGACATGGTCCTGCTCATGAGTTATTAATAAACTTGTTGTTTTACTTCAGCTCCAGTGCCGATCTCTCTTTTGTTAGTCTTTGGACCCGTGGACGAGAGGGTGACCCTGCACCAGTGAGCTCACTTTTGGGTACATTTCCACATGTGAGGGCATCATGATCTGAGATTCAGGTCTCCCCGCGACAGCAGTTACAGCCACGGGGCCCTGCCCTTTGTGACCCCCTGGCCTTCGAGGAACTACTCCTATCTTGTTAACTACTGAGCCCTGTTGGATCTCTAAATGCCGTGACAAGGGGTGGCAGCTGCCTTAAAACAAAAACCCTGCCATAATTTGCATGGGACAAAAATTCCCAATAAATAACGGGACATGCAGATTTTGGTGCAAAAAAAACTAAAACGTGCAGACTAACTGTTATCGGAGCCCTTGTTAAGACCCTCATATTTGGAAAATGTTGTGCTGACAATGCTGTTTTTATATTTATTATATACAGGGTATAGTACCTCCTTGAACTGCTATTTATTTGTCTCTTTTGAAGAGTTATCGTAGAGGAGCCAAAGGGTCCCTTTAAGAGTTGCTGGTAATATAATGAGCAAATGTGCTCAGGTAAATATCAATATACTGCGGGTGTGGTACTTACCACATGCACAGTTTGCACATTTTGACAAGTTCTGGACTTTGGACTGTGGTATAACTCCCCATTCGGGTATGTTTTAGCCCATTTTGAGCTGCGCAAACTTGGATTTCACATAGTTTGCCCATATAATTAGATCCAGGTTTAAACTTCTGAGGTCTAAAATGATGGAGGCCAACGCCAGGAAGTGTGCAATTAATACAAAAGGTTTAACCTTGATTCGGGTGCAAACAGCAGTTTGCAATTGAATCGCAATACACATGAGTTCTGGAAAGATCGCCAGAGTGTCTGAAAGATATAATTGAATCCATATATGTCATAGATGATGCTGATCAAAGAACAGAGGGCTGTAGCTTGGGATAATCTTTTTGTTTGACAATATTTGATTTGCTTTGGAGGGAATCAAGAGCTACAGATTGCAAACTATTGAAATCTCCGCCCAAAATAACTGGGCCTATTACAGCGACCAGAGAAACAAATATATCCTCCAAAATTGTGGATTAGAGTCAGTAGGGCCGTGATTAATAACCCATTGTATGGTGGGTGTTAAAAAATCAAAATAGTAACACATGTCCAATACCCATCCTTATCTGAGGATGCTTCCACCAGTACAAACTCTAAACCTTTCCTTATAAAACAGTTACTCCCTTATCGGCAGTCTGAGCTGAGGAAAGATATGTATGACTAATCCAAGAAGGAACACAAAATGTTTTATTGGATTTAAATGTGTTTCTTGGAAAAAGATAATTTCAGGCCTACATTCTGTTAGCCACATCATTAAAACTTTACTTTTCTGTGTTCCTCAGACCATGTACATTACATCATGTAATAGTAGTGAACCATTTTCAACATAAATCAGTCTTCCATATTTTAATTTGTTTTTCCTTGACCTGTTTGCCTTGAGTGAGCTCTGAGTTTGTAAATCTTCGACCAAAATGTCCTTTTTACATCCTTTATTCATTGTATTTCCCCCCTCAAGCCCTGCACTTACTACGCGCTAAGACCTCCTAATCCACCCGCATGCCTGCATCGGAGGGCCTACCTGCTTTGTTCCTCCTACAGACTTCCCCTTTGGATGCCAATAAATGACACCAAGCTCATTCACCCCCTTCCAAGAGATGTATGTACCCTATTTTCATATATTCAGCATTTTGCTACCCTGTGTTTTTGGATTTCTCCAGAAAATTCTGTGCTGAGCCAGGGTCTGCAAAAACTTGAAGCTTGTCTCTGAATGGCACTTCTCAATTTGGTTTAATGGAAGAGAGTTACTTCAGCAACTTCTTTTTGGAGTCGTGGAATCAATGTTTTCAAATGTCTTTGCTTTCTAGTTGCCGCAATAGTCATGTCGGAGAAGACTTGAAAGTCAAATTTGTTATTCTCTTTGAATACTCAAGGTGTGAATGCTTTATTCTGTAATCTACTAAATTCACCAGAATTGTGCGGGTATACTTAGGATATTCAGGAACATAAGAGGATATACGATGTGCCAGGAGGTTATCAGGTTGCTAGCAAATTCTGGCTAAAAAAACTCCTTCATTAGTTCCTCAAAAACTGTTATCGTATTTGAGTCATCTTCCTTATGTTCAGGAATCCTCACAACTTGTAAATTTGTTCACTTCAATAGTTTTCAAAGTCAATTAATTAGTTTAACTGTTGCACTGTTTTCTTTTTGCTTCAATTGGTTGCTTTTTACTCAGGGATTCTTCTTTGCCCTGCTGAGCCAGAATTCCATTCAATCAAGCAATACATTTATCAGACACATAAAACAATAGGTAAGAATGGGCACGTATGGCTGCCTTTTAACGGAGGGTATGGTGACCAAGTGTGATGGGAGTGACTGAAATCTGGCGACTGCTTCATTAGTGGTGGCAGTTCCTTCTAGGGCTATGACCTTGCCCTTTGAACTGTCTTTGCACCTAGTGATTTCCTTTTGAAGTAGGGAAAATGTACTCAGGGCTGGGCAAGTGTGGGTCGGCCCATATCCCTTAAAAAGTCCTTCCAGGGGACATTTTATCAAGAAACGGCATTAAAATTATCACCGCTTTAGCGGCAGAAAACTGCCGCTAAAGCAGCGATAATGGGCTTGATAATATGCCCTTGAGAATTCCCATAGAAGCCCAGGTTCTGGTGTCATCATGGGCTTCTATTGGAATTCTCAAGGGCATATTATCAAGCCCATTATCGCCGCTTTAGCGGCAGTTTTCTGCCGCTAAAGCGGCGATAATTCTAACGCCGTTCTTGATAATATGCCCCATTGTTTGGTCGTCTGGTTCAAGAATGCCAGTCAGGTGTGCCTGTGTCCTGTTTTCCCTGGAATGTGCAACACTCATAGCATAGACTCATTGAATCTATCAAGTAACCGTTTACACCAGTCTCTCCATGGTACCACATGGCACGGCAAACAGTGGAGATAAGTAACATGCACTGTGGCCGGATAGGTCTGTAACCAGCTGAAGCCCAGAAAACGTTCACATTTTTAAAGCTTGATTCTCTTCCATTTGTGCAGAGGGATGTATTTATTTCAGTGCTTTTGGCATTAATGCTTTTCGCACCAGTAAAACAAAATACAGAGAATCGTAAAAGAAAATCATGTGGAATTTGACAAAAAATGAATTCCATATAGGGCCATACACTATAAGTCACGTCATAGGATTGTCTTTGTGTGTACTTGCCGGGCAGTCCTCATCTGGTGTCCATGCTGGTCAGTTCTAATTTCTGGTGGCCAGTGCCTTTTCTCTGAAACTCCAGCTCTTTGTCAAAAATCTGCTCCTTTGTCTGGTCATTGTCTCTGAAATGTTGCTCAGCAGGCAGGAAGAACAATGGGGCATACTATCTAGACAGGCGATAAAATTATCGCCGCTTCAGCGGCTGAAAACTGCTGCTAAAACGGCGATAATGGGCTTGATAATATGCTCTATGGAATTCCAATTGAATCCCATGTTAGATGTGAAGGACATCTAACCTGAGCTTCAATTGGAATTCCATAGAGCATATTATCAAGTCCATTATCGCCGTTTTAGCGGCAGTTTTCTGCCACCAAAGCGGCGATAATTTTATCGCCTGTCTTGATAATATGCCCCAAATGGGCATATTATCAAGAACGGCGTTACATTAATCATCGCTTTAGCGGCAGAAAACTTCTGCTAAAGCGGCAATAATGGGCTTGATAATATGCCCTTGAGACTTCCAATAGAAGCCCATGTTGACACCAGAACATGGGCTTCTATTGGAATTCTCAAGGGCATATTATCAAGCCCATTGTCGCTGCTTTAGCGGCAGTTTTCTGCCGCTAAAGCGGCGATAATTTTAACGCTGTTTCTTGATAATATGCCCCAATGTTTCTTCGGCCATCTGTGACAACTCTTTGCACACAGCATGTAAGATCGCTGTTCCTCTAATAACATCGTACATGAGACGTTTCACAGCCATATTCCTTCAGGCCGCAAAGACAGTTGGCAGAAGGGACCTGTTTTCATTATGAGTGTACCTACCTGGAGAGCATCACTTCTCGTCATGGCCTTGTCTCTCTGGGATTGGTTAGAACCTGTGGCTGTGCATGATGGGAGGCAGCAAAGAGTCCCAGCAGGCGTGCTGGTTGGGCATTCAAGCGTACTACAAGTCTTGTTTTATATTGGTGCTTGGTAGGTTAGGGGCATATTAATGAGGGGAGTTACGTCGCTATTGCACCAGGCAATGTGGTGCAAGCGTGATGCAAGCCCAAAATGTGATTTAAGTGGCTTCATTAATCTGGAGTAATGCAACGCAAACTGCTGCGTTGTGTTATTCTACCCTGGAAAGGCGTGACATGGGCGTTGCATGGGTGTTCCTCACAAAAACAATCCTGCATGCAGCACAGTGGTGCAAGGGTGGCCGCGTTGGCTCTAGGCAGCCAAAACGGCACCAACCCAGCAATGCACCGTATTCTTTTAAATACTTTGGTGCATATTCATGAGGAAGTGGCGGTGAGAGGCGTTAGCCTCCTTGGCTTAACGCTTCTTACCGCCACTTCGGAAACACAAGGCTGCACCCTATTCTCAAGAATGTGGTGCAGCCTGGCATTTCTCCCTGCGACGGCACGAAGTCTCACGACTTAGCGCCAACGCAGGCACCCTTCCACCAGAGTGCAAGGGTGTCTGCAAGCAGGGAGGTTTGTTCATGTACAGGAAGGTGTCCCTTCCTGCACATAAACAAACCTAAGATGCCATTTAGTAACTTACTTGTGTGCTGCTTCATGCACCACACATGTGAGTTACAAAACAGCATTTTTTTAAAGGTTTGTTTATGTACAGAAAGGAACACCTTCCTGTACATAAACAAACCATGGCATGTTGCTTTTTCCATGTGTGCACACAAGGAAATAGCAAAAACGTGGAGAAATTAAGCATTTCTCCTCGTTTCGCCACCTTAAGAACAGGATTTTTCAGGTCTTAAGTTTGGCGCTGTCACCTATTATCGCCGCCCTTGATAATAGGTGGCAGCGTCAAATTCAATGGGTGTTGCGGTTGTACACCCACTGCAACACCTACTGCATGCCCCCTTTCACGCTAAGGTTAGCGTGAAAGGGGCCCTATTCTCAAGGCAGCGTTAAGCCACTTAACCTGGCTTTAGACCACGTTGAGTGGGTTAACGTAGCCTTGAGAATAGGGCACTGTCCCTATCGCCATGGGAACGTCAAAAAAAGTGACGTTCCCGTGGCGATAGGGGCTTGAGAATATGCCCCTTCGGGGCTTATTTAACAGCTCTTTGCACAGCCGTCTCAAGGGGCTTGTATATAAGCCCCTTCGCATCCCTGCCCTTTCCCTGTCATGCAGCACAGGAAGGTTACTTTCTGCATGACTTTCACATAAATATGCCCCTTGGTTTTTGATAATAATATTAACTCTTAATCCATAAATATTGCTGAATTCCAGATTGAGGCCAAACGCTGCTTCTGAACGAGGCTCAGGGTGAATTTTTATTTAATATGCGTGGCTACTTGGAAAGAAGCTCTGAGGCACAAACTGCCAAAATACCTTTTGTGACTGGAAAATGAAGAGAAGGAGAAAAAACAGTGGCTCTTTATGCATCCAGTTTTGTTTTTTTTGTGAAGGGAAGGGCGGTGGAGTGGGAGAGGAGGACAAAAGCAGGCCTCATCCCTCATTATATATTTATGTTTTATAGCAGGAAGTTCGGAATGTGCTTCGAGCCCTCCATAATTCTGTTGCTACTTTCCAGCTGTTCCTCTTTAGCATGACAACTCTGACCCATATTTGGCAGATGTTTATAGATTTCACTGTGTTTGCTTCATTGGACCTTAGAACCTGCAGACTTAAATTCTAATCCAAGTTTTGTCATGTGAGCAAAGACCATGCACTCGACGGCAGCCCACTGCATCTCCCCCTACCTCAAATTGTACATTTTTGCAATTTAAAAAATGTGTACCATATAAAATCTAACTGTAATCTGTGCAACTAACTGTACTCTGTGCTTTCTCATAATGTTGCAATACCCTATTACTAGCCCCCTTCCACTTCTTATTCAGTTTTAGTTTTTTGTAGTGCACTTTCAGCTTACTCACTCGAATGAAAGCACCTCAAATTTGACATGCTCCTGTTGACATAAAATGCAAAGTACCTTGCTTTTCCTTAGAGTTTCTTTCATGATATACTAAATACAGAGTATACAAATTATTTTGGGGACAAACAAGCACACCCTTGTGCAGTAGGAGCATTAACCCAACAAGCGACTTTACAGGCTTAGGAACCTGTAACCTGCCGGCATGTACTGCAATACAGACTCAAACTCCTGTGCTCTCTCACTGGGATAGGAGCCAGTAACTTACATAGGGGAGTATCTACGTCACATGCCCTGTTCACCGATCAGTTTAGTGACAGTTTTTCTCATCCTCCACCTTTGCACCTGCCCTTGACTTGAAGAATTCAGGAAGATGCTCAAGACATGGCTCTTTGACTGACGTTAGGACCTAGTGCCTGGAGACCTCCCAGGGTGACAAGCTGCGCTTTACAAGTATCCTGTGATTGATTGATACAGAGCCTTCAATGACACTTCAGAGAGTAGAAGAACCTCATTAACATTCTTAACTATAGCTTTATAGCCCGCCACATAGCGGGCTATACTGGCTATTAAAGGCCTGCTTCAGCGTTAAAGGCCCGAGCCGAAGGCGAGGGCCATTAACAAGGGAGCAGGACTTTAATAGCCGGTATAGCCCAGCTACGAAGGGCTATAAGGCTATTAGAACATTCTGCCACTAGAGAGCAGAATGTTCTAACAAATAAAACAAAGGCACCTCGAAGCCCGAGGGGATTGAAATGCCCTCGAGCTCCCAGACGCCTTTGTCAAAACATTGGAATGTTGCTCTGCGGGCCTTTACTGGCCCGTAGAAGCACGGAGCACTCCATTGTCTTCTATGGAGTGCGCCACATTCCAATGTTCTATTTTTCAGAATATGGTCCACCCTCCCGCCAGTGCTGCTAACACCCCAACTTTCTACTCTTCCAATACTGGCATCCCGCCCAATGCATATTTTTTATAGTGCTTGTCAGCGGCGACTGGTGTTCATGGGCAAAAGGGGCATTGCCCTGGCACCCACCAGGGAGAGGCAAGAACGGGGGAATAAATACAGAGCAGCTTAAAATAAATCGTTGCTCTGAGACCATGTGCTGAATCTCTTGGGTGAACTCTACTGAACTTTGCAGATGTCCTACTGTGCAAGCACCAGCCAGGCGAGATTTTCTTCAACCTGCAGACAAAAGCTACAGCAGTGACATCACAGGTGAGGGACTAATGAATTAGAAAGCAAGTGCTCAGGTTGCTTTTGGGGCGCATAAACAGAGGCCCTGGGAGGAGGTACAAAACTCCATCCACTTCAATGGCTGGGGGGGGAGCAGGTCAATGAGACAAGGAGGGAGTAGGTGGCTACAATTTGTTGATCACTACAGAGGTGCAGAGTGCAGGGAACTGCTGTCATGACAGTAACTCATGTTTAGTACTGCATTTGGTTTCACTTTGATAAAAAGTTATGGAGCTGAGCAGGACAGAGTGCTCCTTGTCTCGACTGTAGAGGCCCAAGAGAGGGAAGGAACCAGCTGCGGACAACAATTGCACTAGTGGCCCAAGAGGTAAGTGTGCAGTTAAGCTTTTGCCTGCATCAGGGGCATTGTCAAACACCCCCCCTCCCCATCAGCAGCTAGGGTGGGGTGGGGTTCTTGATGGACCTCTTCTGTCTGCAGCTCGGCAGTCAAAGACTCATAATTAACTTGGGAGAGTGAGTGAGTGAACGGAAGGATGGGTGGATGGATGAAATGGTGGATGGAAGAATGAGTGAAAGGTTGGATGGAAGAATGGAAGAGTGAAAGGCAGGGAGGGTGTATGAGTGAAAGAGAGGGTGGGTGGATGGATGGATGGGTTGATGGCTGATGAAAGAAAGGAAGGATGGATGGTAGAATGAGTGAATGGATGGATGAGTGGAAGGGTGAATTGATGGATGGATAAATAGATGGATAGATGGATGAGTAAGTGAAAGGATGGATGGTTGAGTGAAATGGTAAATGGAGGCATGGATGGGAGGATGGATGGGACAAAGGGTGAATGGGTGTAATGATGGGTGGCTGAGTAAAATGGTAGATAGATGGACGAGCCAAAGAGAGGATGATGGATGGATAGATTGAAAGGATGGACAGATTAGCGAAAGGGTGGATGGAAGAGAAAAAGAGTGGATGGAAGAGCAAAAGGATGGATGGATGATTGAATGAATGGATGAAAGGGGGTGGATAAGTGAAAGGATTGAGTGGATAGATTGGTTTGATGGATAGGTGTCCCTAGACCAGAGGCAGCTCTTTTTTATGGGCTCCACAGCTAAACTACACCCTCCTTGTTTCGTGGTACATGTTTATTGTATCAAGAGTGAATAATTATTCACCTTTGATACAATAAAAATAAAATGCAGACATGCGTTGGGTCCAGAAACAAACTGAGACAGCCAGTGACATTGTTTGATTGCTGACACAGGTGCATGAAGGTGCCTCTGCCATTCCAGCACTGTGAGCATGTATGTGTGCGACTATTTGTGTGAGTTAAAGTGAGAGAGAGTCAGTGAAGGAAAGAGTCAGAGTGAGTGAGACTGAGTGACAGTAAGGACCAGTATGTATGAGAATGAATGTGAGCGAGTTAGGGAGAATGACAGTGAGTGTAAATGAGTGTTACTGTGTGTGGGACTGAGTCACAATAAGACTCAGTAATTCAGAATGAGTGAGAATGTGTGGGACTGAGTGAGACAGAGTGGGCCAGGGTGGAATGAGTGAGACTGTTTGAATTAGTGAGACCAAGTGAGACTGAGTGAGTCAGAGTGAGAGAGTAAACTTAGTGAAAGAAAGTGTGAGAGAACCCTTCAAGAAAAAGCTCTGTGAGATTCGAGCCAAGGTTTACGTCCACCACTTTAAAAGGTCACCGGCCGCCAGTGAAGCTTGTCAGGAAATCTCAGATTCAAGGCCTCCGGATCTCACTGACAAAGACACTCTCCGCTATACTGATCCTACAGAAGGGGGATTCAAAGGCCTGTTTTGTTAAGTTGCTAACTTATTTAAACAAGCATTTGCAATGCAATTGGTCTCGCCTTTGGGACCTTATATGTATTTAGCTATGTAGCACATTAGCCTGGGTGCTGAAACATCTACTGTTCTTTAACATGGAGGAAAAGTAAGCACTAAACTGCTTGACACGGCAGGTATGGGAACACATGGAGAGAAATATTGCCTTTCAGCGGGAAATGGTATAGTCCAAAGCTCTGTTTTAAATATAAAATCAGGGCCTTCGGTGGTCATATCACTGAAAATACAAGATTTGAAAAAAATATTATTTTCTGTGGGTGCTCATGGAAGACAATTTCTATGGACTGGAATCTAGAGAATGCTAAAGTGATTCTGATATTTTACTGACCTCTGCTGGTCATTTTCTATCAGGAAAGTTAAATAGACGCAGTTGCCAGAAAAATTTAAAAAAGAATGTCCCTCAGCAGAAAGCAATTCTGGTATTTTACTGACCTCTACTGGTCGTTTTCTATCAAGACAGTTAAATAGAGGCAATTGAACAGAAAAAAAGTCCCAAAGCGGAAGCAGACAAGTCCTAGGGCTGATCTCCAGAGCCCACAAATTACATACACATATAAGTATATACTAAAGTATATACAAGAGGTCTGGAATGCTCGACCTAAAAAGAAAAAATACATATAGCTTTAAAAATGTATTAATGAATAAAAATAAATGTTATTATTAAAATATAAAGTATAATACATTTATTACTATAAATAATATTTAAAAGTATGTAACAAAATTATTATTTGTAATACCTTAAAAAAAGTAAATAGTAAATGACTTAAAAAAAACACAAAAGAAAAACAATTATGAATTTTAAAAAAAAAGTTCAGATACACTATTCCAATTAGAGTCATATAAATACTGGGCAAAATCTAAATAACGAGAGGACTGGTAATTAAATTTACAACTCTAACCCCAGTCTAACAAAGATTGGGGAAAGTGCATACACTGGGGTAGGGTTTTTTTATTCGATTTAAATCGAATCTAACAAACATTTGGGAAGTGTATACTTTGGGGTGGGGTGCTCAGGGCAAATTTAGGATTTGAAACACGGTTGCAAACACTTATAGTATTTCTTGATACATATTTATTAATTATGCTTGTTTCTCTCTTTTTTTGTCTCTCCTTTTCACTTGTATGTAATGTTCAGCTGCATTTATCGTTTGCTTCTATTTATATATTTTTCTTTATGTGACATATATATGTACATGAATGGAATACCTGTAACTCTGTAACTAATAATATTTAAACAGCCTTGAAAAAGCTCAAGGCCTGCGTGCCTTTGAGGGGCAAAACATGTGTTAGCTGGTCTAAGTTCTCTGCTGCCTCACAATTGTTTTCAACTGCATTAAAATAAACGTATGTGACAATTAATACATGATCTCTGACCGCTGTTTTACTTAAGAAAAGCAAACGGCATACTTATTATTATTATTGAGAATTGCTTATTTTACCTTACATAAATATATTTCATAGTTGTGGGAATAGGGGTATTGCCCTAAAAGGGTAAGCAATCAGTACTGCCAATGAGCCAATACTAGTCAGCATAACTCCAGAACCAATGCCCCCCTTCATTGATAACATTAGTTAAGTGCTCTTTACGATTGCAATAGTGAATGGTGGTGTATGCACTCTTGCTTGCGAGAGATATTGTGTACAAGGGGCTTGCAGCCCTCTCATTGCTTAGCATTTGTTGGCTACATTTTCACTCTTATTTGTTGTCTTTTCATTTTCCAGTACGTGCTGGCTTCACTTCCTCTTCTTTCAGTTGGAGCATGGACCACGTACTGATTGCTTCAGCTTGATTGCGCTATGATTCAGGTACTACTTTTATTGTTTCTTCTTCCTTCTCATCCTTGTTAAACCTCTTGCCATTTGTAGCTATGTTTTACAAGGCCACACACACTTCAAAGAAACCCTTTTATCCGTTGAAATGGATGTTTATTGTGACAACAGCTGTTATCTGCTTCCAAATATATTTTCATGAACATGGGCACAATGCTTTCTTTATGTGATAGTATTTTTGCCAAATGACATATGTTTATCTTTTTAACGAATAGGGAGAATAACTGATTTGTTTAGACTCACAGGGGTTTTGTGACAAGACCCAGCAAGCATTGGCAACCCCAATAGGTCTCATCATGGCGGCTATTGGCCATGCCATTACCTTTTGTTCCTGCTGTACAGCACTGGCATTGCTGACTTTAGGAATGATTTGCAGCCTTGCTGTATAACAGCATGGGTGCTGTGGAGCATTGCTAAAAATATTAATAAAAAAAGGACTGTGATGCAGCCAGCGCTATGCCATTTATTTTTTCAAAGCACATTAGCCCTGGCTGCATGTTGGTGTATTTTAACATTACTTTTAGCCAAGTTGCAAATTACCCGCTCTGCGGTACAGCAGGCTACAAAACATCCCCCAAGCCAGTAGCTCTCATAGGCAAGACTTATTAGCCTTGTTTATTCTAGGGGTCGCAGGTAAATTGATGATAAAAAAAGATGGTAAAAACCTCCTAGCATCATCTGCTTCAAATGCATGTGATGTGAGCTTGCCTCATACACGCGTGTGTTCCATCCAATGACAGAGCCACATTAGTTGGCAGCAGTGCTACACTACTGCCTGAAAAGCGGGCATCTCATGGCACCATGAAAGACTTCTGTTTCCCAGTGCCGACATCCAAGTCCTTACACAGGAAACATTAGCAAGAACTAGGGATGTTTTGGAGCTTGGCTAGTGTAGAAAAAGAAAGTCTAGACATGTCCATGTGTTTAGTTCTGTTTAGGCTTCTGGCAATCTGTGGCTGATCTCTGCGGCCATTTCTGATGTTATAACTTTGGGGTTCACTCTGCGATCTGCTCCTGCCTGGTCCCTCCTTAGTAGTTGGGTGTCAATGGCACAAGTCACAGGTAAAGTCGCAAATGTGCACCCGCATGTCTCTGACCGCACATGGGTGTAGATTAGAAACTTTCTAATCCGCAAATTCTTTTCAGGGTACATCTGGAGATCTAAGTCTACCACAGATTTTTGACATTCTCCTGGAAAAACTTTGAGAAGTAAATTTTAATGCGAAAATACACATGCATATTTGTGTATTAGAAAATTGTTTGTGACTGTGCAGATGCTCCTGGTAATTATTTGAGTTCGACGAGGAAAATCTGTTTATCTTGAGAAGAATCTATTGCCTTAAACCCTTCGTAATTTAAGGAGCGCTCCCCTCTCCTTTAAACCCTGTAAAGGGCAGGAGTAAATTACAAACCTTTACCTGAGCGAGAGGGGGTCAGAGACGAGCTTGTGAATACCCACAAACATGTATGTTGCTGCCCCTAATCCCCACTACCACCCACTACCCATCCCTGCTCATACATTTACTCACACAAACATCTACGTGTGAGTAAACCCTTTGTGTAGGCCTGTTCACGGCCGCATCTTGGAGCACTCTGACATTACTCTTTGAAGTAGTCCCAAATCATCTAAAATGGGGATATTCATGGGATATTCCAGAAATATTCACACACAATTATTGCAAATTGAATAGACCGCGCCTTCTTTGCACTTTTAGGAATAGGGAGTTGGATGTTTTGGGGTCAATTCACAGATGCTGTAAGTGGACGTAAGTACTACAGGAGTACGTTTTAGATCCTCCAAAATGCCTTTTGTAAATAGGCCCGTAGTGTTCAAAATCAACTTTTCCGTGTTCGAAAAGTGGTATTGCGCTTGCAAATAAGGCTATGTGCAGGAGTAAGTGTGACTTCCATATGTAGACAGCTTTGTGAATGGAGCTTAACACGTCTGTGCGTTCCCCCGGCCAGGCTTTGGCTTTCCCTGCACACATGCTTCCTTTCAAGGCCAAAGCTCTGGATTTCTACCTCCAGATGGCTCTGGATTAGGAACAACCCCTGTGCAATGCCCTTCCTTTAACACTACGGAAGCAGGTCATAAACTGGTTCTATAGTTCTTAAGATTCCATATCTCTTTACCAATGAATGATGCGCTCGTCTGTAGCCATTCACCATCGCCCCTAAATGTGGGCACCCTGGGAGCCTAGGCGCGGATGGCTGTGTACCATCACCATTTGAACCTTTGACACACAGGATGATTGCATCCTAAATCTCCTCCATTAATCTGCTGCGGTCCCTTCTGCAGGGCTGCCTCGTCCCATTTATCACAATACTGTAAATTACTTTGGGTGGGGGGGCCAGGCTGGATAAATGGCAATTTCAACCTTCTAACGGGGGCAGATGACAACTCATTTTAAGGCAGTGCTGATATAAATTTCCTTCACTTAAGACAACACTGGAAAAAAACTGCATGTAAGGAAGGTATATCGATGAGAAAGTGAGCTCTCTAGGGTTTCTTTCATAATTCAAGGGATTGCTGGTTATTTCAGAAGGCATAAATTCACAGCCAGTGGTTAATTTGAGCCGGTGGTTTCTGGTGCTCAGAACTGGAACTTAATTGACAACACTGGTGTTTGTGACACTCTGCCATAATGTGGAGCTCTCTGGCTAATTTAGAGATGACCACAACAACAGGTAATTATTAATTCAATATACATAAAAAATTATTATTGCCTGCCACCCAAGCCATTCTCATCGCTTTGGAGGCCGGAAATAGTCTGAATTGTCACACTTGCAGTAGTATGATGGGTAGTAGTTCTGTTGTTATTATCATTGGCAGCATGGGGGAATGTGTGGTGCAAGCTGCAGTGGCCTCCTGAGGAGAGCCCTGGCACTTAATAAATTAAGCACTGGTCACAGGGCCATATTTATGAAAAAGTGGCGAGTGCAGAGAAGGAAGTCACCTTGCAGCGGTGCGTCACTGGGAAAAGGAATTAATGTGTCATATTTAAAGCAATACAGCACATTCCTGTCCTTTCCCCTGCGCTGGCGCACAATAGGCTGCCCAACTCCAATGCAGGCCCCCTTGCACCATGGTGCACGGGTGCCTGCATTGCATGCAGGATTGTTTTTGTTTAGGAAGGGGTACCTTCCTACACAAAAATAATCCTGAGAGTCTTTCCCTCTTTCTATGGGTGCTGCATGATGCAGAGGGAGGCATATCTTTTTGGAGCATTCCCAGGTTTACCTGTTCTTGTAAATCTGGGAATACGTCACAATCCATGGATGTTGCGTGGGAACACCCAAGCAACACCCAACGAAATGCCTCCCTAGCTCAGAGTAATGCAGTGCAGTGATTTACGCTGTGTTACATTAATCGAGATTTATGAAGCCACGCAGGGCTACCTTGCATGGCTTCATAAATCTCATTTTTCATTTGCACTTGCATCTCTCTTGCACCTAATTGCAGGCAGATATTTTCAAATATTGCAGCCCCACCTTCCCCCACTCTCCGCATTGGAAGAGGTCACCAGGGCTTATGCTGCCCTGGCAGTCTGGGGGGCACCTACAAGTGCTTAAATGACCCCTTAAACTGAAAATGGCTGCCACAGTCTTCAGTACGTTTTGATTGAGGATGAAAATAAGTTTGGGGATGGGCATGCATGCAAAGAGTTAGCAGTTAGGTCTCGCATGGCGTTAGCAGCGCACATGCGCTGCTCTCACCATGCGAGGGCCTTTTGGAATCAATACCCTTTTGGGGAAAACAATAAGCCCCACCCTTGTTTAAAATTGGCTCACATCACCGTTTATGTTAAACGCTGGCGCGTGATTGAAAACCGGGCTTTGGGGTTACCGCCTTGTCTACTTTTACAACGGCCATCTGGACAGGCCGACACCATCTTTGTTTCGCCTTACGTAGGAGGGTGTGCTGGTAGCTTGCTCCTCCCTTTCCTTCCCCCCATCCCAAATCAAACTTCCCATAGTTGCACTCTTCATTTCCACGCTGGGCATCCAAAGGCGGAGGGCAAAGTTAGCCGCACCGTAAGTTTTATTTAAAACTCATGTTGTTTTACTTGCAAATGCTTCTATTGTACAGTTGTTTTCTGGCAGTCTTCACAGCCCTCAGATGTTCATGTCAATTGCCTTCGTTAAGGGCCACTGCACCCGTCCGTATGAGCGTAGCCTTGAATGGGAACCGAAACCACTAACAGTGGGGTTCACTCGGTGCACACAGGCAGTCAGGGGTACATGCGGGGCAGAGAAGGTGGAAAGCCAGTGCTGGCTGCTTCGTGTTTATTTACAAAGTGGGAAATATATTTACGGAATCTGCTCGTTTAAATCCATTGGCTAAAAGTCCCTTGTTGTAGCAGTTAGAGGCCGGAGGGCATTGATGTGTAGTTCTCAGCGGAGCTGCTTGCATCTGAATCCGGCTACTTCATGGCAGATGGAGATTCAGTTGTTTTGTTCGCACTCCCCCTGTCGTGCTTTTATTTGAGATGGTTTCCCTGCATTTATTCTCATGTTCTCTTCTTACCCCATGGCCTGTTTGCCGGGCACACGCATTGCAGTAATGCTGTTCGTTTTCTGATGTTAATTATTCTGTTTCTCCTAGCTGCCGTGATAGTGACTTTTATCATGCCCCGTCTTTACAGCCATCACCAGCAACTATAAATAAATTTGTAGTTTCACCTTTTCCATGACAGGTTTGGATATACAAGTCCCAGCATGCTTCTTGTTGGCTGAATGACCAGGCGAGGGCTACGAGTTGTCGCCAGGACGACTGGTAGTCATGGTACAGGTACTTACTTGCACTGCCTTCCTTATACGACTGCCCAATCTCCATCCACATTGTACCTGTGAGCTCTTAGCAAAGTATAACAGCAAATTGTAAGGCCGCTGCTCGCCTTTGCATTAGTACATTTAGACACGATGTGTCCTTTCTGCCGGACCAGAAACAACTTTCAAGTTTTCCAAGTCCACATTTACGCCCCTCCATCAATACCTTTTTATTTATTAGCTGAAATTCTGATGTGCACCTGTTTTTTTTTCAAACAGAACTACAAATACCAGAATGCCTATAAAAAACGTCTTTGGACGACATTAGATATTAAAGCACGGACCCGGGAAACCTGGGCGCGCTTTAGACCCAATAATCACGCGGGGAAAGAGAGACCGGGCTGTCAGAAACTTGTATCCGCCGATATACAACTGTAAAAATATCTCATGAATAATTGGGACTTTGGGACCCGGACCTACAGTTCGGTACCGCCTTACTGATGGCAAAGAACCTCCGCATTGTAGATTGATTTTTTAAAGGATGCAAACCCTCACTAGCTGCCATGCTTAATCTACTGCGGACCTGTACTGCCAGACATGGAGTCACACATGGAGTTCGCCTCTTTTTTTAATTTTTTTTTATTATTTAATTAGATTTATTTTTTAAAGGATGCAAACCCTCACTAGCTGCCATGCTTAATCTACTGCTGAGCTGTACTGCCAGACATGGAGTCACACATGGAGTTTGACTCTTTTTTAAAAATTATTATTAAATTTAGAGTGCGGAGGTCGTCTGCAAGGCAGTATCTACCTATAGAGAGTTGCAGAGCCATTCTATGCAAAGGCCATATGGTCAGTTGTCTATGGCACACGCTGCTGGGTGTGTCACTCAACAACCTGTGTTACTTGTCTAGGGTGGCCACCTACCATGGATGCACATTCTGGGCAATGGCTATGAAAAACAAGCATTTGCAATGCAATAGGTCTCACATTTATGCAAATTTAAGCTATTGGCCTTGTAAATGACAATGCGTTTTATTTATGTTTCAAAAACCAAAATATAAATAAAAAACATTTTCATTTACAATGCCAATAGCTGAAACTCGCGTAAATGCGAGATCTGTTGCATTGCAAATTCTTGTTAATTTTCTTGCCAAGGAATGCATGGACAGCATTTTAAATGTTATCCTGGCCTGAACTATAAAATCTCTTCGTTTAAGGATTGTAATGTGGCACATGGTCACGTTTTCTACTGTAGGAGGGACTCTATTCTATGGCCAGCATTCCTTGCCAGAAAATGGCAGAGCACCCAGGCTCAGGGCTTTAAGTGGGATGAAAAAATTGTGGGGTCTCTCAAAGGGGCGTGGCCAATTTAATTAAGGGCGTGGCTTAAAAACACTAAACTGAAAATCTGTGCTTTGCATGGTGTGCCGCCTGTTATTTGGCTGCTTCTGTCCTTGCACCAGATATATAATACAACAAGTAACATTACACCTACAGCAAGCCAGAGCTATCGGCTTTGTCAATGGCTGTTAGGTGCATAAGATAAATAAGCAAACACAAGGAAATGATGGCCGGAGCACTGAAACTTTTCAGACACCCCCAGTCACAGATCTGGGTTTAATCCATCATTGTTCTTCAGCCCACTACGCCACCCCAGTTCAGACCCAGCCATATGCAAATCAGTCTTGACCCTGTGCCTCATGGGAACATTTCAGCCCAAACTGCCAAGCCATGTCTTCCCTGGACAGGAAACAAGCAACCTGGGACAGGTTTCGGGGTACAGATAAATAAGCAACAACTACGGCTTTGTTGTACAGAATATTGAAAATGCTTCAGTTTTGAAGTGATGAAACTGTGAAAGAACTACGAGTCTCTTTGAAGTTACATCAAAGGCAGTGGAGGGCGGCCCTGCTGCAGAGTTAAGATTTATTTTTTTAACCGAGGGTGAGGGCGAAAACGGAGAGCCTGATAGGGTCCCGTCTCAGCACCTGCTTTTTTTTAACTGCCGGTGCTCAGCACCGGCAGGACCCGGCTCACTTAAAGCCATGCCCAGGCTACTCCGGCATTATGTGATTCATTCTCTGCTCATTCCATGTTGGGAAGCAGCACCGGGAAACTGGTTCATGCCACTCATCCAGCCTACACTTGCTGCTGAGGCTTGGTCCCTCACTACTCAACAGTGGGGGTTGGGGGAGACTGGCAGATATCCTCAACAAGGCTAACCAAAGGCCTCTGCACTTAAAAATTTTGTTTTCATAAAAACCTTAAACAAATAAAACCCTGCATCAGCTACCTGGCGAGAGCCCGTAGGTGAGCAAGCCCATAAAGGACTGGTCCAGGCGCAGCTACAGGCCTAGTTCTGCCTTAGGCTCTGTCCCAAGGGACTGTGGGAGGATTCACAGCCGAGCCCAAAATCCAGGATACAGTATGACATCATCCCGCCCCACCATAGTGACGTTTTGAGTTTAGGAAAGGAAACCTGTTCCAAAGAACAGTTGGAAAGTGTTCCACCCCTGGATCAGACAGTAAACCCCCAAAAATGCGGCCTTCCAAGCATGAATAGTAAACCCAGGGACCTGGGTGTCAATCAAATCTGAACAAATGTGCTTTTCCTTGAACTTCTTCCACTAGAATTGAACTTTACTGACTATGGTAAGAGGCGGTGCAATGACGTCATCATCTGAATATGGGGCACGTAGACAGGAAACACCAACCTCAACAAAAGGATTGTAAAATTCGGTGTGTTTGCTTGTTCCTAAACCTTTACACTTGAAGTCGTAGTACATTTCCCCTTCCACCCCCTACCTTGTTGAGGATGACTGCAGGGGTCGTGGGAAAGAAAGTGTCAGGGAAACTGAGGCACAACTAGAGAAAGACAAACAACCACCAAACTGTCAAGCCATGACTCTGGCTGCAAACCCCACATCTCCCAACCGTGGAGTTTAGGCAAGGCCTCCAGGGAGTCTCACATGAAAACCATCAAACAAACAACTGCATCTCAAAGGAATTCTTCGAGATTGCTTTTTACGCGCTTTCTTTCTTTCTTGATTTCTTCCAATACAGCAAAGGCAGCGTCTATTTGGAGAAAAATATACATTTTACCTAATGTGAACCCCGCAGTCTTTCAGGGTATTATCAAACGTTTGCTCAAGTACATCTGTGCTGTTGAAAGGACCGAGATACATCAGAGGATTGAATAATTGTGTTGCCCTCGAAGGTCAACACTTTCTTCCTGGAAGCACAATGCGAGGTGTTCTTCTTTTGTGAGTCAGCACAAGCTGTACCCTTAACTGTATTAGTGTAACCAGGGTTTTGTCACCTTTTGTAGTTCCTGAGCCCAGAGAAAAAGAAATGTCATACCCTCACGGACAATTGTTTTTCCCACCCTTCCCGAGGACAATTTTCTTAGTTTTGTGAGTTCTTTTCAACTCTTAAATGCTGTACCACAGAGTCCCACCCAGATCCTGCAGACATGAGGGTAATTGCTCAAGGTGGTAATCATGAGGCAAACTTTTAGGGGCACATTTGCTAATAATCCACGCAAAACCGTGCACTAAGCGACCTTGCGGCACTGCATTGTATTTTTACAAATATATGGAGCAAAGCTGTTCTCTCCTTGCACTGGCACACTGTGGGGCATATTATCAAGAAACGGCGTTAAAATTATTGCCGCTTTAGTGGCAGAAAACTGCCTCTAAAGCGGTGATAATGGGCTTGATAATATGCCCTTGTGAATTCCCATAGAAGCCCATGTTCTGGTGTCAACATGGGCTTCTATTGGAATTCTCAAGGGCATATTATCAAGCACATTATCGCCGCTTTAGCGGCAGTTTTCTGCCGCTAAAGCGGCGATAATTTTAACGCCGTGCTTGATAATATGCCCCTCAGTGCTGCCGAGCGCCAACACAGACACCCTTGCACCATAGTGCCAGGGAGCCTGCGTTACAGGCAGAATTGTTCTTGTGCAGGAAGGAAAACCTGCCTGCACAAAAACAATTGTTAGAGGCATATTCCTCTTTTTGTGTGTGCAGCACACATGGAAAGAGGAAGTACAGAGGAAAGATAAAGATATTTCTCAGCGTACGTCTGTCATATAGGCACAATATTTTGGCGCAAACCCAAGTTTGTAATTCTTTCTAAATCTGGCTTTGCATCAAAATACAGGATTGGATGCATGAGAGCGTCCATGCTTCACCCATGTAATGCCTACCAGACGCAAAGTAATGCAAGGCAGCGCTACTAAGGATGAGCTACAAAAGTAACCCACGCAGACTGAAAATCATAGTAAAACTGAGCCTTAAAGCTAGTTTGGTGTGCCTCCACTTTGTTGATTTACCAGGTTTGGGGGCATTTAGAGATGCTCTTTCTAGATAAACCTCTTTAAATAGGGGATTTGAAGAAAAAGAAGCAGTCACGTTAAATTGAAACATAAACAATCTTTACTGGACACTCCATGCCACTGCTTAAATGAGAACCACTTTAAACAATGCATGTGGAAAATGTTCAATTGAGGAAACCTTTGGGAAAAGGTTCATGACGCAGGTACATGCAGCTCCTGCCATGAGACCCTCGAGGCACTTCAGAGCCCTATCTGACCATTTATATTTCTACAGAGATGAGGGGAAGCCTGGGTTGGCTCTGTAGTAAATGCAGTCAGAGAAATAAATATACATTTAGGCATTCAAAAACGTGCACAATGTGATTTATTGTGGTCTTGCCTCAACACAGTTGCTTTGGGGTTATTAAAACTCTTGCAAGCCCAGGGGCCTGTGGCCCTTCTGTTCCACCATCATCCTTGGTCACTCAGGGTTAATCCCAAAGCCTTGTGTCCCGGCAGCGCAATGAGCCTGGTGCCAGTTTGGACCTCATCCTCGTGGAGGTTGGGGCGGGTTATCTTGACCAGTCCATCCAAATGTTGACTATCAGCCTCACCACTCTGGCCAGCAGGTGCAGGACACAGGCACATCCGGCAACAGAAGCTCCATACAGGTGGGCGGCTTTGACCATTGGCACGGCCTTGCTCCAGTGGGGATTAACCACTTGTTTAACTTCATTCTTTGCTCTCTTGAGAGACTGTTACATTGGACTCTGTTCGTGTCCATTTCCAGCCACTTCAGCTCTCCTGTTGGAACATTTCTGCCCCCCACTCATCCTCTCCTTGCTAACAGTCCCGGCTGTAATGTCTTCTTGGAAAGAATATGACTGCACACGTGGGTCAGCGGTCAAGCTGACTCTGACAGGAACTGGATGGCAGGAGATTCCTGTGAGGGGACAGGACTCAGAGTACTGGGTCTCTCTAAAGGAAAAAGAGGGAGAGGACGTGTGGCGAGTCGCTTCACTAGAGGAAGCCAGTTGTAATAGATAGGCGATTGGGTAAAGATAAGTGACTAGCCTTCTGCCTGACTCCGCCCTTCGACCAGAGCGCTCCACCGGTCAACGCTCCAAGGATTGAACCGAAAGCATAATACTGGCGATGAGGACCTAAAACGTAACAACGACCCGTGGCACTCGGGTGGTGCTGCCCCGGTAGTCCAGGGAGCGTGCCAGCATGATTTTCCAATCTCCAGATTAGGCATGTGGTAGAAATTTGCATCAGCTGCAGAAGCCACAAACCTCCTTGCCGAGTGTTTGTGGCAGCCACAGCGGCAGCACCCCCTACACCTCTAGTTTCAGCCCACGGAACCTGTGACCGCCCTCAGGCACCACAGGGCAGGGATGACTTTACTCATGCCAGAGGTTCAGGGCCCAGCATCTCGCCCAGACCTCGTAAGCTTCTCCCCCAATCAAAACGTGCTAACTCTAAATCCATCTATGATGGTGGCCTTCTCAGCCAATCAAAAGTCTGAATCCTGGCACTCCGAGTGGACCCTGACTGGCACCTGTGACACTAGGGTGCATTCCCAGAGCCCTGAGTGTCACTGAAAGTTGCCATTTCGAACTGAGTATTGTTTTCGACCATCAAATCGCAATTGTAGGTAGGTTCTCCACTACAACTCAAGCATTAGTGCAGGAGGTTCAGTGATGCTGGAGTTCAAGGTTGTGAGGGCCCCACTGCACCCCTATTATGGCCGTCTTTTACTGCCCAACTGGGGTGAAGGAGGGTCCGAGGTACTTGCTTGCATAAGATCCAATGGCACCCTTGCCGCTTATGGTTTTAACACTTCTTTTTAGGACTCACAGAGATGGATATAAAATAGCTATTGTATATTCAAAAGAGAACAATTTTCAAATTTAAGAAATACACACGTCTGTCTAGCTGTATATCCATTTTAGTGGTATCAGAAAAATGTATTTTAAAGCACTGTGTATTGCGTGTGGCCACCACTATTGAATCGAAACAAAATTCGTCAGATATAAAGTGACCCGCTCCTATCCACCAATCCAGGATCCATCGCGAAATATCAAATGATTGTGTCTTAAATCAAACTTGTCAAGCCCGGGGTACGTTTTTATTCCGCCTTGCTGCACATAAATGGAATTTATTTCTCCTTCAAATCGGTAAAATAGAAAAACATTTACATTTCAAAAATATGCTAAAACCTGTTCTCCACTTAATTTACCTGTCTCTCAAATATACTGTTTTAATCTGACTCCCTGGGTACTACGATGCCATTAGTCAAACAGAAATGAATTAATATACCTCATGAATACATACCTGCCAATTTGAACAAAAATCTCACCGTGTGGGCAGGGGGGCGGGGCCTTGGTGGGGGCAGGTTCTTGCGCTGAGAAGGCTCTGAGAGGCACTTTTGCCCCCACCTAGGCTCCCAAGCTCCCTACTCCAAAAACAAAAACAGAAAAAGCTTGCTACAGCTGGTGCGGCTGGGCTGGGGAGGTTTCACACCCCTTACTGGATGTCGGCAGTTCAAAGCATTGAAGATGACCTCGTCATCCGCTATTGACAGTGGTTTTCAGCTCGTTTTCCCTGTCACCGTGTGATATCTACTTCTCACCAGGTGGCCGTGTGATGGGAGCTGATATAGTGTGTCACACGGAGGCACCGTGTGAGTTGGCAGGTCTGTGAGTATGCCTTGTCTCATTCTACTTGTGTTCTCTAATGCGGCTCCAGGCCTGCATTTGTCCAAGTGTGAGATCATTGCTGTAACTGTGTGAGGACTCCACGGGCGCGTGCATGGTGACTCCCTACCCCTGTGTTAGTCCACCCCTCAGCTTGGAGTTGTACCAGGTACAGCCGCCGTGATGTCTAGGCCTACCACAATATGCCCATGAGGGACACCTTATGCCAGGACCTCTATAATACCCCCAGTAGTTCAAGGAGGGTGCTGATAATGCCTAGAATGCCTACAGGATGTCAGGGAGTGCCACCTAGATTACTTACCTACATCTCCCTCAGTTTACTCTCATCTTAGTCTCCCACAGCCCTCTCATGCCCACCTTTCTCTAACTTGAACACCTCCATTTTTCCAGCTTCTCTCTCATCTGAGTCCTCTCTCTCTCTCTCTGTCCAACCTCTATCTGCTTGTGTCCATCTTGTCACCATCAAACTCCTGTTTTCTTCCCTAAGTGTCCTTGCCTTTCTTTGTATACTTCTCATTGCTCTGCTTTCTCAGTCTTTCTTCCTTCTTCTTTTACTTTATTTCCCTTCTCAATGGCCTCACCCGTCTCTTTCCTCTTTCATTCTGTCTTCCCACTCCTGTTGCCATGGACCCTTTTCACCTCTTTGATTGCCCATATGTCTTTCTTGACTTCGTTTCTGATCTAGTATGTTTTCTGTCTTATTCCCCCTTCTATGTCTTACCTTTGTGCTTTTGCTACCTTTATTCATATTTTTTTTCTAGACTGACGTCTTACCTCTGTATTCCTTTCCTTTCCTTCTCTTTGCTTTCTTTCATCTGACTCTTCCATTCTTTCTTTTTGCCTTTCCCACATATTGCCTCATTTTCTTTCTTCTCACTCACCTTACCTTCTTATTCTTTCTTAGCAGCCTTCATTTCTCTCTAGCCTTTCTTTCTATCATCCTTTCACTCCTTTACCTTAATATCTTTTCTTCCTTCTCAGTCTTTCCTTTTCGTTATTCCTCTTTCCCCTTTCCTACCTATTGTTTTTCTTTCCCTTCCCTTAAATTCCTCTCAGTTTCTTTCTTTCACCTACTTCTTTTAAGGTCTCGCCTGACCCAACGCATGCGCTGGTCTGGCGAGACTTCTTGAGAGGGCTCCAAAAAGTGCTACCAGGCCAGCCTAGAGCTACAGTGCATGTGCGCGGGCGCGTGCATGTTTGATTGTGATCACTTTCGCGGCCGCACGGCCGCTTGGCATAGCCAATAGGTCTCGCTTTTGGGACCTTATAAGTATTTAGTTATGCAACTGTTGCATGGCTAAACACTTATAAGGTCCCAAAGGCGAGACCTATTGGCTATGCCAATGCTTGTTTAAATCTTCTGCCCAACCCCTTTCATATTTTCCATAATTGTATCGTTGCCTTCATTGTTTTTCTTTTTCTCCTGTCTCTTGCTCTATATTTATCACCATTTGATTTTCACAAATTGTTCTTTGATTTTTTTTAATAGTTTCTCGTCACTGTCTTTGCTTCTTTGTGACCTCTGACCCCACATCTTATTTATGTGATGCTGTTGTTTTATAGGTGTTATGTATCACTGACGGCTTCTGGCTGGAGACTTGTGACAGATCAGAGTTGATCAGGCTAATAAACATACAATCTTTAGGGGTAGGATGCCCAGTAGCAACCCCGAAAGCAGTAGCGGGGGGCGGAGGGGGGTGGTGTCTTAATGCTGTAGAAGTGTCTTTGTGCCAATGCCCTTTTTCCTATTCCTAGGATGGCTGTCCAATGCCACAATGACATCCTGTGTGCTTGAATTCCCAAGGGTCTGTTTCAAGGTGCACCCTCTCGTATAACATATGTGCCCTTATGTATCAGTTCCTGAGTGCACATGTTGCCCTCACTCAGTTTTCTGGTCTTCTGCTCCCAGAGTGCATGTGGTTGTCTTCCTATTCCAATGTTGGTGTCAGTCTCCCTCTGTCCAATGTTTTATTTTCCTGCAATATCCAAATAGTGCAATTCTGCATTAATGTGGGGATACCAGCAGACCAGGGTCTGTGAGAGGGTATGCTGTGTCCCATGGTCCATGTCCCGCAGAGTCTGTGTCAGCCATGCAAACATTTGGAAAGAGGAAAGAGGGAGGTTTAAAAAACACAAATCGAGGGAATGTATTTTCTCCATTGCATTCAAGTGGAGGCAATTTTAGGCAGGAGTAAGCTGACATAAAACCTTTTTGGGATTTATAAATTAGGGTTCTCTCCAAGATCAGGTGCATGGGCAGGTATGCTGTGTCCCAGTGCTCCTTAATTGAGTTGATAAAGTCCCTTCATAAATGTTGATAGAATCTCCAGCCAGTAGGGATGTTGTGTGTGTGGGGTGGAGGGGGGAGGCTGGATTTACTGAAATGACCAGTTCTTACATGTAGTTAGTTTCAGATCCCAAATGTATTGAGGCAAAGCAAGAGGATGGATGCGACGTCTCCAGGTGGGCTTCCAACTGATGCTCTGCCTCCTCCACGCTCAGCTTCTATGATGACCTATTGATGAATGCATTCCAGCCACCACACACGTCACTGCCTTTGCAAACAACTGAAGTTTATGCAACAATAATCAACAAACAAATAAAATAAAACAATAAAAAAGATGTTAAATACTAGCAGTTGAATATGAGGATTCACGAAATAGTGTGGATTACCACTAATAAAAAGCTGGTAACGTAGTGATACTATATATTGACATAATGAGAAACCTAGCTTATAAATGACCAAAAATGCAAATACTAGTTCATTAAATACTGTGGTGGATGACACACACAATTACTAAGGCGTGATGCATCACTCATCACAATGCAGACACATAGAGCTGAAGTTGAGGTATTCCGAGAAGAAGATCTTTCTACATCGTGATTTTGAGGTGAAGACACAGTTTGCATCTTGGCAACACATGGGGCATATTCTCAAGGAGCTATCGCCGAGTTAACGGCACTTTATCGCAGCCAAAGTCGCTATAAATGTATCACCCCATTCACAAGCTGGGGCTAACAGCCCATAGCACCAGTTTACCTGCGATAGCAGCCGCAAAAAACATTGCCACAGATGACCCCAGCAACAATCGCTAATGAGATGCAGAGTAGGCGTTCCCGAGCAAAAAGCCGTGACAACACCACTCCACAACATTCTCAACGACTAGCCAGATCGGCGAAAAGACCACGAAACATGCGATAAGGCGCGTTAGCAGCAGAAAATTAACACCTGCTCCGACCTGGTGTAAAGTCGGACGGCAGCCTGCACCACAAAAGGGAGCCTAGCCCAGAGCCACACCTGAAGAACAACAGATGCCATGGAGCCACTGAACATGCGTGCCGGACACCCAAGAGGGCCCCAAACACCCACCACCACCCCCCGAACCACCCCGGACACCCACCGACCCCCCCCGGACCAACACTGAGGAAGCGCAGACAAAGACAGCGACCCTCTGAAAATGCACCAACCTCACAGACCCAACACCAGAGAATGTCATTGCCTACTATATGCTCAAAGGGACAACCCTCCTCCGCAACCTGACCACCATTGCCCACAAGCTGATGGTACCAACACAACAGACAACCAACATCCCACTGAGGACAAAGCTGATAGTCGTGCTGCACGTGTTGGCCTCTGGTACCCTCCAACCAACATCCACCTGAGACGGAGGAGTCACACCAGGCCAATACAAGTCCCCCACAACGGTCATGGATGACACTATCAGTTTGGTACCCCACTATCTATACTTCACACACACTGCGCAGAAACAGCCGGAGACCAAGCAAGGTGTGTATGCCACAGCTGGCTTCCCGCACGTGTCAGGGGGCAATTGACTATACACATGTTCTACTAGTGGCCCCTGGCAACACTACACACAATAAGCACAACAGAAAGTGCACGTATCCCACAAATGTGTAGGCAATAGTGGACCACCATGGAATTTACCGCCAAGACCTCCGCCAACCACCCAGACAGTGTGCATAATACATGCACCTCCCGACAGTCCATCATCAACCTGCGCCACCAGGATGGCACCCACGGAAATGCACTGCCTGTTGGCCAATACCAAATGCACACACGACACAGGAAATGGACAGGTCACAAGCTCACATACAACATGCACACCCACCAGACACGACAGTACAACTCACTGTGGGAAGCTGGGCCAGCCATGCACATGAGCCATCAACGGCATGGCACCTTCGACACACAATAGAAGAATGTCGGCTGAGGTGGGGACCAGGCAATTGCGAAGGAGGCAAGGGACCAATGAATGAGAATGTACACAATGCCAAGTGTGCCGTGGATGTGCTGGCCAGACTGCAGTATGCAGACCACACACATATCCATGTCGACACACACCGCTGGTGTTTGGAGTGTAGTGGACAGTGGACGCAAACATGTCACCCCAGCCAGTGGAGAAGATCGTGGAAATGTAGCTTGTGACGTCCCCCCCGTAAGCGTGACTCGAGTGGGCTGGCCCGGCGTACGCCAGGCCAGCGTAGGGGTGTGAATAAAAGGCACGTAACTCTGGGTGTGGTCCTCTTCCGGAATGGCCAACATACCTGCCAGGGCGGCGCCTCTCACCCCGCCACGAGGCCTACGCCATGAGCGGTGTTGCCTGGGATACTGTGCGCCTGCTGCACCCTGGGCCGCCAGATATCACTGCTCACCTGCCGACACCTGATTGTGTCAAAGAGGGCCCACCACGTGCCAGCGCAAGCTCCAAGCCCGAGGCCCCTGACCTTGGCAGACTCCTCTGACCATCACGGCCTCTGCAACACGGGCCCAATTACTCCTTTCCCTTTGACGCACTCCACCGGCATGGACAGCGGACAAGTAGGGCACACATTTGGAACTGAGTCTTGATTACACCATGGCAGAGTACATGATTTAAGGCTGAGTTCATGCCACTATACTCCCTCCGATGTGGTGCCACCAAGTCTGTGCATAGGACTCCCACCAAACGTGTATGTGGGCCCTTGCTGATGCCAGCCTTCAGCCTGCACTGTGGTCCTGCAGGCCTCACACCAATCCAATGCAGTCCGTTACAGGCAGGACACGGCCTCCTCGCCGGCTGCACACCCGCTCAGCTCTGGTGCCACTACCTGTCAGCCACAAATCTAATACAAAATGCCATTACAACGTTGTGTGTGATAGAACCAGCAGGAGATGGCTGGACAGCGGTTGGCCCGCGCTGACCGCTGCCTCCTGCCAACACTGCGGCCAACTAGGTCGCACTTTTGGAACTGAGTCTTGATTACACCATGGCAGAGCACATAAATCATGGCTGAGTGTATGTCACTATACACCCTTCGATGTGGTGTCAACAGGTCTTAGTGTTACATCACAGCCGCAAGATTCTGTGGGCCCATGCGGACTACTGCTCTCGGCCTACGCTGCTCTCAAGTAGGTCACAGAATTGGAACTGAACATCGATTATTCAAAGGCAGAGTACGAATCATTGCACGCAAGGAGAGGTGTAAGAGGATGGCACGTTGCATTTGAGAGGAAAAAAGGATCATCGTTACGGAGGTGATCGAACACTACCGACACTCACTAACTCTGTGCATCACGAGCCTACGACACGTGGCCGTGGCTCACTGCTGACCACTGCCTCCGGCCTACACCGTGGCCCAGTAGGTCACAGTCTTGATTTGGCAATCAGTGTACCGGCATCATCGCAGACTGCATCCCCTCTCAGCCCCGGTGCCACTAAGTCTGTTCCCCGACATTCATGGGCACTCTCTGGTCGTACATTGGTGGCGTCTGAATCTATGGACTAGGGGTAGTTTTTATCCTCATGAAGCTGTTACTGAATTGGTGGTGGTAACGAGGCAGTCCCTTTCCACTCGTCCATTTGCTGCTTCCGAATAGCTTCTGCCCTCTGCATCATGCCCTGGAGGACACCTTCCACTGTCCCCCGCAACCCTCCGCCACATTCACCTTTGACATCGCTCAGTCTGCGTGGCCCTACCTCAGTGGACCACAAGTCACCGTCCCGTGGCGGGGTGCTTGTGCCGGCTGCTGTGCATCCCGGGCCACTAACTCTGTGCAACTCAAGTCAGGGACCCTCTCTGAATGAATATTGGATGACCTCTGTGACGGTGGTCTTGGGGTCATCGACGACATGTGCATATGGCCCTGTGCTGTCTGCTGCCTCCGGCCTCAACTACGGCCTACCAGGGCTCACACATCAAATCGAGTCCTGACCAGCCTGGACGTTGCATCACCACAGGAGGCACAGGCCACTACCACCAGGACCAACTCGAACCGCCAACTGCCAGTGTCGAAACGGTCGTACTGGCAGACTGACGGAGTTGCTCGCACCTGTCGTGGATGCCATCTTCTGCCTGGTCCCCTGCTCAGCAATCCAGGTGCCACTAACTCAGTGCACCACGAATCATCGTCCATTACTGTTTTTGTTATGTGTTGTGGAGAGTTCACGCAGCAATGTAACCTCAGGCAGTGTGGGAGACCAGGGACGACGATGAGAAAGATGATGCAGATGTGACACCCCCCCCCCCACTGCAGCTGCATCAGGAATGTCCCGGAGGGACACAATCCTAGACTTTTTCTTCACATGAGCGTACTGAGCCCTAGTGCCCCAAACTCAGCGCACTGCAAGTCACTGACACTTCTGTTTGCTCATTGTGTGACCTCTGGACTTGCTCTGGCTACCTCCATGATGCTCTGCAGTTGTCCCTGTAATGCTGGTGTTGTCTGTTTCCGTATTCATTGTGTGCACTGTTGTATTTGTTGCCAGCACCAACAACTCATTGTTGGCTGGCTTGCCCTCACCCCACCCACATCCAGCACAGGCGTTACTGTACATGTGGCCCTGCCAATAAAGGGGCCGGGCGCATGTGCCCGTAGCCAGTTTAACATAATATCTGCGTGTGCCCCTATGGTCTTGTTGTATGCATGAGGGCCCTGGGCCCTACGACATTACATTGTGCTGGGTACAGCAGATGCAGGCATGTCACCGCAGACAGCGGGTTAGAGCTTGGACATGTAGCTTTGTCGTCACCCACTCAATTCGTAAGGGGAGTGGACTGGGCTGTCGTACGCAGAGCCAATGTGGGTGTGTGACTGATATGTGCGTGCCCCTGGGCGTGATTCTGTACTGGGAATGTGCATCTGCATGTGTCTCTATGGCAGTGTGGCTCTCCTTTGTGGGGTGTAGGTGGTCCATGAAGGGTAATGGACACCCATATATGTGATCTAGTTCGCCTTCCATTGTTTCGGACCACACCCGCACCTGTTCGGCCACCTCCTTTTGGCGTTCTGACACCTGGCATTGGGGTGCCATGTGTGGGTCGGTGAGGTGTTGTGGGCCAGCGGTGCTTGTGGGTGCTTCCTGCTGTGTGGTCTGTTGCACGGGCTGGGTTCTCCTCTAAGTAGCTTGTCTGCCCTGGTCCTGGTGGTGGGTTGTGTGTGATGCCTATGGGGTGTTGTAGGGCGTTGGTGTCGAAGGTGTGGTGGTCGTCTCCGGCATCACTGATGGGTTGTCTGGTCTGACCTGCTTGAGGTGTTGTTTGTCCCTCTGCAATGTGAAGGAGAGATACATGTTGACATTGTGTTGACATTTATGTTGGTGCAGTGTTCTTGTAGACATGCAGACTGTGTGACAATGTACATTGTGACTGTTTGGGCGGTGCTGGCAATTTGAGGGGGGACAGTGGTCATTTGGACTACATGACTGATGTGAGGTTGTACCCGTACATGTGCATCTCTCAGTTCCCTGCTCTGTCAAATGTGATTGGGCTGTTTCTGTGCATGGACGAACCCAGTTGTGTCCCCTGTTCTGCTGAGTCAGTGTTGCACTTTGTGCCACATTGTCATGGGATGTGCTGTGATTGCTATGTGTGTGTGCTGCAGTGTGCCATGGCGATGGGGGACATGACCCGGGGTAATTGTGGGTGTGCAGTGTGCTACACATCGTTGTGCATGTGTGCCACTGTGCCCATCTCCCCCGTCCCCCCAGTCCCTGGTCGTTACTCACCCTTTTGTTGTTGTGTCAGGTCCTCCCAAGCTGTGTCTGTACTCCCACCTCCTTGCACCGTCTCCACAATGATGACTGGCCTCCATTTCCTCCAGCTCCTCCTGTGGCACAGGACTCCCACTTCCTGTCGCCGTTGCTGCCTTCCAGTTGGCAGCAAATTTGTGCCTGGTTTAGGTTTTCCCGTCATACCAGCGCCTCTTGGCCTCCTCCATTGGCCTCCTCGACACTCCGGCTGCATTTAAGGTAGTCTGATTCTGGGGGGTCAGTTGCTGGTAGTGTTCTATCACCTCCGTGACGCTGGTCTTGTTTTCCTGCGGGCTGCATCCTGTCTTCCTCTCCCTCTTCTCCTTGGCCTTCCCTGACCTCGTTGGTCCTTGCTGGTGGTTTGTGGGGTTTGTGGGGTTTGCGTTGGCCTCTGCACTCGGTCAGGGTGCATCCATATTGCTACGCACTTTGGATTGTTTCTGGTGTGTTGTTTTTGTTGCTTGTATAGTGCATTTTCCCACCAGACGCGTGGGATTTGCAGGCCTGCCGCTGGTTTTCGCTGCTTTTTGTATCGTGATCGGCCTCATCGCAGCTTTTTTTGCGTTCGTGTTTTGCATTTTTGCGGCGTGGCTTTGATTTTAACGCTGCCATTTGATGCGTTATCTGGGGTATATCACATGGTGCCGCCATGTTGAGAATGCTGCGTTAACACTGCGTAATTTTCCTGTGATAGACTGCGATGTTGGAAGTTGCGTTAGGTTACTTTTGTAATGGTTATCACACGTTCTTGAGAATATCCCCCATGGAGAGTTCTTTTTGACTGTGGCTTATTACAATGCCATCACTGTTCTCCTTCCATTGTTCTACCATTGCCACGGACCTCCAATACTCTTACAGGGTCACAGTACCTGGACAACCCATTTTTTAAAAAAAATATAGGATCTTCGATTTTCATTAGCTCACCTATAGTAAAATAGGATAGCCTTGCTCTTTTGTTCTTACAATCAAACTTACTGCGATTGCCATTGACTTCCTTAGCTTTTTCCCACTCTTAGGGAACGGTAAGCTCCTTTGAAATGTATGCATGTAGCCAGTTGTGATGCAGACCAGATGTTACTATCCTACCACGCATTAATTCAAAAGGTGATCTACCAGTGGAAATGTGTGAAGGGGTTCTGTAGGCCAATGACAATTCACAGATAGCTACCACTGCGTCTGTATTACACCTGATGGCACTCTGGATGCATTCCATCAAAACACGGTTAAACCTTTCAACCATTCCATTGCTCTGGGGCTGGTATGGAGAATCTGAGATGTTTCACACCACTTTTTTTTTTTTAAATTAGACATATATACAGATGTGACTTGCGCCCTGTTATCAGTTAGTATACATTTTGTGATGCCTTCCTTAACAAAAATAGCACATAGGAAAGAAATTCCTCAATCACAGTTACGTTCACGTAAACATTTGACTTCTACCCGTCTTCACAAATGATCAACTAACACAAGTGCATATCATAACTGCAGTGGTAAAACCAGAAAGGACCTCAGGAAACCTAAATCTACCCTATGCCATCTCTGTCAGGTGCAGATATCATAATTTCAGTAGGTGTTACTGTTACCCACTTACCAACTGTTTATCACTTGCAAAACACTGAGAGCAGTCATTCACAAGCTCTCTATTTCACTGTCCATTTTAGGCTAACAGCAATCTTCTCTAACTCGCCTTTTGATTAAAGTTGAGCCATGATGAATATTGTGTGCAATTTCCAAAATCTTTTCTTTAAAAATCCTAGAAGGGACCAATTTTCATCACGGAAAAGGAGACCATTGACAGCTCGTTAATCAATTTCCAGAACGGTTGCACATCTTGCAGGACAGTATTCACTCTGGGACATCCATTCACTATATGGTTCAGAACTTGTTGTAAAAATGGATCACATCTCAATTTTAACTTCCACTGCTCCTCAGTTCTACAAATTTCTTCATTAAACTGACAAGTAGCAATTAAAAATTCCTGTGTCACAGACCAACCCATCATTTTCCCTTTTAATGTGTAACCTAGACAAATAGCCTGCCCGTACATTTTGGGAACCCAGTATATATGCTATTTTGAAATTATATCCAGCAACGTTGTTGCACATTTTGCACATTTAACGAGCCTTGCTGTAGTTATCTTTACTTTCATACCCAATGATATATCAAAAAGTTGCAGATGATCAGATTTTATTACAAAAGGTCTCCCCATATATATGCCTTAAACTTTCTACACTCCACACACATACCAACATTTCATTTCTCTCTAACAGAGTTGCATCGTTCAGTGGGACGTTCCACCTGACTCAGCACAGTATCTATTCCTGTGATACTCAAACTATAGCCCTGGGGCCGCATGCGCCTCTCCTGATCTATATGTGTAGTCCCTCTGTCAACAGCAGCACTGGGCTGCTGTTTATTGGACTCAGCACTAACATTAAAATAGGTTATATAAACAGGGAAGCATTTATTTAAATGTTAATTACAGTTAAAGAAAGGAAGTAACTAGGATGTCCTGCACTGCTTAACTTTAGGAACACATTGATTTGTAAAGGCATCTTGCAGCAAACGTGTAAAAATATGATAAAGTCTGTTGTCATTTGAGATGTCATCAGTGATGTCATGAGTGATGTCACTGACCATGTCATGAGTGATGTAATATGTGACGTCATCAGCAGTGGATTGCGGGTACGCGAGTTATAGTTAGCTTAACTAACTATAACGGGGGAATTTCATTGGTTTTTTACGAGTGAAATGTCCAGCTAACTATAACGTGTGTGAAACCTATGGTTTTTTCACTGAATTTGCAAGGTTTTTTAAATGGTAATTCCTAACTATAACGTGTGTGAAACCTATGGTTTTTTCACTGAATTTGCAAGGTTTTTTAAATGCTAATTCCTAACTATAACGTGTGTGAAACCCATGGTTTTTTCACTGAATTTGCAAGGTTTTTTAAATGCTAATTCCTAACTATAACGTGTGTGAAACCCATGGTTTTTTCAGTGAATTTGTATGGTTTTTTAAATGCTAATTCTTACCTATAACGTGTGTGAAACCCATGGTTTTTTCAGTGATTTTGTATGGTTTTTTATATACAAATTCTTATATTAAACGTGTGATTTTTTTTTTTTTTTTGCAAGGTTTTTTACATCTTTTTATTTTTACTTTATATTCTCTTTAAACACTATGCTTAAATTTTAAAAATTCTGCAATATATTATTTTTTCTCATTTTTTTTTACCAAACAGGTAAGATATATTAGTATAACATAGTGATTATTTTTTCTTTTTTTTTTTTTTTTACGTGCGCGTACGGTAAGCTTACGGTAAGCGTACGTTTTGCGTAATGTACGTAATATTTTTACTCTTTTTGCGTATGGTTACGCAATTTACGTTGATGTGCGTACTGCGAACGCGGCGCGTAAGTGCATACGTTACACGCGTACGTTACGCGGAAGTGTTGGGGCGTGCCTGTTATGCGCATGCGCGCGTGCGCGTGTCTTTTATACACGCATGCGTACTTTTACCGTAAGCGCTCCGTAAGCGCTCCGTAAGCGTAACGTACGCGCACGGTGGGTCATGTGATCAAGAAACAAAACTTTTGATTGGTTTAAAGTACTTTCAGTTCTAGAACTCTCCTACACCACACCCATTCCCCTCATTTCTGCTTGTGATCCCTTAGGAGAAGGAGCTGAGTTGTCTTTGGGATACGATGGCAGACCAGCACTCCTCTTCTGAGAGTGAGGCTAGCAGCACCACCATCAGGCAGAGAAGGAGGAAACAGAAGAGCTCTTTTATATGGGAGTATTTTACGTTTCCTGACGGCCAGAAAAAAGTAAATGCTGCTTTAGTGACTTGCAAGCTTTGCCAGCGTGTACTTTCTAGAGGTAATCCTAACAAGAAGTATTCCTTCGGGAATCACACTATGTTACGACACCTTGAGGATGTACACCCTAGGACACATGCTCGACATACTGGAGCTAACCCTTCAGTAAGTCGACCAAGCACATCCACAGCAGCTCAGCCGCGTCCATCTTCGGCAGCTCAGCTGAGCCCTTCATCTGTGGGGGGAGATTCACCTTTTTCTGGTCCTCTGGAAACTAACCATCGATTTGCGAGGGTTACAATGCGGTGTTCAAATTGCCATGGTCTAATTGTTCGTGGGGAGACCAGTGTTCCCCTAATTAACAACAGAATAGACCAGCACATTTGTCCTACCAGCTAATATTCCCATTCTTCCTTTCCTCTGTCCCTGCATGAACACAACGGCTCTTTTAAGAGCCAACCTTACCTCTCAACTTTTTAAAAAAATTTCTTAAAAACTTTTTTTTTTTTTACCGTATTTTTTTTTTTTTTTTTAAAACACTAAAAAACAATTACCACATTAGAAGGTCCTTGAGGGATTAATAACGAAATACTGAAAATCTGTTTGAGGAGAAGTGGAAAAAAGGGACCATCAAATTTCTGACTTACCTGACCCACCCAAAAATTTAATTAACAATTTAAATTTTATTGAAATTGCTTGAAAAAATGGTTTTATTTTTCGAAAATTTTCTTTCTCAATCTGAAAAAAAAGAAAAAAGTATTAATATTTAATAAAACATTTTATAATACAGTACACGTATTTACATATTTTCCAAAAACAATTTTTTGCCATTTTTTTGCTGTTTTCAGAATATATTGCATTTCACTATATAGTGAAAGCAATTGCATTCATCACTTAACAGCGGGCAAAAAAAAACTAACAATCTCAAAGATTGTTTTAAAACAGCCCAGAATCTCTTCTCACTTAAACATAACATTATAGAAATGCAAAATATTCAAAAACAATATCATCTAATAACAATAACTATTTCAAAAAAATACCGTCTGACAATTTTGTTCCTGAAGCATAATCACAAAAATAATATATCTCAAATAACTCCACAATACATCTGGTTACCTTTCCTTTAGGCCAAATGATAATTTTAAAATTCTTTTTTGATTAAATTTCCAATGGTAATCCAATAAAATCCCAAAATTTAAATTGTACAGATGTTACCGATTCTCTCTTAAATTTTGGTTTCCGAAAGATTAATTAGGAATTAAATAAGTCCACAATACAATTGGTTACGTTTCCTTTAGGCCAAATGGTAATTTTAAAAATCTTTTTTGATTAAATTTCCAATGGTAATCCAATAAAATTCCAAAATTTAAATTGTACCGATGTTACCGATTCTCTCTAAAATGTTGGTTTCCGAAAGATTAATTAGGAATTAAATAAGTCCACAATACAATTGGTTACCTTACCTTTAGGCCAAATGGTAATTTTAAAAATCTTTTTATTAGAATATTCCAATGGTAATCCAATAAAATGGTAAAATTGTTTTGTACAGATGTTGCCAATTCTCTCTAAAATTTAGGTTTCAGGAAGATTAGATAGGAATTTGCTAAATCAAAAGGCAACGTTGCTTAAAAACCAATTGACAATCATTACACATTGTCCAGCCTTTTTTACATTTTAGATAAACTGTGTAATGACCAGAAGTTACAGTTGGTCCATCATGGAAAATTATTGCAACTGTTACAAAAGTTTTTCCTGAAATTGATAATTGCTGTCCTGTAAACTTCTTTATTAAAGTATCCAATTTTGAACCATCAGCTCTACATCGTTGCATCATTAAAATTACATACTGTCCGTATTCCTTTAAAATTAACGTTAAAAACATGTCAGATTTACACTCACCGCATTCCATGCTATGATTAGCATCTTTAACTAATTTAGCAAAAGTGACTGTTTTACTCTCTGGCAATGTTAAATAAAAAAACCTTTCAGAATCAACATTAGAGCCACATGTATTGAAACAGTTTTCACAACTATGTTCCCATTTATAAGAGAGACCAAACATATTTTCAATTTGTACCCCTTCTTCTTCCAGTACCTGAAGAAAATACATCAAGGATTCCTGTGCGTCTTGCTGTACATTTTGAGAAAACTGTGTACATCCTGAACATACATCTAAAAGTTTTCTAATTTCAGTAGCGCTTTCTATTTTAGTTTTATCATTACTCAGCTTTTCAAAAAGGAGAATCAACTCAGAACAGAATCTTTTTCTCTGATTTACTATTATCTGCTCTTGCAAACTTTCAAGATAAAATACAACATTCAGCACTACATTAGCATAGCAGTTGACACCAGAGCTATTTTCAAAATGACAACCAACAACCTCTTCAACATTTTCCTTTTTCTTTTTGCTTGCAATTACATCACTCTTCTTTTTTTTTCTCCTCTCTACATCCTCATTACAGATATTCTCAATTCTCCTTTTTCAAGAAACAACACGTTTTTCCAACACAGGATACTGACCTAAATGAGGAGCATAGGTTCTTCTTAATCTATTATACTCCTTTACACAATTTGCATCAGCACTAACTTTTGAGTCATCAAAGTCTATCATAAATAAACCAGATAATGTTTTCACTCGTGACAAAGCAACATAAGCCATACCTTCTTTGAACACAGTTGAACCAATGTTCACAAAAGCACAATCTACAGTCAATCCTTGAGACTTGTGAATAGTTACAGCATATGCTAGAGAAAACGGAAACTGCTTCCTAAGTACATATAAGTCTTTCACAAGCATGAAACGAACTGTACAACGACAAATGTCTATAACTTCTTCTATCTGATCAAATTTTATTTTTAAACATTCAATTCCATCTTTTTTCTGGTAATTAATAAAACCCACAACTCTTCCATAGCTCCATTCACTAAACCTTTTTCAACATCCAAATTTCTCCTTAAAAATACTCTACAGTTCATGCAAACATATAGATTTTTTTCTAATCCAGCAGTTTTGGAAATGTTCTTCTCTAGTGAATCCAATTTATTTTTCAGTTTGCCTGTTAATGTAATAGTAATTCTTTCATGCTGAATTTTGTCCACTGCTTCCAATTTCTTAATCTCTTCCTTTTCCAATTTCAAAAGTTCCTCATTGAATATTGAGCATTCACGTAGAGTTGGCATTAAGCAGATTACACTTTTCTTTTCTGCAATGTTATTGTATATTTTCTCTGCAACTATTTCTTCCTTTGGGAATAAATTATGTAGCAACCGACTCTGTAATGCTTTTGTGCCAGCTTCAGTGAGTAGTCCAATTCTGATATCTTTCAGAATACTTCCATATTCTTCATCGTTTGCTTGCCTCATATTAGTAGTAAGTTCCTTGTACTCAAAGAAGGACCAAATATTTGCATTACCAATGCTTCCCAATGACTTCTTTGTGTCTTCATGTGTCACAGTATTAAACACTGGTTGTCCTTTAACTGGAGTAAGCTGTAGAAGATCCCCAAAAACTATGACATGTTTTCCACCAAATAACACGTCATAGTCTCTCCTTAGAATTTGCTGCATTCTTAAATGCACAAAGGCAAGCATTAAGTTTGATACCATGCTCACCTCATCAATAATGAGAACTTGCATCTTCTTCAATACTCTTGAAACTTCCAAGCATGCTTCTCCAGTTAGCTTGTGGTATTGTATTTTGTTCTCATGCTCCACTGGTAACATTAGCAAACGATGTAAGGTGATTCCTTTTATGTTATATGCTGCTAACCCAGTTGGAGCAGTAACCACACAAGACAAAGTTGAATCAGTTTTTTGCTGTAGGTAGCTTCTGGTGACTTTTATTAAGAAACTTTTTCCTGTTCCAGCTTGTCCGCTTACATACATCCTGATTGGTTGAAATGATGTGCATGAGCACTCTTTTTTTTCATGTAGTAATCCGTGATCAATTTTGTTTCTGATCTCTTCATAAATTTGTTGCTGCTCTTCATTCAGTTGTCTTTCCAAGTTTGGTAAGTCTATTAATTCTTCTTGAGCTTGATTCATAGCCGTTTCCACTTCAGTCATAGCTATTGCAGCTTCATTTTCTACGATCGGTTGTCCTAGGGGATCTTGACTGAGTGTTCCAGAACTTTGGGTGTCTTGAGAACTGTCTCTAGCTACTTCAGCTGCAATTGTAGTTTCCTGTTCAATTTCTTCATTTAACATTTGGACATAAGTTATGAAAGTACTGCATTCTATGCTGTCTTTGCAAGCATTAAAGGAATCTTCATAGCTTTGAAATTCTCCCAGTAGTTCGTCCTCTGAACGCCATGGTTTAAACAGCTGTAAAAGAGCCAAGTAGTAAAATTCCTTTTTATCAGTAGTGTCGCAACTCAGCTTCCTGTGATTTATCAAACTTCCTTTTGTTTGCTTCACCAAACATCCTTCCTCACCAATGACTTTATATTTTCCATTGTTGATGTCTTCTGTGGCTTTCCGTGAATAAATGTAGTTCTGCAGCACTTCATAGAGACACATGTTCTCAAGATGATGACTTCTCTTTGGGTAATATGTGTCCAACATGTTTGATTTCAAAATATCTGTACTTTCTGGGTCATTCTCGGCCAAATATTCAATTTCTCCAACAGATTTCAGTACCCGATTTCTCATTGCTGCAAGGCCTAAACTTGCCCAAATTATTCTTCTTGATTTCGAGTAGAGACTTGCAGAAGATAACCTATCTGAACATTCATAGGATCCAATTTCTCGATGCGATAACATCTTTAAACTGAAACTGTATAGCTTCTTACTGACAGTCTTCTCGTGAGAAATCTCTTCCCACATTTCTTTCAATTCAGTTTTTTCTGATTTAGTAATGTAAGACGTTACATATCGAGCAACAGCAATGGAATTGTCAGCTACATACTGTATATCCATGTTAGCATTCCACATCGATAAAATGACTGGGTTGTAGTCATTTATATTTTTTGATTCTTCTTTTCTTTTTAGGTTGTAGGTATTCTTAGGTGATTTTCTTGTAATAGTATGTCTCACAGCTGACATAAAACTGTTTACTCTTCCTTGTGAAAGAACAGGTCTAGGAAATCCAAATCGACATTTAGTGTAGAATTTATCTTTGCTCTTGTATTTCCGTCGACAGTATTTTCCACACCGATGACTTTGGAAACGTAAAACTTGATCCTTTAACTTTTTCTCTTCTGTGCTTTTTGATATAGCACATGTTGCATATTCTTCAATGAAAGATAACACTGCTTCATCAGTATCTGTTCCAAACTTTGGGGCATCCTTGATCCACAACAGCATATGAATATGAGGAGCACCTCTTGCTTGGTACTCTTTTCTCCAAAAGAAATCCACAACTTCTCCAAGAGGTGGATTTTTTTTATTGCAGATGAAGCACATCATGGCCTCAAATCTATGATTGAAATATCTGCAAACATTAACCGGATCCAATGAGCACAGTTCTCCTGCTGTCTTGTTTTCGATGTTTTTAATGTTTGAATTTGCCTCTCGTAGAAAATCCAGTAAATCATCCCAAGCGTACTCGGCACAGCTTAGGGTAAGGAACCATGTTGGAGTTCCTAAATTCCGTAACATGCATTTTAATTCACCATGGCGTCGGTACCAATATTCATTTGTCCCACGCTGACAAGCCATCAGATTGATCAGTTGTGTTTCCAAATGATCATCTCGGTGCTGCACTTCCTCCATAAAATCCTTAGCAGACACATTTTGTAAATGTACTCCACTTTTTAAAATGTGATTTACTGCATAAGATAATGCAGACAAGTCGCTTTCAAATAAAAGATGGAACAAATAAGGAATACTTTGTCGAAATCGTGGATCTTCTGCATATAGTCTTGTAGTCCGATACTCAGAAGCTGGAATCTGTTCTGGACGTTCATCGTATCGTCCTACTTTTCCTGTAGGAAACAGCTGGGGAAAACATCGAGCTTCCAAGCTCTCCTCCCATACACTCACGGGAGTTCCTTTTGCTTTCTTCATCTGAAACAGATCAATAGTGTCTCCCATAACTTCTTTTGAATGAAGAGGATGTATGCTAAAATGTTCATAAATTTCTTCTTCCTTTGACTTGTCCACTTTTTCAATTTGTCCAGTTGGTGTTTCTGTATCTTCTTGTAAATCTTCTTCTTCTTCTTCTATATAAATTGATTCATACCATTTGTTATTCCTTTTCAAATACAAATTTGCTCTTTGTACTTTCCGTACATCTACCAGCTCCTGCCAAATCTTCTTATTCTTTGTAGGTACACCATTAACCAGAATAACTAATGGTTCACTTTCCAAAGTATCTGCATCAATAGTTTCCATATTTTTTTCAAATCCAAGGGCAAATACACCACTCTACCTTTTAAACCTCTCAGTAAATCTGAAGGAGGTAATTTACCAGTTTTGGGCTCCATACGTACTATGGTCTGGAACGGATGAACACATTGAATGAGTATAGACTCATATGTATTTAATTCAGAAAGTTCGGCAGGAATAGCATCCAATTCTAAATTATTATGTACAGCTCTGGTCGGCATTCTATTTTCTTCTAACTTATTATAACAGTATTTACAAATACGCTGATCTTCACCCAATTCAAAACAATTTTCAAAAAATATATATGTTGCAAAATCCTTCCACTTATAATTATCTTCATTTTCACTTTTTCTGTAGAGATCAACATTCCTGGTTTGTTTTCTATAATGAGTTCTGCGGCAACAAATACAAGTAATATTTGGTCTTTCATTAGAGATTATTGCAAATTTTGTCATTTGATCATCAAATTTCTTATTTACGGAGGGTTCTACATTCTCTTCCACATCTTCCTCAATAACTGTGTCATTCCCTGCACTTTCTTGTTCTGGACCAAAGTAACTAAACTGAATTTCATCAGTAACCTTCTCTACATCTGATACCGATCCACGGAACAGAGCCCTATTCAATTCATCTAACTTTATTGCTGGACTTTTAGCAAAATACAATCGTCTCACAAACTTTCTCATTTCAGTATGATGAACAGCCAGCATCCTAAAATGATGAAAAACACTTTTACACACTTTTCTAGATAGACAAGCCAGAGAATGTCCCTGCAAACCAGTATTCTCTCTCACTCTGCATGGATCTAGACTTTGAAGCACCTTAATCTTCTGTTTAACACTTTTTTTACTATATTCTCTTAGAAACTCACGAAATTTATCAATAGATTCCTGACGCACAGTGCAAATACTACTACAATTCCAAGTATACACTGGGGCTTTAGGACGTCTCCCCATAACCTCATCCGCCATCACTTGTTCCTCATCTCTTGGAACCATTTTCTCCTTCTCCATTATACAACCATTTTTCACTTCATAAGCACGACCTCTGGTGTCAACTGCATGTAGCAAACTATTACTTTGAAGATAACTCTCTTCATTAAAAAAAGGTTCACTACTTGAACAATGCATCCATTCTCCTAAAAACACTTTACAAAAGTTTGTTCTTTTCACTAGTCTTTTCCTTTTGCTTTGTGATTTCAGTACATTGACCATTTTATCTAATGTACGCCTCCTGTTCAAAATTAAAATGAATAGTTTCCTTTTTAATTCTAAAGCCTTTACTACAATGGCTTCAATTTCTTTTTTTCTCTTATAAAATTTTGTTTTTTCTTATATTTCTTCACATCCTTTATCAAATTGGACATAACTCTTCTCTGAAACATTTTTCTACGAATCTCTTTAAACGCTGTTTTTCTTTTTAAGTTAATCTTTATTGTTTCTGAAGGTATATTTGCATTAACTAAATGCTCAATTTTTTCCTGTTGTTTTCTATTTAAAACATTATTTCCAGTACAGACATTTTGTACATTTTTCCTTTTTTTGAAGATATTTTAAAAAAAATGTTTTGTCTGCTTACCAGAAGACTTTCTCTTTTTCCCAACATGAGCATCTCCAACTAACTTAGGTCCTCCAGTTGTCTTCAAATATAGATTTTTTTTGTGGTTTTTCCTTAGTCTGGATTTTGTAGGCATCTTAAATTTTGTTCACTGCTCTTCAGCAATACCTGAAAAAAACTAAAAAAAAAATCCTTTATTTTATTTAAATATATTACTATATTTTTTATGATCTTTTCAAATCTTAAAATGCTATGTACCCCTTTCCTACAAGTGAAAATCACAATAAAACCATCACAAATTAAATATCTAAAAACAATTCCTGTGTGCACACAGAGTCATGGTTTGATATTAGGCAGAAAACGAAATTTCTTTGCCAATTTGAAAGCACACTTACTACTCATTTTTTGGCAAGTGATAAGTACTTTTACAGTATGACACATTTTCAATCCACTTTTCAGATTCTGAAAAAAGCAGATGTCCAAACAGCTTTTTGACACCAGGAACATGTGTAACCTGGGTGAATGACTACACTCCAGCAAGGGCAACCAGCCTTAGTGATGCTGAATGTATTTGCATTACTCACTGCAACCTCAAACCCCACTCGGTTGTGAATAGTATGCATGATTCTACAGGGTAAGCAGCTGGGTGTGTGCTAAGAGTCTGCTTCTGCAGAAAAATAGCTGCCCCTTTCCTACTAATGCAAATGTAAAATTACCAGAGTAATACGCAATAAATCTCTGTCAACAATTCCTCTTTGCACACAGAGTCATGGTTAGAAATTAGGCAGAAAACGAAATTTCTTTGCCAATTTGAAAGCACACTTACTACTCATTTTTTGGCAAGTGATAAGTACTTTTACAGTATGACACATTTTCAATCCACTTTTCAGATTCTGAAAAAAGCACATGTCCAAACAGCTTTTTGACACCAGGAACATGTGTAACCTGGGTGAATGACTACACTCCAGCAAGGGCAACCAGCCTTAGTGATGCTGAATGTATTTGCATTACTCACTGCAACCTCAAACCCCACTCGGTTGTGAATAGTATGCATGATTCTACAGGGTAAGCAGCTGGGTGTGTGCTAAGAGTCTGCTTCTGCAGAAAAATAGCTGCCCCTTTCCTACTAATGCAAATGTAAAATTACCAGAGTAATACGCAATAAATCTCTGTCAACAATTCCTCTTTGCACACAGAGTCATGGTTTGATATTAGGCAGAAAACGACATTTCTTTGCCAATTTGAAAGCACACTTACTACTCTTTTTTTGGCAAGTGATAAGTACTTTTACAGTCTGACACATTTTCAATCCACTTTTCAGATTCTGAAAAAAGCACATGTCCAAACAGCTTTTTGAGTCCAGGAACATGTGTAACCTGGGTGAATGACTACACTCCAGCAAGGGCAACCAGCCTTAGTGATGCTGAATGTTGCATTACTCACTGCAACCTCAAACCCCACTCGGTTGTGAATAGTATGCATGATTCTACAGGGTAAGCAGCTGGGTGTGTGCTAAGAGTCTGCTTCTGCAGAAAAATAGCTGCCCCTTTCCTACTAATGCAAATGTAAAATTACCAGAGTAATACGCAATAAATCTCTGTCAACAATTCCTCTTTGCACACAGAGTCATGGTTTGATATTAGGCAGAAAACGACATTTCTTTGCCAATTTGAAAGCACACTTACTACTCTTTTTTTGGCAAGTGATAAGTACTTTTACAGTCTGACACATTTTCAATCCACTTTTCAGATTCTGAAAAAAGCACATGTCCAAACAGCTTTTTGAGTCCAGGAACATGTGTAACCTGGGTGAATGACTACACTCCAGCAAGGGCAACCAGCCTTAGTGATGCTGAATGTATTTGCATTACTCACTGCAACCTCAAACCCCACTCGGTTGTGAATACTATGCATGATTCTACAGGATAAGCAGCTGGGTGTGTGCTAAGAGTCTGCTTCTGCAGAAAAATAGCTGCCCCTTTCCTACTAATGCAAATCTAAAATTACCAGAGTAATACGCAATAAATCTCTTTCAACAATTCCTCTTTGCACACAGAGTCATGGTTTGATATTAGGCAGGAAACGAAATTTCTTTGCCAATTTGAAAGCACACTTACTACTCTTTTTTTGGCAAGTGATAAGTACTTTTACAGTCTGACACATTTTCAATCCACTTTTCAGATTCTGAAAAAAGCACATGTCCAAACAGCTTTTTGACACCAGGAACATGTGTAACCTGGGTGAATGACTACACTCCAGCAAGGGCAACCAGCCTTAGTGATGCTGAATGTATTTGCATTACTCACTGCAACCTCAAACCCCACTCGGTTGTGAATACTATGCATGATTCTACAGGATAAGCAGCTGGGTGTGTGCTAGGAGTCTGCTTCTGCAGAAAAATAGCTGCCCCTTTCCTACTAATGCAAATCTAAAATTACCAGAGTAATACACAATAAATCTCTTTCAACAATTCCTCTTTGCACACAGAGTCATGGTTAGATATTAGGCAGAAAACGAAATTTCTTTGCCAATTTGAAAGTACACTTACTACTCTTTTTTTGGCAAGTGATAAGTACTTTTACAGTCTGACACATTTTCAATCCACTTTTCAGATTCTGAAAACAGCACATGTCCAAACAGCTTTTTGAGACCAGGAACATGTGTTACCTGGGTGAATGACTACACTCCAGCAAAGGCAACCAGCCTTAGTGATGCTGAATGTATTTGCATTACTCACTGCAACCTCAAACCCCACTCGGTTGTGAATACTATGCATGATTCTACAGGGTAAGCAGCTTGGTGTGTGCTAAGAGTCTGCTTCTGCAGAAAAATAGCTGCCCCTTTCCTACTAATGCAAATCTAAAATTACCAGAGTAATACGCAATAAATCTCTGTCAACAATTCCTCTTTGCACACAGAGTCATGGTTAGAAATTAGGCAGAAAACGAAATTTCTTTGCCAATTTGAAAGCACACTTACTACTCTTTTTTTGGCAAGTGATAAGTACTTTTACAGTCTGACACATTTTCAATCCACTTTTCAGATTCTGAAAACAGCACATGTCCAAACAGCTTTTTGAGACCAGGAACATGTGTAACCTGGGTGAATGACTACACTCCAGCAAAGGCAACCAGCCTTAGTGATGTTGAATGTATTTGCATTACTCACTGCAACCTCAAACCCCACTCGGTTGTGAATACTATGCATGATTCTACAGGATAAGCAGCTGGGTGTGTGCTAATAGTCTGCTTCTGCAGAAAAATAGCTGCCCCTTTCCTACTAATGCAAATCTAAAATTACCAGAGTAATACGCAATAAATCTCTGACAACAATTCCTCTTTGCACACAGAGTCATCTTCTGATTCTATGCAGAAAACAGTATTCCTCATTTATACCAGTACACCTTAATTTATGGTGAAAACATAGTCCATAATATTTTACATGTTCCTTACATTTAAATTTCCCCCAAAACACAAAATGATAAACACAACTTCAACAAAAGGAATTCCAATTCTATTATTAATTTCTTAATTTACCACATACATCCCCTCTCAAACTCATAACTCACCTTTAAAATTAGTTAGTTGTGAAAGAAATGTGCCACTCAAACAGCAGATTATCAGAGCCAAGATCTCTGTTCTGTACACCTCTCTCCTCTCAGCAGAACTAGATAATGGCAATGTTTCCCTCTCTTTTTCCACACATATACATGTTAATTTCAAATCTCAGTGCTTCCCCCTTTTTTTCAAATGTAATCACACATTTCTATTGGTTGAAAACCAACCCTTTTCCAAAAGTACCCTTCCCCCAACTTGACTTCTGCCTAGTACCCTTCCCCCAACTTGACTTCTGCCTGCTACCATAGCAACAGCTCATGGAACACTGCTGTGTGGAGTCAGGTCAGAAGTTCAGCAGACAATGTTTCATTTTCAAAGTGCAAGAGTGCTTGACTTTTCAAACCTAACAGCAAATCCATAGTAATGTTCTTTGGTAACACATTTTTCTGTACCAATACAAAACATGATTCTATAAATTTACACATACAGCCTAGTTTTTAGTGTAGAATGGTGTGAAACAGCCAATGAGTTCTTTTTATTTAAAAAAAATATGTATGCCTCCATTTCCAAACTGTCTTTCATTTCTTTTTCCCATTCTACTGAAAGACACCTCCTGAGTGCATCCAGATCTCCTTTGAAGATGTTCACAGTGTGGATTGTAGGGCACAGCTATGTCTTCTGGAGTGAAAAGCATGCAGAGAAAACAGGTATGGTGAGAGACCTTGCTTTGCCAAATGTAGACATTAAATGGATTGGTCAGAGAGGGTTAAAGTGGCACCAATTGATGCCATTGGTGAAATCCTTCATGCAAATCCAACACCCTGACCTCATAATAGTGCACTGTGGTGGCAATGACCTAGGCACTTTGACTGGGGTAGGTCTGGAAATGCTTATGAAGGAGACCTTTGCACAACTGTTTTCACTTTTCCCTAAAACTGCATTTGCGTATTCTAACATATGCCAAAGGCAAAAATGGAACTGGTCCAATCATTTTTGTCCACAGATTGACAAAGCAAGAAACCACGTCAACAAATCTGTTTCTGCTTTCCTCCGAGACTATGGTATGGGTTCCATTTACCACAACAACTTGCGTTACAACATGCAAGACATTTATAGAGGAGATGGTGTACACTTCACTGATGAAGGGAACAGAGTCTTCCTCTTGAACCTTAGACTCTGCATCGGTACTTACTTGTAGGTACCACTAAAAAATCACTTCATAAACACAACGGCTCTTTTTAGAGCCCCCTAATATCTAAACACTTAAATCTGAATTTTATTTCTTTTTTTATTTTTTTTTCTACCGTACGCGTACCCCGCGATTTTTTTTTTTAAATTAATAAATGGTTTTTTTGTACTTTTGTGTCCTTCTTTGACCCCCTTTCAAATGTTAGGGGGTCTGTAACTCTCTTCCTTGCCCCCTTTCACGTTATCTCCCTTTTTTTTCTGTGTGAAACACACGAAATGGCGGCCGACACTTCCTGATTTTGTCCGATTCGAATGTTTACAGACATGTGACAACCAATCAGATTTGAGCTCGCGCACGGCACCGTACGCGTACGGTAAGCTTACGGTAAGCGCACGGAGCGCGCTTACAGATATATATATTGATTTAAATGCTATTTTCTCAGGAACTACTGAACAGATTTACACCAGACCTACAAAAGGCACATCCTTGACCTGCGGACTACCTCTCTGCCAAATTACAAGTAATTCTATTCAGCCGTTCGGGCTGTAGCTGTGTCTAAAGGTCCTATGGAAAAATGCATGGGGAAAACGCGTTTTGGGACCCCCCTTTTTTCTCAGCCCCCGCTTGACGAATCACCCCGAGACTTTCAGGGTAGGAGCGGAGCGTAGCGCCCCATTAGTTTTGAAAATTTCACGAGGATTCGTCAACCGGTGCCAAAGTTATTCAAAATAGAATTTTGAGATTTCCTATGGAAACACGGTCCTAACTATAACTACCTACTGGCGACCGCCAGTAGGTAATATATCTACACACACACACACATATATATATATATATATATATATATATATATATATATATATATACATGTGTGTGTGTGTAGATATATATATATTATCTACTGGCGGTCGCCAGTAGATAGTTATAGTTAGGACCGTGTTTCCATAGGAAATCTTAAAATTCTATTTTGAATAACTTTGGCGCCGGTTGACGAATCCTCGCGAAATTTTCAAAACTAATGGGGTGCTCCGTTCAGCTCCTACCCTGAAAGTCTCGGGGTGATTCGTCAAGCGGGGGCCGAGAAAAAAGGGGGGTCCCAAAACGCGTTTTCCCCAGCATTTTTCCATAGGACCTTTAGACACAGCTACAGCCCGAACGGCTGAACAGAATTACTTGAAATTTGGCAGAGAGGTAGCCATAAGGTCAAGGAAGTGCCTTTTGCATGTCTGGTGTAAATCTGTTCAGTATTTCCTGAGAAAATAGCATTTAAAAGCATATCAATATCTATACGCTCGCAGGGTGCGCGCACCATGCGAGCACCCTAATGTGCGCGAGCGTAATTCTGATTGGTGGTTACATGTTAGTCAACGTTCGAATCGGTCGAAATCAGGAAGTGTCGGCCGCCATTTTGTTTGTTTTCAGTGCGAGAGTGAAAAAGGAAGGTGGCGAACGTGAAAAAGGGGCAGGGTAGAGAGTTCCTGACCCCCTAGCCTTTGTCAGGGGGTCCCTGAAGGACCCCGAAGGCAGAAAAAAAAAAATAATTAAATCGCGGGGGTGCGCGCACCATGCGCGCACGGTGAAGAACCAAAAAAATAATAATACATACATAAATTAGCATTTAAAAAAACGTACAAATTCACTGAAAAAACCATAGGTTTCACACACGTTATAGTTAGGAATTAGCATTTAAAAAACCTTGCAAATTCACTTAAAAAACCATAGGTTTCACACATGTTATAGTTAGGTGGATATTTTACTCGTAAAAAACCAATGAAATTCCCCCGTTATAGTTAGTTCAGATAACTATAACTCGCGCGACCGCCACTCTATCACAAGGATGATGTCATCAGTGATGTCATGAGTGATGCCACTGACCATGTCATGAGTGATGTAATATGTGACGTCATGAGCAGTGGATTGCGGGCGCGCGAGTTATAGTTATCTGAACTAACTATAACGGGGGAATTTCATTGGTTTTTTACGAGTGAAATATCCACCTAACTATAACATGTGTGAAACCTATGGTTTTTTAAGTGAATATATATATATATATCTATATATATATATATATATATATAGATATATATATATATATATTACCTACTGGCGGTCGCCAGTAGGTAGTTATAGTTAGGACCACGTTTCCATAGGGAATCCGCAACATTCTATTTTGAATAACTTTTGCGCCGGTCGACGAATCCTCGCAAATTTTTCAAAATAGGTGGGGCGCTACGCTCCGCTCCTACCCTGAAAGTCTCGGGGGGATTCGTCAAGCGGGGGCTGAGATAAAAGGGGGGTCCCAAAACGCGTTTTTCCCATGCATTTTTCCATAGGACCTTTAGACACAGCTACAGCCCGAACGGCTGAACAGAATTACTTGGAATTTGGCAGAGAGGTAGTCCTCAGGTCAAGGAAGTGCCTTTTGTAGGTTTGGTGTAAATCTGTTCAGTAGACTCTGAGAAAATAGCCTTTAAATCAATATATATATCTGAGCCAGCTTACGGTGCGCTTACGGTGCGCTTACCGTACGTGTACGGTGGCGTGCGCGAGCGCGATTCTGATTGGCTCTTAGATCTTAGTAAACATTCGAATCGGCCGAAACCAGGAAGCGGCGGCCGCCATTTTCTCTCTCGCACTGAGAGTGTGGATTAAAATACAAAGCACAAAAACATGCAAAGGGGCTGTTTGGACAGCTCCAAAGCACCTAGCCATGTTGAGGGAGTCCCCAAAGATCCCCCAAGGCCAAAAACTGAATTTAGCGTAATGTGGGCACGCGGTGCGTGTAGCACACCGCGTGCCCACCGTGCGTGCATGGCACTAACTGCGTAAAGTGGGCGCGCGGTGCGCGAAGCGCACCGCGTGCTCACTGTGCGCGCACGGTGCGCGAAGCGCACCGTGCGCGCACGGAACGAACTGCGTTAAGTGGGCGCGCACGCCACGAATGGCGTAAAGTAACTTAGCATTTAAAAAACAGTACAAATTCACTGAAAAAACCATAGGTTTCACACACGTTATAGTTAGGAATTAGCATTTAAAAAACCTTGCAAATTCACTGAAAAAACCATAGGTTTCACACATGTTATAGTTAGCGGAAATTTTACTGATAAAAAACCAATGAAATTCCCCCGTTATAGTTAGTGCAGGCAACTATAACTCACGCGACCGCAATCTTCTGCTGATGACATATGTGTCTTTATGAAAAAAAAATATTTGTAATATATGTATAGCTAAAAATTTATGGAAGAAGACATGGGCAAATAAGTGTCTAAATACAGTATTAGCATCAGCAGAGGATTGCGGTCGCGTGAGTTATAGTTGCCTGCACTAACTATAACGGGGGAATTTCATTGGTTTTTTATCAGTAAAATTTCCGCTAACTATAACATGTGTGAAACCTATGGTTTTTTCAGTGAATATATATATATATATATATATCTATAGCCGCACCAGTCTCGGTTGGATTTTCAGCAAGACTGTCATATATATATGTAGGAAATACTAGCCCAGAAGAAAGCCATTAAATCAATCTTGCTCCCCTCAATATGCCACGGTGGCTACATCTAGAGAAAGTTAAATGTTGTGATTCTATTGACATTCATAATTCTTAAATGAAATTATTGTGATGCTAGCACTGAATCCACCAATAAAATAATTTGTTTTGTTGTCAATCAGTACATTGATATGCGACTCTTCACATATTTTGACTGTATCATAACAGCAATTCTTCCCTATGTCTACAACCAGAACTAATTTTACTCCATGCATTCTGTACAATTTTTTGGTGTTGACATTTCATACACAACACACCTCGGTTTTCAATCCAGCTGTGAACACTTTTCTGAAATGCCCAGATTTACCACAATTACAATGAACCTGTCCTATAGTGGGGCAATTATGATAATTTGCAATATGAGAAGTAGAACCACATTTGTAGCAAGATCCTGTGTTATTGGAGCTCCATTTAGTAGACTCTCTGAATCTTTTTGCCCTGTAGATTTGATTGCAAGTCCTCTGTGATTGACAGTACACACATGATATTGAGTAGGCTGAACTGGATGATTTGTCTGTATTTGACTACACTCGTAGTTTGTGGAAGAGACAACTACATGAGAAGTGTCATCCCAATTGTCATTATATTTTCTGCCACTTTGTGTGTCTGTCTTTGTCCGAGTGGCTTAATAGTCCTGATTTCTTGTTTTCTATGTTTGTATTTCCTGAGCCTACATGCCTGTGTCTCTGCCCCTTGTATCTATGCGTTTTTGCACAAGATGAAATGTGCCTGACACCACTATTTGTGTGACTGTACCTATAAGTGCAGGTGTTGCTGAGGGTGTCAGTTGTGCTCAGGGTTCATCCACTTGCTGGCAAGGCATGGAGGTTTCAGTTATGGCAGTGTAGGTAAATTAACACAATTAAGAGATTCTTTCTGTGCAGAGTAGAAAGACCAGTGCTTAATTTGTATCAGTGTTCGGCACTGGCACTTATTTTTAAACATCAGCAAATATCCGAGAATCCATCACGTAGTGGCACTATTTGATTTTAACAGAGCCCATCAGTGAAGCATTTAACTATTTAATATACTTTCTAAAAAAATATACAACTGGCACTTTCTGGCCATCCCTACCTACAGTTTGTGGTGACCTGAAATAGTCCAAAATGCTGCACTAGATTGAGTCAGATTTTTAGTAAGTAATGCTGGTACTGGCATTCAACAGCAGTGACAAGGTCATTGGCCGAGGCCAGATTCTTAAAAAAAAAAAAAAAAACACTGGTAAAGACTGATGCATTACGACATTCAGCCTCCCCGGTGCCGCTGGTTCCAGGGTCTCCAAATGCTGTGCCGTCTCCTTTGGGGACATATTTACAAGAACTTTATCTCCACTTTTTTGACTTAAAAAGCCAAAAAAAGCTGAGATAAAACTATCACCCTATTTACAAGAGGGTGCTAACATGCCTAATCGCATGTTAGCACCCTTTTTCCCAACGCCTCCCTTTGCATCTCTAATGAGATGCAAAGTGGGCGTCACTGGGCGTACCCGGATGGACTACCTTGCAAATATTGCTGATGTTCACATCGCGATATTTACAAGGCAGCCCACAGGATTTTAGCACATGTTAGTTTTTGGAGAAAATCGCTGTTTTCTCCATAAACTAACGTCTGCTAAAATGCAGACTTACCTATCCCTGACATAGGGGGTGGATTATGCTGCTACGACCACAGGGTCGTATCAGCAAGGTTATTGCCGTTTTGAACGGCGATTTCCTCGCTATCTCTGGAATTCTTATCGCCCTGGAGTAACGCATTGTTAATAACGCGTTACCAGGGCGAGAAATTCCAGAGATAGACGGCGATAAATAACAAAGCACTTATTTATCGCCGTCCTTGTAGATATGCCCCCAAGTTCTTTGTGTTGACTAGTGGTTGGTAAGTTAGAGGTGAACAAGCCAGCAAACTTACCAGGATAACCCATCCAGAGATCTAGCTTGATTCAAACAGCCAAAGCACAAGCAAAGCCATTGAGACATTTGGCATGTAAATGACACAACAAACATCGAGTAAAAATAAGAAAAAGAATTTTTCAAATTATACATTTGTTTTCGTTAAAGGCATGTGTTTCATTTGACTATGTTGATTATATAACTTCGTTGACATCTGTTGAAAGTATTGATTCTGTAATGAGACGTAAGAATTCCCTGTCAACAAAGCCTTAATGATGCTGCCATAGTGAACCAAGAGATGTCATTTGCATATGTTTCATTGAAGACCAGTGACCTGGAAGCAATCTGTGTGCAATGTCTGAATCCTCATTGTTTGCTAACACAAATCAGGCATTTTGCTCTATTTTTTTTAACGTGAAGTGAGTCCTCATCAAAAATTGAAGTGAAGAAACACTTAACGCTAAGTAACCACATAAAAAGACAAGGACAGCGAACTAGAGCCACTCGCGTCCTGTCCATTCATGTTCTTCTGATGCTTCTGAGATAGAATGTTTTACGCAAGCAATCCCCAATTTTGCCTTGTGGCCAGGGGCATAGCTCGGTCAGTATGATTGTGGGGGTGTGAGCTTCTGATTTCCAAACAATCATGCTGTAACATCTTATTAAAACACATTATATGTGGCCTAATGGCCAGAGCTGCTGACTTTGGAGCCAGCGAACCAGGTTTGAGTCTTGGCGTTGGCTCAACAGCCTGTGATTCTGGTCAAATCACTTAATCTGCTCGTGCCTACCAAAAAATTAATGTGTCCTTGTATAATGTAACTGGTGCTCATGTAAAGCGCTCCAATACCTTTAGATCAAGCTCGCCCTAAAAGAAACTGCAAAAAAAACAACTGCTGGATGGGGGGGGGGGGTGCTTAAGGAGCAGTGGAAATAGAGGATTGTTAGGGGTACTTAAAATGCAATATTTGTCAAACTAATCAATATTTTTTAAAGCTTTTGAAACATTGACCGGAAAGAATATATGTGTTTTTGGCAGTGTGGGCATGTAAAAATCCCAGGTCAAATCCAACAGACTCTTCAAATTACCCGATTGAAAGCCCCTGTACCCAACTACTTACTACAGAATATATATTTTTAGGGGTGTGTAACACCACAAACACCCTCCCTTGAGCTATGTCCCTGCATGTGGCAAAACTACCAGAAATTGCACAAATTCAACCATTGTACCAAGTAGGCAAGGAGCACAGTGCAAGTAAGGGAAAAGTTCCCTTTTGCCTACTTTTGGGGTAGCATATACAGCAATTGTCAGGGTTCAATGGGCCCCAGTGTCCCTGAACCTGATGCGTCAAATGTAGCTACGCCCCTGGACTCAGGGCTGGACTGTGCGTTGCGGGCACTGGGCTTTTCCCCGGTGGGCCAGCGGTGTGGGGGGCGGTTTTGTGCCCTTGGGGTCTGGTTTTGCAGCAGTGCTGGAATATCTGCCCCCTGTAACAAAAGCGGGAGCAGTGCTTCTTGCTAGCCCCCCCCCCCTCACTAATGCCCCCCCAAACCCCGCTCCCAAGGCCAGTGGAGCAGCAATCTGCCTGGCCTTGTTGCTGTTCCCAGTCCGGCCCTACCTGGACTGACGCACGGACCGGAAGTTCTTTTTTTTTCTAGTTAGTGCTGGTGTGACGAGGACGCCCTGAGAGTCCTTGCCTCGCGACCAGCCCTGCACAGAAGGCCTTGTTGCCCAGTGGCGTAGCTAGGGGGGGGCGGTGGGGGCGGTCCGCCCCAGGCGGCACTAGTTTTGGGGCGGCGGCCTTGCGACACTGGTGGCCTTGCAACACTGGTGAATGATGAACACAGTACACCCACCACCCCCCACGAGCACCGAGCAAATGCACGTGACGTGCAGTTATGTGTAAAGTGTGCGAAGTACTGCATTTGTGGGTCCCAGGGCCGTCAATCTTGTAGCGTGAAAGCGCTACCAATGACGGCCCTGGGCATAATTTTTGGCCAGCCCCCGCGCCGAAAACGCAGCAGTGACGCATCACGTGCGCCACAGGGCCGCTTCCCCACTCCTTGTTATGGCCCCGGTCTTGAGCGGGCACTTCTGCACCCTGAAGGCGGATTATCCGCTGGCTCCGGACCGTGCGGGTCCAGCTGGCGGACTCCACTCTCACTGGCCACCACCGACTTCAGAGTGGTTTCTCCCTGCGAGGGATTAATTCCTGCTGCTCGTGACCCCCGCACCTGCAGCTCTGGCAGCGGTTACTACTTCACCCTTCTCTCTGATGAACGGTGCAGATCGGCAGGAGCTCCTTGGGAATACACCGAGGGTACCTCAGGAAATACGGTGAGGAAGACTCTGGGCGTTCATCCTGGCACCTTTGGCAATGCACTCTCATTCCTAATGCGCTTTAAAGATACAAACTGCCAAAGGGGGTCAATTGAGGGCATGATGTGTGAACGTGTGGTGTGCTTTAATGCTGTGAGTGGCTCTCTGCACCAGCGCTGCAATCCACATTTAATTGACAATAGGTTATCGGAGAGCAGCCTCTGTGAGTTGCCCGAACCTCCTTCTGTTTTGCTGACTATGTACATGTCGTAATTCACAGTCGGCTCTCTCTTGAAATCGTGCTGGTTGAAAAGTCAGGAATAGGTATGGATGTTAAATTAAAAACAGAAGTCCCCTGACTTTCCTTATGCTTAACTTCATACCTCCTCACAGAAAGACGTTTCATGTGTAGGTATACAGGGGTGTAGCTATCAGTGTGCAGCAGGTGCGCTTACACCAAGATCCAAAAGCCTAATGGGCCCAACCGAAACTGAGTATTGCTGTATTTCATCACCTTGGCAGAATGTTGGGGCCTATTTTCTTTGCAAGCTGCCCTTCCTGCGCCCCTGAATGTATATTGTGTCAGAATCATTTAGCATATAATACACATATTCATTGATTGTGTTCATAAAGTAATTGAACAAAAAATATTTGTCATTTGATGATAAAAGAAAATGGATGACTTGCCCGAACACAAACTTAACCCGAAGGTGTCAGAGTTACACGAGCACCACTTGCGTTACAGACGTATAGATTCATTTTAAGCGATTTGCCAAGAATCGCCGAATTTTGAGCTGTTCCTGCCGCAATGCGAACCTGGTTGCCTAGCTTCCAAGTCAACCGCTCTTGCCGTTTGGCCACAACTTCACGCCATGTACTTTTTCATTATGATTTGATAAGCTCGAAAATTTGGCTGCTTAAGGCAGCAGGTCTGAAAGATCAATCAATCACAGCAGCCAAAAGAATTCTAGGAGAAAAAATATAAGAAAAGCATCAATGCAGTAGCAATGCTTGGACTATCATGTAGAGATTGTTGCTAAATTTGAAGGTATATCCCCAATGTAGCAATTTTGTTTCACAAGCGTAAGTGAGATATTGCCAGTGATTTTTAGCAATTTCTCCATTTGCACATTGAGTAATAATTAGCAGTGATTATAATTAAATGCAATCTTTCGACATGTTTTTGTAGAGGAATTAATCTGCAATGTTTTTCAGTGAACACTGCTGTATGTGATTCTATACTATGCTTTGTTATGCTATTTTACTATATGTTATGTTACAAGCATTTGTATAGTGCAATCTACCATCTGCATAGCACCTTAGCATATTTTGCTCTAGACTCTTATCATATGGCTATAAGTTTTGATAGATCAGTTGTGTATTTTTTATTTTTTTAGGCCGCGGATGATTATGTGCGGTTAGCAGCGATTTTTTTTTTTTTTTTTTGTTTTTGTTTTTATAAATGGTTCATGTGAAAGTAAAATGAATCACACCCACATGAAGAGCTTTCTTAACAACTAAAGAGTCCAAAAGATGGCTGCTTCCTAGACATACTCAGAGCCATATTCGCCCAGCAACCTTATACGGGGCTCCAGTCTAGGGCCGAAAGCTCTATATGGACCTAGAGAGACCACACTCAGGAGCAATGAGAGCGATATTCTCCAGTTTGGGAAATTGGGTTAGTTGCTGAGGAGAGTGGATGCCACACTCAAGAAGCAACCACATGGGAAGCAGGATGGTGGTCGGCTGAGGTGACCGCTCACAGCTCATAACGCCTTGATCTATTGAAACCCCCCCAATGTGCCTGTTCTAAAATAAGGATGCTATTGGAAGTTTTGAACACTGCTGAAATTGCTGAGTGAGGAGGTCAGCAGCTAGCTGTACCCCCACTTGCAGAGTTGCGGCCAGACAGCAAGAACTCCTACAAACCTGTGAGAAGCTCTACAGCACGCTGAGCGGGTTTGATTGCTGTTGCTCGGAGATGCATTTTCCACTCGGGATGAAGCCACAGGGGCAACCAGTAACTCGAGGTTAGACCGGGGCGGCTCTGGCTGCTGGCAGTCCGTCATTAAGTGTGGCCCCGACATCTGCCCGCTCAGCGACTGAGATATGCGCTGGGACAGAGGCAGTGGCTTGACTGCCTGGATGCCAAGGGCAAACTGGGACCCGGAAGGATGACGTTCCAGAGAGGAAGGGGAAGGGTGGGCCAGTGCCCCAACAACACCTGCCGGTTCGACAATTTTGGATCTATTCGGAGGCTCCAGACCGCGACCAGGACTGGGAGCTGGAATCGGGAACTAGGAGCAGGGCAAAGCAGAGGATCTGGATGAAGGGGCCCAGAAGACAGCACTAACGGCCAGCCAGCAAGTAAATGACAATCCAGCAATATTTAATCTGGAAATGCCCAGTTTAGCAGAGGCTGGCTGCCTACAGATACAGGACAACTGTGAAGGGGGCAGAGATACTCAATTTGGACGGGGGAAAGGAACAAAGAAGATCAAAATGGTGATACTTATAGCCACTCCAGCAATAATATCAAGCTCGAAAATGTAATAAAAGTTATTGCAAGTGGGGAGAAGGGAGAAATACAGAAGGACCACATGGAAAATCCCTCTGAGAACCCTCAACAGAGCAGAAATAAGAAACCCCAGGCCAATACTTTGGGGCAAGTACGATGCCAGAAGTCACAGCACAACAGGGAAAGCCGGTGCCGGTCAAGTCGATGACAAACATATTATGCATTCATTCATTCATTCATTTCTTTAGGCTAAAACATCCATAAATCCATTTAACTGATATATTTGAATATACAGGATTAACCAGCTACGTCCTAGAACAGAATAAAACATTTTGTTTTCAATTTTAAAGCTGTTTATTGACCCATAAAAAAGAATCTTCACCTGCTATTTGTTGTCAGAACCCTGGCTTATCTGCACCATCTCGATTTCTAAAATACTAAACAAAAGTGTATAAAAATAATAACTCAACAGCTGAACGGTTGATGACAAACGGTTGCTCATTAATCCCCATGCCCTCCGTATGAAATGTGTTGTGTATTTTTGGATTAACAGGTTGGGTGAAACTCTACACTGTAGGACAATCCTATACACACCTCTTATAACAAATCAATTCCAAGATGGTTCAGCCACTTCCCTCATATTATGGTAGCAGGAGGGAATGAGGTCCTCCTTGTTCACAGCCAGGCAATGCTCCGCAGCAGTTATGAGAGTCTATTACAAGCAACGCACCAGGAAGAACATGCATATCAATAATCAGCTGGAGGTTTTTGGTGCAATAGAGCCAAGCTACACGGTTGACTCCAGAGAAAATACATGAGGCCATGGGAGCTTCATTTGCCACTCGGATAAAAGTGAAGGCTGAGAAACAGCCCAGTCAATGTCCTAAAACAACCGACAATAAAGTAATTCTCAAGGAGTACATTTTGCTATCTTATTATTCGGTTTATGGTTTCAACTTTTGTAAGCCAAAACTCGGTAGAAATTGAAGAATATACTTAGTATGCGGCACACGCGCAGCACAGCCTGTACTGTATTGGACAACAGCTAGGGCAGTGGGACTTCATGATGCACCTCTCACACCTTTCAAGTGCTCGCCGCCTTTTTTACCCAGCACCCCCACCCCGCTACCTGCCATGGGCGGCAATCTGAGGGATAGCCCCGGGCGCCAGAAGCTCTAGCTACGCCCCTGTTGTTGCCCGGAACTGAGCAGGTGTGACGAGTACGTCCTGAGAGTCCTTGCCTCGCGACCAGCCCTGCACAGAAGGCCTTGTTGCCCGGAACTGAGCAGGTGTGACGAGTACGTCCTGAGAGTCCTTGCCTCGCGACCAGCCCTGCACAGAAGGCCTTGTTGCCCGGAACTGAGCAGGTGTGACGAGTACGTCCTGAGAGTCCTTGCCTCGCGACCAGCCCTGCACAGAAGGCCTTGTTGCCCGGAACTGAGCAGAGCAGAAGCCACTTCACCCCATGCATGGCTCACAGAAGCTGCTGTTCGGTTCCTATAGAAAAGGCCAACGTTCCGAGAAAGAAGGGCCTGTTCGATTTGCAATAATATTTTTACAGCTCGCGTGACAGGGAAATAAACCAGTTGTGAAATGCCGCAGCTCTCTGCGGCGGAGCGGCGGCTCTCTGGGAAACTTTCCCGTTTATTTTTACAGCGCGGGGTGATTTTCATCAAGGGAGCTGGCTCTGTTTTTTTTTTCTTCGAGTCCAACTATTCTAATTATTAAATCGAATGCTGCTATAAACCATCTCAGAGGCCGTAAAACTACCGGGTCACTGAATTCATCGCCGCTGATTGCAGTTCTGCGGCAGGCAGCTGGCAAGCAACCACGGCAGATTTACATGAAGAAAATAACTCGTCTCCTGGTGGGGGTAGGGCAGGTGGATAACAGCACTGTGGGTCCCAGGCCGACGCAGCCAAGAACTGTGGATTTATGCGGACCGCGAAGGACCTAATTATGCGCAGGATTGGCTACATTTCGCAGAATAATGTGGTACATTATGTGGCAGTATTATTTTAACACACATTAACACTTTCTGAGCAACGTTTTACTCAATTGGTATCATCTTAGCACCTGAATGCAATAGTTAGCAGCTGTGTACAGGCTGCCTATTTAAGGAGTCTGCCACTGCAGCCATTAACCCCGTTTGAGCCAGAAATACATTTTTTGGTTGAAATCTGCATTTTATGCAGCAGATGGTGCATTGTGTGGTAAGTGTGGCAAATCCATTATTATGCAAGAAAAGCTGACGTCATGAAATCAAGTTCCTTTGACCCTAGGTAAAGCTGTCAAGTGGCACCATAATGTATTGTAGTCTGCAGGACATTCCAGTTGGCCAGTTACAAGTCGTTTCTACTGCATACAACAGCAACATGCATATTTTATTGGGACATTTGCCAGTAGCCAGTTCTGGGATGGAGCTGGCATCAACCGTAATCATTTCCTGAGCAGCTCAGCAGATATTCAAAACCCATGTGCTCAGTGCTTAATTTGTAAAATATTAAGTGCCAGGGCTCTGACCGGGAGGCCACTGCAGTTTGTACCACCCATCGCCCCTGTCATCGCTGCCATAACAACTACTAACCATCTCTCTCGCATGTAAATGCGACAGTTCAGATTATTCCAGGTCCCCAAAGCTAAAGGAATGGCTGGGGAGGCAGGTATCAGCACTATTTTAATGTATATCGTATTTCTAAACAACCATTGGTCTGCTCATCTCTAAATTAGATGAGCAGCGCCACCATGTGGTAGACTGTTCTTAGTATGGTGGTGACAATTAGGTACCAGTGCCCAGCACCGTAAACCAATTAAGTGCCAGTGCTGAGCACCACAAAGGACAGGCTCAAATTAAGCACTGCATTTGCTAAAAATTAGATCCTGTAGAACCCACTTGTAACTGGTCAACTGCAATTTCTAGCAGGGGAATAATATCTTCATACAGTCTTACATTTTTAGCCGTGACGCTTTGCATGCTGAGATGAGTAGGCCCATGTATATAAAAGGAAAAAGGAAACTAATATGAACAGAATGCAATGCTCTGTTACCTTAAAAGTCTGGATTGGCTACTGGTGTCATGAATTACATGTCGTACGCTAGTGCCATGAGACCCCAGAGTCAATAAATATTCTTGACTTGACATGTTCACCACTGGTACACCGGAGGACCAACAACATGGAGTCTGATGTGGAAGGAAGAAGAAAAGATCTGCACACCAGAGCTATCAGGTTCATCGTCACCTGTGAGTAGGTAATCCCGCCTTAGTATGTATTTCACATAGTGATGCATGTAGTTTTCCCTTTTTAGGTCCAGCCTGGGCAGCGCATTCCCTGCTCTGTGAGGCATGCTGTATTCAGATATGGACTTGAAGCTCCGCCCACTCTCCACCCATATTTTTAATTGGCTTGTGTCATTGTTCTTTGGAAACTGTGGCTTTTCATTGGTCAATAGGCTTAGTAGTCCCTTCTTAGTACCGCCTTGTCTCATTTTGTAACCTCCCATGAGGACATCCCCTGTTACATGTGTTGTTACTTGGTAGGCTCTAATTATAGTCTCTGAGCACTATTTGCTTAAATGGTTTTCTCTTGCTTGTTGCAGGCAGGACACGCTCTCCCACAACGCTTTACATTTGTTTTTCATAGCACTACATGCCACACTCATACAGTGGCGGGCTTGCCTTTGGTTTATTTGTGGCGCCGAACGCGGCTGCATGTTTCTTTTAACTATTAACACTTTTTTTTTTAACTGCCCCATGCTGCACTTTCACTTAAATGGCGGCTGTGCCCTTTTCCTTAGACAAGCCGCATCTAAGGAAATGGGCATGGGTGCCAATAAAGTGAAGTGAAGCATGGGGTGCTTTTACAAAAAAATCATTTTTTGTCAACTTGACAAACAAATGCTTTCTTTGTCAAAGTGCCCCATACCACGCTTTCACTTTAATGGCAGCTGCGTCCCTTTCTTCAGACGCGGCTCATCTAAGGAGGGGATTGGCCGACATTAAAGTGAAAGCGCCGCATGGGCACTTTTACAAACAAGCTTTTGCAATACAATAGGTCTCGCATTTACGAGAGTTTTGTAAATGTAAGACCTATTGCATTGCAAATGCTTGTTATATCTAGTTAGTGGAAGCATTAGCTTTATGCCAGGGCTTATTTAAGCATTCAGTCCATCAATTGTTCCTTTTGCTTTAAGGCTCATTTAATGGCATAGAAAGAACTAAAAAGCAATATACATTTTGTTGACAATCATTTTTATGGGCATTTGACAGGTCTACCGTTGAGCTAGCCTACCTATGTAGTTCCATTGCTTATATACATTGTTAATGTAGACAGTAAGAGAGGGCTTTGCATAGCACTTGGTGACAACAGTCTACACAAATGGTCGTGCACATGATGTGGAGTTCAGGGATCTACGAGGAGGTCTGGCGGGTGAGAGTGGCCTGCCAGAAGTCACTGGTAAAGGGTTCTCAAAAGTAAATAAATTGATCACCTGAGTTATTAATACCAAACGTAATCTTTGGAAAGCCTCATTAAGGAAAGCAGACTGCGAAATACTCACAAGTTAAAGATGAGGACTCTGCTTAGGAATGATTGCTTCAGCATCGATTCAAAAGTAAGAAGCCGCCATTCTTACAGTGGCGGCTCCTTATCAGAGGTGTCAGGGTCCAGCCCCACCTCTGGTTAGATCCCACACTCTGCCTCTTGCCTCTCCTGACACTGCACGTTACTTAATTTTAGCAGAGACTTTCCTGTTTTCTTTACCACTGCCAGTGTGAAGGTCCGCCCTCTCGGCCTCATCTCCAGGCTCCTGATGACTGGAGGAGGAGGGGGCTGAAGGGACTGAGCGATGATCCATCTACAGAGAGTTGTTTCAAAGCACAGCACACTCTAGCTGGATGTAGGGATTGCAAATGTGAGGGCATACTTCAGCTGCGATTCCGTCACACAGGCACTACCATTTTATTTAGCGGACACACTGCATATGCCTCAGGCAGCACAGTATATCTGCAAAGACGTGGCTGACAGGGCACAGAACAATGCATCCCTGAGGCCAATGATAAGCCATATAGAGCAGCAGCGTCACCAGCACTGCCCCAGCTTCTTATAGGGCTGCGCTTCCAGCCCAACAAAGACGCTGGGAGAGAGATTGAGGTGGGTCTTCCCCTTTTCAAACCTGGCCTTGCTGCTCTGTCTAGCTCCTCTTTAGGAATCGGAATTTGTTGGGTCCAATGTCTAGCGCCATAGTCCTGCTCTGCGGCTGCCATGTAGCCTCCAAGTTACCAGCAAGGGAAGCCAGGTTCTTTGTGCATGTGCCTATGTGTTTGTGAGTGATTGTAAATTTGTGAGTGAATGAGATTGAGTGAAAGTGTGTGAATTTGTTTGAGAGTGACAATGAGAGTAGAAGTGAGTGAGAATCTGACTTTGCGAGTGCGTAGGAGTGAGTCAAAGTGAGTATGAGGGGGTGAGTGAAGGAGTGTCAATTTGTTAGAAGGACTGAGTGATTGGAGATTGAGAGAGGGAGTGGAAGTGAGTCAGGGCTGTAGCTATCAATGGTGCAACAGGTGCAGTTGCTCTTGGGCCCACAGTCAGTGAATGTGTGTAAGTGTGTTTGTAAGGGAGAGTGAGAACCAGAGAGTATGAGTATATTAGGGTGTGAGTCACAGTGACTGGTAGTGAGTATGTATGAGAATGAATGAGAAAGTGCGAGTTACAGTGAGGAGGAAGACAGTAAATGTGAGAGGGCGTGCGTGTACGTGAAAGTGAGAGAGTGTGTGTAGGAAGGTGGAATCTGACTATATGGTTGCCCCCAACATTTTGCCTGGTATTTGGATGGATTTTGACTAGTCTGGCTGGGATCCTGCTATCCAGGACCCCAGCTTATCTGCTTCCTCCCTAAAACTGATGTGAGTACCCTAGGTACAACCCAATTGGATACTGAGGATACCCTGTCAGCCCTTGTAGATGGTACCCTAGGTACCCAGGGCATGGGTCCCTCAGAGGCCTACCAGGGCTGCAGCACTTATTGTGCCACCCTGGGACAGCCACACCAAATGACACCACCAGACCACTACTGTAGTCTGGGTAAGGTGGTGCTTGCACCCCCTTACAGGAATACAGGTACCCTGTATCCCACCTATGTACAACACATGTATTCTCATTGGTCACTCCTCCAGCAGGCCTTGCTAATCCTACAAGGCAGGGTGCTGGGATCTGTGTGAGGGGGGACCCCTACCTGAGTAGGGCCCCTCTGCAACCCTCGTAAAAATCATTGCTGGGTTGCTTGTAGTGTAGCCATACCATATACTCTTAACCTCATTATAAGTATATCGCGATAGCGTGATAACACAGAACCATATCGTGTTTGGTGTCAAACATGTAGGAATCATACCCCAGTCCAGCCATGGGCATGAGGGCATGATTCCCCCCTGCTAGAGGGGCGATATGGGAAAAGCGGCAGAATTTAGACACCAATTTAAAAGTGCACACGTATCACAAAATGGATGCTACTCGCCACCAACACGACTCTGGCTGCCTGTTGCTGGGCAAAACCCCAGCCTCGGAAGCTGGATAATAGGGATCCTGTTGCAGGGAGGTGCCAGCACCTTCCCAGACAGGCTATGTGGATTGGAACTGGGTGGGTGCACCATAGGATGCCTTTCAGAGTTGCACGTAGGCTGCTACAGCGCCTACATTCTGCATACACCGCCTAGAACCGGTTCAGGGGCATCCTGCCCCTCGTCCAGGTGGGAACCACACAAAGGGGAGAGGGTGTAGCCACCCTTTCCCGCCTCAACTCCCATTGGTGGACACTGATCTGGACACTCCCCTAATCTTGTGGATAAAGGTGAATAACGTGTCCCCAGAGATTCAGATTAATCTTGGACTTCACAGACTTGACCTTCGACGAGCTGCTGCCCAGCTGACTGAAGAAATCTCCCTTGGGGTAAAGGAGTTACCCCCCTGCTTGGCAGGCACCTGAAACACTGCAAGTGACCCGGTTGGAACTTTGCTGCTCCTTCGGACATCGACAACTCTTCTCAACCTTGAGGTGGTTTTCCTAGCATCCCAAAGGCCAGTGAGCGTGCCCAGCAAGTCTGAGCACCGTGGACCGCATGGGTGCAGAGATCCCCAATACCCCAGGACACCGGGCACCTCTTGCGTAGCACACGACCCTGACCAGTGGGGAAGTTGTGCTTTGGCCCAATATTGAGCCAACCTTTCAGCAGTAACTGTGCCAAAGATCAGCACCCTAGCTCACTCCGGTGGCCCGTGGGCACCCTTTTACGCACTCCAATCTGCTGCCTTCTGCGGTCCCTTGTCTCTCAACTTGTGGGCCCTAGCGGATGACAATCCTTACTTTTAAGAGTTCCCCTGGTTGCTCCAGGCCTGCTCTACAGTCTCCTTGAAGGAGACCTCTCTCAAACCTCGTGGGTCTGCACCAGTAGCTGATTTGTTTATCTTGCATGGGTTGCAGTTGCCAAGGCTTAGTGGATCCAAACTGGACACTAACACCGCAGCGACCCTTATCCTTTGTGGGACAGTTGCCCTCCAGAAACTGGCCTTCCTTGAATCCTCCCGGAGCCCGTGGCTGCAGATCCAAGCTACACCTTTTCCACTTGAAGCACCCGACATTGGAGGGCTCTTTTCCTTGAGCTCCCTGGTCACTGTGCCGTGACCCAGACTCTGTCCCCTCTGCTTTCAGGTTGTTCTCTACAAGATCTACAACTTCCTTCTTCACGGCATCATCGACGCTTTTGGCTAGCAGCAGTTTTGTACATTTTCCCATCGAAAATCAGCCCGCGACCCGACATCGAAAACGACCCATGCACCCGGCTTCCCTGGGGCAGGTAACAGTGGTACCTCGGTACTTATATATATACCTGTGTGGACTACTCTTTCATTTGGTCATTCAAGAGGTTATCTATGGTAAAACAATAAGCTTTACAACAAACAAATGATGGACGGAATGCTGACAATGCATACATTCTCCCCCAGTCAATAGATCTGGGTTAAATCCATCGTTCTTTTGCCCACTACACCACCCCAGTTTAGACATGGCCATAAGCAAATCAGTCTTGACCCTGTGCCTCATGGGAACAGTCCAGCCCGAACTACCAAGCCATGTCTTCCCTGGACCGGAATCAAGCATCCTAGGACCGGTTTCTGGCTATCAGCCGTCATCAGCCAGGATAGCTTGACTCCAGTGGCGTAGTGAGCACGGGTCCCACGTCTGGGAATACCCATCCCACTTAGGGCGAAAAGCGTTACAACAAACAAATGATGGACGGAATGCTGACAATGCATACATTCTCCCCCAGTCAAGAGATCTGGATTAAATCCATCGTTCTTTTGCCCACTACACCACCCCAGTTTAGACATGGCCATATGCAAATCAGTCTTGACCCTGTGCCTCATGGGAACAGTCCAGCCCGAACTGCCAAGCCATGTCTTCCCTGGACCGGAATCAAGCATCCTAGGACCGGTTTCTGGCTATCAGCCGTCATCAGCCAGGATAGCTTGACTCCAGTGGCGTAGTGAGCACGGGTCCCACGTCTGGGAATACCCATCCCAGCTTAGCTTAACACTCCTTCAAGACTTAGCCTGAAGGCTGCTCTCCACAGCTACCACTAGGATAGCTTTCTTTAAAGGTTGTCTTTTAAACCTATCACCTTAAGAGTCGAATTGGACTGGTGCAAGGTGGCCACTATAACTAGTGATCAGCATATGCTAGGCCAACTTCTCACAGTGTGAATGAGCAAGAGTGTGTCTGTTTGCATGTTTTATGGTTGTAAATCTGCTGTTTGCCATGGCATCAGTGGCGTCTGGTGGGGAAAGGTGGCAGTGGAGTAGGGGGAGGTGGGTGGTGGGGGGGTAAAAATAAAGAAAAAATAAAATAAAGAAAACTTACCTGATCGTCGCGTCACCAGCTGGCACCCCTCCACTGCCTCTCCTCTTTCGCAGGAGGCTCCCAGGCTGCCTAAGCCAATGACAACACTGCAATGCAGCGTTGTGATTGGTTCCCCTAAGCCAATGTCAATGCTGCAATGCAGCGTTGTGATTGCTCTGAGTGCCGTGGTTCGGTGCTCAGACGTGGACAGGGAGCCTATGCATGTTCCTCACCAGGCTGTGTAATGCAGCCTGGTGGGGAACACACAAAGTGCGCATTGATGACTGGCCAAACAGTCATGCACACTTTCCGTGTGCTCACCACTCCTCCTCCTGGCCCCTGCTCTGGCCAGCCCCGCCCCTCCCTGCACCGAGGAACGGAAAAATAAAATAGTAACGTTCGTTGTCATCATTTTATTTTTCCTCTGCATTGCTCTTAAAGCAGTGGGGCGACACTCCTCCCCCTTAGCGGAGGAGCCGCCGCTGCATGGCATACTTAATATAGTTCTGGGATTATCACGGCACCCAAGATAATATGCTGCTACTGGCAAATTGGAACTAATTCTTGCCATAAGGTAGGGCACTCATGGCATGACACACTAGAAGTAATTCTTGGTGTTGGTGTAGGGGCCCTGTGGAAAAATGCTGGCAGTTTCATACTTAAGGAGTTTTTTGGGAAGGGGACGTGTAGCAAATTGCAGGCACCGGACATAAGGGAAGGCACCAAAGGCAAAATGCAGACCCTGAGATACCCTAAAGTAATACTTGACATTAGGGGACACCAATGTCAAAATGCTGACATACTGGCAGTGGCGGAGCAAGGGGGGCGGGGACGTGGTGGTCTGCCCCGGGCAGCACAAGTTTTGGGGGCAGTCGCCTCCCTCCTCCCTGCTCTTACCTGTGACCGTGCGGGACGGCCGTTGCAGGAACAGGGGCAGCCATTGAGGGAACAGGGGAGGCTCCTTTCAATGGCAGAGGCGTGTCGCCCCTCCGCCTGACTCAGAACCAGCAAATGAAAGTTAAAACAAAGTTCTGTCATCGTTTTATTTTTCATTTGAAGCCAGCTTGTGCAGGGAGGGGCAGGGCACGGGAGGTGGAATGTTATCTGCACCCCCTAAGTGCGCATATGCATTTGGCCGGCCATCTCAGGCCGACCAAAACACACATGCGGGCTTAGGTTTCTCCAGCCTGGCTGCATTGTACAGCCGGGCTGGAGAAACCCCCACAGACTCCCTGGCCTGACTCCGCTCAGGCCAATCCCCGCGCTGCCCTCCTAGCAGGAGAGTAGCAGGGGGATTGGATGGGAGTCTGTGACGTGGTGGTCCCAGTGTCTGCTGGGACGAGGAAGAGAAGGGAGGAAACGCAACGCGGGAGGCGGTTGGCGGTTGGCAAATTATGGTAAGTTCTTTTTTTGAAATATTCTAACACTTCATCTTCTTACCCGTGTGTCCCCCTCCAGCGCTCCCCCTCCCGCTTTCCTTACACTTGCTCCACCGCCCCTTGTTTGTGGATGCCGCCACAGTGCGGGAATCGCCAGCAGCACCCCCCCCCACTCTGACATGTGGCTGCCGAACGGCACAACGCAGTGACCGCCACGGGCGGCACAACGTCTAGCTACGGAGGCAATTCTTTGTTTCTGAGAGGGCAGCCATGGCATATTGGGCCTGAGGGTGCTGTTTGAGGAAGGAAACCATGATAAAATGCTGGCTCTGAAATACAGGCAACAAGTGATAAATGGACAAATTCAAAGGCAAAATTCCGGTGCAGGGATATTGTATGTAATTCGTGTCACACTCCTCACAGACCAACAGTCACACACTGCTGGTAGCATTCACACACCTCTCACGAACCAGCAGTCACAAACTACCATCAGCACTCTCACACCTGTCACAACAAGGCAGCAAACCAGTAGCTATTCAAGATGGTATTCAAGAGTACGCCTTTGATGTGTGTGTGAGAGGGGGGGCTGTTATCAATGGGTGAATGCAAAGATAAGCCAAAGGATGGATGAATAGATGCTTGAGTGCAAGGATGAGTGACTGGGTGAATAGATGATTAGTAATTGGGAGCATGGACCGATGGATAAGTGCATGAATGAAAGTTCCCAGGTGCTTTTAATTATAAGCCACATTTATTAGTTGTGGCAATGCCTGTTTAATTATGTGAATGTTATTCAGAGTCTTTAAAAAACATTTCATTGAGAATGTGTTATTACTCATTGAGAATGTTTGTCTTGAGGTGTGTACTGACAAAAGCGCAAAGCTTGGGTTAGGAAGTAGGAAAAGCAGCGCTTGATGAGGCGTGATACATGAAAAGCATAAACAACATGGCTGCCAATTGGCATAGAAATGAGTGTTGACACAACGTCATGGAAAGAAAGAATGTATTGTGTTAACTAAAGAGCTGAACACAATCATGCGATAGAGGATAGAGAAGCCATAATATGGTGTTGGTTGACTCAGCACTTCCATTTAGGGAGAGATATTTGAAGGACCTACTGGCTATAAACCGCTCTGAACTAGAATTTTGACTACAAGTAGTGAGGGTAAGAACTGACAAGGTTGGCGCAGATTCTGGAAAAATTGCAGAGACTATTTTTAGGAAAGGTGAACGCCATTGTTAAGAATGCGATATTTGAAATGTGTAGCAGGTCTTTTGTTTCCATTACACACACTTAGGTGCCGATCACGATCCTGCAAAAACCGGGTACGAACCGTCGGACGGAGCATAATCTCCGCCCGACGCGTACCCGGTCGTCAATTTTTACAAACAAGGAATTACGATTCGCACGGGTACACCATTACCGTACGATTCGTAAAAAAGCCCGACCGAACAAAAAACACCTACCAATGCGATCCGGGAAAGCGCCGACCTGACGTCGGGACGCACGCAGCCAGCCATTCACGACCCAGGAATCACGATTCGCACCGACGTCACCCCGCACGGTGAATATTTTGCGGCAGCCAAAAACTGCCGGGAAATCAGGACGACGCGAACAAGGACCACCAGTACGCGACGGACAGACGACGCCGCGAACAAGGAGGACCAGTACGCGACGGACAGACATGGACCCGAACCTACGAGTCATCCCTGCCCTCATAGCAGTACACCTCCTCTACAGGTTACGACGCAGACGCCGCAGAAGGTCAGAATAACTAAGGGAGGGGGGAAAGTGGGGTGGGGGTGGCACGACCAGGGCAGGCCACAAAACAACCACATAAGTCACACACCACACATGGGCTGGACATACCTGACTCCCATGCCCTGGTCACCACGAGGGGGTGGGGGCGTGTCCTGATAAGCCAGCGACCGCCACAACGGAAGTCCATCACCACGCGAACCGGCAACACAACCAGACAGGTACGTCCCGTACCCACGGCTGAAGAGCGTGGGTACGAGTCGGACCACGCCCACACACGTCACCCCAACAATGGCGGGACGGATCGCACCCACGTGGCAAAGGCCTGGGTACGGGCCGCACAAACATCACATAGCGTGGGGACGGATATGTACGGACCCTACCCCCACCCCGTATGCAAGGAGCGTACCCCCCACCCCAACAGTGAAAGTACGACCCGTACCCCCACCCGCGTATGCATGGAGCGTACCCCCACCCCAACAGTGTAAGTTCGACCCGTACCCTCACCCGCGTATGCATGCAGCGTACCCCCCATGCCAACAGTGTAAGTACGACTCGAACCCCCACCCACGAATGCAAGGAGCGTACCCCCCAGCCCAACAGTGTAAGTACGACCCGTACCCCCACCCGCATATGCAAGGAGCGTACCCCCCATGCCAACAGTGTCAGTACGACCCGTACCCCCACCCGCGGACGTACGGAGCGTACCCCCACCCCAACAGTGTAAGTCCGACCCGTACCCTCACCCGCGTATGCATGGAGCGTACCCCCCATGCCAACAGTGTAAGTACGACTCGAACCCCCACCCACGAATGCAAGGAGCGTACCCCCCAGCCCAACAGTGTAAGTACGACCCGTACCCCCACCCGCGTATGCAAGGAGCGTACCCCCCATGCCAACAGTGTCAGTACGACCCGTACCCCCACCCGCGGACGTACGGAGCGTACCCCCACCCCAACAGTGTAAGTCCGACCCGTACCCTCACCCGCGTATGCATGGAGCGTACCCCCCATGCCAACAGTGTAAGTACGACTCGAACCCCCACCCACGAATGCAAGGAGCGTACCCCCCAGCCCAACAGTGTAAGTACGACCCGTACCCCCACCCGCAAATGCAAGGAGCGTACCCCCCAGCCCAACAGTGTAAGTACGACCCGTACCCCCACCCGCGAATGCAAGGAGCGTACCCCCCAGCCCAACAGTGTAAGTACGACCCGTACCCCCACCCGCAAATGCAAGGAGCGTACCCCCCAGCCCAACAGTGTAAGTACGACCCGTACCCCCACCCGCAAATGCAAGGAGCGTACCCCCCAGCCCAACAGTGTAAGTACGACCCGTACCCCCACCCGCGAATGCAAGGAGCGTACCCCCCAGCCCAACAGTGTAAGTACGACCCGTACCCCCACCCGCGTATGCAAGGAGCGTACCCCCCATGCCAACAGTGTCAGTACGACCCGTACCCCCACCCGCGGACGTACGGAGCGTACCCCCACCCCAACAGTGTAAGTCCGACCCGTACCCTCACCCGCGTATGCATGGAGCGTACCCCCCATGCCAACAGTGTAAGTACGACTCGAACCCCCACCCACGAATGCAAGGAGCGTACCCCCCAGCCCAACAGTGTAAGTACGACCCATACCCCCACCCGCGTATGCAAGGAGCGTACCCCCCATGCCAACAGTGTCAGTACGACCCGTACCCCCACCCGCGGACGTACGGAGCGTACCCCCACCCCAACAGTGTAAGTCCGACCCGTACCCTCACCCGCGTATGCATGGAGCCTACCCCCCATGCCAACAGTGTAAGTACGACTCGAACCCCCACCCACGAATGCAAGGAGCGTACCCCCCAGCCCAACAGTGTAAGTACGACCCGTACCCCCACCCGCAAATGCAAGGAGCGTACCCCCCAGCCCAACAGTGTAAGTACGACCCGTACCCCCACCCGCGAATGCAAGGAGCGTACCCCCCAGCCCAACAGTGTAAGTACGACCCGTACCCCCACCCGCAAATGCAAGGAGCGTACCCCCCAGCCCAACAGTGTAAGTACGACCCGTACCCCCACCCGCGTATGCAAGGAGCGTACCCCCCATGCCAACAGTGTAAGAACGACCCGTACCCACACCCGCGGACGTACGGAGCGTACCCCCACCACACCAGTGTCAGTAGACTCGTACCCTCACCTCGAATGCATTGTGCGTACCCCCACCGTGTATGTGCCAAGCGCACATATCCAGAAATCGGAGGTGTGTGTGCAGAGTCCTCCCAGCAGTGCCCTGACACAGGAGGGGTGGGTGCGGAGTCCTCCCAGCAGTGCCCTGAGACAGGAGGGGTGGGTGCCTATCACTCCCAGCAGTGCCCTGAGACAGGAGGGGTGGGTGTGGAGTCCTCCCAGCAGTGCCCTGACACAGGAGGGGTGGGTGCAGAGTCCTCCCAGCAGTGCCCTGAGACAGGAGGGGTGGGTGTGGAGTCCTCCCAGCAGTGCCCTGAGACAGGAGGGGTGGGTGCAGAGTCCTCCCAGCAGTGCCCTGAGACAGGAGGGGTGGGTGTGGAGTCCTCCCAGCAGTGCCCTGACACAGGAGGGGTGGGTGTGGAGTCCTCCCAGCAGTGCCCTGAGACAGGAGGGGTGGGTGCAGAGTCCTCCCAGCAGTGCCCTGAGACAGGAGGGGTGGGTGCCTATCACTCCCAGCAGTGCCCTGAGACAGGAGGGGTGGGTGTGGAGTCCTCCCAGCAGTGCCCTGACACAGGAGGGGTGGGTGCAGAGTCCTCCCAGCAGTGCCCTGAGACAGGAGGGGTGGGTGTGGAGTCCTCCCAGCAGTGCCCTGAGACAGGAGGGGTGGGTGCAGAGTCCTCACAGCAGTGCCCTGAGACAGGAGGGGTGGGTGCCTATCACTCCCAGCAGTGCCCTGAGACAGGAGGGGTGGGTGTGGAGTCCTCCCAGCAGTGCCCTGACACAGGAGGGGTGGGTGCAGAGTCCTCCCAGCAGTGCCCTGAGACAGGAGGGGTGTGTGCCTATCACTCCCAGCAGTGCCCTGACACAGGAGGGGTGTGTGCAGAGTCCTCCCAGCAGTGCCCTGAGACAGGAGGGGTGGGTGCCCATCACTCCCAGCAGTGCCCTGAGACTGGAGGGGTGTAACACATGTGTGTGAGGCCAGAATTATCCACACGCATACTGGCTACAAGGGAACATGTCCCCATGAACTCATGTCAACAGACTCCACACACAAGTACAGTGATCACCAAGGATGCCACGATTGTCGCAGGTGGAGACATGGCCCTGCATGCATGGCCAAAGTAGAAGGGCTCCGTCACACACACAGCTCATGTAGACACAGCTCTGCGCTAAACATTGGGAACACCCTGCAGGGAAGAAAGCTGGGTACACAGAGGAAGGAATACACCCTGGGACAAGTGCACCATGCAGTAACTGCTTACATGAACAAAGAAAGTTAGCCAACACCTTGTGATGGCACACAGATCACAGGGTCCCACCAATGAGCAGTACACTACTACATATCCCACACACCCAAACCCTTACACACCACCCAAAACCATGTAGCAGCCCCACCAACACCAATACCAGCATAGCAGTAGTGTGATAATGAAAACAAAATTAAGCTTTATTCAGCATGAGCACAATGTCCGTGGATCGCAGGCAGTTCAATCTTCACAAAGCCCATAGGGCAGTCAATGATTCTCAGCTGGATGGGGGACACAGTGGGATGCGTGTCCCCTACCTTGCCTGCACAGTCAAATGGCATCGTCTTCCACACTGGTGTGGGCATCAGGGGGGGGGGAAGCAACAGGCACCGCAGGGACATCAGGGCAAAGGGGCGGCGTTGTGGGTGCAGGGATGGAGGACTCCACCACAGGGGGTGGGTCAGTGCCAAAGGCGGAGGCCAGGATGGCACTACACACCTTTGCAAGGTCCTCCAGGGAGTCCCCTGCACCCGAAGGGACCTCAGGCCCCAAGGAGGGGGGGGGTCAGAGGGATGGGTCGCAGCGCCACCGGGGGAGGGTGGAGACAGGGGGGGAGACTCAACCACCCTGACCGGGGACCTCCTTGACCGCTTGCGTGGTGGTGTAACTGTGGGGCTCAGGGACAGAGCGGCCATGAAGGAGTCCTTGGGGGAGATGTGGCCAGGAGAGCTGAGGGGAGGGGATTTGGAGGGAGTGGACTGGGTGGAATGCGGACTCCCACTATGGCTGCGTGTCACACGTTTGCCCCCCGACCCAGTGGGTGTGCCTACCTCACCCTGTGTGTGCGTGTCAGGAGGAGTGCGGTGGACCTTCCCTGCTGGTGTGGTGCCCGTGTCCGTTGATGTGGGTGCATGCCGACGTCTGGGTGTACGTGTGACAGGCATGGGAGTGGGAAGTGTGGATGGGGCAGGGGTAGGTGGGGGGAGGTCGCGCTGCAGGAGACCCACTGCTGCAGTCAGTGTGGAGTCGATGGACCTCAGCAAGTTGCGTTGGTCAGCCTGCGATGAATGAATGCCCTCCAAGAAAGCCTCGATGTTGGTGAGGGTTTTGCCGTGGGCATGGAGGACATTAAGGATCGCAGCTTGACCAACCTGCAGTTGCCGCTGGATGTCCACAGACTCTGCATTGGCGGCAGCAGTGGAGACAGGGGCAGGGGGTGCGGTGCCTGGCAGGAAGGAGACATGCTGTGACCGGGCACGCTGGGAAGGGACACGAGCAAGTGGGAGGCGGCTGGTGGAAACTGAGGGGGCGGTGCGAGGTGTTGTTCCGCTGTCAGCTGCTGGTGCAGCCTCCGCCCACTCGGAGACATCGTCCCCGGACCTGTCAGCTTCGTAGTCTGATGTGCCAGTCGACAGGTCCTCGGCCACACTCTCCTCCGCCTCTGTCCCACTCGATGTGCCAGACCCGATGTCACGGCTGGCACTGGTGCTCGGTCCCTCCGCCTGGTCTGTGTCCATGTCTCCCTCTGTGTCCCCCGACGATGCTGTGGGCAGGGTGGAGAGACAGAAATTATTCAGACACCTGTACACATCTGTCACATGAGTCCAATCTACATAGGTAACATTGCATGGCCTGAAAAGGAAGATCCCTAACATCTACTGAACAGGGTACCGATGTAGGGCATGAAACACACAGTTGGTTGAGCCACCATGCCACTGAAATACCATGGAGAGCATGAGACAATAGCTAAACACAGGAAAAGGAGTCTGACATAGCACCCAGGCCCTGGGGACAATCCAGCACTGCATCTGCACCACACAGCGTTGGCGAAAATACCGATGACCAGGGACCATTACCATGAACTTGAGACACATGCTGCATAGGTAATGCTGAAAACATGCACAACATGACTCTGTCACTGCACATTGCGTGTGTGTCCAGGCACATCACACACTGCCCAGACCCAGCAAGTGGTAATCAGGATTTAACACATAGGCATTGCCCGCCCCAACAAGACCCTACACGAGGCAAATTGTTGAGACACAGGTGGCACCAACATCTCATAGTCTGGGTGATACACACAGGGGCAGGCAAAAAGCAAGATTGGACGCCAAACAGCCAAGGTGCGCCTGTACAAATAATGAGGTACCAGTGCCCATCCTCAGATGAGTATAACAAGACACACAGGCACTGGCAACTGTGAGTATGAAGAAGGACAATCAGGTCAGGCTGCACAGTGGACACCTGTACAAATTAGCACGTCTATATACATGGTGACAGGGGACAATGGCACAGAGCACAACTTACGCTGTAGACACTGACAGTGGCCACGTTTATGATGACACATACACCACTGAGGAAAAGGTGCCCCAGGGGACAGTAGTGGGCACGCAACTACATGCTACTGAATGGTAATGACTGCAACACACGTCACCATCCCTGCACTATGTGTATCGCACACTCATGCACATCATGTCACAGGCCACTACATAGGACATGCGCGCTGTAAGGCATGACACATGAGAGACCAACTCCCATGTCTGGAGCCAGCATCAGTGCCAACTGACATGGAACCCACATGCAGTGAACTTGACAGTGCACAGGCAAGGTCCCACAACCTGTTACACACCACCCCCACACATGATGCTACAGACATTGTTCCCGTGGACAAAGCGCCAGCCTACATTACCCTGTGAAGGAGTGACTACACACAGACCAGGGAACACATTGCAAGGAGGGGAAGGGTGGCAGGGGCACAGCGCTATACTGGGGCAAACAGGATCTGCACTGCACCTTTAAACCCTGCCAGTGGATTCATGCTACTGTGCCCTTACAAATGCCGGTGACACACAACAAACACACATGTACCTACCCCCTTCCGGCTGCTGCATCGCCTGTAAGCGCCTCTCCAGGTCTGGAAAGACCACCGGCAGCACACGCCTGTGGAGGTGGCTCAGACGGCGGCGGCCGCGGTTCTTGTGGCTCTCAGGTGAGTCCCCCAGCAGGAGCCGTGCAATCCTCCGCGTCCAGCACCGGATATCCTGCCAGCGTTTCCTCACCTGGGGCAGGCTCCGCCTCCGACCATCCACACCCCTCACGGCACTGACGGCGGTCAGCCAGATCTGCTCCTTGGCAGTGGCGCCTACCTGTGAGGAGGAACAAGTGACACCACATCAATACACCAGCCACATGTCACAGAGAGACATATGGGTACAAATTAGCTGGTTACAACAAGGCATGTCATGCAGCCAACGCATTGCACCTTTGTCATAGGGACATCATCCCCTGGTGAGGGAAAAAGCACTACGTGCCACAGTGGGTACACAGGTGGAATGATGACAATGTCACAATCAATGATCAAGGCTCACACTGTGCATCACACCCACCCCTCCTGTCTCAGGGCACTGCTGGGAGGACTCTGCACCCACCCCTCCTGTGTCAGGGCACTGCTGGGAGGACTCCACACCCACCCCTCCTGTCTCAGGGCACTGCTGGGAGTGATAGGCACCCACCCCTCCTGTCTCAGGGCACTGCTGGGAGACATCAGGCACCCCCCCCCTGGGACCCCCCCGACAGTACATGGCATGTGTGTTACACCTGGACGCAATGGCAGAAGTCACAGTCACCACATAGGGACAGTCTGTGGCAGTGGCCTATGCACTCACCTGATAACCTGGTCGCCCATACAGCATGGAGTACTGTGGGAGGATCACATCCAGCAGAGCCATGTTCTCCTCCAGGGTGAATGGCTGTGTCCTCTCCACAGCCCTTGACATGGTTCCAGGGAATCAGTAGCAGCAGCTGGGTCGACGAATGCAAAGATGTGCAGGCAAGTGCTCCGTCATGGGACCTGGCTGCCTTATATGTGCCCTTCTGCCCAGTCTCATGCACAGGAGTACAGAGAGATTGGTCACTCACATTTGCATCCTATGTTTCCACCAATCCCTTCAAACCTAGCAGTCTGTGGGTTCTCTATCGGTTTCATTCTCCTGCATGATGTCAGCCCCACAAACACATTGCAACAAAGTAGACAAATCCCAACTGACTTCTGCTGTGCACCTTCCAGAACAATTTCGAATTTTGAACTTGGTCTCCATGACAACCAGCATGCATGTAGGCCTTAATACTTGTCCCCTATGTAATTTGGAGCATCACACACAGGTACGGTGCGTGTGGGGGCCCTAGGGCACCCCAAATGCATGGCAACGGCCCGTACATGCATGCCTACGCTCTCCATCACTTTTGGTCTGCACGCGTATGCGTACTCGTAGTGATAGTGAGCGTAGATGCGAGTGTACGGTCCGTACCACTACGGGTACGCATACGCGTGCAGACCCATAGTGATAGAGAGCGTAGATGCAAGTGTACGGCCCTATCACTATGGGTCTGCACGCGTATGCGTACCCGTAGTGGTACGGACCGAACACTCGCATCTACGCTCACCATCACTATGGGTCTGCACGCGTATGCGTACCCGTAGTGGTACGGACCGAACACTCACATCTACGCTCTCTATCACTATGGGTCTGCACGCGTATGCGTACCCGTAGTGGTACGGACCATACACTCACATCTACGCTCACTATCACTATGGGTCTGCACGCGTATGCGTACCCGTAGTGGTACGGACCGTACACTCACATCTACGCTCTCTATCACTACGAGTACGCATACGCGTGCAGACCCATAGTGATGGAGAGCGTAGATGCGAGTGTACGGTCCGTACCACTACGGGTACGCATACGCGTGCAGACCCATAGTGATGGAGAGCGTAGATGCGAGTGTACGGTCCGTACCACTACGAGTACGCATACGCGTGCAGACCCATAGTGATGGAGAGCGTAGATGCGAGTGTACGGTCCGTACCACTACGGGTACGCATACGCGTGCAGACCCATAGTGATGGAGAGCGTAGATGCGAGTGTACGGTCCGTACCACTACGAGTACGCATACGCGTGCAGACCCATAGTGATGGAGAGCGTAGATGCGAGTGTACGGTCCGTACCACTACGGGTACGCATACGCGTGCAGACCCATAGTGATAGGGCCGTACACTCGCATCTACGCTCTCTATCACTATGGGTCTGCACGCGTATGCGTACTCGTAGTGGTACGGACCGTACACTCGCATCTACGCTCGCCATCACGATGGGTACACATACGGCAGCACTCCCACAGTGATTTGGGAACATGCACAGGCCCTCTCAGCAGCAGTACGGCGGATTTTACACATCACTGTGGTGATAGGCGACACACATGTAGGAATAGGGCGGACATACTTGTCCATGGATGGACATACTTGTCCAGGAATGGACATCAAGGCATCGTCTGTGCATTACCACATGTGTGGGGCACAGGTGTCACAGGCTGTGATGTGGAACATGCCTCCTGAGTGGAGAAGGCACCAGATGTATGATGAGATGTGTACATGTGTACTGTGTGAGGGTGCAATGTGTGCCAGGCATGCCCTTGACTCCTTTGACATGTGTGCATGTGGGACTGCGCACTTGGGGTGAGCGTCACTGGCATGGCACGGACACCAACACACGGAAGTGTCCCATGATGCCCGGTACAGGGGTCATGACACATGACTTATCACTACCCACAGTGCACAATGTGACTATGCTATATACGTGTCCGGGATTTACATCAGGTTGATGTTGTAGCACCCTCAAAAGCTGCAGCCGTTGCAGCAACCAACATGTGGCTGTGTGTAGATTGTCATTGCACACTGTTCCCAACACCATGCCACATGTGTTATCGGATGTGAGGTGCACATGTATGCAAGGGACACGGAGTAGCGTTACAAGGCCATGTCAGCAAACTCACAAGGAATGTGTGGGGAGTCATGACATGTGCACCTTCATGGCAAGGTGTGTGGGCTGGACTAGTGTAATGTCATGTGACCTGTGGCTCAAGTGTTCCGCTGCCAGTCTCTGCAATCGGCATCACACTTCTGCTGATGTGTGGGTGTATGTCACTCCTGTCTTGCGTCGGGCAGTGCACTTGCACTGGGACACAGCTATTTCCATGGCGTGGCATGGGGAGGTTCTCAATCACCGTGTGTAGCTGGGTCTTGGAAGGAGTGTCACCTTGCATCCATACGTGTCCTGGGCATGTAGCACATGCCTGACTCCCTATGTGGCATGTGTGTATTGCCAGATTTACATGTGCTCAGTAGACATGAGTTGTTCTCGTAGTGCACTCACTCTTCCTTGTCACTTCCAAATTACTGCAGAGCGCCTCCTGTTGCCCGAAGAATTCCAGACTTGGCCACCATGCAGGAGAATGACAGGATCCGGCTCTACCGCTTCACCCAACCGTTGATTCTGGAGCTGACGGCGAGACTGGCACCACACCTGCAACCGCAGCACAGGTATCCTACGGCACTGACACCCCAGCTGAAGGTAATGGCTGCCCTACATTTCCTTGCCACGGGTACCTTCCAAAATACCATAGCTCATGTTGGTGGCATGTCCCAGAGCATGTTCAGCGGTGTGCTGCATGATTTCTTGGAGGCCATGTTGATTCACCTGGATGACTTCATCAAGTTCCCAACCCCTGAACAGATGACTGAGGTCAAGCGTGGTTTCTATGCCCTGGGAGGGATGCCCCATGTCATTGGGTCCATAGATGGGACACATGTAGGTTTGGTACCACCACACGCACGGGAGGTGGCGTACCGCAATCGGAAGCACTACCACTCCATCAATGCCCTTGTGGTGTGTCTGTCCAACATGGTGATTTCACATGTCTGTGCTCGTTTCCCAGGATCAGCACACGATGCCTACATCATGAGGCGTAGCGGGATGCCTGATATGATGATGCAGCTGCGCAACGAACGGGCATGTGTTGTTGGTGGGTACAGTCTGTCTGTCCTGTATTCTGTTTGGCCGAGCAGCACTACCGCTTCGCCAGTTCTAACGATATCCATGTGCTTTCCATTTAGGGGACGCTGGCTATCCCAACATGCCTTGGCTGCTGACACCTCTCCGCAACCCCATCACGCCGGCCCAGCTCCGCTACAACACCGCCCATGGCCGGACAAGGCGAGTGATAGAGAGGACGTTTGGCATGCTGAAGAGCCGATTCAGGTGCCTCCACAAGACCGGCGGCGCACTCCCATATGCCCCGGCGAAGGTCTGCAAGATCTTCATGGTCTGCTGCATGCTGCACAACATGGCAGTTGAAAGAGCTGTGCCACTCATCCTGAATCAACATGACGAGGACCATCCACCCGTGGAGGACGAAGGGCTTGGCAATGGGGCTAGTGATGTGGAGGATGTGGAGCCGCAAGAGGACATCCGGACTCGGCTCATACGCGACTTCTTTGCTTAGTGGTGAGTACCAGTGTCTGAGTGTGCACGCCTTGGTCCCCGTGTGGCATGTGTTGTGATGCGTGTCTCCACCTGCATGTATGGCACGTGAGTCAGAGGTGTGTGTGGGTGTGTCACTGGAGTGATGGTGGCAGTGATGGTAGTATTTCCCCACTCATAATTGTGACCTGGCATGTTGTCATCCATACATGTGTCGAGTCAATGCACATGCAAGTGGCTGTGCTTTTTGTGGCTGACTTCTTGTGTGTCTCTCTTCCCCAGGTACCTGCGCATGCCGTCTTCTGGTTGCATTGTTGTGGCACTGCTATTCCTCATGGACATGGCATCGTGGGCTGACTCAGCGTTACAGGCACGGACACGTTTGGAAGTCTCCATGGGGTAAGGGATGCATCTGGGGTGTATTGGGTGTGGCAGTTGTTCACGATGTGTGCACACTGCCCAGGTCGGGGTTTGGTTCCTCTGCAGACATGTGGCATCCCCATGGGACACGACATGCAGCTGGGTACACCTGAATAGATGGGCTGCCTGGTTGTCAGTCATCAGTGATGGGATAGTGGATTGTGATGAAGGCATCAATGTGTGTGACACTGCCCTCGGACACATACGGTTAACATTGTCTTGCCATGGCGTGGGACTTCCACATCAGCGGATGTATGGTGTATGGCAGTCTCTCCGTGAGCAGCTGTGGGTATTTAGCTGTTAGCCGACACTTGTGTGCCAGTTCCATGGCTATCACGCATTTGTGCTGCAGAAGGGGGGTGCCAGTGTTGGAGCCACATGTTACTCCACATGATGTGTTCATGTGTACTTCAAGTTGCCTCTGCAATCCCAAAAACATGACTATTAAAGGTGTCCCTATGCCTCCAATGTGCCTCTTCTCAGTCAATGCTGGTGTGTTGGCACGGTGCATCCTGCATGTCTGGCATGGTATTCCCTGATTGTGGCTATGTGTCAATGTGTCGAGTGGCAAGATGCAAGCTGTGTGTGTGTGCTGAGACTGTGTATTGGGCATGATGTCCATGACTGTGTGGGTATTGTGACATGTGCCATCCCCATGCATCCAACGTTGTCCATGACCCCATTCTCTGCATCCACCGGACTCAAGCTTGCAGGACATGGTTCTGCCACCTGTCTACACGTACCTGGGTGCCCCCCAGGACACGGGCCAGGATCCCTGACCTCTGCGCATGACTGTTGCTGTACTCAATGTGTCTGTCAGCACGGTTGTTCGGCCACCCCCTCAGCTGGTTCTGACCATCACGGGTGTGTATGGTGCTCCATGTCTGTCTTGCCTAAAAAACTGTGACCCATGTGTCCTGTGCCAGACTCAGGCCCCAGGGTGTGGATGGTTGAAGTGAACAGATGACTCAGGCATGTTTAGACTGTACAAGACACATGTTAGGTAATAATGCTACCAGCAGCCATCTACTCTTAATAGTGTGATTTATTATTGGGGGGGGGGGGGGGGGGGGAGGCCAAAGTGAGGGGCTTTCCGGGATTAGGGAATCCAAAGTTCAGTAGGGGAGTTGGTGTCCTTGCCATTGGAAATCCTCAGAGTCCATGCCACAGTCTTTGTCAACATTGGTCAGCCAGTGACCAGCAGGGCCATGTGGCAGAGAATGTCTCTTGATGCTGTGATGCTGTTGCTCCAGTGGGCCAGGTGCCAGGCCAGGTGTCCTGGGAGATGGTGATGTAGCAGCCACCCTCACGGTCCTTTCCGTGGACGACCCGGCTTCCTGCGGGGAACCTCAGCAGCAGGCCGTGACGACGTCTGGGATGCTCCGTCGGATGTTTCCTCCTCCTCCTCATGATCCCTCCCTGTGGGTGGTGATGTTCTCCGCCTTCTGGCACAGGGAGGGTCGGCCATGGTGTCGGCCATCCGACGGAGTTCAGCGTGAATCCCCTGGGACGCCGTCACTTGCTCAGCCTGTCTGTCCTCCATCCTCCGTTGGTGTAGCTGTAGACAGGCTATTAGCTCCGCATGTTGCTGGGCCTGCTGGACCTTGATCCCCTCGAGGACGGACACAACCTGGGCCATGCCCGTGGTGTCCTGCCGGTATGAGTCCAGGATGTTACGGACATGGGAAAATACCGGATCCCCAGCCAACTGGTCAGGCTCGCGCCTCCGCCGTCCTCCACTCCCACCACCCCTGCCCACTTGCGTCTGGCCTGCACTTGTGGGCACATCGGGTCTCCGGGACCCCTGAGGGGTGGCATTGGCGTTGTCGCCTGCCTCCTCCTGGGTGCCCGGGACACCGTGTCCCTCCTGGCGAGCCTGGCTGCATTGTGGTGTTGGGGCAGGGATCCTGGGTGTCTCCTGGGATGTGGCAGGAGTGGGGGTGGTGGTTGGCACGGTTGTACCTGACGCAGGTGCTGCAGGTGGTTGGACACCAGAGGGGCCAGGTCGGTCGGGGTCGTCCGCAGAGTGGTGAGAGTGGTCGCTGCCGGTGGGATCGGTCTCCTGCAGATCCGGGTCCTGTGAGTGTTCCCCCCCAGTGTTGGGGGGTGCAGCACGACGTTGACCTGTGTGAGAGAGACAATGTTAATTTGGATCCATGCAACATCCATGTTTCATCCGTTACAAAGTTGGCACATTTCCTCTTGGAATTAGGATCTGTCTTGCATTCCACTCACAGTGCACTTGTGCATGTGTGTGTCCCTTGGGCACCAATTTGGCCCCTTTAACTATGTGTGGCACAGTCTTACTTGCTGCGTCAAGTGTGACTGCAGTCAGCAGTGGAGTGTGCATGTGTGCCGAGCTATGCATTTGCGCCTTCCTTGTAGCACTGTACATGTGCACATGGAGTGGATCCACACACTTATATGATGCAGGTGGCTGTCCTTGTGCTCGTGTACAGGTTGTAACATGGCCCTGCGTTTTGCCATGATGAAGAGGGGGGGTTCTGGCACTGGCCACCCTTGTCTACATGCACGCAGTCCACCTGCTGACGAGCAGACATTCCCACACACCAAAGGACTGATTTGCTCTCCCTGTGTCTCCCTCCTTCTCTGTCCCCCTCTCCCTCCCTCTCTGTCCCCCTCTCCCTCCCTCTGTGTGTCAGCCTCCTCCCTCTGTCCATCTTCCTGGGGGAACAACCTTTACAACGCAACTTTTACAACGCACTACCATTACAACGCATTTTTTACAACGCATAATCCATTACAACGCATGACATTACAACGCATGACACTACAACGCATTTTTTTAAAACTACCTTTACAACGCATTCCATTACAACGCATACTACCATTACAACGCATACCATTACAACGCATAATATTACACTATACTATCAAACACTTACCCTACTGATGCACCCCCTGGAGTTAGAATAGTAATTTTTACCCCTACACTATCCAACACTTACCCTAATGTTGCACCCCCTGGAGTTAGAATAGTAATTTTTACCCCTACACTATCCAACACTTACCCTAATGTTGCACCCCCTGGAGTTAGAATAGTAATTTTTACCCCTATACTATCCAACACTTACCCTACTGATGCACCCCCTGGAGTTAGAATAGTAATTTTTACCCCTATACTATCCAACACTTACCCTACTGATGCACCCCCTGGAGTTAGAATAGTAATTTTTACCCCTATACTATCCAACACTTACCCTACTGATGCACCCCCTGGAGTTAGAATAGTAATTTTTACCCCTATACTATCCAACACTTACCCTACTGATGCACCCCCTGGAGTTAGAATAGTAATTTTAACCCCTATACTATCCAACACTTACCCTACTGATGCACCCCCTGGAGTTAGAATAGTAATTTTTACCCCCTATACTATCCAACACTTACCCTACTGATGCACCCCCTGGAGTTAGAATAGTAATTTTTACCCCTACACTATCCAACACTTACCCTACTGTTGCACCCCCTGGAGTTAGAATAGTAATTTTTACCCCTAAACTATCCAACACTTACCCTACTGTTGCACCCCCTGGAGTTAGAATAGTAATTTTTACCCCTACACTATCCAACACTTACCTTACTGTTGCACCCCCTGGAGTTAGAATAGTAATTTTTACCCCTATACTATCTAATACTTACCTTAAATGTAATTTAATATTATGCGTTGTAATGGTATGCGTTGTAAAGGTAGTATGCGTTGTAATGGTAATGCGTTGTAAAGGTATTTTTTAAAAATGCGTTGTAGTGTCCTGCGTTGTAAAGTCATGCGTTGTAATGGATTATGCGTTGTAAAAAATGCGTTGTAAGTGCATGCGTTGTAAAAGTGTGCGTTGTAACGTCATACATCCATCTTCCTGTGTCTCCCTCCCTCTCTGTCCCCCTCTCCCTCCCTCTCTGTCCCCCTCTCCCTCCCTCTGTGTGTCAGCCTCCTCCCTCTGTCCATCTTCCTGTGTCTCCCTCCCTCTCTGTCCCCCTCTCCCTCCCTCTGTGTCCCCCTCTCCCTCCCTCTGTGTGTCAGCCTCCTCCCTCTGTCCGTCTCCCTCCCTCTCAGTCCCCCTCTCCCTCCCTCTCTGTCCCCCTCTCCCACCCTCTGTGTCCCCCTCTCCCTCCCTCCGTGTGTCAGCCTCCTCCCTCTGTCCGTCTCCCTCCCTCTCAGTCCCACTCTCCCTCCCTCTGTGTCCCCCTCTCCCTCCCTCCATGTGTCAGCCTCCTCCCTCTGTCCGTCTCCCTCCCTCTCAGTCCCCCTCTCCCTCCCTCTGTGTCCCCCTCTCCCTCCCTCCGTGTGTCACCCTCTGTCACCTTGGCCCAGCTTCCTGGGCACACACTGTTAGCAGATCTTTGAGTGGCCCTTGGCCTGTTGATGTGAGTTTGTTTCTGATCTCCAGGCACCCATTTTGTCTGCTGTGTGTCTGTGCGCTGCTGCTGTGGTGGTGTGTGCTGCCACTCTTTCACACTGTTGGCTGTTCATTAGCTGCTGGCATGTGCAAAACAGTGCCTTCACCCCCATGTGTTGATGCAAGGCGTCCGCCATTTGCTGGCAAGTCATTCCTGTGTTGGGACACAGTGTTTGTCTGCCTGTGACCTAGGCCATATGGGCAGAGGGCATTGTTGTCTGCTTTGGAGTCGCACTATGTGATTCTTGGTGCCCAGCCTCCCGCCATCCGGGTTACCGTGTCATGTGTTGTTGTCTTCTGTGGCCTGTGACTTGACATTGTCCAGCTGGGTGCATGGGGCATGGTGGCAGCAGTGGCATGTGCCTGCTCATGGAGTGTGGTTGAGTAATGCGATGGCTTGTGGTGGTTGCGTGCCTGTTATTAATTTTGGTTGTGGTTGCAGTTCCCCCCATGTGAGGTGCGTTGTTTGTGTACTCACCCGGGTCTCGGAGTCCTTCTACTCCTTCAACTGCCTCCACCGGCAGTATGGCCATCACCCTCTCCTCCCAGGGATGGTACTGTACGGCTCTGCGGGAGGGCCCTCCTCCGGTGGCGTTGGCCTGGTCGTGTTCCTCCTGTCTCTTGGCTCTGACCCTCCTCCGCAGATCGTACCACCTGTTCTGGCAATCCTGCTTGGTCCTCCTGGTGTCCGCAACAGCATTCACAGCATCGACGATGGTCTGCCACATGGCTGTTTTGGCTGCCTGGCTGGTGCTTCTGACCAATGTTCCAAAGATCTGTGGCTCGACTCTGAGGATTTGATCAACAAGGACCTCCAACTCTCGGTGACTGAACTTTGGATTCTTGGTAGTGGGCATGGTGAGGGGTATGGGTGGGGATGGTGTGGGTGTGGGGAGGGTGTGGATGTTGGGGGGGGGTGTGGATGGTTGTGTGTGTGTGTGAATGTGATGAGAGGGTGTTTCTGAGGGTGGTCGTGTGAAGGTGTGCAAGTGTAAGATGTGGTGTCGCTTGTAGTCTGGTTCTGTGGTGTCTGGCAGCAGTGGGTCTGTTGCAAAGGCTCATGGTTTGTGTGTGTGGGCCCTTTTCATTGGTCCATGGGTGGGTGTGGCAGTGTTTGAATTTTGGGTGGGTGTGTTATAAGGAGTGTTGGTGTATTGGGCCTCTGTTTGTTTTTGACAGTTGCAGGTCAGTGATTGTGTTATTTTAGTGGTTGTTGGCCATGTTTAGTGGCTGTGTGCCTTTCGAATGGTGTATTGTTGAGTTGTTTTGTTTTGTCCTTGTTGTGTACGTGCGTTTTGAGCGTGTGTACGGTGTGTACATGGGCCATTTGGTTGTACGATTTTGTCCTTGTGTGTGGCTTTGTAAGACTCGTACATGCGGTTGTGATGTTGGGGCATGGGGTGCGCTCCGTACTTAGGAGGTTGTGTTGGGGGTGCGCCAGGAACGTACTGGGGTGGGGGTACGACTGGAACGTACTGGGGTGTGGGTAGACGGGGCTATGACACGTCCTGGGGTGGGGGTGTGGCTCGCACGTACTGGGGTGTAGGTACACGGGGGGTACGACACGTACTGGGGTGGGGGTACGACTGGAACGTACTGGGGTGTGGGTAGACGGGGCTATGACACGACCTGGGGTGGGGGTGTGGCTCGCACGTACTGGGGTGTAGGTACACGGGGGGTACGACACGTACAGGGGTGGGGGGGTGTACATGGACGGTGGTACGACACGTACTGGGGTGGGGGGGTGTACATTGACGGTGGTACGGCACGTACTGGGGTGGGGGGGTGTACATTGACGGTGGTACGGCACGTACTGGGGTGGGGGGGTGTACATTGACGGTGGTACGACACGTACTGGGGTGGGGGGGTGTACATTGACGGTGGTACGGCACGTACTGGGGTGGGGGGGTGTACATTGACGGTGGTACGGCACGTACTGGGGTGGGGGGGTGTACATTGACGGTGGTACGACACGTACTGGGGTGGGGGTACGACTGGAACGTACTGGGGTGTGGGTAGACGGGGCTATGACACGTCCTGGGGTGGGGGTGTGGCTCGCACGTACTGGGGTGTAGGTACACGGGGGGTACGACACGTACTGGGGTGGGGGGGTGTACATTGACGGTGGTACGACACGTACTGGGGTGGGGGGGTGTACATTGACGGTGGTACGGCACGTACTGGGGTGGGGGGGTGTACATTGACGGTGGTACGACACGTACTGGGGTGGGGGGGTGTACATTGACGGTGGTACGGCACGTACTGGGGTGGGGGGGTGTACATTGACGGTGGTACGGCACGTACTGGGGTGGGGGGTGTACATTGACGGTGGTACGGCACGTACTGGGGTGGGGGTACGACTGGAACGTACTGGGGTGTGGGTAGACGGGGCTATGACACGTCCTGGGGTGGGGGTGTGGCTCGCACGTACTGGGGTGTAGGTACACGGGGGGTACGACACGTACTGGGGTGGGGGGGTGTACATTGACGGTGGTACGGCACGTACTGGGGTGGGGGGGTGTACATTGACGGTGGTACGACACGTACTGGGGTGGGGGGGTGTACATTGACGGTGGTACGACACGTACTGGGGTGGGGGTACGACTGGAACGTACTGGGGTGTGGGTAGACGGGGCTATGACACGTCCTGGGGTGGGGGTGTGGCTCGCACATACTGGGGTGTAGGTACACGGGGGGTACGACACGTACTGGGGTGGGGGTACGACTGGAACGTACTGGGGTGTGGGTAGACGGGGCTATGACACGTCCTGGGGTGGGGGTGTGGCTCGCACGTACTGGGGTGTAGGTACACGGGGGGTACGACACGTACTGGGGTGGGGGGGTGTACATTGACGGTGGTACGGCACGTACTGGGGTGGGGGGGTGTACATTGACGGTGGTACGACACGTACTGGGGTGGGGGGGTGTACATTGACGGTGGTACGGCACGTACTGGGGTGGGGGGGTGTACATTGACGGTGGTACGACACGTACTGGGGTGGGGGGGTGTACATTGACGGTGGTACGGCACGTACTGGGGTGGGGGGCTGTACATTGACGGTGGTACGGCACGTACTGGGGTGGGGGGGTGTACATTGACGGTGGTACGGCACGTACTGGGGTGGGGGTACGACTGGAACGTACTGGGGTGTGGGTAGACGGGGCTATGACACGTCCTGGGGTGGGGGTGTGGCTCGCACGTACTGGGGTGTAGGTACACGGGGGGTACGACACGTACTGGGGTGGGGGGGTGTACATTGACGGTGGTACGGCACGTACTGGGGTGGGGGGGTGTACATTGACGGTGGTACGGCACGTACTGGGGTGGGGGGGTGTACATTGACGGTGGTACGACACGTACTGGGGTGGGGGTACGACTGGAACGTACTGGGGTGTGGGTAGACGGGGCTATGACACGTCCTGGGGTGGGGGTGTGGCTCGCACGTACTGGGGTGTAGGTACACGGGGGGTACGACACATACTGGGGTGGGGGGGTGTACATTGACGGTGGTACGGCACGTACTGGGGTGGGGGGGTGTACATTGACGGTGGTACGACACGTACTGGGGTGGGGGGGTGTACATTGACGGTGGTACGGCACGTACTGGGGTGGGGGGGTGTACATTGACGGTGGTACGACACGTACTGGGGTGGGGGGGTGTACATTGACGGTGGTACGGCACGTACTGGGGTGGGGGGGGTGTACATTGACGGTGGTACGACACGTACTGGGGTGGGGGTACGACTGGAACGTACTGGGGTGTGGGTAGACGGGGCTATGACACGTACTGGGGTGGGGGGGTGTACATTGACGGTGGTACGGCACGTACTGGGGTGGGGGGGTGTACATTGACGGTGGTACGACACGTACTGGGGTGGGGGGGTGTACATTGACGGTGGTACGACACGTACTGGGGTGGGGGTACGACTGGAACGTACTGGGGTGTGGGTAGACGGGGCTATGACACGTCCTGGGGTGGGGGGGTGTACATTGACGGTGGTACGGCACGTACTGGGGTGGGGGGGTGTACATTGACGGTGGTACGACACGTACTGGGTGGGGGGGTGTACATTGACGGTGGTACGACACGTACTGGGGTGGGGGTACGACTGGAACGTACTGGGGTGTGGGTAGACGGGGCTATGACACGTCCTGGGGTGGGGGTGTGGCTCGCACGTACTGGGGTGTAGGTACACGGGGGGTACGACACGTACTGGGGTGGGGGTACGACTGGAACGTACTGGGGTGTGGGTAGACGGGGCTATGACACGTCCTGGGGTGGGGGTGTGGCTCGCACGTACTGGGGTGTAGGTACACGGGGGGTACGACACGTACAGGGGTGGGGGGGTGTACATTGACGGTGGTACGGCACGTACTGGGGTGGGGGGGTGTACATTGACGGTGGTACGACACGTACTGGGGTGGGGGGGTGTACATTGACGGTGGTACGGCACGTACTGGGGTGGGGGGGTGTACATTGACGGTGGTACGACACGTACTGGGGTGGGGGGGTGTACATTGACGGTGGTACGGCACGTACTGGGGTGGGGGGTGTACATTGACGGTGGTACGGCACGTACTGGGGTGGGGGGGTGTACATTGACGGTGGTACGGCACGTACTGGGGTGGGGGTACGACTGGAACGTACTGGGGTGTGGGTAGACGGGGCTATGACACGTCCTGGGGTGGGGGTGTGGCTCGCACGTACTGGGGTGTAGGTACACGGGGGGTACGACACGTACTGGGGTGGGGGGGTGTACATTGACGGTGGTACGGCACGTACTGGGGTGGGGGGGTGTACATTGACGGTGGTACGGCACGTACTGGGGTGGGGGGGTGTACATTGACGGTGGTACGACACGTACTGGGGTGGGGGTACGACTGGAACGTACTGGGGTGTGGGTAGACGGGGCTATGACACGTCCTGGGGTGGGGGTGTGGCTCGCACGTACTGGGGTGTAGGTACACGGGGGGTACGACACGTACTGGGGTGGGGGGGTGTACATTGACGGTGGTACGGCACGTACTGGGGTGGGGGGGTGTACATTGACGGTGGTACGACACGTACTGGGGTGGGGGGGTGTACATTGACGGTGGTACGGCACGTACTGGGGTGGGGGGGGTGTACATTGACGGTGGTACGACACGTACTGGGGTGGGGGGGTGTACATTGACGGTGGTACGGCACGTACTGGGGTGGGGGGGTGTACATTGACGGTGGTACGACACGTACTGGGGTGGGGGTACGACTGGAACGTACTGGGGTGTGGGTAGACGGGGCTATGACACGTACTGGGGTGGGGGGGTGTACATTGACGGTGGTACGGCACGTACTGGGGTGGGGGGGTGTACATTGACGGTGGTACGACACGTACTGGGGTGGGGGGGTGTACATTGACGGTGGTACGACACGTACTGGGGTGGGGGTACGACTGGAACGTACTGGGGTGTGGGTAGACGGGGCTATGACACGTCCTGGGGTGGGGGTGTGGCTCGCACGTACTGGGGTGTAGGTACACGGGGGGTACGACACGTACTGGGGTGGGGGTACGACTGGAACGTACTGGGGTGTGGGTAGACGGGGCTATGACACGTCCTGGGGTGGGGGTGTGGCTCGCACGTACTGGGGTGTAGGTACACGGGGGGTACGACACGTACAGGGGTAGGGGGGTGTACATGGACGGTGGTACGACACGTACTGGGGTGGGGGGGTGTACATTGACGGTGGTACGACACGTACTGGGGTGGGGGTACGACTGGAACGTACTGGGGTGTGGGTAGACGGGGCTATGACACGTCCTGGGGTGGGGGTTCGACTGGAACGTACTGGGGTGTACCTAGACGGGTGGGGGTATACATATACGGGGGGTACGTGTCGGACGTACGGGGGCTGGGGGGAGTGTTGGGCGCGTATGCGGGCACATGTCTCCATGGTTGCTGTAGGAGTTCGGTGCGGACGGTGTTTTTTCCATACGGTTGTAACCTCGGACGCACGGGATGGATCGTGATTCCTAGGTCGGACTTTGTTTTTCACGTTTGTAAGGTAAATCGTCCGAGGACGTGTCGGACACATTTTCCGACCCGGGGACGTGTGGGGAATGATTCCCAGTGCGGTTCGTATGGACTTTTTACCATGCGAATCGTGATTGCCAGTTCGTACGGCACTTGTACGATTCGTACGGTAAAAAGACCCGATACGAGTCGCACGGGGGAATTTTTTACCGGATCGTGATCGGCACCTTAGAATGGGCGTTGGGTCTGCCCCTGCTCCTGATTGGATAACGTAGCTGTCTATTTCAGGTCTCTGGGCTTGTCTCAATGATTTTCCTCTTGAGTACTGGGACTGTCCTGCCAAGGAACAATCCAGTCTCAATGTTCTAACTGTATGAGTTGTATCCTTCCACTGCTGCCTTGAGAGGACTCTTTTTCTTTGCCATTCAGCACTCCATGGATGCGAATCTCTTTTCTTGGCATCTCTCCAGCTCGTTCCTGCTTACATTCCAAAGCCCTGCCCCCCAGGTGCTACTATTTAGTCCCCTTCCCCACTCCTTGATGCTCTGTATCCTGCTTACATCCCGCTCCCCATTTTCAAATTATTTTTAATTCATTAATTTTGTAAGAGGGTCCACCAGCTTTTAAAGTTATCATTTTAAAACGACAGCTGCCCTAGTTGGAGTGGTAAATTAAAAAATGCCAAAATGGCCATTGGTGCGTCATGATGTATGCGCACAAAGACATCATTACATATGCACATGCATACGACCATACGATTAGGCAGCCATCTTGGAAAGGTTTTATACATGTGCATGCGACACAACCGTGGCATATGCATCAGCATCTTGAAATCGCAGTTCTTTAGAAATGACATTCTAAGATGGTGGGCCATTTGTCTTCATTCATGCACATGACTCATGATGCATGTGTTGTGGGTCTCAAGGGGTCGTGTAGCTACAGCCAATGCAAAAAAAGCACTGGCAAAGAAAATAGTTCAGCCGGCTGAGACTGATTGGCTTCGCCATTGGTTGTTTTTAAAAGCAGCCCAGTTTCATGAAGGGTAGAGCAGCTCTAAGAATCAAATGTCAGCAGGCTAGGAATGGGTGTATAGGGCCAAAGGCCTCTTCTCAATTGAAGGCCTCAATACTTGCATTCATAGGCCTTGACAGGGGTACATGTTAATGAGACAAGAGGTTTTGTGACCTCCTGTAAATGAGAATTTTGTTTCATTAGTCACATCACAACATGAATGGCAGGTCGGTCTGCAAAATACACCGAGTGGTTTGCGGCCCGCCCTTTGTACATCGGGCCCTTCCCTTAGCAGTTTCACTGGGATTACTACTAAACAAAACGTAGGAGACATGGAGGCCAATGTGGAGATATTGGCCATAAACATCCACCAAGGTAGTAGCGGTGATCCTTGGAGAACAGGAAGAGGTGTGTGGGGGGTGGTCACAAAAGGCATGATGGCACAGGTTTAGTGGGGGGCTCAAGATGTGACCGCCTGCCCATGCAAAGGAGTGCCAGGCCCAACAAGTGGCGAGTGCTTTGGGGAATTTGTGAGTACTAATTTCATGACTACCAACCATAGACAAACAATGCCACTTATGCAACGTAGAACCACTCTCATAAGATTTAAGGGCCAAAATTGATCAATATTTGACACAACGCAGCAAGTCAGCGCAGCGCTGTAAGAAAGGGTGAGGACAGGAATGCACCATATTTACCAATCTATGGCACATTCCTGCTCTGGCACACAATCTGCTGCCTAGCGCCAACACAGGCTCCCTAGTGCTATGGTGCAATGGTGTTGTAGGCAGGATTGTTTTTGTGCAGGAAAGAGCACCTTTCTGCACAATCCTCAGAGGCATATTACACTTTCTACGTGTGCTGCAGAATGCAGCACCATTAGAAAGAGGAAACAACAAGGTTAAATAAAGATATTTCTGTGAGAAAGTGCCATCTTTCTTGCATGGTATGCCCCCACTTTTTGCTAAATTGCTGAATGTACTTCGATTGAGTGTACCCTGGGTTCCTGCCAATCAGGTGCCCAGGGCCTATGTTCCTTCCTTAAACCACACAAACTCCAAATTGGCAAACCCTAGCCACATGTCAGCCCCTAGTAAATGGTACCCTAGGTACCCAGGGCCTTGTGACCAGGGAAGGCCTCTAAGGGCTGCAGCACTCATTGTGCCACCCTCAGAGGCCCTGTACCCTTACACACACACTGCCCTTGCAGGCTGAGTGTCTGGGTGCAGGACAAAACAAAGAGTCGACATGGCACACATCACTGTGTACCATGCCCATCACCTACACTGCCAAGGCATATGTCAGCCACCCCTCTAGCTGGGTGCATTACGCCTATGGTGTGGGCACAGGAGCAGGAGCCCTGTGCCCCTACAGTACCCGGGTCCATTCCTGGGCACTGTAAGTGCAGTGCTGTCATTTAAGAATACATGGTGCTGAGAGCTTGTCAAACACGAGCTCCACAGCACCATATTGGCAACACCGAAGCCTGGGAAGTTTGGTATCAAACTTCTCAGCACATTGAACCCACACTGATGCCAGTGTAGGGTTTAATGTACTAAGCCCCCCAGAGGGCATCTTAGAAGATGCCCCCTTACAGCTAACTTACAATCCACGTCTGCTCTGAGGCTGCCCAGGCTGCCACACAGCAGACACGTTGCTGGACCCCTGGGTGGGAGAGCCCCTGCTCTCCCGGGCCTGCAACAATGCACATCCTGGGTGAGGTGAGAAATCTCCTCCCCCAGGATGAGCAAAGGGAAGCTTCAAAGGCATGCCGCCATTTGGAGTTTCCCCAGGCCACTACAACCCCCCACTCTGGCGGGAAGCTTGGCCGGAAACCCCATACAAGGACAGGGGATGTGCCAGCCTGCCCACCCCACCCCTCAGGTGGGGGAGGCGAAGTGAAGCACATCTCCGGGCTCTCGCCATCTTGAAGATGGGAGGCCCTACCCTATCAGGATTAGGCTACTGCCCCCCTCCCACAGGAGAGAGGCAGGATAGGGGGTGTACCCACCCCAGGACAAGGACCCATTGGTCCCTGGCCTTCACCTACCTGTAACACCCTTAAATCTAGTATTTAGGGGCACCCTGAACCTTCCTTCCTTAGATTCCAGATAGAAAACGACAAGAAGAGCAAGAAGAACAAAGACCTGCCCTGCAGCTGCTAAAAAGAGAAGAAGGCACCAACTGCTTTGGCCCCAGCCCTACCGGCCTGTCGACTCTCGAACCTGCACCAGCGCGGCATCCCTCGTGGCCAGCAACCTCACCAACCCCGGAGGACCTGGCTACCTTTTAGCTCTAAGCCCCTGGGACTCCCACGAGTAGAGGCTCTACTCAAGAAACCTATTTGCTATCCCTGGCACCAGCCCGGGACCGCGGACCCAACACACTCTGCACCAGCCAAGCCTGGCCAGTGCCGGAGTGGACAAAGACCCAGAGGACGACCCCACGGCGACTGTGACCCAGAGTCCGGCACCCGAGGACCCCCCTCGACATCCCGGAAGAAGCCTGCAGCCTCAGAACCAAGTGCCACCCCAGCCGCGATCAACCAGAGGGTAAGATTCCCGACGTCAAAAGGCACCCCTGCACCCGGCGCCCTGCGACCCCCTGTGCCCAATCCCGGGGTACCCACCTAACCTACAACTACCCAACTTACCTCTCGAAGTGGTGGTGGCAGCTGAAACATCCTCGTCCCCGAGCCTGCAGCCTCTTTCCAAACCGGAACATTCCCATTGATTTCCATTGAGCGCCCTAAGGCTCAAAAGCACCCTGCACCCAGCCGCCCGAGTGGCCCTGGCAGTGCCCTCTCTACACTAACCTACTTCCCCACTTGCCCTGAGTAAGTGACCAGGAGCCCAGCTCCCACAGCCGCGTGGCTTGCCAGACAGCAGCCACCAACCAAGGCCCCCCTATCCCTCATAGGATAACATTGGGCCCAACTCGCTCTGCACCCGGCCGTCCTGAAACCGCTGAGGGTGAACCAACTGTACCTACCTGACACTGGGGGACCCCTGAGTCCATGCCCGGAATTTCAACACTACCAGTCGAGTACTTACCCTTAAACCGCTAACTTCATTTTCCTCATAGGGTAACATTGACTGGCTTTTTCTTCAAAAATCTTCTAAGTGTGAACTTTTCAAAACTGCAAAAATTCACCAAAAATCAGCCAAGTGACAAAAACGAATTTACTCACCTGCTCCTAGGTGAGCTCCCAGTGCTGGATCTTGGTGCCCAGCCCTGACTCTGAAAAGTGTTCACAACTATACTTACCTCTAACTCATTTTTCTCCCATAGGAAACCATTGTCTGCTTTTCTGTGAAATTTCTTCTAAGTGTCTACTTTTGCAAATTTGAAATATTCTTTTAAAATCGTACCATTTCTGCAAACGAAATTACTTACCTGCTTTTGATAAGGACCCCAGTCCTGGGTCTAGGCACCCAGTCCTGGATTACTAAAGTAACGATAAAGTACTCTACCTGCAATTTGAATTTCTTGCCATAGAGATCCATTGAATGTTTTCTGTGAAATATTTTCTAAGTGCTAACTTTTGAAAGAGCTAAATATTATTTAAAAATCATTACAGTTATTAAGTCGACTTTCATCACTTGATTCTGAATACTGACCCCAGGCTGGTTCTAGGAGCCAGACCTGGAATTCCAAAAGTAATCTGAAAAGTAATTTATTACAAATAACCTGAATTTACCATTGAGCTCAATGCATTGTTATGTTTAGGAAATAGGATTGTTTATTGCAACCAACTGTGACTGTTTACACAAATTTATTGCTTAAAACAAAAGTATTTATATTCAACCTCTCATTCTGAGAAAGTATATTTTTACCCCCTTTGTGGTTCTAAAAATAAAACAAGCATATATTTTATATATACAAACCATTGGCCTAGAGTTCAGTTATTGAGTGTGTGAAACCATTTGCTGACTGAGTGTGTACAATAAATGCTTTACACTGTCCTCTGGTACTGCCTTACTGCTCGACCAAGCTACCACTTTTGAGAGTAAGGTCATACCTAACTTTGACCTCTATCAGCCTCTGGGGGACTGTGGACTCTGTACACCCTGTACCTATTAGGGAACAGTATATACAGAGCCACTTTCTCACATTGGTGGATCAGCGGTGGGATACAAACTTGCATTTGTTGGACTACTTGGTTACCATCTGATCACACGACAGAACTCTTAAAAATTGCCTTTAGAATTCTGATTGGTTTTTCCAAAATTACTAAAAGTCTTGCTAGGGCCTTGCTTAAGTCCCATTAGAATTTTAGAAAAATAAAAGTCACTATAGTCAGGGTAGAGGGTTAGAACTGTCAGGTTAGAATGTCTCAAACAAACCCAGCTATTAGTGATAATAATAACATGGACCTGGTGGAGGAGCTCGATCTCACACCTTACTTACACTTGTCTTTCAAGGAATTGAGGTCCTTATGTAAACTCAAAAATTTACAAATGGGTCAGCATCCAACCAAACAAGGGCTCCAGGAGCTCCTGGCTGAGTATGCTAAAGACCACCCATCTGAACATGGTGATGGCCAGTCAGATGAGGAAGGGGAAACAGGGGAGGAGGACAGCAACCTCCCCATACTATTCCCTAGGGAGGAGATGGCACCCATACCCTCCAACTCAAGACATAGCATCTGGGCACCTAGAGACCACACAGGTGGCTCTGGTCCCAGAGACAACACTGGGGGACCCCCCAGTGAAGAGGACAGCCTTGTGAGGCTGGCCAAAAGAATAGATCTAGAGTCCAGGCTCCTGGCTCTAGAAAAGGAAAGGAGAGAGATGGGTTTAGCACCCATCAATGGTGGCAGCAATAATAAAAACAAGGATAGGGAGGAAACTTCTGACCTTAAAATCCCCAAAGGGATTGTCCCTAAATTTGAGGAAGGTGATGATATCACCAAATGGTTCACAGCCTTTGAGAGGGCTTGTGATATCAGGAAAGTAAAGAAACCTCTCTGGGGGGCACTCCTGTGGGAACTGTTCTCTGGTAACTGCAGGGACAGGCTTCTGACTCTCTCTGGGCCAGAAGCAGGATCCTATGACCTCATGAAGAAAGCTCTGATTGAGGGATTTGGATTCACCACTGAGGAGTATAGAATTAGATTCAGGGGGGCTCACAAAACCCAGACCCAGTCCTGGATTGATTTTGTAGATTTCTCAGTGAAGACACTGGATGGTTGGTTAGCTGGACATGGTGTGCAGGATTTTACTGGATTGTACAATTTATTCATGAAGGAACATATTTTGAGTAACTGCACAAATGAAAAGTTGCATCAGCATTTGGTAGACCTAGGTCTAATTTCTCCCCAAGAATTGGGAAAGAAGGCAGACCACTGGGTCAAGACTAGGGTGACCAAGACAACCACTGGGGGTGACCAAAAGAAGGTGGTCACAAAACCTCCCCAGGGGAAAGGTGGTGAGAATCCCCAAGATAAAAAGTCTGAGTCTTCCAAAGGGCCCCAAAAACCTGTTCAGGTGGGTGGGACCCAAACTACTCCCTATGTGCCCCAACCATATAGGGGGAAGAACTTTGATCCCTTAAAGGCCTGGTGTAATACCTGTAAGAAGCAGGGACACCTAACTGTATCTTGCCCCCAAAACAAAGCCCCTAAGGCACCCAGTACAGCCACTCCTGGGGCAGCAAGTATACAAATGGGATCAGAGGTGTACCCTGAGCAAATCTGGGAACACACTGAAGCAAGTTTAGTCTCCTTGGGAGAAGTGGAGTTTGCCACTGTGGCTGTGTGGCCCCCCAACTTAAAGAAATACTTACAGTACCCCTGGGTAAATGGAACTAGGGTAGAAGCTCTGAGGGATACAGGTGCCAGTGTCACTATGGTGAAAGACACACTGGTTTCCCCTGAGCAATACTTGATTGGGAAGTCTTACCCAGTCACCAACGCTGACAGTGTCACCACTAGTCATCCCATGGCCATGGTAACATTAGGCTGAGGGGGGTTACTGGCCTGAAACAGGTAGTGGTCTCTCCAAAGTTGCCAGCTGCATGCCTGCTTGGAAATGATCTGGAAACCTCAGCCTGGGCTGAAGTTGAGTTAAAGGCCCATGCAGCCATGCTGGGCATCCCTGAATTGGTGTGTGTGCAAACCAGAGCACAGAGCAAGAGGAAGGGTGAAAAAGTAGGTTTGGAGCCTGGAATAATGGCCCAACCAACCAAGAGGAAGGGCAAGGAGACTGGGGGACCAGCTTCTGTACAGCCAAACACTCAGAACCCCTCTCCCCCTGGAGAGGATGTAGATACCCCTGAGGGAACTGAGTCCATGGAGCTTGACCCTTACCAGGTTGAACTCTTGGGCCCAGGGGGACCCTCTAGGGAAGAGCTGTGCCAGGGCCAGCGAGACTGTCCCACTCTTGAAAGCCTGAGACAACAAGCTGCTTCAGAAGCCAGGGGAGATGTCAGTGGTACCCACAGAGCTTATTGGGAAGAGGGATTACTGTATGCTGAGGCAAGAGACCCCACTCCTGGAGCCACCAGGAGGGTGGTAGTGCCACAGAAGTACAGGGAGTTCCTCCTAACTTTGGCTCATGACATCCCCCTAGCTGGACATCTGGGGCAATCCAAAACTTGGGAAAGGTTAGTGAGTCACTTTTACTGGCCCCAGATGCACCAAAATGTGAAGGAGTTTGTCAGCTCCTGTGTTACCTGTCAGGCCAGTGGCAAGACAGGTGGCCACCCAAAGGCCCCCCTCATTCCACTACCAGTGGTGGGGGTCCCCTTTGAAAGGGTAGGTGTGGACATTGTGGGTCCACTTGAACCTCCCACAGCCTCAGGGAACAAATTCATTCTAGTAGTAGTGGATCATGCTACTATGTACACTGAAGCAATTCCACTTAGGACTACTACAGCTCCTGCAGTAGCCAAGGCCCTCCTGGGTGTCTTCACCAGGGTGGGTTTTCCTAAGGAGGTGGTTTCAGACAGAGGTTCCAACTTCATGTCTGCTTACCTAACACACATGTGGAAAGAGTGTGGAGTGCAGTACAAGTTTACTACACCCTACCACCCACAAACCAATGGCCTTGTTGAGAGGTTCAACAAGACATTGAAAGGTATGATCATGGGACTCCCTGAGAAACTCAAAAGGAGGTGGGATGTCCTGTTACCATGCTTGCTTTTCGCTTACAGGGAAGTGCCACAGAAGGGAGTAGGTTTCTCACCCTTTGAACTTCTGTTTGGTCATCCTGTAAGGGGACCACTGTGTCTTGTAAAAGAGGGCTGGGAGAGGCCTCTTCAGGAACCCAAACAGGACATAGTGGACTATGTGCTTGGCCTAAGGTCCAGAATGGCTGAGTATATGGAAAAGGCATCCAAGAACCTTGAGGCCAGCCAGGAGCTCCAGAAGCACTGGTATGACCAAAAAGCTGCACTGGTTGAATTTCAACCAGGGCAACAGGTGTGGGTTTTGGAGCCAGTGGCACCAAGGGCTCTCCAAGACAAATGGAGTGGCCCTTACCCTATCCTAGAGAGAAAGAGTGAGGTCACCTATCTAGTTGACCTGGGCACTAGCAGGACACCCAAAAGTGTCATCCATGTGAACCGCCTTAAACTCTACAATGATAGGGCTGACATCACCATGCTGATGGTGACTGATAAAGAACAGGAAGCAGAGAGTGAGCCACTCCCTGACCTCCTATCCTACAGCCCAAAAGATGGGTCAGTAGATGGTGTGATTTTCTCAGACACCCTCTCTGCCCAGCAGCAGACTGACTGCAAGCAAGTCTTGCAACAATATGCTAGCCTCTTTTCCCTGACCCCTGGTCTGACAAGCTGGTGTACCCATGATGTGGACACTGGTGACAGTGCACCTGTCAAGAACAAAATCTATCGACAGTCAGATCAAGTCAAGGAAAGCATCAAAGCTGAGGTCAGCAAGATGCTGGAGTTAGGGGTCATTGAGCCTTCAGAGAGCCCCTGGGCTAGCCCAGTGGTTCTGGTCCCCAAACCTCATCAACAGGGTGAAAAGAGAGAGATGAGGTTCTGTGTGGACTATAGAGGGCTCAACTCTGTCACCAAGACAGATGCTCACCCTATCCCAAGAGCAGATGAACTGATAGACAAATTGGGGGCTGCCAAATTTCTCAGTACCTTTGACTTAACTGCAGGGTACTGGCAGATTGGCATGGCCCCAGGAGCAAAAGAAAAGACAGCATTCTCCACCCCTGATGGGCATTATCAGTTTACTGTGATGCCCTTTGGGTTAAAGAATGCCCCTGCCACCTTCCAGAGGTTGGTGAACCATGTCCTGGCTGGGTTGGAGTCCTTTAGTGCAGCTTATCTTGATGATATTGCTGTCTTTAGCTCCACCTGGCAGGATCACCTGATCCACCTTGGGAAGGTTTTAGAGGCTCTGCAGAGTGCAGGTCTCACTATCAAGGCGTCCAAATGCCAGATAGGGCAGGGCACTGTGGTGTACTTGGGCCACCTTGTAGGTGGAGGCCAGGTACAGCCCTTACAACCCAAAATCCAGGCCATCATGGACTGGATAGCTCCAACAACCCAGACCCAAGTCAGGGCATTCCTTGGCTTGACTGGGTACTACAGGAGGTTTGTGAAGGGGTATGGGTCCATTGTGACCCCCCTCACAGAACTCACCTCCAAGAAAATGCCCAAGAAAGTTAACTGGACAGTTAGTTGTCAAAAGGCTTTTGACACCCTAAAAGAAGCAATGTGCTCAGCACCAATTCTAAAAGCTCCAGATTATGCCAAGCAGTTCATAGTGCAGACTGATGCCTCTGAGCTAGGGATAGGAGCGGTCCTATCCCAGACCAATGATGAAGGCCAAGACCAACCTGTTGCTTTTATAAGCAGAAGACTACTCCCTAGAGAGCAGCGTTGGAGTGCCATTGAGAGGGAGGCCTTTGCTGTGGTTTGGTCCCTGAAGAAGCTGAGGCCATACTTGTTTGGCACTCACTTCCTAGTTCAAACTGACCACAGACCTCTCAGATGGCTAATGCAGATGAAAGGGGAAAATCCAAAACTACTGAGGTGGTCCATCTCCCTACAGGGAATGGACTTTGAAGTGGAACACAGACCAGGGACTGCCCATGCCAATGCAGATGGACTTTCCAGGTTCTTCCACTTAGACAATGAAGACTCCATAGGACAAGGTTAGTCTCATCACCTTTCGTTTGGGGGGGGTTGTGTGAGAAAGTGCCATCTTTCTTGCATGGTATGCCCCCACTTTTTGCTAAATTGCTGAATGTACTTCGATTGAGTGTACCCTGGGTTCCTGCCAATCAGGTGCCCAGGGCCTATGTTCCTTCCTTAAACCACACAAACTCCAAATTGGCAAACCCTAGCCACATGTCAGCCCCTAGTAAATGGTACCCTAGGTACCCAGGGCCTTGTGACCAGGGAAGGCCTCTAAGGGCTGCAGCACTCATTGTGCCACCCTCAGAGGCCCTGTACCCTTACACACACACTGCCCTTGCAGGCTGAGTGTCTGGGTGCAGGACAAAACAAAGAGTCGACATGGCACACATCACTGTGTACCATGCCCATCACCTACACTGCCAAGGCATATGTCAGCCACCCCTCTAGCTGGGTGCATTACGCCTATGGTGTGGGCACAGGAGCAGGAGCCCTGTGCCCCTACAGTACCCGGGTCCATTCCTGGGCACTGTAAGTGCAGTGCTGTCATTTAAGAATACATGGTGCTGAGAGCTTGTCAAACACGAGCTCCACAGCACCATATTGGCAACACCGAAGCCTGGGAAGTTTGGTATCAAACTTCTCAGCACATTGAACCCACACTGATGCCAGTGTAGGATTTAATGTACTAAGCCCCCCAGAGGGCATCTTAGAAGATGCCCCCTTACAGCTAACTTACAATCCACGTCTGCTCTGAGGCTGCCCAGGCTGCCACACAGCAGACACGTTGCTGGACCCCTGGGTGGGAGAGCCCCTGCTCTCCCGGGCCTGCAACAATGCACATCCTGGGTGAGGTGAGAAATCTCCTCCCCCAGGATGAGCAAAGGGAAGCTTCAAAGGCATGCCGCCATTTGGAGTTTCCCCAGGCCACTGAAACCCCCCACTCTGGCGGGAAGCTTGGCCGGAAACCCCATACAAGGACAGGGGATGTGCCAGCCTGCCCACCCCACCCCTCAGGTGGGGGAGGCGAGGTGAAGCACATCTCCGGGCTCTCGCCATCTTGAAGATGGGAGGCCCTACCCTATCAGGATTAGGCTACTGCCCCCCTCCCACAGGAGAGAGGCAGGATAGGGGGTGTACCCACCCCAGGACAAGGACCCATTGGTCCCTGGCCTTCACCTACCTGTAACGCCCCTAAATCTAGTATTTAGGGGCACCCTGAACCTTCCTTCCTTAGATTCCAGATAGAAAACGACAAGAAGAGCAAGAAGAACAAAGACCTGCCCTGCAGCTGCTAAAAAGAGAAGAAGGCACCAACTGCTTTGGCCCCAGCCCTACCGGCCTGTCGACTCTCGAACCTGCACCAGCGCGGCATCCCTCGTGGCCAGCAACCTCACCAACCCCGGAGGACCTGGCTACCTTTTAGCTCTAAGCCCCTGGGACTCCCACGAGTAGAGGCTCTACTCAAGAAACCTATTTGCTATCCCTGGCACCAGCCCGGGACCGCGGACCCAACACACTCTGCACCAGCCAAGCCTGGCCAGTGCCGGAGTGGACAAAGACCCAGAGGACGACCCCACGGCGACTGTGACCCAGAGTCCGGCACCCAAGGACCCCCCTCGACATCCCGGAAGAAGCCTGCAGCCTCAGAACCAAGTGCCACCCCAGCCGCGATCAACCAGAGGGTAAGATTCCCGACGTCAAAAGGCACCCCTGCACCCGGCGCCCTGCGACCCCCTGTGCCCAATCCCGGGGTACCCACCTAACCTACAACTACCCAACTTACCTCTCGAAGTGGTGGTGGCACCTGAAACATCCTCGTCCCCGAGCCTGCAGCCTCTTTCCAAACCGGAACATTCCCATTGATTTCCATTGAGCGCCCTAAGGCTCAAAAGCACCCTGCACCCAGCCGCCCGAGTGGCCCTGGCAGTGCCCTCTCTACACTAACCTACTTCCCCACTTGCCCTGAGTAAGTGACCAGGAGCCCAGCTCCCACAGCCGCGTGGCTTGCCAGACAGCAGCCACCAACCAAGGCCCCCCTATCCCTCATAGGATAACATTGGGCCCAACTCGCTCTGCACCCGGCCGTCCTGAAACCGCTGAGGGTGAACCAACTGTACCTACCTGACACTGGGGGACCCCTGAGTCCATGCCCGGAATTTCAACACTACCAGTCGAGTACTTACCCTTAAACCGCTAACTTCATTTTCCTCATAGGGTAACATTGACTGGCTTTTTCTTCAAAAATCTTCTAAGTGTGAACTTTTCAAAACTGCAAAAATTCACCAAAAATCAGCCAAGTGACAAAAACGAATTTACTCACCTGCTCCTAGGTGAGCTCCCAGTGCTGGATCTTGGTGCCCAGCCCTGACTCTGAAAAGTGTTCACAACTATACTTACCTCTAACTCATTTTTCTCCCATAGGAAACCATTGTCTGCTTTTCTGTGAAATTTCTTCTAAGTGTCTACTTTTGCAAATTTGAAATATTCTTTTAAAATCGTACCATTTCTGCAAACGAAATTACTTACCTGCTTTTGATAAGGACCCCAGTCCTGGGTCTAGGCACCCAGTCCTGGATTACTAAAGTAACGATAAAGTACTCTACCTGCAATTTGAATTTCTTGCCATAGAGATCCATTGAATGTTTTCTGTGAAATATTTTCTAAGTGCTAACTTTTGAAAGAGCTAAATATTATTTAAAAATCATTACAGTTATTAAGTCGACTTTCATCACTTGATTCTGAATACTGACCCCAGGCTGGTTCTAGGAGCCAGACCTGAAATTCCAAAAGTAATCTGAAAAGTAATTTATTACAAATAACCTGAATTTACCATTGAGCTCAATGCATTGTTATGTTTAGGAAATAGGATTGTTTATTGCAACCAACTGTGACTGTTTACACAAATTTATTGCTTAAAACAAAAGTATTTATATTCAACCTCTCATTCTGAGAAAGTATATTTTTACCCCCTTTGTGGTTCTAAAAATAAAACAAGCATATATTTTATATATACAAACCATTGGCCTAGAGTTCAGTTATTGAGTGTGTGAAACCATTTGCTGACTGAGTGTGTACAATAAATGCTTTACACTGTCCTCTGGTACTGCCTTACTGCTCGACCAAGCTACCACTTTTGAGAGTAAGGTCATACCTAACTTTGACCTCTATCAGTCTCTGGGGGACTGTGGACTCTGTACACCCTGTACCTATTAGGGAACAGTATATACAGAGCCACTTTCTCACAATTTCTCCTTGTCGCGCCTCCCCAAAGAAGCCATGCATTTTTTGACACATTCAGAGGTTAACCAGTCTTGGTAAACCTGGGAAGGTGCCAAAATCCATGGCCAGATGCTTGGAACACCCACGCTCCACCCATGGAACGCTTTCTTAACACAGAGTGATGCAACGCAGTGACTTACGCTGCCTTGCGTTACTTCAGATTTACCAAGCAAAGCAGAGCCACGCAATATTCTAAGAAGCACAGTTCCATGAGATAGCCCTCTGGAGTGTTATCCACCACAGAGCAGCACTATGCGACATTATTCTACTGGGCTTGCAGTAAGTCTGATGCAGTGTGTGGCACAACAAAGTTTCTTTCTTATTTCAGTAACACACTATTCTTGATAGCCTTTACTTCTTCTGGAACAATATGTATGACTGGCAGTACTTCTGTCGCGGCCTGCGTTTTAGAATGAGACAGTTTCTGGCAAACTGCAAATTTGTTTTTTCTCTCTCTATATATTTTGGGAGCCACGAAGAACCAGTTAATCTCAGGCGCTGTTGGACGCCGTGAAGTAATAAGTCTTTTGCACAATCCCCTTGACAATAGCAAGGGACTTCTCTCTTTTTTCCACATCTTCTTTGTCTTAAAGGGAAACAGTGAGGTGGTTTTGTGATGGGATGCACTAATATACAAACAGGCAAAGCACACCAACCATGACTGCTGCTGAAACAACCTCTCTCATGTCATACATTTCTCCAATCACCTGTGGAGGCGGGCCTTTGGAATCTGTCCACTCAGGAAAGGGAGGCTCTTAAATAGTTCCTGTTTGTGTTGCAGCACTTTGGATCTCCAGGCCTGCCTTTCAAGTAGACCACTGTAAATTCTAAAAATACATTCCCCCAATGGAAGCTGAGTTGCCATTCCAGTGGTTGTCTCTGATACATCAGCTGCACAGAGTCAATTTCTTTGGAAGATGTATTATGTACAAATGACAGTACCCTTTTAGTTTAGCACAATTGCTCTTTACGTAGGATTTGAATTTTTCACAACCCAAAGACTCCAGTGAGCTGATGGTTTTATGATCAGCGCCCCCACTCTCAAAACTGCTCCAACACCATTGGTGGGGCTTGCTTCGGGTGTTAAATGTAAAATAAATGTAAATGTGATACTTGTATAGCACACTACTCACCCGCAAGGGTCTCAAGGCGCTTGTACGAATACCGCTGTGGAACCCATCCTGGCTTTCCCTGTGAGGCGTCCACTCCTGGGCACCCCCAAGGTGGAGGTCAGGCATCCTTAGCGTTGTGGGGGCCGTTGTGGAGATTAAGCAAGCTATTGCCCAGAGTTGCAGAGTGGGACTCCATGATGGGAATAGGCACCGAGGCGAGAATTATCATGTCCGTGGATTTTGAGCCCAAGACCCGCCGAGGCGGGGAATTGAACCCTGGTCCCGGGTTAGACCTCTGCATCAGGGTCTGCCGCTCCAATCATTGAGCCACACTTCTCCACCAATCATTGAGCCACACTTCTAACATTTTACAGAAGGTCTGGTGCACACACATGCTTGCCATGTGTGCTGAGGTGAAAATCAATAACCTACAGAGACCTGCTGTAGGGGCAATTCTGGGCAGGGGTACACTCTACAAAGCCATGCAATGGGACATTTCTATTTCAACAACCATAACAAATTTCATTTTGTCTACATGGCAGAGCACTTTTTCTCTGACAATTGTTAGTGGGTTACTGGCGTTTTAGGCTACAGCCAACTAGGTCCCAATGTTAAACCTGGAGCTGCGCTTTTTCATTAATACTTGAGGGAGGTGTAAATGTACACTGCAGCCAACACATATGACATTTAACTTCAAAGCCACTGGGACACCTCCAGTCCCAACTTACTGTAGCCTCACTGGAAAGTTAAGTAAGTAATTTAAGTGTAGTCACTTTTCCTGCATGTTATAGGGCACAGCACGTGCACACACACTGTGATACTGAGTAGCAGTGTTACAGTGCACAGAGCCACTTACAGTGATGGCATGAGATATGTACCGGTTTAGGGGGGAATCACTAGAAAAGATGGCTTTTTTCAATTATATCTTAAGGTCTTTGTGATAAATTATCTACAATATATATTTCTCATACTGCCATACCAGATCCAGGTTGTATAAAAAGTATGCTTTGTAAGTAAAAAGGCATGATTATTGCTACCACTCAGAGAATTAATTTAAATGTGCACATACTTTACTCAGTCTGATTAAATGTGTCCCTTTGTCACTCAAAACTGTTGACTGAGGTTTTGCTTATGTTTATAAATACAATGTAGATAAAATATGTGGATTTGTGGTTGAAGGGCATCACCCTGGTTGTCGATTTGATCAATAGAGTGAACTCACTATAAAATATAGAAAATACATATAAATATTGTCACTGGTTATCACAGTTAATGTGAAATAATAATAACTTGCAAAAATGGTACATGAGCCGGGATCAGACCATCACTTTCTGCTTATGACCTCACACCTGATGTCACAGGTGAAACTCAAATGGCATTGGAGAAGCATAATTTAGGCTCCACCCGTTTTTTGTCGCAGTTATGTGCTTATATACGATATTATACTCAATATGTGTTTTGATTTCTTACATGTATGAACAAATGCACTAATGTTCAGTTTAACATTGTAATCATGTTTTCTTTTATTCATGTTGTGTTTATTCTTAAATTTACATGTGCATATTAATAATCATGAATTCAAAGTTTATGCTGACCATTGAATTAACTATGCCTGGCTATATCCCTCAACTGAAATGTGCTTAGCCTTCCCAGTATGTTCTTTCCTGCTTTACAGGTGCGTTATCATATGTCTCTTTAGCTAGATAAAGGCTTATTGTTTGTATTAGACTGCTGATAGTGAGGTCTGAAGGGAAGAACTTGACAGTGAACTTGGAAACCTAATGGTCAGAAGAGGTCCTCTGTTCATCGTGTACCAGAATGGTGAGATGTTTAAGGTTGTGGTCTACAGCCCCAGTCTTGATGAGATCGGAAACTTAAGGTAGGGTGTGGCTGCTCCTCTCAACTAATAATGTGGTTAGTTCCTGATGGTGTGAGAAAAGTTAAGGATGTTTCTGAAACTCCTGTTGTCTTAATTGGTGTCCCCACTGTTAGTAGATGCAGATTCTTTCTTGACTTAGAGAGGTACAGACCTCTCCGTTTTTCCTGCGAGTGTGAAGCTGAATGCTAAACACACAGGGGGGTCATTAGCATGGCGGGCGGATCACCACCGCCCGACCGGCAGTGGCGATCTGCCCGCCAAATCACCACGCCGGACGGCCTGTTACCTCCCCCCGCCACATTAGCATGACGGGGGTACTGCGGCGGATGGAAAGACCGTCCGCCACTGTTTCGCCAGTAGGCAATCGTCACGATTGCCTACTTGGCGGAAAAGGCCCATAATATGGTGGCGGTGCCTTGCAGGCACTGGCATCCATATTATGATGTGGCATTTTCAATGCCTTTCCATTGCGAAGACTCCGCCATGGAAAGGCATGCGGCGTTCTTTTTTGGGGGCCCGTTGCGGGCCCCTAGGGAGGTGGAGGGCTGCACTTGGGGGATACCCATGGTACCCCCCCAACATTGGCATGCACAAGGTGGCAGGCACCGCGCGGTGCCTGACACATTGTGCATGCCAATGCACAACATGCATATATTGCATTGTGGCGGATGCTGCTCACAGCACCGCCCGCCACAATGTAATATATGCGGGATGCCACGGTGGCAGTAGAATCCTAATTGCCAGTGCGGGCCGCCGCACCACTTCCGGCCTTTCCCAGCACCGCTAGGGTGGCATTCTAATGGGCCCCTTATTCTTTTTTCCTAGATTTGTACAGAAGTATAGATCATGCCGACACTTTCTGTGCTACCTAAATAGAATACATGGTTAGACAATCCTGTAGTAGATTTATATTTAGAAGAGAGAATGGAAGCTTCTTTAAGGAACAACTATTTACCATACTTTGTTTCTGAATTGCTGTGACTGTTACTATTCTGTATCTCACCTCATTACGACTTAACCTACTGAGATATTTCATCTTACCAGCTTGATGACTTCTCCCTAACAGCGCTTCAAGTCAACCAACAAAGGTCCAAACGACCAATGGGTAAAAATCTATCATGACTTTATTGAAAGAATGAGGTCCAAATACCAGTGCACAGAAAGAATCATTGATGACATCACTCATTATATCACCATTAACATCATCGGTGACATCAGTGTAGCTCAGAGCTTATAATCAGGCAAACAGCTGAGGTCTGTGGCTAAAAGATACTGGGCATATCCAAAGATTAACTCTATTGGCCTCTATGGGGAGAGTTATTGATCGCTGGGCCTTTATGAAGGTGTACCTAGTACCTTCTGAAAGGCATGCCGAGCAGGTTACGGGCAAGGAGTGCTAAGAACATAGCAGCTTATGAGCCTACAGAGCCTTACCAGACCTTTGTATAAAGGCCTTTTGAAGAGAAGTCCTGAGAGCAGAGCTAGTCCAAAAGGCAGTCGCGTTACACAGAGCCAGATGAGCATGGCTACAATCTATGACCAACAGAACCTAGGAGGTGAAATACTAGTACACGGTGGTCTTAAGTGCACTGGATAGCCAAAGATCACCCCCTTAGAGCTCTCTGGGAAGAGCCAAAGATTGAGTCGTACAGGGAAACATCTATTACAACGCAGGCATTACATTATAGTCCGAAAGTTAAGTCTATATCTAAGGTGGTTGGACAGCTTCACTGGCTGCCTATAAGAAGCAGAACAAAATTCAAAGCACTTTGCATTGCCTATAAAGCCATTCACAACTTAGGGCCTGAATGTTTGAAGAATTAATTTCAAATATACACGCCCATCAGATCCCTGCGCTCAGTAGGTGCTAACCTTCTTGTCGTCCCAAGAACCTATAGACCCCACTGGGGCAACAGAAGTTTCGTAATTGCCACGGCTAAGCTGTGGAACTCTCTCCCCTCGCAGATTAAAGCCAGTCCTACTCTAATGTCTTTCAGGAAACCAATAAAAACATGGCTATTCAATTAATATATATATATTTTTTTTCATCCAGGCTTTACCTTCTGTAGCACCGAGACACCTATGGGTAGTTGCACGCTTTATAAATTGTTTTAAACATAACATAGTGCCTTTACAACACAGTCAGTACCACAAATGCGCCGTTACCACGAGTTCCATTACAACGCAAGTCATTACAACGACTTGCTTTAGGGAAGGCAGTGTTGGAATGGTGTTGGATTTTAAGCCCAACACCTTCCCTACTGATACACCGACTGAGTTTGGAAAAGTAATTTAAACTATTCCAAAGTCCAGCGCTTCCCTAAAGCAAGTCGTTGTAATGACTTGCGTTGTAATGGAACTCATGGTAACAACACAGTCGTGGTATTGACTACGTTGTTAAGCCATGCATAGTTTTGGCATCCATTGTAACAGATGCTATACAGCCCTACAAGCGTTTAGAGCAGAAGACCAGACCAAGCACGCTCACACCACTAAGAACAGAAATAGGACCTGAATACGAGTTTAGGTACTATTTATCGCACCTGATACATAACAATACCACAGGGTACGTTACATATTGGGTTCGATAAATAACACCTATTTTGAGTTGGTGGGGAATAACATGCAGATTTTAGTGTTCAACGCATCAAAATCCGCATGATACGGAAAATACCATATGCTTTTCCTCCATTCAATTTTAGCCGAAATTTAATAAAGTTGAGATGTTTAGCGCAGCCGATAATTATCGCATGCGTTAATTATCTACAAACTCATAATTCCAATCCCTGTTTACGTACGGGTCTGAATATAATGACCAACTCATAATCAGGGCCCTAGTGGTGTCTGGCGTCGCACCCTTGTCCCTTCACCACAGGGCCTAGATGAACCGAAGTTTCTGTGAACCCAGAAATCATGTATTCAGGGCACATATTTATTCTTGTAAGCAGTGATTGCAGCACCCATGAGTGACTTCAGTGATGTCATTGAGGCTGTCACCAGTGGTGTCATCCATTATATCATTTGTGAGGTCATCTGTGACATCATCTTACATTGATACTAAAAGCTGTTGCTATTATGCTCCCAAGCAATAGCTATGATTGGTCAAATTAAATGCAGTTGTAAGGCTGTCATTATGCTGTCAACATGGTGAACAGACAAAATATCGAGTTTTTTATTTCGAAGTACAAGAATATTGAGTTGTAAATATCAAGGTACAAGAATATCGACAGCAAGAATATCGTGGACCAGAATATCGACATTAAGGTAAGAAATATAATTTTTTTAAATATCGAAGACAGTAATATCGTTTGTAAAAATATTGTTGTTAATAATATCCCTGTTTATATTAGTGTTATGTATTTAAGTATGTATTTTGAATGTATGTGTTCTATATTTTTGTTTAAGTATTGTGTGTATTTTTAAATATATGCATTACATTTTTAGAAGTTATTATTATTATTATTTTTTTTTAAGTAAATTTTGCGCTTTAGTTCCGTAGCGGGTTGTGGGTTTATGGGGGAATATGGTGGGAAGTAATGTAATTATAATAAATGTAATAATAGTTTTTAGAAGTTCTTAATTATTTTTAATTAAATTGTGCATTTTTTATTCCGTTGCAGGCTGTGGGTTTATTGGGGAATAGGGTGGGAAGTAATTGTATTATTATTAATTGTTAATATTATTTATTAATTAATATTTCTATATTTAATATTTTATATTGTTAATTGTGGTCATTTGTGTTTTTATCAATTAGTTATTAATTGGTTGTTAATTATTATTAATTATTTGTTAAATAAATTAATTATGTTATTTTTTTAGGAGTGGGTTGTGGGTTTATAGAGGAATAGGGTTGGAAGTAATTTAATAATAATACATTCATTAATAATCATTTTTATTCATTAATAATTAAGTATTTTTGTTTTTATATTGCTAAATGTGGTAAATAATTTATTATGAATTGTTAATAATTAATTGGTAAATGTGTAAATTGTGTTATTGTTTTAGGAGTGGGTTGTGGATTTATAGGGGAGTAGGGTGGGAAGTAATTTAATAATAATTAATTTATTTATATTTTTAATCATTTAATATTTATGTATTTTACATTTTATATTGACAATTGTGGTAAATAATATCTTGTGAATTATTTATTGATTATAGAGTGTGTTGTGTGTTGATAGGGGAGTAGGCTGGGAAGTAATTTAATTTCAATATTAGTTTTATTTTTTATTATAAAATGTATTTTAAGTTTTATATTGTTAATTGTGTGAATTAAATTATTATTTATTGTTTTTAAATTTCTTGTTAATTTTAATTAATTGGGTGATTATTAAATAATTATGTTAATAGGGTTATGTTTAAGAACATTGGTGGTGTCATTTATAGGGGAATATGGTGGGAGGCAATTTTTTATTAATTTATTAGTTGTTTGTTTATTCATTTTAATTATTTTGCTTGATTGGGTATAGAAAATGATTGCCCTATGCAATCCAACACTTTCCCTACTGTTGTACTCACTGGAGTGGGAATAGTAGTTTTTACCCCTAAGCTATCCAACACTTTCCCTACGGTTGCACTTGCTGGAGTGGGAATAGCAATTGTTACCCCTCGGCTATCCAACACTTTCTCTACTGTTGCACTCCCTGGAGTAGGATTAGTAAATTATTCCTCTCTGCTATCCAACACTTTCCCTACGGTTGCACTTGCTGGAGTGGGAATAGTAATTGTTACCCCTCCGCTATTTAACCCTTTCCCTACTGTTGCACTCTCTGGAGAGGGAATAGTAAATGATTCCCCTCTGCTATCTAACACTTTCCCTACTGTTGCACTCGCTGGAGTGGGAATAGTAATTGTTACCCCTTAGCTATCCAACAGTTTCTCTACTGTTGCACTCCTTGGAGTGGAAATAGTAAATTATTCCCCTCCGCTATCCAAAACTTTGCCTACTGTTGCCATCGCTACCAAACGCTTTCTCCACTGTTGTACTTGCTGGAGTGGGAATAGTGATTTTTACCCTTACACTATTCAACACTTTCCCTACTGTTGCACTCAGTGGAGTGGGAATAGTAAATTATTCCTCTCCGCTATCCAATACTTTCCCTAAAGTTGCACTTGCTGGAGTGGGGATAGTAATTGTTACCCCTCCGCTATCCAACACTTTCCCTACGGTTGCACTTGCTGGAGTGGGAATACTAATTGTTTCCACTCCACTATCCAACACTTTCTCTACTGTTGCACTCCCTGGAGTAGGATTAGTAAATTATTCTCTTCACTATCCAACACTTTCCCTACTGTTGCACTTGCTGGAGTGGGAATAGTAATTGTTACCCCTCCGCTATTCAACCCTTTCCATACTGTTGCACTCGCTGGAGTGGGAATAGTAAATGATTCCCCTCTGCTATCCAACACTTTCCCTACTGTTGCACTTGCTGGAGTGGGATAGTAATTGTTACCCCTCCGCTATCCAACACTTTCTCTACTGTTGCACTCCTTGGAGTGGGAATAGTAAATTATTCCCCTCCGCTGCCCAAAACTTTCCCTACTTTTGCACTGGCTGCAGTGGGAATTGTAATTGTTACCCCTCGCTACCCAACACTTTCTCTACTGATGTACTCGCTGGAATGGCAATAGTGATTTTTAACCCTACGCTATTCATCACTTTCCCTACTGTTGCACTCAGTGGAGTGGGAATAGTAAATTATTCCCCTACGCTATCCAACACTTTCCCTACTGTTGAACTCACTGGAGTGGAAATAGTACATTATTCCCCTCCGATATCCAACACTTTCCCTACTGTTGTACTTGCTGGAGTGGGAATAGTAAATTGTTCCCCTCTGCTATCCAAAACGTTCCCTACTGTTGCACTCGCTGGAGTGGGAATAGTCATTTTTACCTCTCCGCTTTTCAACACTTTCCCTACTGTTGCACTCCCTGGAGTGGGAACAGTAATTTTATCCCCTCCGCTATCCAATATTTTCCCTACTAATGCTGTTAATGTAGTGTAAAATGTAATTGTAAAAGAATAAAAATATTTTGATATTTTATTATATATATATTTTATTTTTATTATTATTTTACTGGTATATGTGTATATATATCTATATTCACTGAAAAAAACATAGGTTTCACACACGTTATAGTTAGGAATTAGCATTTAAAAAACCTTGCAAATTCACTGAAAAAACCATAGGTTTCAGACATGTTATAGTTAGCTGGACATTTCACTCGTAAAAAACCAATGAAATTCCCCCGTTATAGTTAGTTCAGCTAACTATAACTCGCGCGCCCGCAATCCACTGCTGATGACGTCACATATTACATCACTCATGACATGGTCGGTGACATCACTCATGACATCACTCATGACATCTCAAATGACATCACTGATGAAATCACTGATGACATCATCGATTGAGTATGTGTTTCTGAACAATTTTAATATGTTTAATATATATAGGGAAAGGCCTGTTGAAGAATGAGTGGGTGTACAAGTGTGTGAATGGATGATTTTGTAGGTGTGTAACTGACTCTATAAGTGAGTCATTAAATGTATCTTACTGCAGACTAGTGACTAAACTGTGTAAATGTCTGTATGTGTCTGTATGTTGGTGTATAAGTGGCTGCATGGTTTTGTGAATAGCTATATGAGTGTCTATATGAGTTATTGATTGCTTGTCTCAGTATCTGTATGGGTTCCTGAGTGTTTGTGTGGGTAGGGTGTGTGTTACTCTGTGACTAGATGTGTGAGTGGGTGATTCTATGGTCGCATGGTTTTAAGAGTGCATCTGTGATTGACTGTATGGTTGAGTGAGTGTATGTATGGGTGTGTTAGTGAGTGAATATATATCTCAGTGGTACATTTGTGACTAACTACATATTTGAAAGGCAGTATATATGCGTGTAAGAATATATAAGTGGGTAGATGTGAGAGTGTGTGATTGTGAGAGTGACTGTATGGATGAGTGTGTGCTTGTATCAATGATTCTATAAGAGCGTAAGAATGTGGTACTATTTTTATGAGTAAGTGAACTTGAGTGTGTATAACCGCATAGGTGAGTAAATGGGAGTGTGATTATTTGCATGACTGACTAGGTGTGAGAGTACCTCTATGGATGATTGGTGGTGTGTGAGTGTCTAAATAGGTGTATAAATGCATATGATAGTTGTGAGAAGTTGGCCTGATGTATGATGTCACTAGTTATAGTGTACACCTTATATCAGTCCAAATACCCTTATGGTGATTGGTTGTAAAGTCAACCTTATAGACCAGCTATCCTAGTGGTAGCATGGACAAGAGCAGTCTTAGGCTAAACTCTGAATGGCATGTGAAGCCAGCTGTGATACCATATATAATCCCTTGAATACCAAATGAAAGGACACCACAACAGATATATATATAAAATAAAGTGTATTTATTCTAAGCAAACCCTCAGCACTCTTTATGAGATTAGAGGTAAGTACAACACAGTCTTATTAATGCATACAGTAAGTCACACAGGTAAGTAATACAGTTAGGCCCTAGGGGCCACGCAAACCATATACTAAGTAAGTGGTATAAGAACCACTGTCACGGAAATAGAATAGGCCTAGGCCTAGGGAATCGCTGGGGCTACACTACACTAGCGTTAGTTAGGAAGTGGGAGGCCCACGGGATTCGTGTGCAGAGTGGAAACACTCACGCGTAATGCGTAAAAGTCAATAGCAATATTACAGTTTGGAAATAGATAGATTTAGGACACTTCCGGAGTAGCTAGGAAGTTGAGACTTGAAAACTAGACACTAGGATAGTCACTATCCTGATGAGCACCGGAGTACCCAAGTTACCTAGCCCACAGGCTGCGGGTGCATAGGGGTGAAGATGCGTCGTTTTCGTCGTCGACTCCTATGGATGCCTGAAGAAAGATGCTGACAGGCAGTCAGGGGAGAGTGTCCGGTGGATCCCAAGGCTGGGATCAAGAAGAGAAGAAACCTGCAAGCAGAAGGGACAGAGTCAAGGTCACTAGCCAGTGACCACGTGGAACCAGAAAGGAACCAGGCGATGTCGTGAAGAGTTGCAGGTGAAGGTGAAGCTTGTCGCTGCAGCCAGGAGGACCAGGAAGCGTCGAGGACAACCAGGACCAGGAGGCGAGCTGTCCCACGAAGGCTCTTGCTGTCGGCGGCGTCGAAGTTGGACTAGGACTCACCAAGCCTTGGCAAGCGGAACCCACGAAGAACGAAGGACTTGCTTCTGGTGCAGACCAGGAAGGTCTGGGGTGCTTCTTCTTTGCAGAGAAGCGGGAGCCAGTCTGGAGGAGCCAAACCAGCGCAGAAGATTTCAGGGAGCGTCGTCACAAAGGCCACTAGCCAGCGGGCAAGCAACCGGACAGACGCGGCAAGCAGGAAAATGCTGAAGGGCCCCACGCAGGACTCGTGGAGTGTGGGGGGCTGATCTTCGGTGCAGATGGTGCTTGGGGTTGGGGCTTCTCAATCCCCGGTGCACAACTTCGAGGGTACCTCAGAAGCTGCGCTGTAAGTTACTAGCCACTTTTCCCAGGTAGCCGGTCCCACGTCGCTCGTCGCCTCCACGGATCTCAGCTCTGCTGCAGATGTGGATGAGGGTCGGAGAAGTCTGAAAGTCAAGGCTCTGGTCGGGCTCTGCAGTCGGTTCCTCGTAGAACGGTCGCAAAGCAAAGGGTAGTCTCTTGATGGTGCCTGTTTGCACAGGGTAGCCACTCCTTGGCTACAAGGGAGATTCTTCAGTCTTCTTCTTTCGTCGAATGTCGAAGGTCCAGAGTTTCTGTTCAGTTTTGCAGGTTCAGGATAATCTAATCTCTTGAGGCCCAACTCCCACTCTTATACTAATCTGGGGGGCTGGGATACCTGCTAGGTCACGCCTTATGGGTGGGACCTGGGAGGGGGTGGTTACACCCACTTCCCTTTGTCCAGTTTCGTGCCAGAGCTGGGGCTGGAGTGCCCCAGCGCCGGTTTGAACTGGACTATGCAAGGAACACCTTGTGTGCCCCAGGCATGTCTCATTCCTTTCAGCCCACCCTGCCCCAATACACTAAAGGCTGTCTGGGGAGGTGCTAGCACCTCCCCAAGCAGGAAACCTATTGCCCAGGCCTCCCTGGCTGGGATCACTCCCAGCAGCAGGAGGTCAGACTTGTGTCTGTGGCAGCAGCATCCATTTTGTGATGCTGAGGCTTTGGTTAGAGATAAACAGCAAAGTAGGATTTTAACATGTCTCTCCCTCTAGAAGGGAGGAATAATATCCTCATCACCAGAAATGGTATGGGGGTATTATTCCAAAGTGTTAGACACCTTACACGACATGTTTTGATAAAGCCAAACCATAGTTACCATAACCGTTTAAGATTATAAGGCACTTTAAGAGTATATGGTAGGCTATATCATAGAACAGCTATAAGGACATGGTTCCGAAAGCTGCAGACAGGCTCAGCTCATGCTAGAGCACCATCTCACATGTTACCAAGCACTCTGCCTCCAGGATTGTTAAGGCCTGCCATAGGAGTGACTGATAGGTACACATGTGTCTATATATAAGGGCAGATATAGGCATACTATATCTAAGCAAGGGGTGATTACACGACCTTGCCCCAGCTGAGTGATCAGCCAGTTGTGTCTGATTGGAAGGCCAGACCAGGGGTGGCATAATACATGCTGCAGCCCCTGGGAGGCCTAGGGTACACCTATGCCCTGGGTACCTAGGGTACTCTGTACAGGGTCCAATAAGGTGATCCTTACCAATTGGGAATGTACCTAGGGTACATGGAGTCCATTTTAAAGAGAGAGCAGACAGCCTGAGACCCTGAATGGCAGGATCTCAGGCCAACTAAGTCGAAAAACCAGCTAGACACTAGGCAAAAAAGTTGGGGGTAACCATAGTCAGATATCCACCTTCCTACACAACCCCCCCCCCCAAACGAAAGGAGATAAGGCTGGCCTTGACAAGGTAAGCCTCTATTGCCTGAGTGGCCATATAAGGAAGAACCAGCACTGGCATGGTTACCCCCTGTCTCATGGTCCACTAAGCAATCCCTCATCCTAAAGATATCATAGGGTCTCCACCATAGGGAATCTCTACCTTTGGTGTGTCTTTGCAAAGTAAAAGGCTGGTGTTGTGATGGAGTACTGAAGTGAGTGTCCTCAAAGTGAGGCCTCAGCTTCCTCCAATCATCCTCCACCATGGATGCCTTTCTTTCTCTAACTGAGTTGCACTGTGCTCTCAGGGTCAGCCTTTGGCTACCTAAAGCTGGGGGCTGGGTCCCTTTTGTGGGCTTACTGGAGGGACAGGTCAGGTTTGGGGCCCTAAGGTCCCATGTTTGCCTGTGCCCAGCAGAATCCCTCTGGGGGAGGTCCCTAACTACCTGTAAAGGGGATCCCTCAGGAATGTTTTTACCCATCACCTGGTTAGGGCTACTAGCCAGGCAATCCTCATTCTTTTGATGGGGGGGTTCTTGTGGACAGGGGCCCTCTTGGGGTCCACTGGCCTCCCTGACCTCTGCAGCCCTGGGCTGACTGAGGCAGGGTAGAGAGAGGCAGGCTACCTGCACCAGACTGGGTCCCACCTTGGAAGGGGCCACTGACATCAGAGGCTCTGCCAGGCCAGGCCTGGCTACCTCTGGGGCAGTTCCTTCACAAGGGGTGAGGTCAGATCCCTGAGGAGGCTGACCTTTTCCTAATGTCTGGGGAGAGGGAGACTTTTCTTCCTCCCCACTACTCTCTGTTTGTGTGGAGTGATCCATAGTTTCAGGCTTCACTACACCTATATCAGTCTGAGTGTGGGCTGAGACCATTACAGCCTTGCCAACCTTTTCAGGAAGGCACTCAGTTTGTGTTTGAGCTGTGACTGCCACAGCTCTGCCAATTTCTACAGGGAAGTCTGTCTGTGCCTGGGCTGTGGCTACCACTGCCCTTCCAACCTTTTCAGGGAGGAAAGCTACTTGGACAGGGGTTGTGACTGGCACAACCCCACTACCCTTTTTGGAAAGGCCTACCATTTTAGAATGGGTGTCTTGTTCAACTCCAGCCCAAGCTGAGAGTTCTAAGTCATTCCCCAGCAAGCAGTCCACAGGCAAGGTTGGAGACACTGCCACCCTTTTAGGGCCAGTGACACCTCCCCAGCTGAGACATACCTCTGCCATGAGATGACTGTTCTGGTTGCCATCAATGTTAGTTACCTGGTATGAGAAACCAGGCAAAAGCTGCTCAGAGGGAACTAGCCTATGGGCCACCATAGTGATGCTAGCTCCAGTGTCTCTGTAGGCCTCAGCTTTTCTACCATTGATGTAGGGTTCCTGTCTGTACCTACCCAAAGTGTTGGGACAGGCAGTGAAGTTGGCAAACCCCATGCCACCATCACAGACAAGAGTAGCTGCTGCAGGGGAATTGGCTAAGCCAGGATCCCCCTGTGTTCCCCAAGAAAACCCAACCAAATGTTTGGGGGCACTCCCACCACCTGGGGGATTACTGCTGACAGTAATAGGTGGTGTGACAGGAGTAGTTGGAGGAACAGTTTTGTTTTTAGCCTGTGGACAACTGCTGTCAGTTTTCCAATGCCCAGGAGTTTTACACACATGGCAGTAAGGCTTTTTAACTGTGGTAGAGGAGGGAGCTTGGGACCCACCACCCTGTGTGGAGTTTTGGGGCCCTGAGGAAGATTTCTCTTTTGCTTTATCCCCACCCTTCTCTTGAGGCTTGGTGGTATCTTTCTTTTGGTCACCACCCTGATTTTTAGGCCTAATCCTGGTCCTGACCCATTTATCTGCCCTCTTTCCCAATTCTTGGGGAGAGGTCAAATCTGAGTCTACCAGGTGTTGATGGAGAAGCTGGTTCTGACAATTACTAAGGATCTGCTCCCTCATAATCAAGTTGTACAATCCTGTATAGTCCTGCACCTTGCTGCCATTTAACCAACCTTCCAAAGCCTTAGTGGCACAATCCACAAAATCAGACCAGTCCTGTGTCTGTGTCTTCTGGGTGTCTCTGAACAACAACCTATATTGCTCAGTGGTTAAGCCAAACCCATCTATCAGAGCACTCTTCAGGACTTTGTAATTGTTTGCATCCTCATCACTGACTGTGAGGAGCTTGTCTCTACCTTTGTCAGAAAAGGAGAGCCACAAGATAGCTGCCCACTGACTTTGGGGTACCTGCTGTACGTACTTTGCATGCCCTCTCCAAAGCAGTCATCCATTTGTGGATGTCATCCCCATTCTGATATGGGGGGACTATCTTGCTTAGGTTTCTATGGTCATAAGACCTATCCCTATCTCTAGGAATGTTGCTGCCACCAGTGGGTTCTGACCCACACCATTTTTGCTCTCTAGCCAGAGCAAGCTTCTCTTTGGCAAGGGCAATTTCTTCCCTCTGAATCCTCAGATTAGCTTCCCTCATTCTGGCTTTATGCTCCTTTCTCTCAGGTGAAGTCATTCCCCTGTGAGAGGAAGCATTAGAGATGCTAGAAACATGGGAGTGGATGGATTCCCTTGAAGGGGATCTGTCCCTCCTGCTTCTCTGTGAATGCCTACTTGTGGGTCTGTATGGGGGGACCCCATGCAAACTCCCATGTAAACTTAAGTTAGCCTGGCTAAGTCTCCTTACTTGGCTCTGGCTGTCTACCTCCCCATCTGAAGCCCCATCTGACTCCTCTGTGGTGGGTAGACCCTCCTCTGTGCCTAGGGCACCTTCCTGAGATGCCCTCTGAGCATCATACTCCTCTAGGAGTTGTCTTAACTGAAGGAGGGTAGGGTTTGCACCCTGTTTTATTCCTCTGGAGGTACACAACTGTCTCATCTCCTGGAATGTTAAGGTATCATATCTAGAGGGGATCTTTTGCAGACCTGATCCTCCTGAGAGAGCATCTACTTGATCTACTCTCAGAGACATGATCTAGTGAGGGTGTGGTGTGTGCACCTACCTACACTAGTTGTATCTACTAAACCTTTCTAGTAGTTGTAGTCAGGGTGTGTTACTCCCTTCAACCTACAACTACAAAGTCCAGTAGGACTTAAGTATAATAATCTATGTTATATGTACCTAGACAATATCTGTGTGATCTTTCAATTTAGTATCTCAAGATTACAATGGTATTACAACAGCAAGCTCAGATCCCAACCGCTGCTCACCAATGTGAGAAGTTGGCCTGATGTATGATGTCACTAGTTATAGTGTACACCTTATATCAGTCCAAATACCCTTATGGTGATTGGTTGTAAAGTCAACCTTATAGACCAGCTATCCTAGTGGTAGCATGGACAAGAGCAGTCTTAGGCTAAACTCTGAATGGCATGTGAAGCCAGCTGTGATACCATATATAATCCCTTGAATACCAAATGAAAGGACACCACAACAGATATATATATAAAATAAAGTGTATTTATTCTAAGCAAACCCTCAGCACTCTTTATGAGATTAGAGGTAAATACAACACAGTCTTATTAATGCATACAGTAAGTCACACAGGTAAGTAATACAGTTAGGCCCTAGGGGCCACGCAAACCATATACTAAGTAAGTGGTATAAGAACCACTGTCACGGAAATAGAATAGGCCTAGGCCTAGGGAATCGCTGGGGCTACACTACACTAGCGTTAGTTAGGAAGTGGGAGGCCCACGGGATTCGTGTGCAGAGTGGAAACACTCACGCGTAATGCGTAAAAGTCAATAGCAATATTACAGTTTGGAAATAGATAGATTTAGGACACTTCCGGAGTAGCTAGGAAGTTGAGACTTGAAAACTAGACACTAGGATAGTCACTATCCTGATGAGCACCGGAGTACCCAAGTTACCTAGCCCACAGGCTGCGGGTGCATAGGGGTGAAGATGCGTCGTTTTCGTCGTCGACTCCTATGGATGCCTGAAGAAAGATGCTGACAGGCAGTCAGGGGAGAGTGTCCGGTGGATCCCAAGGCTGGGATCAAGAAGAGAAGAAACCTGCAAGCAGAAGGGACAGAGTCAAGGTCACTAGCCAGTGACCACGTGGAACCAAGAAGGAACCAGGCGATGTCGTGAAGAGTTGCAGGTGAAGGTGAAGCTTGTCGCTGCAGCCAGGAGGACCAGGAAGCGTCGAGGATGACCAGGACCAGGAGGCGAGCTGTCCCACAAAGGCTCTTGCTGTCGGCGGCATCGAAGTTGGACTAGGACTCACCAAGCCTTGGCAAGCGGAACCCACGAAGAACGAAGGACTTGCTTCTGATGCAGACCAGGAAGGTCTGGGGTGCTTCTTCTTTGCAGAGAAGCGGGAGCCAGTCTGGAGGAGCCAAACCAGCGCAGAAGATTTCAGGGAGCATCGTCACAAAGGCCACTAGCCAGCGGGCAAGCAACCGGACAGACGCGGCAAGCAGGAAAATGCTGAAGGGCCCCACGCAGGACTCGTGGAGTGTGGGGGGCTGATCTTCGGTGCAGATGGTGCTTGGGGTTGGGGCTTCTCAATCCCCGGTGCACAACTTCGAGGGTACCTCAGAAGCTGCGCTGTAAGTTACTAGCCACTTTTCCCAGGTAGCCGGTCCCACGTCGCTCGTCGCCTCCACGGATCTCAGCTCTGCTGCAGATGTGGATGAGGGTCGGAGAAGTCTGAAAGTCAAGGCTCTGGTCGGGCTCTGCAGTCGGTTCCTCGTAGAACGGTCGCAAAGCAAAGGGTAGTCTCTTGATGGTGCCTGTTTGCACAGGGTAGCCACTCCTTGGCTACAAGGGAGATTCTTCAGTCTTCTTCTTTCGTCGAATGTCGAAGGTCCAGAGTTTCTGTTCAGTTTTGCAGGTTCAGGATAATCTAATCTCTTGAGGCCCAACTCCCACTCTTATACTAATCTGGGGGGCTGGGATACCTGCTAGGTCACGCCTTATGGGTGGGACCTGGGAGGGGGTGGTTACACCCACTTCCCTTTGTCCAGTTTCGCGCCAGAGCTGGGGCTGGAGTGCCCCAGCGCCGGTTTGAACTGGACTATGCAAGGAACACCTTGTGTGCCCCAGGCATGTCTCATTCCTTTCAGCCCACCCTGCCCCAATACACTAAAGGCTGTCTGGGGAGGTGCTAGCACCTCCCCAAGCAGGAAACCTATTGTCCAGGCCTCCCTGGCTGGGATCACTCCCAGCAGCAGGAGGTCAGACTTGTGTCTGTGGCAGCAGCATCCATTTTGTGATGCTGAGGCTTTGGTTAGAGATAAACAGCAAAGTAGGATTTTAACATGTCTCTCCCTCTAGAAGGGAGGAATAATATCCTCATCACCAGAAATGGTATGGGGGTATTATTCCAAAGTGTTAGACACCTTACACGACATGTTTTGATAAAGCCAAACCATAGTTACCATAACCGTTTAAGATTATAAGGCACTTTAAGAGTATATGGTAGGCTATATCATAGAACAGCTATAAGGACATGGTTCCGAAAGCTGCAGACAGGCTCAGCTCATGCTAGAGCACCATCTCACATGTTACCAAGCACTCTGCCTCCAGGATTGTTAAGGCCTGCCATAGGAGTGACTGATAGGTACACATGTGTCTATATATAAGGGCAGATATAGGCATACTATATCTAAGCAAGGGGTGATTACACGACCTTGCCCCAGCTGAGTGATCAGCCAGTTGTGTCTGATTGGAAGGCCAGACCAGGGGTGGCATAATACATGCTGCAGCCCCTGGGAGGCCTAGGGTACACCTATGCCCTGGGTACCTAGGGTACTCTGTACAGGGTCCAATAAGGTGATCCTTACCAATTGGGAATGTACCTAGGGTACATGGAGTCCATTTTAAAGAGAGAGCAGACAGCCTGAGACCCTGAATGGCAGGATCTCAGGCCAACTAAGTCGAAAAACCAGCTAGACACTAGGCAAAAAAGTTGGGGGTAACCATAGTCAGATATCCACCTTCCTACAATAGTCTTGTATGGAGTGACTGTAAGTATGAGTGACTGTACAGGTGAATGAGTGGAGGTGTATTTAGACCTAAGAGTTAATAAGTGGGTATGTAGATATTGGTATTGCAGTATGTATGGTTTTGAGAATGGAACTCTGAAATTTTGAGTCGGTGTATCAAAGGTTATATTAGGGTGTGAGAAGATGCGGTAATTTATCACATGGATGACGTCATCAGTGATGTCATTTGAGATGTCATGAGTGATGTCACTGACCATGTCATGAGTGATGTAATATGTGACGTCATCAGCAGTGGATTGCGGGCGCGCGAGTTATAGTTAGCTGAACTAACTATAACGGGGGAATTTTATTGGTTTTTTACGAGTGAAATGTCCAGCTAACTATAACATGTGTGAAACCAATGGTTTTTTCAGTGAATTTGCAAGGTGTTTTAAATGCTAATTCCTAACTATAACGTGTGTGAAACCTATGGTTTTTTCAGTGAATTTGCAAGGTTTTTTAAATGCTAATTCCTAACTATAACGTGTGTGAAACCTGTGGTTTTTTAAGTGAATTTGCAAGGTTTTTTAAATGCTAATTTATGAATGTATTATTATATTTTTTAAATATTTATTTTACAATAAGCTACCTATGTATATAGTTATAGATTGACTTTATCCTGTAATATGGAATGGCTCAGCTCTTTTTTTTTTTATTTGGATAAAGTTGAACAGCATAGTTAATATCTTCTACAAACTTATAAACACTTAATTTTTTTTTTTTTTTTTAAGGGTTTTTGACCGTGCGCGAACTGTGCGCGCATGGTGCTCACATGCGTACGTGCTCCGTGTGCGCATGCGTACGTGCTCCACGTGCGCATGCGTACGTGCTCCACGTGCGCATGCGTACGTCGTGCATGCTCCGTACGCGCGTGCTCCGTACGCGCATGCGCGCGTGCTCCATACGCGCGTGCTCCATACGCGCATGCTCCGTACGCACGTGCTCGTACGCTCATGCGTGCATGCTCTGTGCGCGCACCGTGCGCGCAAGTCATGTGATTTAGAAACAACACTTTTCATTGGTTTATAGTAGTTTCAGGTCATGTGATTAAGAAACAACACTTTTCATTGGTTTATAGTAGTTTCAGTTCCAGAAACCACCGCACCCACTCCCCTCATTATTTCTTCTGATTCCCTGGGAGACGGAGCTGAGCAGCTTTTCCAGTACTCTAGTACTTGAGAATGGCAGAGCAGCAGTCATCTTCTGGGAGTGAGCAGGAGACCCTTGTGAGACAGAGGAAACAGAAAGATTCTTTTATCTGGCAATTTTTTAGATTTCCAGATGGGCAGAAGAAGGTAAATGCTCCAAAAGTCACCTGCACTATTTGTGGTGTTGTCTTATCAAGAGGAGATCCTAAAAAGAAATACTCTTTTAGTATCTTCACTATGATCAGGCACGTTAAAGGAGTACATCCTGTGGCTTTTGCTTGAGCTGCTAGAGACAACCCTCCAGCAGCTCAGCCGAGCACATCCGCAGCAGCTCAGCCGAGCACATCATCGGCAGCTCAGCCGAGCACTTCATCTGCGGCGGCAGCTTCACCTGCTTCTGTTCCTCTGGCTTTACACCCTCTTTTCAAGAGGGTGCATATACGGTGCAATGCGTGCAATGCTCTTCTCTCTTATGGGGACACCAGCATTCCCCTAATAGAGAGCAAGATACAGCAGCACACATGCGGCACCCTATAATTTTTTTCATTTTTTTGTTCCTCTGTTCCTCAATTAACACAACAGCTCTTTTTAGAGCCACCTAACATCTAAACACTTAAATTTGATTTTTAATTCTATTTTTTAATGATTTTTTTTCCGCCGTGCGCGCACCTCGCTACGGTGCGCGCACCCCCCGATTTTTTAACAAAAAATAAAATGTTTTTTTCACCCTTCAGGGTCCTTCAGGGACCCCCTGACAAAAGCTAGGGGGTCAGGAACTCTGTACCCTGCCCCCTTTTCACGTTCTCCACCTTTCTTTTTTACTGTCACACACAAAATGGCGGCCGACACTTCCTGATTTCGACCGATTCGAATGTTGACTGACATGAATCCACCAATCAGAATTACGCTCGCGCACGGCACCGTGCGCGCACCGTGCGCGCTTGTAGATATTTATGTGCTTTTAACTGCAACTTTCTCAGGAACTACTGAACAGATTGACACCATATATGCAAAAGGCACATCCCTGACCTGAGGACTACCTCTTTGCCAAATTTCAAGTAATTCTGTTCAGCTGTTCGGGCTGTACCTTCGACTAAAGGTCCTATGGGAAAAAGCATGGGGAAAACGCGTTTTGCGACCCCCCCTTTTTTCTCAGCCCCCGCTTGACGACTCACTCCAAGACTTTCAGGGTAGGAGCTGAGCGGAGCGCCCCATTAGTTTTGAAAATTTTGCGAGAATTCGTCAAACGGCGCCAAAGTTATTCAAAATAGAATTTTGAGATTTCCTATGGAAACTCGGTCCTAACTATAACTATCTACTGGCGACCGCCAGTAGATATATATATATATATATATATATATATATATATATATATATATATATATTCAAACACAGGTAGCCCAGTAAGCCGCACACGAATCAGAGAGAAGGTTTACGAGCCTTTAATAAATGGTATGGAAAGCAGCTTCAGTCAATGCAATTGGCAGCCTCTCCTGCGCCTTACGTGTTTCGAGTTCATCTCTTCATCAGAGGCGCTTCGGGAAAGGTTTGCGCTTGGCTGGCAGTTACTCCTTTTTAAATCACGCTTCCTGTTTGCGTTGCAAGTTTTTATGGGAGTTGTAGTGCCGCAATATTCTCCACCTCAATAACGGTGCGCCGATCACTGCCGCAAATCAAGCCCTCACATGGGCCCTGGCCTAGGCGTCCTTCCTCTATCCGTCCTCTCTGCTCCACATTGAAAGTGGTGAATCCGCTTCCGTGGCCCCCTAGGGAGCATGGGGTGGTGCTGGCTTGGCGGATGGGCGTCCGCCTCATCAATTCAAACACAGGTAGCCCTGTAAGCCGCACACGAATCAGAGAGAAGGTTTACCAGCCTTTAATAAATGGTATGGAAAGCAGCTTCAGTCAATGCAATTGGCAGCCTCTCCTGCGCCTTACGCGTTTCGAGTTCATCTCTTCATCAGAGGCGCTTCGGGAAAGGTTCGGGCTTGGCTGGCAGTTACTCCTTTTTAAATCACGCTTCCTGTTTGCGTTGCAAGTGTTTATTGGAGTTGTAGTGCCGCAATATTCTCCACCTCAATAACGGTGCGCCGATCACTGCCGCAAATCAAGCCCTCACATGGGCCCTGGCCTAGGCGTCCTTCCTCTATCCGTCCTCTCTGCTCCACACGGACGCGTTTCTGGGATTCCATCCCCTTCTTCATGGGCTGCTTAACCACAAAAATGACGGCTCACATTACCTTAATTTCCGGCTTTATTTATTTCAATTGTTGCCCCCAGTGGGCGTTTGCTCAGTGCAGTCTTCTTAGTGCCTTATGGGTCCTGAAGTCCCTCATGTGAGCGTAACGTGTTAATTTTTGTAAATTCATCGAGTGGTTCCATTAAAAGCATGTTTTTTTCCTATAGTAGGTACGGAGCACAAACACAGACTCAATTTGCATATTGAGCGCTGTGCTGGAACGATGTTGCACAGTTCAAACACCCCAGCCTCAAACCTTGATGATGGGGCTCTTCTCCACGGTCGGTGCCGCCGTGTTCATATTTTGTTCTCCAAAGTGCCCGAAAGCAATGAGAGGCACTCGACAGCGCTCTGCCATCGGCGTTGAGATGCAGCCTGTCTTTCTGCTCCCTTTTAAATTCAAAATGCCAACGCGTTTCTGGGATTCCATCCCCTTCTTCATGGGCTGCTTAACCACAAAAATGACGGCTCACATTACCTTAATTTCCGGCTTTATTTATTTCAATTGTTGCCCCCAGTGGGCGTTTGCTCAGTGCAGTCTTCTTAGTGCCTTATGGGTCCTGAAGTCCCTCATGTGAGCGTAACGTTATGCGGGATGGGCCATGTACGGGATGGGCCATGTACGCACGATGCGCTTCGCGCACCGTGCGCACATGGGGGACATATTATGCGCATCTTTGTGAAATGTATTTTTTGTTAATTTCATAGTTGTGAAAGGCCATGCACAAATGGTGCCCTGCGGGCACCATTTGCACACGGGGTAGGAAGAATGTGGATCATTTTTTTTTTTTTAATTTTTTACCGTACGCGTACGGTAAGCGTAATCGGGGAATTTCCGAAAAAAAAAATTTTTTTTTTGGGCTTGGGGGTTGTTTGGGGACCCCTATATCAATCCTGGGTGGTTAGGATCTCAAGAAACTGCCTCTTTACACATTTTTGGGCTTCGTTTTTGCTGCCCAACTCAGAGAGCGAGAGAGAAAATGGCGGCCGCCGCTTCCTGGTTTCGACCGATTCGAATGTTTACTAAGATCTAACAGCCAATCAGAATCGCGCTCGCGCACGCCACCGTACGCGTACGGTAAGCGCACCGTAAGCGCACCGTAAGCTGGCTCAGATATATATATTGGTTTAAAGGCTATTTTCTCAGAATCTACTGAACAGATTTACACCAAACCTACAAAAGGCACTTCCTTGACCTGAGGACTACCTCTCTGCCAAATTTCAAGTAATTCTGTTCAGCCGTTCGGGCTGTAGCTCTGTCTAAAGGTCCTATGGAAAAATGCATGGGAAAAATGCGTTTTGGGACCCCCCTTTTATCTCAGCCCCCGCTTGACGAATCCCCCCGAGACTTTCAGGGTAGGAGCGGAGCGTAGCGCCCCACCTATTTTGAAAACTTTGCGAGGATTCGTCGACCGGCGCCAAAGTTATTCAAAATAGAATGTTGCGGATTTCCTATGGAAACGTGGTCCTAACTATAACTACCTACTGGCGACCGCCAGTAGGTAATATATATATGGATAATTTTTAATATGTTTCTCACATTTTATAATTTATTATGATATTTTTGTTATTAATAGTATTAAGTAAATATATATTATATTTTATATAAATGAATGTTTAATTTTTTTAATATTATATTTATTATTTCTAATTTTAAACATTTTATAATAATGATAACTATCTTTTTTTTATTAAATGTATTATTTACTTTATTTTATATTACTTTTGACACATTTCTCTCTCGATATTTTTGTACTTACCATGATGTAGATAGGATGTCGATATTCTTGACTTCGATATTTAGGTGTCAATATTCTGTCAGTGATCCTGTCAACATATAGATGTCCCTGCAGAGATTACCTAAAACAAAAGTTTATACTTCTATGTCTGCAAATATACTTGAAAAGTACAATAATTTATGGTTTCTAAGATGTCATAAATCATTTCACATGTGGTGTCACAACTGATGTCATGAATGATATTATTTGTCATCTGTGTTGGGTTTTAAAATGCTATACTTTTAATAAGTGCCTTATATTTGCCTTTAACTCTGCCCCTTGTGCATAATGGGCCTGGCTGGCTGCTGTAATTAGAAGGCGATGGAACAACAGTGGACCATATTACTATAAGGCTTATGGTAAAGACACATAACCTGTGTAATGCCCTTTTCTTTAGTGGTAATGGGTATATTACCTGGTAGCCCTTACTCCTGTAATTCTGAAATGACAGATAAAAGGGCTCTATTCGCTAATACCTGGTCAATTGGATCTGTTTCTCAAATCAAATATATGTTTTTCATTCCTAGTCTATTCCTTTAGGTAGTATATTTTAGGATAGTCAAGAACAGGTCAGATTGCTTTGATAATAATTACTTTAGTCGAAGTATTCATGTATCAGTGTTTGACTTTCATTTTATGGTAATCCATTGATTACATATTTCTTGGTTATGCAGAAAAACTGACATGTTTCGCCTCAGATACTAAGACGATGGGGCTTTCTGGAGGCATAGAAATTGTTTAACTTATGTTGAGCATCTGAAACACCATGTATTTTCAATGTGGTAATGAGGCTACAAACTGGTGTGGTTAAGAATAGCACCATAACTGCGGTCACGGTGATGGATGCGGAGGCACTGGGCTCAAGGTGACACCCAGTCATCAAGTAATGCACAAAGATGTGAAACAAGGACTGGCCTGTATCACGGGGACATCCATGCCACCTGGTCACAAGTGAATGAGGAGGTCCTTTGTCAAGGGCACATGCAGTGCCCTTTAGGATCCAAAATCCTTGCACCTCAAGGCATGCCCATTGGCCATGGTCTTATATCACAAAGGAGGGCTGGAGAAGGTTTAAAGACCTTCAAGGGTTGACTCCCCTACTCAATATGCCAAAACACAAAATGAAACCCTTACGTTTATGTACATCGAAAGCCTAGCTGGGAACCTAACCCCCATGGAGTGCCCCTTTACATTTTAATAGGACGGTTTCCCTCATCCACTGTATGTGGCATGCTTCATCATTGGGAACCTCCTCCTATTGTGACTAGGCGTCACGATACAAGGAGATTCCCAATGATGAAGCATGCCACCTATGGTGGGTGAGGGAAACCGTCCTATTAAAGGGACACTCCATGATGGTTATGTTCCCAGCTAGGCTTTCGGTGCACATAGACCCAAAGGTTTCATTTTGTGTTTTGACACTGGCCATGGTCAACATGCACTGAGCATGAGATGTATTTTTGTGCCAGGCTGCGTGCCCAGTTCCACTTCATGCAAGCCCGTAGGACATAGCCTTCTTCCTCTGCTCACAGGGCACACTCAGTTTTACACTGTGGCAAAGCAGCATGAATCGGACGGCTGGTGTACTGAGCCCAGGGTCTGGCAAAGGCCACTCTCTGTACCCAGTGAGTACTGAGTGCAAGGGTGTGGACAAAGGCCACTGACCACTGGTCAAAGCCACAGAAGGTACTGAAGGAAGTAGAAATGGGCACAAGTGGCTCCATCCCCATCCTCTGCTATCAACAGCTACTGGCCACGCCCTGCAAGTACCCGGAGCCGCACAACTGGATAACGACATGATGTCTACCTGAACTGCTCAATTTCAATGGTGTTTGGCTTGCTTCTTTTAATATCAGTATGTAAGTGTTTAAATATAGTTAAGTGTGCGTACCATATTATCTATGCAAACCATAGGGTTTGACCAGAAAAACAGCAAATTGATTAGAAATGGTTCCCATCCTTCATTCCCCAACTCTTTAAAAAATAATACCCCAAAGTACTACAATGTCACATTCCACTTTTATCAAAGAAAGAAACACAAAGCTGCAGTCTTTTCAAAACAGGGCAACCAAGCGGGTATGTGGCTTAAAGAAAACCAAAAACACCAACCCAGACATGAACTGCTGCACCGGGGAGCAGTGAAACAAAGAATTGTTTTTAAATCCCATTTCACCAGTGGGGCATACTTGCAACCCTGTAAGCATAAAAAAAAACTGTACAAGCGCTACACACCAGACATAGGTTTAATCTCCAAGAGACAGGCAATGCTAGGATGACCTAACAACAAACTTTATAAATAAAGCTTATAATCCACCCTCCGTGATGCATCCCGTATACCTTTGGGGTTGACTGTGACCTTTGAATTAACAGAAGCTGCCGCCATTGCCTGGGTCTGTGTACTGTGCATGCGAGCCTGGTGTGTGATTTTCGAAAACATCTGGAGAATGTCTCCACCTACAATTGTAGCGCTGTTGAATTAGGAGCTGCAGTGCAGGTGGCGAAATGTCCCTTGGACTAACTAAGGCAGGCCAAAGTCTGCAAACCCATAGACATTGCTAGGACAGGGGGCCCCTGGCTTCCAATAATGACTCAGTAGGGGTCCCCAGATTCCAGCGGGGGTCTACAGAAGTCAAAAGGTTAGGAACCACGCCTTACAGTGGTAACCTGCCTTGCACTGCCCACTCCATTACCTCACACACAGGAACATGTGGTGGATTGGAAAGAGAACCCACAGGAGTATACTGTTGTGGGTGTACCCAACGACTTGGAACGGACCATGAGGGCAGGGGTGTTTGTGGATGAGACCCTGGCCAAAGGGTCCATGTTGTATATTCGGGACGTGAGAGTAAGGAGCACGAAGTGTAGGGCAGTGATAGAAAAATCATGGCGTGTAATCGAGATGAGGCATCCTTGGCGTTTGACAGCGCGTGCATTCTGCGTGGCCCGGCACCTTTTACACAAATTAAGCACTGGTTGTGGCAACGGTATATGTCTGTGTCCGTCCACACCGAGAGGTGCTTTGAAGCAGCTCCCAGCCACACGTACCGCTATACAAAGGAAACAAAAGAAATGAACACATTTGTGGCTTGGCGCTGCTAAGCCTCCTGCGAGACTGCCTCAAACCGGACCTCGGTGGCTCTCGAGACGTGCGCCTCGCGCAGGGCCCTGGAACTGCGCGTGTTGACACATCAGAAGAAGAAGCCATTGCCAACCCATGAAGGCTCCTAGCACACGAGCCCGCCAGTCTCTTTTCCACTCCAGAGGACGTTTACCCTGAAAACACAGGGCAGTGTTTGTGGGCAGTTAAAATCTATTTACCGATAAACCTGCCTGAGCGAATGGAAAATTGAAGGAGTTGACACCACGTGAAGTAATAGCGACAGGTCTGAAGGCGCGCAGTGGACCGGCTGCTGGCAGTGTGTAGACATACCCACATGGTAAATGTCCCCTGAAGGACGCCATACCGTGGCACCGCGGAGAATCCGTGGCAATAATAGCAAAGACGATGGAGAACCGGCGTCTAGCCCCAGCTCCTCTCGGGGTATCTGTGGGCTTGTGGGCAATGACTGATACTGTGGCCCTCACTCAAACGGGCAGTCATTCATTTGGAGTTTATTGCTTTTACTCAAGAAACTCGCATTCATTTCAGTCTATAGTGCCCGTTTCCTCTTCATGGCATGTTTAGTGGTGATGTGTGTAGCTAGAACAATAATGCAATGAAAACTATGGGAATGACATAAATAAATGTTTTTTTTCCTTTGGGCTTAAAACATTGTATTTGCAGCATATTATACCAAAAGCTAAATGGGGATGCAACTTAATTTTATTTTCTATTAAATCCTGCCTTTGGAATAACTTTAGGTCTGGCTTGAAAGCTCAGCTGTTTGTCAGTGCGGATACAATCACAAAAGAAAGATTTCAAAGCTGTATAGAAGGTCTTTGACTCCACCCCTTTTGGTAATCTTTTTTTCTTACATCCACTTAGTGCACCTAAGAAGCTTTTCTTTACTCATAAAAGATAGAGACATTGTAGACGCCTGTCAAAGACAACAGGAGAGAATGGCTTTTGTGTGGTGTGATCCCTGTGACAAATACAGTAAGAAGGGATTAAATCATTTTGAACTCTGATAAATACTGAAGTAAGGAGTCTCACATTGTTACTACAAGACCTAGAACTTTTGCATTGTGAACTCGGTGGCAAACACCACAGGAAGGTCCTTCACACAGAGAGACCTTTTTACACAGAGATCTACTTCAGGAAGGATTAGGGATGTCCAGTGATGCTGGAACAATTTTCAGAGTGGGGGTGCTGCCATCAATGTACTTATAACACCAAAGTCATAGGGATTGTGAAACATTCTTTTTCGGTGTTTATAAATAACATTTTACAGCTGCCAATTAAAATGTATTAATCAAAAAACACATTTCTCAACATTCTCTTCATGTGATGTCATCAGTATAACACCATGCATAAAGAGCAATTGATGGACAGAATGCAGAACAATGTCATACATTCACCCCAGTACAGAGATCGGGGCCTTAATCCATCGCTTTTTTCCTCACCATGCCATTCCAGTTTGAACCCAGCCATATGCACATCAGTCTTGACCCTGCACCCAATGGGATCAACCAGCCTGAACTGCCAGGCCAGGTCCTCCCTGGACTGGGAGCAAGCATCCTAGGACCGGTAACAGGGTTTCATCCTTAATCAACCAAGATAGCATGACTCCAGTGGCATAGAGAGCACAGAACCCATGTCTGGGCATACCTGTCCCACTTGGGGTGACAAATGCAAAAAGAACAATTGATGGACAGAATGCAGAACAACGTCATTCATTCACCCCAGTACAGAGATCTGGGCCTAAATCCATTGTTTTTTTGCTCACCATGCCATTCCAGTTCGAACCCAGCCATATGCAATACCGTCTTGACCCTGCCCCAAATGGGAACAGGCCAGCCCGAACTGCCAGGCTCAGTCCTCCCGAGACTGGAAACAAGCATCCTAGGACCGGTTTTGGGGTTTCACCCCTCATCAGCCAGGATAGCTTGACTCCAGTGGCATGGAGAGCACGAGACCCACGTCTGGGCATACCGGTCCCATTCAGGGTGACAAATGCAAAAAGAACAATTGATGGACAGAATGCAGAACAATGCCATATATTCACCCGAGTACAGAGATCTGGGCCTAAATCCATTGTTTTTTTGCTCACCATGCCATTCCAGTTTGAACACAGCCGTATGCAAATCAGTCTTGACCCTGCGCCCAATGGGAACAGTCCAGCCAGAACTGCCAGGCCAGTCCTCCCTGGACTGGAAACAAGCATCCTAGGACCGGTGTCTGGGTTTCCCCCTCATCAGCCAGGATAGCTTGACTCCAGTGGCATGGAGAGCACAGCACCCACGTCTGGGCATTCCCGTCCCACTTGGGGTGGTAAATGCAAAAAGAACAATTGATGGACAGAATGCAGAACAATGTCATACATTCACCCCAGTACAGAGATCTGGGCCTAAATCCATCGTTTTTTTTGCTCACCATGCCAATTCAGTTTGAACCCAGCCAAATGCAATTCAGTCTTGACCCTGTGCCCAATGGGAACAGTCCAGCCCAAACTGCCAGGCCAGGTCCTCCCTGGACTGGAAACAAGCATCCTAGGACCGGTTTCTCATCAGCCAGGATAGCTTGACTCTAGTGGCATGGAGAGCACAGGACCCATGTCTGGGCATACCCGTCCCACTCGGGGTCACAAATGCAAAAAGAACAATTGATGGACAGAATGCAGAACAATGTCATACATTCACCCCAATACAGAGACCTGGGCCTAAATCCATCGTTTTTTTGCTCACCATGCTATTCCAGTTTGAACCCAGCCATATGCAAATCAGTATTGACCCTGCGCCCAATGGGAACAGTCCAGCCCGAACTGCCAGGCCAGATCTCCTCTGGACTGGAAACAAGCCTCCTAGAACAGGTTTGGGGGTTTCACCCCTCATCAACCAGGATAGCTTGACTCCAATGGCATGAAGAGCACGGGACCCACGTCTGGGCATACCCGTTCCACTCGGGTGACAAATGCAAAAAGAACAATTGATGGACAGAATGTAGAACAATGTCATACATTCACCCCAGTACAGAGACCTGGGCCTAAATCCATTGTTTTTTTGCTCACCATGCTATTCCAGTTTGAACCCAGCCATATGCAAATCAGTATTGACCCTGCGCCCAATGGGAACAGCCCAGCCCGAACTGCCAGGCCAGGTCCTCCTTGGACTGGATACAAGCATCCTAGGACCGGTTTGAGGCTTTCACCCCTCATCAGCCAGGATAGCTTGACTCCAGTGGCATGGAGAGCACGGGACCCATGTCTGGGACTACCCGCCCCACTCGGGGTGACAAATGCAAAAAGAACAATTTATGATCTTTGTGACTGGGGGTGAATGTTTGCACTGTCCAGCATTCCGTCCATCAACTGTTTCTTTTGCATTTGTCACCCTAAGTGGGAAGGGTATGCCCAGACGTTGGTCCCATGCTCACTGCACCACTGGGATTTAAACTAGCCTGGCTGATGAAGGGTGATGCCCTGAAACCAGTCCCAGGATGATTGTTTCTGGTGCAGGGAGGACCTGGCTTGGCAAATCGGGCTGGACTGTTCCCATAAGGAACAGGGTCAAGACTGATTTGCATATGGCTGGGTCCAAACTGGGGTGGTGTGGTGAGCAAAAGAACCCAGATCCTTGTGATTGGGGTGAATGTTTGCATTGTCCAGCATTCCGTCCATCAATTGTTTCTTTTGCATCAGTATTACACCAGTCAGGCTCTGAGTATGCAGATAAGACCTTGGAGTGCCATTTTCGTTCCTCTTTCTTTGCTGCTCCGTTAGAAAGATAAGTACCTTTTTACATCCATCAGTTATTTTGCATTGTTCTTTTGTACTGTGCTTACCGCGCACACCTTAAAAACCCCTTCGGGGCTTAGCGCCGCTAGCGAGCACCCAACGTGGGTGCACCGGAAGCGGGAAGTGGTCCTCTTTCAAGCTCCCCAATTACGCGCTCTCTGAGTGCGAGTCACGTTGCCTCCACAGAAAAGAGCCTGCCCCTCCGTGCTGCAGAAACATATTGCCGGAGGGCCTGTCTAACGCTTCCCTACACTTGCGTGGGCAGGATACAGGCTTCTAATACAGGTTTTGCCTGAGGGGCATCTTGTCACGTTCTGCGCCTCCTGCAGCCCGCCTGTAGTTGTTCTTGTTGTCATTGACTGGGACATATTCTTCTCAGCCTTTGCCTCCTGAGGACATGACCCCAACACCGTCCATTTCTCATGACCCCAACTCAGATCTCCCCTTGGACACCGATAACTCTACTGCCTCTCCTCTTAAAAGCGCTAAAGTACAACAACACAGCACCCATCCCTCCATCTCCTCTTACTCTACTCCTCCCCCTTCAATTCCCCAGGATTCGACCCGGCTGCTATCATCCACCCCAGTTCCTCTGCCTGGACTCCTCTCCCACCAGTCACTGATTATGCCCTCAGCTTCGACAAGGAGGTACGCAATAGGTTGCGCTCTGAGTTTCCCCACCCAGACATTATGGAAAGTGTCACAGAGACCCCGGAATTGGATCCCAACCTGGTGACATTCCTGAAGAGATCTTCGAAGGATCCTAAGAAGAAGATCAACAGATCATGGAAAATCAGTAAACTTCTCGACCTCACTGGGCCACTTTGTAAGATCTTAGAGTTGTCAGTCTCTGCCAAAGAGTCCAATTCCACCATTGACCCAGACACCCTGCCAGGATGGACCCATAAGGCCCTATGTCTTCTGGCAAATGATAATTTTGCTTTCTCTGCAGAACCCCCTAGGTCAGTTTTAAATTTGGATTGACCCCAAGCTTGTAGAATTGGATAACGCTGAGCCGTGTCCAAAGGCTAATGGTCTCCTCTTTGGTGACAAGTTTGTTTGCGATATAGGGACATTTGTGCAGATCTTCACTGAGCTAGATAAAGGACAGTCATCCCTACAAAAGGTACTCCATAACCAACACCTCTCTGGACAGCCGACCAATGCAGAGGGCGATCGACCGGCCGTCCATACCCTTCAAGCCCTTACCAGACCTAACCAGGGCATAAATCGCTCCTGCAATACAAAGCCTTGATCTTCCTTCTAACCCTCTAGGGGGTCGTGGAGGTCACAACTGCTATAATCGTTGCCCCCCACGAAGACAAGAAAACGACACCACTTCCTCCAACACTACAGGGTTTCGTCTGGTCATCAACCTAAAACATGAAGGACGCTTATCTCTCCATTACCATTTTTCTCCCTCAATGCAAATTCCTCCAGTTCCAATGGGAGAGTCAATGGCTCCACTTCAAAGTCCTTCCTTTTGGTCTGTCCTGCGCTCCATGGTGTTTCACCAAGGTGATGCGGCTTGTCGTGGAACAACTTTGCGCAAGAGGAGTCCTGCTTATAATCTATCTAGACAACATCCTCTTGATGGCGCAGGAAAGTCAGATGCTGTTGACTCATCTCTCTTGGACCATCCAGTTACTCCAAGATCTGGGTTTTCTAGTCAAACAGGAAATCCATACTGTACTCCTCCCAATGGAATTTCAGGGGGTTTCAGATAGACTCGGTATCGTCCCTTTTTCTCTACCGCAGCTGAAATTAAAATTGGTACAGAAAGAAATTTGAGCAGCCTTATCCAAGGACAAAGTCTAACTGAGTGTTCTAACCGTGATTGTAAGCCTCTGGCTTCAATACAAGCCATATTTTCAGCTCCCTTACACTATTGAGCCCTTCAGTGGCTCAAGATTTGACACTGACAACGCTGCCACTCCTACTCAGAGACAATCTCTCTCACCCCGGACACCAGAACAGAACTACATTGGCGGCTCGAACACGTCGGCCTGGAATGGCAGGGCCATTTTTGGCTCCCAACCAGATATGAATATTGAATCCGATGCCAGCCAATCAGGTTGGGGAGCCAGATGTGGAAGTATTTCCACCAGCAGACGGTGGAAACCAGAGGAATCTCTTCTCCACATAAGTTGCCTGGAACTCTTGGCGGTCTCTTTTGCTATCAAGACTCTAGAGCCTCACTATTCCAGTTGTTGTGTACTATTAAGAATGGACAACATCTTGGCTGTTCAGTACATCAACAAGTTGGGTGGGACCCAATCCCAGATTCTAGTGGAGATAGCCAAGGAATTTTGGCACTACTGTCTTCAACACAATATCACTGTCCTTGCAGAGTACCTCCAAGGACGCGAGTGGAAACTCCATCCTTCTATTTTCCTTCTTGTCAAGAACCGGTGGGGTCCTTGTGACATGGACCTCTTTGCCGCTTGCCTATTCAATCAACTTCAAAAGTTCTTTTCTTGGTGCCCGGACCCTATGGCTGCCATCACTGATGCCTTTCTCCAGGACTGGCATGGTCCCCTGCACTATGCCTTCCCTCCTTTCCTCTTGATTCCGAGGGTATCAGCCCACACTCGCCTCCATTAAGTGGAGCTTATCCTCATCACCACATTATGGAGATCCCAGCCTTGGCTTTCGGTTCTCATGGAAATGTCCTGCGACTGCCCGTCCTGGATCATCCAATTCCAGGATCATCTTCTGGACTCGTCAGGCTTGCGACATCCTTTGCTGACACAGGGCCATCTCCCGCTAGTGGTGTGATGAATTTCAGGGACCGCTGGCTCTTGCCTGGCATTTTGGAACAAGCTGAAGTCTTCCTCATCTGCTCGTGGTCAGACGCCACCCATAAACGCTATGCCACTGCTTGGCGACGTTGTATGGATTGGTGCAACAGACAGAGTTTGGATTCCTTGGGGGCCCCCATTGTTTATTTAATCAATTTTTGTGCATGTTTGGCATCTTCCTGTTTAGTGTATTCCTCCATTAATAATTACTGTTCAGCAATCTCCACAGGACATGATTTGGTGGATAGCAGACCTGTCAGATATCACCCCTCAGTGAACAAGGTCATGCAAGGTATTCATTTAAGCAATCCTCCGTGACCTAAGTATACAGTTTTATGGGATGTCAATGTTGTTCTGTCCTTCCTTCAAAGGCGGCCAGCTAATTCTGGTCCCTCCAGAAAGCAACTCTCTGTGAAACTAACTATGTTGCTCTGCTTGGTATCATTCAGAAGAGTTTCTGACATGAAGGCTCTGGATCTAACAGGTAAAGTATTTACTCCCAATGGTGTTTCTTTCACTTTATCCAGAAGGACAAAAAACAGATTCTAAAATGATTTCATATCCACACTTTCTGAATAATCCCAAATTGTGTATAGTTCAATGTTTAAAGGAGTACGAAGACCGCACCAGTCAGTTGGTGGTCAGTTACTCATTTCCCCTTTAGAAATAATTTAATGCAGTCTCCTCACCCACCCTAGCGAGATGGGTAAAACTACTTTCGGGGAAAGCGGGCATTGATACATCCAAATCTGGGGCTCATTCTGTCAGAAGGGCTATGGCCTCAAAGTCTTTTCTCCTGGACTCTAAATTACAGGATATCATGAGAGCTGTTGACCGGTCTTCAGAGTCTACATTTAAAACGTTTTACTGTAAACCAAAGAATTTGCATCAGTTGTATTAGACCAGCTTTAAACAAACATAATCCGAAGCCTCTCTTCTTGACATAGAAGGAAAAATATTCTAGTTAACTCGTGTACAATTTTCAATTCTATTAAGAACTCAGAGGTGAGGATTATCCCATCCTGTTCTCATTGCTGTAGAAGTAGAATTAATGCTCATAATCTTTTACCCACCCTATATTGATCATTAATGTTATTTCAATGGTCTATTTGTTATTTAATGTGACTGTATGTAAATCTCAATTGTTGATATTATCAGTTGTAGATCCGAAATTACGTGTATTATATTTTGCTGGCTCAAACCAGAGGAATGATTGAGCACGCTCCAGCAGGCTGATCCTGTTCCCAGTTCCAATTACAGACGTTCCGGAAATTATCGGTCTTGGTTCATCTTGAAGGGATGGTTGAGTTTTTCTGTTCTGAAGTTACAAAGGGACAAGGATATGAACTGTTTTTCGTTGTTGGCAAAGAAAGGGGAATGAAAATGGCACTCCAAGGTCTTATCGGCATACTCAGTGCCTGATTGGTGTGATACAGGTGACGTTGCATAAAGAGAATGTTGGGAAAAGTAGTTTTTTGTTTCAAACATTTCAATTGGCTGCTGTGAAATTTTATCACTAAACAGCGAAGAAAGAGTAAAGCATAATCCGCGCCTCCGGGTCGTTAATAGAATTGAAAATTCTAGATGCGTTAGCTAGAAAAGTTTGCATTCAAGTGTCACACAAATATCAAGTGTAGCAAATGTGCCACACCATTTCAGCAGGTGGGAAGGGTTTGCCATACAGCCAGTGGTGCATTTTGGAGCACTGGTGTGTTACTGCTCTGTCGTTTACAAACAGCACGGTGGAAATGGTCACTAAATGTGTATAGACGTAGTTTTACTGCTAAAACTATATATCACACAAACGATAATGTGTAGAAATTCAGTTGCAGAGAATATTTATTATTTGTGCATCACAAAGTGGAGTGTCTTGATTGGTTTTGATATTATTAACATCTTTGCTTCCATCACACTTGAGAATTACAAAAAGATGTACTTCATTTGTTCTTTCCCAATTGCTGGTATATTTTAAAATATGTGTATAGCTTGTTTGCCGGTATTTTTGTTGTTCTGTGATAGAAAAAACTGACCACCTACAACCTTTCCTTTCGCTTCCTGTATCCAAGCAAGTTTCTCACCCGTCACCGTACGTATCTCACTGCAATCAGAAAAATAAAAGTAAACGCCTGTTTTCCAAAAAGCAGCAATTTGTCAGAGGAGATAGCTTTATATTTGACCTCTGTGCTTGAATAGACAGCAAATGAAAAGATAAACACAACATTTAAAGACATTTTTATTGCTCATTCACCTTCTGAACTCCAGCATTGTTATTTTTTGGGGGTGCTGCAGCACCCCCGCATGCCCACTTCCAGTACCTATGGGGAGGTCTTGGCTTCATTGTGTATATTTGTAATCTTATATTTATTTTTGTGTCAATCAAACTACTTTTTTAATGTAAAAGTTCTACTGGCCGAATATTGATTTATTGTTATTGTGTGCTTTGTAGAGTCATGAGTTTCTAACTTGCACCATCTCCCCCAGTAAGACTTGGGCTGCTCTGCCTCACTGCTAGTGCTAAAGGGGGACCTTTATGACCCTCAGCTTGAGTCCAATAGGTGGGTTGCCTCAAGGGTTGCCTCAAGGCTCCTTTTATTGATCTATCTCCTTACAGGCATCTGCATGGGCAGAAATTGTGTTCATACACACATGTAACTACTAATTGCTCCAAAACCAACCAGTATGAGTCTGACCTTGAGTAGTGGATGGACTCCAAGGGAACAATTATAATCCCTGACATTTTTGAAAACTGAACACCCAAAAGAGTCCAAGGCTGTGTGACTTGAGTGGACCCCACACCATTTGATTACCAACAATTCTCCAGCAGACCTCAACATTTGACTTAGAGCACGCATTTTCCTTACCTTTTTGTGAGGAAAAGTTCCAACATCTGCGTGGAGCCATAAAATTCTTACCATCCTGCTTTCCTACACTTCTCCCGATACAAAAGGTACCCCATTTGTGTGGCTGAGCCTAGTGCCCTTAACACAAAAGTCCCCAAAATGCAACATGGAAACAGCAAGATGTTTTCATTGAATTTCAATCATATTCGCAATGTGAGTAGCTGCAGATTTTGGCCAGGTTGCAGCCGGCACTCATTAAAACTTATCAACCCTAGACATGTCTGAAAACTATATACGCACAGAAGTCTAGTATGGTTTGGCTGCTTGGATCCCACTACTTTTTCTTAGCCAGAATGCTCTGCTAATCACATAATTTTCTCTCCTTATTGTGAGGAAAAGGTCTGGAATCTGTGAGTATTAACAAAAGTCCTGCCCCCTATGTTCTCATCCTTCTCTCAATAATAACTGCACCCGCAACAGGTCCCAAAATGCAACATGAAAACATAAAGATTTTTCAACTAAATTTCAATCATTCTACTGATGTGGTTAGCTGCAGAATTTGGACTCAGGGTTGACCACAACCCAGGGTAACCTATCAACCCCAGACATTTCTGAAAACTAGACACTCAGGGGAGTCCAGGGCAGGGTTGCTTGTGTTAGTCCTACAACATTTTATTGCACAGAATGTCCAGAAAACATCAGAGTTTGGCTAAATTCATAGAATGGTCTCACTTTTCTGTGATAGAAAGTTCCAGAATCTTTGGGGATTGACAATAGTCTGACCACACTTCCCAAACTTCTACCGAAGAAAACTGTGTCCCACTTGTGTGGGTGGGCCTATCATCCTTGACAGAAACTATCAAAAGCTTGACCATGTGAGGGCAATCTAGAGTCCATGGGGTCTTCGCATGGTTACAGTTTTGGTCTTTCACTATAACATTAACCCCTTGTGTGCCACGCCCTTTCCCCGCCCTGTGCCGGCCGTTACATTAGCGGGCGGGGTTTATGACGAGCTGGACTCGTCATGGGCACAGCGCAACCGCGGCCCATGACGAGTCCAGCTCGTCATGGGCACACAAGGGGTTAATGAGGTACACCCACATATAAGGGGTAGCATTTTTATCAGGAGAAGTGCAGGAACTAAGGGCAGTAAGACTTTGGCCATTGGCTAGAATGATCAGAGATTTCTGTCACATAAATATGGAAACATAGGCACTTTTAACATGGGAAAAGTGACGCAAAAGTGGCACAAGGAGCCTGTAAATCTACCCCATAGTATTTATGGGTCATACCTTAATGTTCGCGGGGCATTCAGGGCAAGGAAATGTGCTGGTATCCATGCAAGCCACATTACTCTGGATTCCCCTCTGTCTCTATATAGCAGAAATGTTCAGGGTTTGTAGGGTTCCCTGGGTGCCTGTTGACCTAGAACCTTAATACTTCAGATATTCTCATGAGAAATGAGAGGAAAATTAATGAACTAAGCAACGCAGGAAGGGGCGAGCTTCTCTTGCAGCCAGAGATGGGGTCTGAAACGAGAATCCCACTAATGTGAGAGGGAATACCTGCCAATGGTGCAAGGGCGTGATGCTCACGTTCTCAGCACTAGATGTGGCATGGACAATGTGAAAGGCATGTCCGCCACGCCTAAGCAGTTACCTTCAATAATGAATGGCTATACCTTAGCAAATCTGTGTAAATGACTTTCTGTATTTTGATATGAAACTGGTATTTCCTGAAAATTAAACCTAAAAAAAGGAGCACCTCATTTATTATATAGGTACACCAGCACACTCCCCTGTTATCAGAATAACTAACTCAAAGTTTGTCACTATATGCTTTTCCGTTGGAAATTAGTAATAGTGTCTGCTTGATCGGTGTAGAACTGCAAGATAACCAGCAAAATTAACATCCCATGATTTCCTATTCTTAGCAATCCGTATGTCTGTACTATCACTCTAATATCTTTTGCATGGCATTCATACATTGTTAGATATAAAAATCTTTCCTGTCCCATCACAGGAACAATTAGTATAATGTAACAATCCCAGCCTTAGAAGAGTTGAGATACATGTTCCAAAAAAATTGTTTGAAGTTTGCTTTCACCAACAACACAACTTTTCAGAATTCTTCCCTGTAATCCCAATGTCCATCAATAAGATACCTGGCAAGCAATAGTTCTTGGCAATGGAAAGCCAAGATTTATGTAGCAAGATTCTAGCTGTAGCAACACTGTATCTCAGTTGCTGAGCAAAGAACGTTATCAACCATAATTAAAGTTATTCCTAGATATCCAACATAGCCGCGTCTTTCCTGAATGTGCATGAGTGTCTGACCAGCTGGGAATCATAGTCTGTCAGTTTATTGCCACATAGCACGCTCTCCACATGATCATCGTCAATCCTTACAGTGCCGGTATTCTGTGGTGACCACCAGCCTCAATCCATACAGTGCCGGCATTCTGCGGTGACCGCCAGCCTCAATCCATACAGTGCCGGCATTCTGCGGTGACCACCAGCCTCAATCCATACAGTGCCGGCATTCTGCGGTGACCGCCAGCGTCAATCCATACAGTGCCGGCATTCTGCGGTGACCACCAGCGTCGATCCATACAGTGCCGGCATTCTGTGGTGACCGCCAGCGTCAATCCATACAGTGCCGGCATTCTGTGGTGACCGCCAGCGTCGATCCATACAGTGCCAGCATTCTGTGGTGACCGCCAGCCATTTCTTCCCTAAAAGGCACTTAGCAGGAGTGTGTTTGGATTGGAATATCGCTCTGCTAAACTCAAGGTAGACTAAGCGGTAATCAGTGTCTCCAGCCTCACTTCCGAACAATGTTTTGGTAAGGAGACCGTCTTGTGCTGTTGTGTGGGTTTTCCCATTAGTGGAGATTTTGATGGGGCCAGATCTTGAGATCCTCTGCTAACCCATGTACACGTGTTCAGTGGGTCTTGTGTTCTAGTTGTGGTGGCCATGTCTCCCTGTTTTACTGCGTGTAAGTCTTTCCAGTGGCGGTGGAGGGTCTTGGTCTTGTAGACTGTGTGTATCATACTTCAGTTTGTCAGTGCTTCACTGTTATCAGAGTGCAGACTTTTTTCTGGTTGCTGTGATCTCATTGATGTGGGTCTGAGGGGAGTTAGGGCCAGGTGGATCTGAGTCTTGAAGCCTTCCTCCATCCTGTGTTAATGCGTTCAATGGCTATGGTGTGCGGATCAGTAACTTACTTTCGCTTGCATGCAGGCTGCTATGTGCAGACTGTGTGATTCCACTTGGTGCTTCCATATTAGGTGGTGTTTGCAACCTTGCAGCACACCATGTAAGTGTGATAAGTGAGTCTTGTATTTTGGTTACAGTGTGGTATTAGTATCTTCCCATCATAAGAATACAGACCGTTGTGTGCTGGTTGCATGTTTCCCCATTGTGGCTCTATATCAAGTTTTATGTGCAACAAACTAACATTGACGGTGAATAGCGAGTCTTGTGTTTTGGTTTTGATGTGATGGTTGTGAGTTTCCCCGTGGTGGCTTAGTATTAGGTTTTGTTTTGTGACCTGTCTACAGATCTTGTCGTTGTGATTCATGAATCTTAAGTTTCTATGGCTTAGTACACCTCAGTGTCTCATTTTAAGATTCCGCCTGAGACAGTGCATGCGCTGTCGGCGAAATCTTTTGTAAACAAAAAAAAAGCTTACAATGGGCATAAAGCCTGCCCATTGCTTACAAGTACTTACTATTGGTTGGCGTTTGGCGTCACTTTTGTTTCCGTGCTTCTTATTCGTCAGTGCATCCTGTTTCCTCCTGGGGCTTGAGTGTTTGTCCATGCCATGGAGCATGGACCAAGTTGAGCTTCCTGTCTTTGGCCAATGTCCTTCCACTGGCTGATACTTTGTTTTTTTCATGCACTCTATAAGAGTGTATGTGTCTCGTTGTGTTGCTGCTCCCTTCCTCGTGTTGCTAGGCCCCTGCCCTCCTCCCACTGGCAATTGTGTTCCTGCTCCCTCCCTTGCTACCCCCATACCTCCCTCATGTTGCTTCTGGCCCATCACCCTCCCGCTGTCCGTTGTGCTTCTGCTTTTTCCCTTCTTCCCAGCCTCCCTCATGTTACTTTCCCCCACCACAGATTCCCTCCCCCTCCAACCTTCCTCTCCACCACAAAGAAACAAATCACAAAACGGCCACTCAACATTGACCAGCTTATTTGGAGAGTAAGCATTCCTATGCAAAGTATCGGAGAATCGACCAGCTGACATGCTCTCATTCACACTGCAGATACGAGTCTGATTCTGCACTAAGGGCCAGATGTACGACCCTATTTTGCATGTGCAAACGGGTTTGCGAACCATTTGCGCATACAAAATCTAACAGGGCCATGTACAATCCCTATTTAGCAGGTCGCAATTTTTTGGTGACTCGCTAAACAAGAATTGTGAGTCGCTATTAGGAAGAGGCGTCCCAAGGGCATCCCTTCCTAACAGTTAGTCAGAGGCCTATGTAAGAATGTTTTGCGACCGCAATTGCATTCACAAAACACTCGCAATTTACCGCCCTCTACAAGAGGGTGGTAAAGCACTCGCAAAAGTGGAAGGGGTCCCCGGGGGATCCCTTCCCCTTTGCGAATGCAGGGAAAAATATTTTTTAGGGGCAGGCAGTGGTTCCAGGGACCATTACTCGCCCGTAAAAATGAAACTAAAACGTTTCATTTTTCTTTTTTGAAATGCATCCCATTTTGCTTTAAAGAAAATGGGCTACATTTAAAAACAAGCATTTGCAATGCAATTGGTCTCGCCTTTGGGACCTTATATGTATTTAGCTATGCAGGACATTAGCCTGGGTGCTGAAACATCTACTGTTCTTTAACATGGAGGGAAAGTAAGCAGCAAACTGTGTGACTCGCCAGGTATGGGAACACATGGAGAGAAATATTGCCTTTCAGCAGGACATGGTATAGTCCAAAGCTCTGTTTTTAATATAAAAGCAGGGCCTTCGGTGGTCATATATATGAAAATACAGGATTTGGAAAAAAAGATTTTTGTCTACGGGTGCTCGTGGAAGACAATTTCTATGGACTGGAATCTAGAGAATGCTAAAGTGATTTTGGTATCTTACTGACCTCCGCTGGTCGTTTTCTATCAAGACAGTTAAATAGAGGCAGTTGAACAGAAAAAAAGTCCCTAAGCGGAAGCAGACAAGTCCTAGGGCTGAACTCCAGAGCCCACAAAGTACATACACATTTCAGTATATACTAAAGTATATACTAAACTCTATATATTAAAGTATATACTAAAGTATATACAAGAGGTCTCGAATGCTCGACCTACAAAACTGCTTTATTTAAAAGCAGTCCCAGACATGGAGGTCTGCTGAGCCCAGCAAGCCACCATACCTGGGAGGGCCAGCCGTTCCTAATGGGGTCGCTAATTGCGAGTGCCTCAATAATATGCATGAGGCATGCAATTTGCGACCCCATTAGAAATCGCTAACAGTGTCTCAGACACTGTTGTCCATGGCATTTAGCGACTCGCAAATTGCAACTCGCAATAGAGCACAATTTGCGAGTCGCTAAATGACATGGTCGCACTTCTGGCCCTAAGACACCTATGTGCAATGCTTGTATATGAGGGGCCTGACTTGGACTGAATCCTGGATCTTGCAAATGCTGCCACTGTAATGTGAACTTTAAAACTACACAGCACTATTTATTACACTATCTTCGTACGCAAAATACATTAAACCATCAGTGTCATAAATGAACAAGCAGTGGCAAAGCAAATAGGTTTTGTGTATGCAAGAGCTATTTGACTTTGTGAATGTTTTTTAGACATATTGCACAGCAGCGTGTGCTGCTCTGTAACACCGCTTAAAGAAAAATCTCTCCATGACGCACTCACCGCTGGCAGCATCATAGCGCTTTTTAGGATGCTGTGCAACATGTCTAAAAAATAAATTGTCAAAGTCAAGCGATCTCGCATAGGCGAAGCCTATGAATATAAAATTATGCAGGTTGTGTGTCTCCTTGCGCCCCTTGTGCAGATTGTCGGCTGATATTGATGAGTAGGTGACACACCAGGCCTCCATCGCCCCATCTGCAGATTGCTGGCTGATATTGATGAGGTGACAAGCCATGCCTCCACCACCCCATCTGCAGATTGTTGGCAGATATTGATGAGTAGGAGACACACCATGCCTCCACCGCCCCATCTGCAGATTGTTGGCTGATATTGATGAGGAGGGGACACACCATGCCTCCACCGCCCCATCTGCAGATTGCTGGCTGATGTTGATGAGGAGGTGACACACCACGCCTCCACCGCCCCATCTGCAGATTACTGGCTGATATTCATGAGGTGACACGCCATGCCTCCACCGCCCCATCTGCAGATTGCTGGCTGATATTGATGAGTAGGTGACACACCATGCCGCCACCGTCCCATCTGCAGATTGTTGGCTGATATTGATGAGGAGGTGACACGCCATGCCTCCACCGCCCCATCTCCAGATTGTTGGCTGATATTGATGAGGAGGTGACATGCCAGGCCTCCAACCGCCCCATCTGCAGATTACTGGCTGATATTGATGAGGAGGTGACACGCCAGGCCTCCACCGCCCCATCTGCAGATTGATGGCTGATATTGATGAGGTGACACGCCATGCCTCCACCACCCCATCGGCAGATTGCTGGCTGATATTGATGAGGAGGTGACATGCCAGGCCTCCACCGCCCCATCTGCAGATTGATGGCTGATATTGATGAGGTGACACGCCATGCCTCCACCGCCCCATCGGCAGATTGTTGGCAGATATTGATGAGTAGGTGACACACCATGCCTCCACCGCCCCATCTGCAGATTGTTGGCTGATATTGATGAGGAGGGGACACACCATGCCTCCACCGCCCCATCTGCAGATTGCTGGCTGATGTTGATGAGGAGGTGACACACCATGCCTCCACCGCCCCATCTGCAGATTACTGGCTGATATTCATGAGGTGACACGCCATGCCTCCACCGCCCCATCTGCAGATTGCTGGCTGATATTGATGAGTAGGTGACACGCCATGCCTCCAAAGCCCCATCTCCAGATTGTTGGCTGATATTGATGAGGAGGTGACACGCCAGGCCTCCACCACCCCATCTGCAGATTACTGGCTGATATTGATGAGGTGACACTCGATTCCTCCACCGCTCTTGAGGGCAGATTAAAAGAAAAGTTTATTGTCCGTTTTTCACAGCTGACCCATTTTTGACTCCTAACCTTTCCGAGAAGGACTAATCTCTGAGGCTTGGCCCTTCCGTAATTACTTCTGTGTGTCCGGCGGCTTTCCCTCGTCCAATCAAGCAGGCAGCTGTGGGTTGACAGGTTGGAGCAGTTAATCGGAGTTTCTAATTTGGAGCTGCACTAGATAGTCTTAACAAGCGTCACGTGACTGAAGCAAGGAGTAGATTGAAACTGAGGGGCTCAACCTTCATGGAAAAGCCGCAAGTGTCTGTCCTCTGGGAAACCTTTTGTTACAGGAGTTTGCCAGGCCAAACCTTAACTTAAGGCAAAATACATTGCCAAATAGTTTTGTTGGTTTCTACAAGGCATCAGCCCTCAGTAACAGGTCTGGTGTTCTTTCGTTTGTGTATTTTTGACCTTGTGGAGGGCGGCCCTGCAGAGGCCAGTCCTTGCTCAGGCCTGCACCTGGAGTATTCATCAAAATGCGGTGTGATCCAGTTTTGTGTCTTTGTTCAGTGCTGAGAAATCAAAAAAAGCTAAATATGTATTTATTCATTTCAGCGTTCTGTGTAGCGCCTACAAGACCCTAGAGGTGTAAGAACCCTGAACCTAGGAGCACTTTCACAAGTCATATAGAAGAGTCTGCAGGTCACTCATTGGGTTCACAGTGGCACCTGCCTACCTATATTGTCTCCCTTTCTCGCATTTCAACAAAAAGAGGAGCTGGAGAGTGAAAAATAAGGAGAAAACAGTTTACCTTCAACTCATAATCTTCCAACAAAGTACCCCCCACCCCTATTTTCCTACACCCATAAACTATACTTCTGTTATGAGGCCCATTCGAAAACCTGCATGGTAAGGGCACTCACCATAAACTTTGGGCCTTCAGTTTGGGGGGTGTACCAGTATAAATCTAAGTGTGGCGTCAATGAAAAAGCCTCACATAAGCAACCACCGGAAGCCTGTGTTGGAACCTTTTACCTAAATTGTAGTATTTAACATCTGAGCAATCATGCTTATGCTAATTTAAGACTTTGTGCAATTCTTCCATTTTAGACGAGGCATCGTAGCATCTCCGATGATCACTGCGGCTGTCGTTATTTTCGCTGTAATAAAGAATCTATAGGCTCCGCAACAGAAGACAAGATGTTCCCAGTTACTCTGCATGTGATGAACCTAATCAAGAACAACCTAACTTTCTCAGACCGAGCAACACACTATGTAACGAGTCCTGTCAGACGAATAGGCTCCGGGAATACCAGAGTCTAATGAAGCAGAACTGAGAGAGAATCTTCAAATGTATTCTGTAGTAAAATGTTTCTTCTTTCTTGTTCCTCATTGGTGCATACCCTGTGAAACATGTATTTTTTTAGTAAATGTATCAAATCCTTTGTCTAAAGTTCTATAAAGGGACCCGAGCTCACCTTTTCCCTTTCTTAGAAGGCGAAACTATGCTCGATTTCCAGTAAAGCTTTACTGAGTTCTTGTGTTTTCTGATGTATATGTTTATGTGCTTGATTGATTGATGGCCCGGCTAATATTCTTTGAGTAAACTTTTAAACTTTCGTCCTTGTTTGTCATTCTTATTGAGAATGTTTACAGCTTTATACTAATGTACAAGATATAGTCAAGGAGAGACTGGTCCTTCGGGGAGCACGAAAGTCTGTCTGGGACTGCACCCCTCCAGGACCAAGCAGTTGGCACACATTAGGGCAAGTAACTGAGACACAGGTTTGTGCACCAACATCTGCTGGATTGTGCTACCAACTGACTGAACCTGCCATCATTGGCACTTTCTTATGCATCCACTGAAGAGCCCTCCCAAACTAGATCTCCTGTGCTAGGTGAATAAGGTGTAGTGTGGCGGACAACGCTTATAATGACTTCTACACTAATCCCTGCAGCTACATGGGTAGAGTCCCCAAGACGAGAGACTTTACACCTCTCTAGGTCTGTTTGACCCTCACAAAAAAAGTTAACAATGCGTTAGAGGGACTGCCAACAACTTTTAATCATGTAGACCCTCGGCACATGGTTGAAAACAAATTACACCCTCAGACCGCAGGTTAATGAACGGCTGACATGTTTCATTGCCAGGAACGTTTTTGGGCAAAATCATCGGGGCTCACACTGTGACCCAACAGTACAGCGCACCTCAAAAACGTAAGAGGAAGACAAAAAAAATGATGGGTGGTCAAATGCGTTACACATAACAGTAGATAAAGAGAATCATGTCTGTGAGACAAAGTTAGCTATTTATATTTATTTACTACCACGTCACCAGAAGAACGGCTACCAGTGGTCAACGGGCTCAGTAGCAGAATTAACGCAACTTGAATGAACCACCTGAAAAGTATGAAATAAAAATTTATGAAAGTAGTAAAAAAACACAGCCAAACTGCTGCGGACACCAACCATGCTGGAAATAAAACATAACACACCTCCAAGAAGTGGGGAGACAAAACTCACCTGCTGTGCTGGAGGTTCAGACTACACTTCAACATGCACACTGAGAAAGCTGGTGACAGCAGGGGAGCTAAACCCCCGGGATACCTCCCACTCATGAAATCACAAAATAATTGCTAGAGCGTAAACGCAGGAGGTGCCATCTTGAAAGTATGCTCAAATCAAAATGGCCTCTGAGGCTTATGGCCTCAAGTATTCAGCCAAAGGGTATTACTACCAACATCTTGAACAAAAACGAAAATCAACCCAATACACAAGCTTGTTTGGGGGAACATTCTGCTTTAATGAGTGACGTCTTGCATCAAGGGCCCCATTCGTGGTAAAAAGGAAAGGGGCAGACCAGAGCAGACTCCCTCAGTCCCAGCCCAAAAAAGCCATCCTACTATGTTATGGAGTGAGGGACAAGGTGGAGGAGAAAAGGACAGAGAGAAAAGGAGACCATGATGCTAAAGGGATGGAAAATCCTCACCCAGCCTAGAATTCAACCAGGCCAGCAAGTACAGCAGCGATATAATCGTGCCGTAGGGGTGTTAAATATGTATCTGATCTTCATGTGTTTTATATTTTTGATACCTACTGACCGCCGTAAGTTTGGTATGCTTTGTGTATGTTGCTTCACTGTGCTCCAAGAATGTTATGTACAGAAAGTTCAATAAAATTAAAAAAATATATATATATATGTATCTTATGCCATTTCACTCAATCAATAAGCCCAACCATATCTGTTTGCTCAGAATAAATCCACCTGGCCCCTTTTCTGATTAGAGCCTTACGTCTCCGGTCTAGTCTTTCAAGCACCAATCACCTAAACTTCAAAAGACCATGGCGTACTTCTCTGACATTCTGAACTAATTTTGTTGTCAGCCTCCCTGTCCTGAGAGTGCTCATTTATTTGCAATTTTATACAGTGCGGAAATAGCCCGAAAGCATCAGAGCGCTTTACAACAGTAGCAGGATACATGGTTTACAGAGAGTTCCAGTCACAGTAAATAAACTCAGACATTTATCTCAGTAGATGTGGGCAGGCGTTTCCACCTGAGACCGTCACAGCAGTTGGTCAAAAGTCAGTTACACAGTTTAAGCATCGATTTAGATGGTGGGCTCAAATAACAAAGATAGTTCAGAACGTGGTGGGTGGAGAGAGTACCTATGCCTGTGGGAGGGTGATTAACCAAGGTGTCTGTCAAATAGGAGGAGCTTGAGGTCCTTTTTGAAGGTGCCGAGGCAGGTGGTTAGGCAGAGGGAGGGAGGCAGAGAGGTTCAGATTCCAGTGACACTACAAGAGAAAGATTGGCTCCTGTATCGTAGTCGACTGAAGGTAGGGGTTCTAGGAGCAGGATTGGGCATTTCTGGAACCCCAATTTGCTCTGGGGTTTTTCAGTTTCTTGTTTAGATAGGAGGAGAGCAGCACCCTGTGGGTAACGCAGGGGGTTTTGAATTGGGCCCTTGATTCAATGGGAAGCCATTGGAGGGGTCGCAGACCTGGGGAAATGTGGTCAACGTTCTATAGACCTTATGTATTCTTGCCACTGTATCTTCGCCTTTCTGCTGGTCAAGCCAATACAGAACAAACCACAAGGACATTTCAATCTGTAGATGATAAAGCAAGAGTTAAAATTGCTCCTTTTATTTTGATAGCAGATTCATCCATTGCTCAATATTATGCTTTGAGGTGGCTTCGAACATTTACAGATGCTGCATCTCCTGCAGGGGTAATGGTCCTTGCTCGTAGGCGGTCTCTCCTTCCAAAGATCTGTACGGACTGCATTTAACCCTCTTCCAGGTTAATACATGGTGTTCCCAAAATTTGAATAGCTCTTATAGACCATGGAATAGAGCGACCCAAAATAAATTAAATAAAGTTTTTTATTCTCCTCTCACTGTTAGCTGTCAAGTTTCCAGTTATTCTAATTATATCAACTGCACTATGTCTACGTAACAACTCGTTCCTTCATTAGAACAACAAGAAAGATCCCCCCCAAAAAACAGTAAGTCTCCGAAGAAACTCAGGTTGTAAATCAGACAGGTACAATGCAAATCCCTTGCCAAAATGTTGCCTAGTAATTTACTAGATGTTGTCTAAATGGGATTCTAACTTAATAGAAGCACCGGATCAGCCCTGGTATCTGTCCTCTGGATGATGCCAACTTACTCTCCAGACTAAAAAGTTGTGGTCTACATGATACTTACTGAGCTGACCTGGGTTTCGTCTTCTCTAGAGAATAGATCTCAAAGAGTCCTTCTAGGCAATTTCTCATCTGACTCAAAAATCTACCCACTGATGTGCCTCAGGCGTCCAGTCTTTCCTCCTATTTAATTAATGTTTACAGGCTCCCAGTGGTATCTTGTGAAATTCCGTGCATGGAACTTAGGTAATAGGAGCGTTCCAAGAAAGGTCCCTCGATTCTAAGAATGTGCGGAGACGATGACAGTCGAAGGTGGTAGGAGGAGCTGGCTGAGGTGTATTCCTTGTACTTGAAATAAATCTTCTCTACTAAAACAAGTCCTGCTTATGATTCCTGCTTCATTACACTCCCTCTTATAAAACTGATAATCCCTTATGGCTGCAGGTTCTATACTTACCCTGAGAGTACTCAGGTCCTTTTTTATCTTAGTGGATCCTCTGTCACATCAAATGGCCTCTCTGCATGTGTAACATCAAGACCTGGAAGAAGCCAAATTGACTCAAAATAAACATTAAAAAATGTAAATCTTGCCGCGGTCACCTTCTATTTTTGCCTGATACTCGTGGCCAGTATTGAAAGATTGGGTACAAAGTCCTGGCATGATTATCTGGGCCGGACTGGCCGTAGCGGGCATCGGGCATTTCCCCGGTAGGCTGGAAGAGTGGATTTGTTACTGGGGAACAGTTTTGCAGTGGTGCTGCAATATCGGCCCCCACTCACAAAAGCAGCAGTGCTTCACAATTGTACACGCCCCCACCCCAGGGGGTGAGGGGTGGGAAGGGCTGGTCCGACAAAATTGCCAGGGCTCCTTTGGGTTCCCAGTCCTGCCATGATGTTTAGAGACAGAAAACTGACTATTGGTAATCAGATGTCTGCATTGGTCTCCTTTTCTGTACTTTCTGGATGTTACATCTTTGGCTCACTATGCTTCACTTTAAGCAGGAAATCTATCATTGCTGCAATATTTTATGCCAGACTTGGCTATTGTAATTTCATACACTGTGGGATCTCTAAAAATCTTTCTCAAAGATTACAGAAATTTCATAATCAAGCTACCAGACTGGTTACTGGTACTCCACGCCTGTTTTTTCGGTCAGCATGCCGCTAGCCGAACTGCATTGAAAGTAGAATTTCTTTTAAAATGATCTATATTTTACACAAATGCCTGAGTGCAGAAGGGCCTGAAATCACAAGAAAATAAATCTGCAAATTCGTTCCTTGAGACCTTCCTCCGCCTCCCTTCTTTCTCAATGCCCCCTCCCCCCTTTAAAGTGGTAACTTTTACCAAGCATTGACAAAGCGATAGGTTGTGTCTATGGGCGACCTACTGGCCTTGGCAATGGGATGAGTGGGGTCAATGGGAGGAAGTAGAGGTGGTGAAAGGAAGGGCGGGTGGTTGGTGGAGAGCAGAACGTTAAGAAAGTGATATGGAACGTCAGCGCTTCCCGCATCATGGCTCTTTTTTTACTTCTATCTGTTGGAAGGGGAAGAAAAGAACCAGGGATGGGTGTTGGTGGAGGGGAGAACAGCCAGGGGCATTAATAGTGCTTACCTTTTAAAAGGAATAAGTGCCACGGTCATCATCAGGAGGCCAGGGTAGCTTGCACTACACATTGCCCCTGCCAGTGCTGCCAACGACAGTACCTACACAACTATTAACCTTCACACTGCTGCAAGTGTGGCAATTCAGACTATCCGAGAGCCTGAAAGCTATAAGAATGGCTTGTTGTGTGGCAGGTATTAGTAATTTTTAATGTATATTAAGTTAGTGAACACATGTTGTTCTGCTCATCTTCAAATTACACAAATAGTGCCACCATGTGGCAGACTGTTCTAAGAGCCGGAGTTGACCATGGAGTGCCAGCGCCAAACACCGGAAACCACCAGCTCAAATTAAACACTGGACGTTAAAAACCACAGACGGGGTAAGTCGGGGAGGGAGCGATAAAAGCAAAATGGAGTGAGGAAGGGATAAAAGCAAAATGGATGATGGGTGGGAGGGAGCGATAAAAGCAAAATGGATGATGGGTGAGAGGGGGCGATAAAAGCAAAATGGACGGATGGTGGGACACATTATAAAAGCAACACAAACGGAGGTTGGGAGATATAAAACAAATGTTACCTGACTCAGAGCTTGAGCAGTGGATGGACACTCATAAAACTAAATTAATCTGTGCTTCGTCCATGTGCTACCGAAAGAAAAGGAATTGACGCCGAACAAGTGCTGTCCAATTAGTAGGCAGCAGAGAAGAGTGACAATGATGCCAACGAATGGTGAGCAATGGGTGGGCTCCAGGACCATTATTCAAAACAAAAGTCTTCAAAGCGAGAGCGCATTCGCATACACATGATCACGCAGACGAGACCTAGAAACATCTCATTCCTCACTCTCTTTAGGAAACAGTTAAAAAAACATTCTCTTTTCATTAATCCTTAGTGCCAAGAGACCATTTCATGAACATTGTCCTTAAAAATACCTATTGACATGACACATATTATACCTAAAGAAGGCATGATGATGGACAGATCACCTTGCTTGTGACCTCAGATATGCTACACCATGTTTGAAAATATGTTAACATAAAAAAAACATGTTTCCTTAAACTATTAGAAAGTTATTGTAACAAAGAGTGACCTCCTGGCCGGAAGGGCCGCGCCAGTCCTCAATTCTGTGTCACTCGCTACATTAACGTTCTTTGCAATATCGTAGTGAGGGCCATCCTCATGCCTAGAAGGCAAATGGGAACCTATTCCTAAATCTTAACATTTGGTGATGGAGTTGTTGCTGGGAAAAATGCGTTGTCAGCAATTGCGTGCTTCACTACTATCCGTTGCTCTTATGTCATCTGAACCACTGAGGTACCTTTCCATCTGTGCTAGAGTAGGCATTCCATGCTCTCGGCCAGGTGGCCAAAGATAGCTTGATGGACTGACAACAAGCACCAGGGCTTGTGCGCTTCACTATTGATAGGGCTAACGCTGTCCTCTCAAGGACACGCCCTGCTGACGCAACCCCTTTCCTTTGTCCCCGATGTAATTCCACATATATATGTAGCGCTTCATACCCTATTGCGAGACACAAAGTGCAGTATCCACTGGGTAGCATGCTTCGCCATGGGGATGTTATATTGGTGGGTTATTCCATCGGAAACTCATACTGGAGGGGTGTCCGAGGGATTACCCTCCTCCCACGCACGGAATGGTTCGTGCTGAGGGGGTAAGGGAAAAGGAGAAATAAAGGAACCCGGTGGAACAAGCTTCGTGGTGCAGAATACCACAGACACTGTGTTGCTATCTCATTAATCCATCACCCGGGCACCAGTAAGTTCTCTTTATCCAACAGAACAGGGGAGAGCTTGGTTTGAAGGGTGTTGGATTTGCAGCAAGGTATACTTCAGAACTATCTTGGTGTCCAGCATGGGTGACCAGCGTGGTGCTCCCATCCTGCAAGGAGTCGCAATGTTTAATAGTCTGGGGGAGAAAAGTTGTGAAATACCGTGCATGCGCATTCACAGGGGCGGCTTCTCCATGTGGGCGGAGGAGCATCGCCCCACTGCTTTCTCGCCGTGCGAGAAGCAGTAACATAAAATGGTATGCATACCATTTTATATTACTGCTTCTCGCACTGCGAGAAAGCAGAAGGGTTTGGTTGGGGACAGGCAGGTGGGCGGTCCTGCAACAGAGCAGGGGAGGAATGGCTAGCCCAATGTTACGGGGCCTGGATGTTTGGTCAGCCCTCTGGGACCGACCAAACCAGACATGTGCACTCTGCCATTTTCTCCATGTTGGTTGCATGCAGCCTACATGGAGAAAATGGCCTCCCCATAGGCGTCTGGCTGGGCGCCGTCCCCACAATCACAACGCTGCCATTGCAGCGTTGTGATTGGCTTGGGGGAGGAGAGGGAGGCTGCCTGCCTCCTGCGAGGAGCAGAGAAGACGTGGGACAGGATCGGGCCAGCTAAGATAAGTTATTTTCCTTTTTATAATTAAAATTAAACCCGCCCCTGCGAGACCCCCTCCCTGCACAAAAACTCACAAGTCATGCTGGCCGCGACTGCACACTCGTAGTTCGCATTAGTTGGCTGAAATGAGTTATCATGCAGATCTCCTATGGTGTATTAGGTGACCACCGAGCCTTCGCCAACCCTAGAATTTTTCTATTATTTATCTGTAGCCGACCTAAAGATAAATCTGTAGGCTGATCAATAAAGGTAACGCTAGCAACTGAACCGCTGGCCACTGACCCTTCGAAACCTCTCCTTCAGGAGCATCCAGATAAGTGCTGGAGAGGTTACCTGTGACTTCCAAAGGTGACTCCATTGTTACGCCTTTTAGGTCTGTGAAGAGCCTAGAACCCCCGTTTGTTTGCCCCATCCACATTCTTCTTCTGCCTCTCCCTGCCCTGTGCCCAAGCTTCTTAAATCCTTTAGGAATCTTTCAACGGGATTCTGAATGAGGCCTACTCCTTCCGGTGCCCGGTAATGTCCACTACTGTGGGTCAGTCTATTCCAATTTCATGGTGGACCCCATAGACCCAACATGATTGTGACGCGCTGAACTCCTTGGATCGTTTGAGTGGCATGGATTGCACCATCTTTGCTCAGGATGGACCCACAGGAACATGTACTGTCCTGTCTGTGGGTTTCCTTCGATCAAGGTTCCTGGATGGACCACTGACCTGTGTTCTTGTGGTGTCTGTAAATTACTTAAGCTACAAACCCACACCTGCTCCCCCAGTAGAATCATGGGGATGCCCTCTCAAGTGGGTCCAGTTACTAGGTGGTTCAATGTGACAAGATGTTGCTAGAAGAGCATGGTAGAGAGAGGCTGGCATGGAGAGGAGGTGGAGGGGTTCTCAGTGGACAGGTCTCTTCAGTTGACCTTCACCTTCTAATGAGAAGGTCTCAAGAAGCAGGAGCCGTGCTGGGTGGGGCTGGCGTGGACTATCCTCAGAGGTATCTGGTAACCAGGTAGTTACGCAGCGATAAGGTGCTGCTTTGAGAGGATTTTAATCTTGGTAGCTTCAGCAGATGCGGCCCCAAGTTATGTAAAGGGGGGGAGTGTTGTTTGCTGTTGCTTGCTGTGGCCTGGTCTGCCTGGTGCTGGTCAGTGTCCTTAGTCTGCCATCTTGAGTGCCACTGTTTAGTTACTAAAATGTGGTAAGTACCTTGTGCTCTGTGCAGAGTTGTTCTAGGAGTGTTGGGGGTATCAGAGGTCTGACCAGAGAAGACACCAATGACCCTAGTGTGGCACCTGCATGTTCCATACGTGTAATCTGATGTAAAGAATAGAGCTGTGAGTGGACCCCATCACTAGGGCCTAACTTAAGAACATTATAGCCAGTATGTACCAATGACAATGAAAAGGACACCATATCCAGCTATGCTGTCATCACGGTCTGTCATCTGAAGATGCTGTGCTACTTATTCTGCAGACCACTCCTATTTGATATTGTCGAATCTGAGAAGCTACAGCACAACACTGTTGGTTTAGCTTTTCAGGGTCTGTTTGCCTGTGTGAGCAACACAGCCAAATGGTGAACCAAGACCCACCCAGGGCTTAATTTGGGCCTGCAGTTGCAGGTGGGCCCCATCGGCACTTATTTCTGGGGACCACAGCTTATTTTTACACCATCAGGTTTTGACCCAAAACAAGTGGGCGAAAGTAGGAAAACAAAGAAACAAGGTGGAGGAGAAAAACAGAAAAACTGTGACAAAGAGAAAGAAAGGGGATAAAGAAAAAACCTGTAAGACTGAGTTAAATGTTTAGGGAGTTTGTGGTGGCGGATAAAAGAGGATTGAGGTGGAATGAAGACAATACAGACTTGGTATTCGGCAACCCTGATACTCAGCAGCGGGCTTCTGAGAAAAGGTTTGGGCACCAGCACTTATCCTTATGCAAATTAAGCACTAGTTGTGACCAGCGGTTCTTAAGTTCTGAGTCCGGGTCTAACATGGTAAGCTGTCGAAGAGGTAGTTAGGGGTCAGACCATTTACTGATGTAAATAGAAGAGTGATTCGTTTCTATTTGATTTCATATTTCTCTGTTTTTCACTTTTGTCTTTCACAGCCTTCTTTACTTTATATCTAGGTTCCCACTTTCTAAAACACAGACATACAAATTTGGTAAAGGAAAGAAAAAATCATCACATGTGCCTTCATATCTTGTCCTGCAAGCGTATTTTTTATATGAACCAAGCACAAAAACTCAACTGTTACTGTGCCACATTGCCGTGCCCCAACGGTACCAAACATCCGGTGCTGAAAAGATTCAAGAAGGAATTTCCTCAGATTTGTCTGTAAACTCCATGCGGCTGACATATGCACAAAAAATGAGATGGTGGAGGAGAGGGTGGAAGTAAGGTGCATACACAAAAAAGTCAACACAAATGGAGAAAGATCCTTTGCATTCAGGTCGGGTCACATGGCCGTGGCTTCTATGTGAATCACTGCAGATCTGTCGGCCATTTCTGCCAGCACCAACGTATGCACACTTATGCCGCATTATGCGCCGCATGCTCAAGATTCCAGCAGCTAGTGACGTGCAAGAGACCTGGTAATGGGTAACTGTGTCAACTTTACTCCAACTTGTCATGTCCTCGGTGCGACTCACAACACTCAGCAATACATTGATCAGGTTCCAAGTTCAAATACACTCCAACCTATGCGTTCTGGGTGACCTTAACATTTGGTTTGACAAACCCAATATGACCCATCCAAAAACAATAATCACTGGCCTAGACGCACTGAACCTGCATCAGATTGTCCACAAACCCACATACATCGCTGGACATATCCTAGATGTCATTTTTGCTAATACTGAACTAGTTACCTTTTAAACTATAACTCTAGTCACATGGTCAGACCACCACTTGCTTGCTTTCCAACATAAAACAACACCAAGCGACTCACCTAAAACTACCTTACATCCATCTACCTATCGGCCGTGGAACAAACTCAATTTGGAACACTTAGAAACACAACTAACATCCAGTACAAATCTAGAAACAATAAATTCTGTTCAAAATCTATATAAGTGGCTACAGGAAGCTTTTGACATCCTGCTACCACTCAAAACCACACAACAGAACAAAAGGAAAAAAGCGCCTTGGAAAAACATAGAAATAAAAGACATAAAACAACAAATTAGAAAGCTGCAACGTACCTGGCGCAAAACAAACGCCAAACAAGACAAACTTCACCTACAGAAAATTAACAAATTATACAAGTCAGATATCAAAAAAGCTAAGAAAAGGTACTATTCAGACAGAATACAAAATGCTAAATGTGCAAATAAAGATTTCTATAAAATACTCAATGAATTTCGCAAACCAAATTGCGTAGAAGGAACTCATCCTGTTACTCAAGATTTCATTGACAAACTGGCAAATCATTACACGGACAAAGCAGACACATTGGACTCGCACTTAAAACAGAAACAAAGCATCAGCTCTAACCCTTGTACAAAACAACAATCCAAGAATACTCTAACCAGCCTCTCCGTTCCTTCCAACACATCTCACACAATGAATTTATGGACCTGGTCAAATCAAGCAGGCCTGCCGGCAGCCCTTCTGACCCCTGTCCACCACAAACTTTCAAGACAATTCTTTTAACAACCTCTGCTGCCACTCCAGTAAGAAGAATCATCAACGATTCCTTAACTACCGGAATATTTCCAGAAGAACTCAAAAAGTCACACATATGCTCTTTACTGAAGAAAAAAAACTTGGACCCGCTGAACCCTGACAACTACAGACCCATTACAAATGGACCTTTCCTGGGCAAACTTATATAAAGAGCAGCGTTCGCCCAGATGTCACAATTCACTGAAGAGAATGACATACTTTCAGACTTCCAAACAGGATTCCGTCCGGGAAGAGGCACTGAAACTGCCCTTCTTGCCATCTGGGATGACCTGAAGAATACAGTAGACCGCAACGGGGTTGCTGCGCTTCTCCTCTTGGACCTCTCTGCTGCCTTTGACACGGTTGACCATGACACTCTGAAACAAAGACTCTATGGAGCCGGCACAGAGGGAACTGCTCTAGACTGGATCGCGTCCTACCTTCGAAACAGAACTAATGTCATTCATACCCCACGTTTCTCATCCAAAACCATACTCCACAAAAAGCAAGGGTCCCTCAAGGCTCTATCATCTCGCCCATGCTTTTCAACATCTATGTGAAGTCATTACCGGAACTGATCGATCAATTTTACCTCACGTGCTATAACAATGCAGATGACACGCAAATACTCCTTCAACTGGAATGCCCCAAAGACATTGGAAAATCCCCAATTTTCAGTTGTCTCAGAGCCGTGGATCAGTGGATGACTTGGAGCCATTTTAAATTGAATGCTTCCAAAACGGAAATACGCAAGTGTGGTGATTGGAAATATTATGACCCGCTTGCTCCCTGGCCTGATGAACTGGAATCACCGCCTAGAGTATCGAAGGAAGAAAGAAACCTCGGAATGACCATGGACTCCAAGCTGTCGATGAATGCACAAGTGGACAAACTAGCAAGATGAAGCTTTGTCACTATAAAAATGCTGCGACAATTTTTCCCTCATTTGGGATTTCCACACAAAGTCCAAGCTACCATCTCCCTTGTTCTGTCCAAACTCGATTACGCCAATAGCCTCTACCACGGATCACCTTTAACGACCATGAAAAGACTACAACGGATTCAGAACTCGGCTGCCAGATTACTCATGCATATCAAACCGTGAGACCACATCTCACCTGCCTTGAAAGCCCTGCATTGGTTACCGGTTGCCAGAAGATCCACGTTCAAGCTACTTTGTATCACCCACAAAGCAATACATGGCATGAGACCACTCTTCATCAGGAATAAAATCACCAAACATATTCAACAAAGGAACCTCCGCTCTAAAGGGGCATCTCGCCTCAAAATCCCAAGATACAAGAAAAAACCATGGGTAGCACAACCCTACTCTGTTCAAGCAGCCAAACTATGGAACACTTTACCCCCAACATAAGATCCGCCGACAACCACCTTTTCTTCAGAAAACTACTCAAGAATTGGCCCTTCCCCATATAAGCACCAAAAGCAAACTGAAATTTACAGCATATCCCTCTGTATATAAGCATTTATTTTCCCTATAGATATGTACCTATCTTTGCATATTGCTTTCTATAAACATGTAAAAACAATTAAGTTGTTAAAACAAAAAAAAAATCATCTCCGGTCTACATGTACATGCTTCCATTGTGCATCTATGTACCTCCATGTACTTGGATCTGTGTGTCGGTTACTTTTCTCCGGAAAAAAAGCATATCCAATGCACTACCCTATTTCTCATTCTGTACCTCCATCAATATCTTTAATCTACATATACTTACCTCCTTTATGCATCTATATACTTTCAATGTACTTATGGATTTATATATTTATCACTTTCTTCTAAATTGGCATTTCCAATGCACTACCCTATTTCTCAACCTATACTTCTCTCAATATATCTTCTAGCCCAACTTTCTGACTCATATGAAACTTATTTCTACTACTCTTTCCAATGCACTATCCTATCTCTCACCCTATACATCTATCAATATATCCTCTACATCCACTCTCTCATTTATCCCAAACCCCATACCACTACTATGATCCCCAAAATAACCCTTTCTAGACTCTCTCCTACTCTACCCCTCCTTGCATCATCTGACACCTCTTTTACTATACCAATCCCCCAAAACAAACCTTTCTAAACTCTTCCCTCTGACTCTTCCCCTCCAAAAAAACCTTTTTACTCATCCAAAAGCCTCCCCCTCCTGCTATGACGTAAAAAAAGAAATTTAAAAAAAAATCCTTCACTCTTCTATCCCTCCACTATCCTTTTCAATCAAAATAACCTACTAACATGTTCGCTTCTCAAATTCCATATTCCACTATACTAATTCACCACTAATCCTTTATGGGTTCCAGAGTAGCGTGCTACTCGCCAATAAAGCATTTCAACACCCCATCAGGGTTACAAGCGCTATATAAATGCAAACCTTTTTCCCTTTTTTTACCCCTCCCCAACCCTTCTCAATCCAAATAACTGACTAACATATCCACCACTCAAATTAATTTTATGTTTCACCATACTAATTCAACACTAATTCTTATGGGTTCCAGAGTAGCGTGCAACTCACCAAAAAAGCGCTTCAAACCCCCATCAGGGGTAGCAAGCACTATATAAATACAAACTGTTGTAACTTATGTTTCCCTGCTGCTCAGCTAGAATGACTGTGGTGTGGAATGTTGGATGGATGGAATGTTGGACGTCTGTGAATGTCAGTTGGGTATGGGCTGAGCAGCAGGACAGCTGCTCCTGGTGGGGTTTCTCCTGACTTCTTAACAACTTAATAAAAGAACTTAACTAATCTACGCTAGAAGTCCAGTACTTCATTTGGATTACAACATTTTGGCGATGAATTAGAAGAAGAATCCACGTGTGCCACCTAATGGAAATTAAAGGAAAGAAAAAGCGAAACTTGACAGGAACAGAAAAGTGAAGTCCGAGCATGTTGGAGAACTGAAATCTGACAGGTACAGAAAAAATAGCCATGGAAACCACAAGGTAAAGGACTTTTTACGAAAATTAAAAGTACGTGTGTAATGCTGTCTGGCACCCAAACCCCACCAGTGACCCTGCCAACGGTCGCCCTTTAACCCAAGCGTGCCAGATTTAGTGTTAATCTTGGACAAGATACGAGTTTAGTACTTCACTTAAAATATGTTGATTGGGGGCAAAGATCGAGTCCCAGTGCTAACTATTAAAGGATTTGGTTTCAATGTGAAGAATCTTTATGTGTGCTGATCGGGGGCAAGGATCGAGCTCCGGTGTGTAATTTGAAATATATTACTCGGGGGCAAAGACCGGGCCCCGGTGGGAAGCTGTTAAGCAGTTTGTTAACTTTAAATACAGGCTCCGTTGCTGTTTGATGCTTTTTGGATTTTTTTTGGGAAGTCTCGAGTGAGGGCAATGTTTATTGGAGGTTTCTGAGTTTGACACATCTTCAAACAAGGCTTATATTATTTGGCAGCAAACGTTTTCAAGTGGAGAGATGTGCTGATGTCGATTGAATTTCAACGGATTAACTGTTACGATTTAAAATGGGAAACAATCCTGCACGAGAGGGACAGCACACGCGCTAACTTACCTCCTCATGGAGACCTTCGGCGTCACCATGACACCATCTCTTTTGTGACGACTCCTCACTCCTATCTGCGTCAGTGCTCCTGTGTGGCGATTATGGGTGCATGTTCTTGCCGAGAACCACCCGGTTCCACGTGGATATGCGTGCCTTCATTTTATGTAAATAACCCTGGTGCACACAGGTTACAGGTCCAGGTATTGACAACAATGTCAATTTGGAGTTTCAGATTAACAGGAACCTTGCTGCGCAGAGATCGGCTGTTAGTCAGAGAAATATGTGATGTATTTTATCAGTTTTAAACTTCTTGCCTTGCTGATGCGGGATTATCGTTTTGTAACAGCTGAAGATGACTGTGTTTATTTCTGTGTAAATTGCTGTGGGAATATTGACGGCGTCTCCTTTAACTCTGAATGTTTAAAAAAAAAACACACAAGTGAGAGGAAAAGATTCTGCCTTTGATGACGTTTGCCAGATTTGAAGATTACCTGCTGAATATCGGCAGTGTGCCCTTATATCCAAAATGACTATAAAGTCTATAATTGGGATAAATCTTCCAGAACCTGGACCATGACAGAGACTGTAATTAAAAGTAAGAGTGTTATAAGGGGCATAGAGCCCAGAGCTGGGGCAGTGATCCTAGGAGATAGAATCCAGAGTGGGTCCATAACCAAGACGGTGATTCCAGCAGCAGCCTCCAGATTGAACCTGGAACCGGGATAGTAATCCCAGAAGTTGGCGATTGAGCCACAATTAGAAGGGGACAGAGTGTCCCAGAATTTGAACCACGACAGAGAGCCAAGTCCCATAATTGGAATTGGGAAGGGACACAGGTCCCAGAATATGAACCACTGTGAATATGGTGTATGAAGTGGCTGTTAAGTGTTAAGCCACTCATTGGTTTGTGTCGTGTATGAGATGGCTGTGTTATATTAAGTCACTCATTATTACAAGTTTGATGTTGATTGATTGTATGTGAATAAGTCATCCATTGACTTAGTGAATGAATTTGAACCACGACGGAGAGCCATGTCCCATAATAGGAATGGGGAAGGGACATTGGTCCCAGAATTTTGAAACACTGTTGATGTTGTGTATGTGGTGGTGGTTAATGGTTGGGCCACTCATCGGTTTGAGTCGTGCATGAGATGGCTGTGTTATGTTAAGTCACTCATTAGTAGGAATGGCTTGTTGTATAATGTGCGTGAATGTGACACCTATAGTATTGGTGTTTGAGTTTTGGATAAGTGTGAGTAGTGGTTTAGTTTTGGATGTGTGTGTAGAAGTGTTATGAGGGTGATCGTTTTCTGACCTGCGGTGTGCACGTTGTGTCCTGATATTTGTATTGTTTAAGGTTGGTTCCCTGTATGTTGCTTGTCGTGCCGGTCTGGCCAACTGGTGTGATCTGCGCCATATGGGTTTTGGTGTATGATGTAGGACAGAGGTTTATTCAGGAAATGACGTGATACTTTGGTCTGAATTTAATGAGGTGTCAAATCTTTAGTATAGTTTCCATGCGAGTTGTGATGTAGTATGGTGTGATAGGGAGATGACATGTAGTATGATGTTTATTTTATGTGAGTTTGGTGAGATATAGTATGCTGTGATTGGATGTTTGTTCATGTGAGTTTGATGAGACGTGGTATGGTGTGACAGGGTATGCTGTGAGATGTTTATATTGTATTGCATTATTTTCTTATTATTGGTGCATTGTATTCAATTTCGTGACTATATGTTATTTGCCATATTATCATTATTTTATTGTTTCATCTTATCTATTTTACAATGCACTTGTTCCCCGTAAAGAAGGGAGATATGTTGTAACTTATGTTTCCCTGCTGCTCAGCTAGAATGACTGTGGTGTGGAATGTTGGATGGATGGAATGTTGGACGTCTGTGAATGTCAGTTGGGTATGGGCTGAGCAGCAGGACAGCTGCTCCTGGTGGGGTTTCTCCTGACTTCTTAACAACTTAATAAAAGAACTTAACTAATCTACGCTAGAAGTCCAGTACTTCATTTGGATTACAACACAAACCTCTTTCCCTCCTCTTTCCCTCTTCTATCCTGCCACCTACCCTTCTCTATCCAAATAACTGAATAACATATCCACCACTCAAATTACTTCATATTTCACTATACTAATTTTCAACACTAATCCTTTATGGGTTCCAGAGTAGCATGGTACTCGCCAGAAAAGGGCTTCAACACCCATCAGGGGTAACAGGTGCTATATGAATGCAAACCCTTCTTCCCCTTCCATCACTCCGCTTTCCTTCTCACTCCAAATAACTGACTAATATCCACCACTCAAATTACTTTCATATTTCACCATACTAATTCACCACTAATCCTTTATGGGTTTCCGGAGTAGTGTGCTTCAACACCCCATGAGGGGCAACAAGCGCTATATAAATACAAACCTTTTTTCCTCTTCTATCCTTCTGCTATCCTTCTGAATCCAAATAACTGACAAACCTATCCACCACTTAAATGTACTTACATGTTTGTATTGTATTGTATTGTGTTGCGAGCTTATATAGCGCAAACTGTCACCCTACGGGTATCCTGGTGCTGTAACTTAGACAGATGGCATGAACAACAACGGGCCAGATTATTAGTGGAAAGCACTGCTCTCAATCCTAGGGAATAGCCAAGTTTTCAAACTCTTTCTAAAGCATAACAAGGAGTTAGCTTGTCTAATACTCTGGGGTAGTTCATTCCATAAGGCGTGAGGCTGCTGTGCCGAATGCCCTGCCTCCCATCCTGGATTTCTTAAATCTGGTAGTTGTTACCAAGTTTGCGCTGGAAGAGCGAAGATGTCTTATGGGCTTGCACCAGGTAAATCTCTCCTGCATAGATAAAGGGCCCATACCGTGCACTGCTCTAAACACAATGCATAGGGATTTGAAACTAACTCTTTCCTTGATGGGCACCCAATGAAGATCTCTCAGGGTCGATGTGGTGGAGGACCTGCGTTGGCTATTTAATACCAACTTTGCTGATATGGACTGGACTCTCTGCAACCCCTGCAAGATATATTGTGGAGCTCCCGAATACAAGGAGTTGCAGTAGTCCAGTCTACACAGAATTAAGCTCCTCACTAGAAGGGGTCTAGCCTCATTAGGCAGTAATGGCAGAATCTGCCGAAGCGCTTTTAGCAAAGCAAAGCAGACGCTAACCGTTTTGTTAGCCTGTGATGCCATTTGGAGATTGTCATCAATTAGGACGCCCAGGTTACGTACAGTTTTGACTGGGGTCATTGGGTCATCCCCAGGGGTGAGTTTAAACTCTAGCGGCAGGTGCTGTATCATTTTAGCAGTAGAGCAACATACCACCTCTGTTTTCCTCCCGTTGAACTGCAAAGAGTTTTCTTTGAGCCAACCGGAGATCTGGCGCATGCATTCCTGGAATGTATCCATGGTCACCGCATGCTTACCTTCCAAAGAGAACACCAATTGGGTGTCGTCAGCATAGTTGACCAGGTCAATCCCAAAAGATTTTATGATGGGGATCAAAGGGCGCAGATATATATTAAAAAGAATGGGGCTTATTGCCGAACCCTGCGGCACTCTGTAGCGTACCGGAGACTTAGAGGAGGCAAACGGTGTCATGGTTATGACCTGTTGTCTCTCTGATAGGTACAATTGCAGCCACTTCAGAGCTCGACCTTTCACACCCATTCTTTCCAGCCTTCCCATCAACACTGCATGGCTCACCGTGTCGAATGCGGCCCACATATTATCTAGCAACACTAACACAGATGAGTTACCATTGTCGGCTCGCATTCGCAGATTATCCAATACGGTTGCCAAAGCTGTTTGCGTCCCATGTCCTGGGCGAAAACCGAACTGATCCCTATCCAACAGATGATTCTCTTCAAGATAGCATGATAAGGACTTGCTGACAGCCTTTTCCAGAATTTTTATAGGATAAGGCAAAAGAGATATGGGCCTAAAGTTTGCTGGGTTTGTTGGGTCCGGAGAGGAATTCTTAAGCAGGGGGGTTACCACTGCCTGCTTCCATACCTCTGGGACCACGCCTTCTTCTAAGGATTGACAGCAAATCTGTCGCATCCAGGGAAATAATTCTTGTCCATACTCCTTCCAGATCTTATGAGGGAGGCGATCTAGGGGGGACCCAGAAGATACACTTTGAGCAAGGCTGTTGAAGAGCTCCTTGGTTAGAGGTTGAAAGTACTCCAAAGATGTTTCTGCCCAGGGTTCCTCAGCTAGTATCTGAGGTAGTGCATCCTGGCGACTAGCATTACCTGGGTCAAACCCTCTGACGAGTTTGGTGATCTTTTCATCAAAGAAAGTGGCGATCTCATCGCATAATTTCTGTGATGCCACCACTTTGTTACCCATGCAGGCAGGGCTAGAGAGATCCCTTAGAAGAGAGCTTTTGTACTGTTAGGCGCACGTAGGATGGATTTAGCATAGAAGAGTGCTTTGGACTCGGCAATAGTCTCCTTATATTGGGCCTGCACTAATTTCAGCTCTTTCCTATCTGACTCTAGGTAGGACCTTCGCCACCTCCTCTCAGCCTGTCTACATATGATTCGCATTCATTTCAGCTCCTCACTGTACCAGGGAGCTGAAGGTTTCCTTCTATTCTTCATTCGTTTTATGGGAACACACAAATCCAAAGTGTTGGTAATATGATTACAGTAAGTTTGATAGTTCTTGTCCACTGAGTCATCAGAAACAAAAAAGGTCTGATTCGGGAATATTGGGTCTCTTCTTTTTTTTTGTCATTTGGCCCAGTCTCTTCCCTTGCGATAGGTCACTGAACGATTGTTGTTATTCGCTGGATTGGGCATTATAATCCTGAAATGGATTAATGAATGGTCAGTCCAGCTTTGAGGCACTACATCGATCACCTCCGTCTCAGTCTGGTTTGCAAACAGCACATGTCCTCCTAAATGGGTTGGCTGTTGTACTAACTGGTGTAGACTAAAGTTCTTGCATGTATGCCTCAGGTCTCTCAGATGATTCCCTAGGGCCCAGTTATCCCATAGGTTAAAATCCCCTAGAAGCATCATTCTGGAGTGTGTTAAAGTCAGGGCAGCAATGGTATCAAACAATGCTTGGTACTGAGTATCTAGACCTGGAGGTCTATTGCAGACCATTCCGGTTAGTAGCCTTCCTTTTATCTCTTGCAGAGAAAAGCCGAATAGCTCAATCCCAGCAACTTCATCAACCTGTAGAGGTGCAAAGTTCCATCTTTCTTTGAATATCACCCCAACCCCCCTGCTCTTCCAGAGGTCCTATGTTTGTGAAATATCGTACAGCCTCCTGGACAGTCAAAGTCTAACTCTGCAGAGGAGTCATTTCTGGTCCAGGTCTCTGTAAGAAATAAAACATCCAAATCCATGTATTCTAGCATATTCGACACCTCCTCGTAGTGTTTAATCAGGGACCTACTATTAATCAGGCCACACGTTAATACAACACTGCCCTGTGGCCAAACTACTTGATGTTCCCCCCCAGCGGCCCTCTCACCGATGCTGAGCAGTAGTTCTTTGGAATCATTTATCCTGCCTTGACCGAAAAAGGGAAGCGTTGCTGGCGCTGGGCGCAGCCGGAGCGCGGACGGGCGCAGACGGGCGCAGACAGGCTTGCCTCTGGCGCGTCACCGGTGCGCCCGCTGCGCGCTTGCATTGCCCCTCCTAAATAGGAAGGCAAATACAGCCGGCCAACAACTAGAGCGCTACCCAAGATGGTGCTGAAGAAGTGTGGGATTCCCTGATTCCCGCTAAGTAGCGAGATGAGGTGAAGATTTTAATAGTGCGATTACGTTTATTCTCACTATACTAATTCAACATTAATCCTCTATGGGTCCCGGAGTAGCGTGCTACTCGCCGAAAAAGCGATTCGACACCTTGTATGGGGTAGTAAGCGCTATACAAATGCAATTACAATACAATACAATACAGTACAAAGGAAGGCACCAACAATCATACCAGGGCATAGGCCACACAAGCAGTCGCCTACACCACCACCACCTGCTGTAGGCACCTGTTGAACAAGGGAGTACCCAGAGGAATGGTGAAAAGAAAAGGATAGTACAAAAAGTAAACGTTGCCCAGGGTACCCAAATTTCCCGTGGTGGCCCTGAGTGAGATGGCCTCTGAACTAGAACCGAATAATATAAAAATTACAACACTTTGCAGTCAGCTACTGAGTGTTATTCAATGAAGTCACTAGAAGCACCCATCAGATTTTAACTGCTTGAATAATATAATAAGGTCACCCCTGTAAGTCCTAGTTCTGACATTCACTGCCCTAGCATCCTTCCAAACAGGGCTGGTGCTGCGCTCAGGCCAGTGTAGACAACTGCCTTATTACGCTACCACAAAATGGCCACTAGAGGGCACACAATTCAATGAAAGGCCAAAAAATTGCTTTCTTGATAGGAAAAAAAGGCGCCCAAATGTCAACAATATAATTTTACCTACGGCCTGAAAATGATTGCACCAGAGCCCCGATTGATGTGAATAATCGAATAATGGAGATTAAAAGTGAAAATTCAAACTCATCTGCTAGCGCCTTGCGACAAGCGATAGAAATCACCGAGTGTGCAGACAGATATGCTCACAATTAATTTCTTAATGGCACCCATTCCCTCGTGGCACGTTAGCGGCAAATGTCACGCAATTTGCGCTGGCAAACCAAGAAAGGAGAGAAAAAAACATAAGAAATCATCTGACGGTACATAAAGCGGGGCTGTGGGACTCGCCCCCGCCGCGCGCTGGGATATTTCATTGGGCGCGAGAGGATGGCCTATTAATACAGTGTTTTATTGCCGGTGAAATCCATCCCACTTTGTGGCACAAGAGCGCGCGGAGACAATGCCATCGCCTCGCGCGCTCTCTCTCGCTCCCCTGCCCCCACTCGCTATACGTGTTGTGCAAATCTAAACATGGGATGATATGGCGTCTGCAGGCAAGCCTGTGCCCTATGAACATCCTACCACGTCTCTGTGCCAGTCAAGTTTGCTGTTGTCCATTTCCGGGCATTGAGCGGACCGTGCCGGGTGCTCTTTTCTCTCCATGTGGTTCTTCCCAGGCTGCCACGGGCATACCTGCCAACTCACACGGTGCCACAGTGTGACACACGATATCGGCTCAAATAGTACCTTTTCTTTGCTCCAAAAATGATTTCTATTCCTGCTCTAAGGAGGCCAGCCTGCTAAAAATACAAATCCAGACTGTTCTATATATTAAAATAATACGCTCTGATTTGAGTAGGCGAGAACAACTCGTCTGGTACAGACTCACCCTACATACTCCAACCGGAAGGACAGTAGTGGAAAAAACACCTTTCGCTCTTCAGATAGTGGCGTGGGTAAGAAACGCTCTGAAGAAGGCTAGCGATCTCGTGACGTCATGATATGCATGTTCTATCCTTCTACATATTGACATTTAGCATTTTCCAACTGCGAAAGCTCTCTTATGTCTGACAATGATATGATCCACGGTATGTAATTCCTCAAATAAAAACTTTGCACTTTGTGGGAAAAGGCCAAAAATCATTATTGAGCTATACTTTAGAATATTTCCCTTATTCACCAGAAATTAAACGATTTGTTTTGCTCTAGAATGAACCTGTTGGTGCTTTTTTATTGACAGAACCGACTGAATGTTTGATGGGGTCCATTTCCAAAAGAGAAATCCCCCCATGCCTTTGTAAATTCCCGGATGAAACATTATTTGTGTCTAACCTTTCACTGAAATTACATTCTAAACGTATTTCCAATGTTCAAAGTAAGATGATATCTTCCAATGATCTCTGGAAGACGGAGGTTTGTATATTTCCAAGCTGTGTGTCCTGTCTCTTCCAAATTTAGGTAAAGAGCTGCGATTGCCTAATGTGTTGCCTAGACTGTTGCTATAGTCAGGATGTCCAACTTAGGTCCAGAAAGGCCGAATCTTCGTGCATTTTTGAAGACAGGCACCGTGAACGTAGAAAAGTAAGTTTAGCTAACATGAACATTCTGAGAATCCCACATGGACCCCCCTCCTGCACCTACATTGGGCATCCCCATTCTATAGCCATCTTTATCCATACTACTGTGCAAGGAACTAAAGACTGTTCTAAATATTTAATATCTTCTTAAACTTTAACGTACCTTATCCATGTGACGTCAGCTACCCTTAACATACAAATCTATATCAGGGATAACCAACATGTGTCCCAGACGGACAGTTCCATGTCACATTTTCAGGATAACCATGAAATTAAATGTACGTCCCATGAATTAGTCCTGAAAATCTGGCAAGCATGCAGTCCTCCTGGACCTATTTTGGACATCCCTGTTGTAGATGCACTCTCCTGTAGTATTCTCAGTACATTTGTGATCTAGTGAATAGAGACATACGCATTGCTTGCTGTGCAGACTATATACCATGTTGTATGCCAATACTGGCGGTGAGAAGCTGCTGCCGTTGCGGAATGACGCAGAGCAGCACCAGGGAGCCAATCCATGCTGGCAAACTTGGTTCCAATTTTGATGAAAAGCTTGCATAAGAATCAAAAATTATATTTCCTTTTGCACTTGGATTACAACAGATGAGGGTAGCTTTGAGGGTGTTCAGTAAATTAGTGCATAATTTAAAAAGTCACATACATAGCACTTAATTGACAAATTTTCATAATGAAAAATAAATCTTTAATCGCAACTGGCTTTCTTGCTATCAACATGGAAATCAAACCAAAGCACAGCTCAGCCCATTTTCCACTCAGTGAAATGTGACCATTTTCTTCTTATTATTCTTACCATCAGGGCTTAATTTGAACCGGTGGTTTCCGCTACTGGGCACCAGCACTTAATTGACAGCACCGGCTCTAAAGACAGTCCACCACATGGGGGTGCTGTCTTTCTAATTTTGAAATGAGAACAACAGTTTTTATCAAGTCAACATATATTAATAATACCTGCTGCTCACGCCATTGTTATAGCTTTGGGTGGCCAGGAAATGTCACACTTTTAGGAGTGCAATGGTCAGTACTGTCGTTGGCAGCGCTGACAGGGGCACTGGGTGGTGCAGCCTCTCCTCTTTCAATATGTAAACATCTCCGGCTAAACAGATATCTCGGAGTGCTGAGTAGGAGAAATGGTGATGGGTGTGAGGCAGGCGAAGCATAGAGAGGTAAAGACGACGGTGTAAAAAGAAAGGTGAAGAAGCAGGAGAAGGGAGTTAGAGATGAGTTTGAGAGATAAAAGAAAAGAGAGAAAGGTAAGGTGCTCTGAAAGAAAAGTACTGAGAGGTGGGAAGAGGGAGTTTTAAAAAGGCAGGCACAATGTAGGGAACTTTTAAAGAGTGGCACAGAGAGCTAGAGAGAATGAAATGTAGGAAGGGAGAAGGGTTAGAGAGGGAGAAGCAAGGGAGGTGAGTCAGAAAGGAGTAGAGCTAGAGAGGAGGTGTGAGGTAGTGAGAGATGTACAGAAAGAGCAATGAGGCAGGGAGAGGGGCAGCGTGAGAGAGCTATAGAAAGACAGGTCATGGTGGAGTCGAAAGACAGAGGGGAAGGTAGTGAGGGGCGAAAGGAGAAAAAGAGGTGAGGTACAGATAGGAAAGGGGTGAATTACAGAGATAAAGATGAGGTAGCGATGAGAATGAGAGGGGGAGCGGACACAGAGGTAGACATAGAGAGGGCTGAGCACCGAGAGACAGGCTAAAATCTGCCTTTAAGAATAGATAAGTCACACCCACTGTCTTTGTTGTAACTCTAATTGAAAACAAATTTTAGCATCTGTCAAGCCTTTTGCCAGTGACCCCTTTGGGCTTATAGCCGTGACCACTGGATTTCCACCATTACCAAATAAGGCCACTGAAAGGCAAACGATCTTTATTTCGCCGCTATCAGCACAGGCGAGAAAAGCACATGTTATACACAATAAAATACAACAGATCATAAAACTGATGAAAAAATTCGAATGTACGGTTCAGGTGCAATTAAAAGTTAACAATACTGTGCCAAAAATTAGAGGGGACATTTTTTTCCTAGCACGAATTGCTTTACAGATAAAAAAAATGCAACATTAAAACAATAAGGCTACTGAATTGAGCATAAGTTTCCAACAAAGCAAAAAGTGCAATACAAGCACTCATTTTATAGCTGAAACACACACCTTCTGTCCAACCAAAAGCTCCTACGGATCCTCATAGGTGGACAGAGTCTAAGTCTCTACTGCTCTTCAGCCTCTTTGTTCTAGTCCTCACACAAGGTCTGCCACAGCCTGCCATCAATGCAGAGAAAGAAAAAGATGTGGCAAGAAAGGAGTAAGGAAGTGAGGTAGAAAGTTCGAGTCAGGAGATATAGTGGTGAGGTGGAGTGAAATGGTGAACAAACGGTAAGGTAAATTACGAGGTTAGGTAGCTGAGAGAGGTGGGTAGACAGATGAGGCAGTGAGAGAGATGTGAGGTAGAGAGAAGGTTGAGAGAGAGGTGAGTTAAAAAAGATGGAGATGAGGAAAAAAGAGAAAGGTGAGGGTGAGTGGAACTGAGTGTAGGAGAGAACAGGGAGGTGAGACAGAAAGTCAGGTGCAGACAGAGGGTTGAGATACAGAAAGAGGGATGCAGTACAGAGGTAAAGAGAGATGAAGCAGACATAGGAGAGGTAGAGAGTTGAGCTAGAGCGGGGATACACAGAGGTGGAGCAATAGATAAAAAGAAAGCAAAAATGTATTGTGGCAGAACAGGTGAGGTGAAGGAGAGAGACATTAGACAGAAAGAGTCTTTTATAATTAAATGCCTCCTACTGCCTAAAGGTGCAAGTGTTAAGGTGGACAGGCTGCTCTGTGAAGTGTGCATGGCAAGTGGTCGTTTAAAAAAAAAAAAGAATGTGTTTTCTTTCTCCACACAACTAATACTATTACAGCAGGGCTTTGGACTCATGCGATTACTTCAGCAGGGGTTCCTCAGAAGGCAGTTTAAGGGGCACCTGCCCACTCTGCCCATGCCTTAACCATCTTTGCAGCAACTGCACAGATCTGCAGCACCAGCATTTCACCCCTTTCATCTTTATGAGTTCCCCCACCCCTCATCAGGGGGTCAGTTTCAATTAAAAAGCATTAAATGACCGGACACCGCTGCTGATTCTGGATGGGGTTGGTCATTTAAGTTAAGCAGGGGACTGACCTGAGGTTAACATGGAACCTGACTGGATTTGATGTGGTGGGAAGACAGATTAACTGAATCCAGTGTGATGCCTCACATGGTAAGGGAAGAAAAGGTTGGAGATGACTGGGGCCCAATTCTAATTATTGATATGTAGCTGACGTGGCATGCTCCATAAGGTTACATTTTAGTCCATGCTTCTTCAACGAGGAGCTCTCCAGCTACCTGAAAGTAGCTCAGCTGTGTGCAGCCAGTGTACTAAAGGAAACACTTTTGCTTGGTTGAATTAATGTTTACATGCCAGATTTTCGAGAAGAAAATGTGTGTATTTTCAGAACTCATAAGTTGATGTTTGGAGAAGAATGGCTGGATTTCCAAAACATATTTACAGCTAACATTTGAGTGATAAATCATGTGGCGTTGAAGAAACTGATTGCTAATGTCATTCTCTTGGTGTCAGTGGCATTGCATCTATGGCCGTCATGTGTTACGTAAGTCTCTTTATTTGGTGGTACACAAATGACAAATATTCACTGAAACCGGTTTCTCACACATTATTGGTTGTGCACTATATAGTTTTGTCAGTAAAATTGCATCTACGTGAAAATTCAGTGGTCATTAAAATGAAAATGATGCTCTCTATAAATGGCAGTGTGCTACAACTCCATCCTTTAATAAAACATTTGTGACAGTGTGCTCCAATATGCACCACCAAATACATACTTCACGTTTACCACTCTTTTGCTAAATGGGCGTGGCTACTTTTCTCTTCTTGTTCTTTCTCTGATACTTGGATTTTTTTTGGAATCCTTATGATTTCCCTGATGTAACATTGATGGCAGCACCCCTAATCTGAAAATGGTTCCAGCACCACTGCTGGCCTCTCCTGATCATCATGCTTCAATGCAGGGTGACAGCACACAGCCTCTCACAATCATCCGGCACAGCACGGTACTCTTTAGCATCGTCAGAGAGTTCTGATGCTCGTCAGCCACTGAAACACGATCTCCCCTTCCCAGGAACTCTGCAACACCCTGGCGGACTACTTCCAGAACAAGATATCCACCATCTACAGTAACTTTTGAACCCCAACCCACCAACCTCTACAACCTCATCACACCTATTGTTGCCACCCACAGCTACCGCTCACCGCATGGGAACAGCTTACCGTTCAGAGCATCACAGCTACCACAATCTCCATCCACTCTGGAGCACCCACTGACCTCTGCCCCCAACTACTTCTTCAACCTTGGAACAAGGAAATCAGCGGATGAACTCACCTCCATTCTCAATGCATCCATCACCACGGCCACCTTCCCCGATGGATGGAAGCACGCAGAGATCCGACCCCTCCTCTATAAACCCTCCACCAACTCCAGCGAACTCCAGAACTACCATCTCATCTCCCTGCTCCCCTTCCCCACCAAAGTCCTAGAGAAGGCCATCAACCACCACCTCACTGAACACTTGGAGAGAAACAACCTGTTGAACACCTCCCAGTCCAGTTTCAGTGCCAACAACAGCACTAAGACCGCCCTGATCGCTGCCACCAACGACATCATAGCCCTCCTGGACCACGGGAAAAAAGCGGCCCTGATCCTACTGAACCTCTCAAGAGCGTTTAACACCATATCCCAGCACACACTCATCAAGAGACTCCACCACATCGGGATCCAGGGATACGCCATCAGGTGGATCACATATTTCCTCACAGGAAAAACCCAGAGAATTCGCCTCCCAGCCTTCACTTTGGAACCCAAGAAGACCATCTGCCGCATCCCTAAAGGTTCATCACTCAGCCCTACCCTCTTCAATACTTACATGATTCCCCTAGCCAACATCGTCAGAACCAATGGCCTCAACATCATATCCTACACAGACGACACAGAGCTCATTCTCTCGCTCTCAGAAAACCCTTCCACCACTTGGACCAACTTCCACAACTGCATGACGAGCATCGCCGACTGGATGAAGACCAACTGCCTGAAGCTCAACAGGTACAAGACGGAAGTGCTGATCTTTGGGAATAACACCTCCCCGTGGAATGACACCTGGTGTCCTTCTTAATTCGGACACACACTGCCAGACCACACCCACAATCTTGGTATCAGCCTGGATGGCAACGTCACCATGAAACATCAGATCAACGCTGTTGCTTCCGCCTGCTTCTACACCCTTCTCATGCTCCAAAAGATCTTCAGATGGCTCCCCATCAAAACACCAGGAAAACCATTACTCAAGCTCTAGTCACCAGCAGGCTCGACTACGGCAATGCGCTCTACACAGGAATCACCACCCAACTCCTGAAGAGACTCCAGACAATACATAACTCAGTTGCCAGACTCATCCTCGACCTCCCCAAATGGGCTTACATCACCCCCCACCTCAGGAACCTCCACTGGATCCCCATCCAGAAAAGATTCCAATCAAATATACTGACACATGTCTACGAGGCGCTCCTGTGGTTCCGTGAATTCTGAACCCGTTCAATAAAGGTTGTCGTATCGTGATGATTTTGGTGTCAGCGAACCGCGAATGACTAGTGCGGTATGCATGAGTGTTTTCGTCATGCTACACCGATGATTTGACTGTGTATTGGACGATCTAGTCTGAACCCTTGGGTTTCATTTTGAGCATAACCGCCATTTTGTGGTTGCCCTCACATAGGCCAATGACTACTGAATGACTGGCCAAGCAAGCCTCTAGGGACGCACACACCTTAGCTTGAGTTCGTGTTGACTTCTGTTTGACCTAAGTCAACTGACCCTGTTGCCCGAGGCTAAACTTGTTGAGCCAGGTCCTTGTTAAGCAGCTGGTCAGATAGAGATCAAAGAGCAGGACATTATTGACTCTATGGCACACGCACACACCCCTTTATCTTGCCTCTCATCTGTTTCCGCTCCTTCCTTTTATGGCCTTATGGCCTAATTATTGATTTGGGTTAAGGTCTTTTTATGACGGGCCCATCCAGCCTGTTCGAGCAAGAATGCTGGATTTTTGCCTTGTCATTGGCGATGGGCTAGATAACTGAAAGTGGGTTTGTCGTTATATGATGCCTCTGTAAATGTCATCCTCTGATTGGTCAAATTTGTAAGTAATTGATGCTAGCCAGGAACGTGGTTTTTGGCATAAAAGACGATGCTCCACTCTTTTTGTTTGAGCAGTCTCCTGAGAACATACACCGTGTTGTACTTCTAGGATCTCTGTTACTGGCTGCAGCTAATAAATATGATCTTTGATGTCACGAGAAGAATCCCGTGTCTCTGTACTCTAAGACAGGTGAACCCGAAGACTTCGGGCGTGTCCCCTGCGCCGCTGGGTTTAAATCCCGGTTCTTCACTCCATGACAAAGGTCCTGCATACATTAACCACCGCCTGAACTTCTACCAATCCTCCAGACACCTGGGCTCCAACTCCCTTGCCCACACTCCCTGCATCCACTGAAGCTACAGTGGATGACGTTCCTTCTCCTACCTCGAAATCCGAAGAGGCTGACGCAAGGCCAAAAATCATGCATTTGCAACAGAAATACCCCACAGGATTGACAAACGACGTGAGGTGTTTGGAATCATCTGTCGAGACTATAGGATGATATGCTGCAGACTTACTGAGGGTAGTGAAAATCACACCCCTCTCAAAGTGCACAGCATCTCATTAATCTTGGGGAAAGGTTCACTATCCACCCAGATATTACATTTTAAATCACTAAATCAACACACAATCTTAAAGTTTGGTCAGGTTTATGGGCAAGAAGGATCGGGGCTAACCATTCTTATCTTTCAAGAGGTCAAATGATATCAAGTTTACACAAATAAGTTAATTATTTTTGCATACCCTCTCTGAAACATAGCGGTACCTTGCGAACATTATCGACTACAGGTACTGCAGTGCTTTTCAACACAATCTTGTGTTCTGATTAAAAGATGGCTGGCAGGTGGTACACCAGTGAGCATGCATATTAATTAACAACAATACGCTTAACCTGATGTCAGACCTCAATCTTTGGCCATCTGCGCATGCTGCTGGACATAGGAACAACACTCCAGCGATTAAGCGGTAAGGGCTGCATGAACCTGTATGGTCGTTGATGACATTGGCAGGAGGCAAGCTAGTGGTCGTGGTTGTGGCAAGGCCTCGTAGACAGCTGGGGGGATGGTGGGCCACTGAAAAAGATGCCATACTCCAGGAAAAGGTGTGATAGCGTGGTCTGGGACCTAAAACAGTTAACTCAATTACAGTACTACCACAAATCTATCATCACATGGAGGGTTAAGCCCTGTTTCCGTACTAAATCATTCTTCCTTCTGGTGATGGATCTTGGAATGTTGTATTAGGATTCAAGGAGCAAATTAGATATCACAAACTCAAATAGCATCAACAATTTTTAAGTTCAGTCAATGATGAGAGTTGGGATAATTTTCTAAAACCTTTATTCTCATTAAGAGATTAGTAAAGTTATTTTCTCTTTTATTTTGTCTTTATTTCAGTCAGTCCATTATTCAAGTAAGTTTACAGAAATCTCATCAAAAGAATGGTTAGAACAAAGCATCAAATATACTTTGCATTAAACTTATTTCATAAAAGAACAAATTCCCTATTCTAATGATCAGGATTAGAGTTTTAGATTTCAAGAACCCATGAAGAGTTTGATTTCAGAGAAAAGAGTGAGATCAGAGTAGAATAAAGCTTCAAAGCCAAATTAGAGTAGCAGAACTTCCATAAAGAGTAGTTCATAAGACTCAGCCGAATCTCAATAAACCAAGTAAATCAACATACAGTTGAAGTAGCAATCTGTTAAAAATCAAATAGCAAAGTGAGGCAAAAGGGAAAACAGTGGTAGCAGAAGCCACAACCGTCAAAGTTCTGGCAAGGGGAAAATGGAAAAAGAGTGTCCTCTACCTAGAAAGATGCGCCAATATAAAAGTCAGGAAAACATGATAACACTTTGTATCAGGCTTCTTCTTGCATGGACAAATAAGGTGTCCGCTTTCTTTGGTAGGCAGGTTCAGGTCCTCCATTCTCAAAAAAATACATGCAGCTGGTAAACTTTATCACAAGGTTAGCTACAGACGTTCTTGTATAGCTAGATTCTGGAAACATAAGACTTGGCTCCCATAAGCCTTTAAACACAGATCGACCTTCTACATCTCGAGACGATAGACGGGTCTTCTGGCGACGTCATCGATATTTCAGTTAAGTATGAGTGGAGCGTCTCCCAGTCCTTAGTTTGTTTTGGTATCCCTCGGGATCGCTTTGATTTGGTACCTGCAGGCCCCAAAGCCGAGGGACTCGTGTATTCACGAGGCTATCGTTTTGATATTCCCTTGAAGTTTGAAGCTAGACTAGTGAGCGAAGATGCCTGGTCTTAGCAGACTTGGAAAGATATTTTGTTATGATTGTAAAAGGGATTCCCGATTGGAGGACTCGTGTCCGGTGCCTCCGATTGGAACTCCGACCTATGAGCTCTATTTAAAACACGGCGTGGGCCCCATCACGTATAATGATGTATGGATTAGGTATACTAGGAAGGATGGTGTCCTAAAGTGGCCCCAATATGGTAGTTATGACATGGAAATTTTAGATAATTTAGAAGTCAGACTCTTCAAAAAGAAAGCCCGGCCGGCAATGTTTGACTCCTTCCGCCTTTGGCGAAAAGAAGCCAAACAAAAGGAAATTAAGTTAGCGAAACAAAATAAGCGTGCACAAGGTATGTCGATGGTGCAAGCTGCTATACAGTTTAGGGACAATGAGGAAGAGCAAGAAAGCAAACAGATGTTTAGGCAACGTCAATTAGCGGTAGACAAATGTTATCCAGTTTTGCCGCCTCAACAGCAAGAAGAAAAGAAAGATCTTGTGAAAGATCCTTTAATGTCGCATCTATTAAGTTCGCCACCCCCTTATGCTCAGAGTGCTACCGCACCTCCGCCACTTGTAGTTGCGCAACCTCCGATTGTTTTACCTCCAGTGGTTCCTCAACAGCCAGCTCTCCCTCTGCTGGCTACTACTGTTTCAGCGCAGCCTTCTCAAGGGCCGCCGTCTTTGCTACCTCCTTCGTCTGCTACTCCTATACCTGTGTTGTCTGTTCCTTCTGTCACTGTTCCGACTTCGGTTCCTTCTCATTCTGCTTTGTCTCCTGTTCTTTTGTCACCTTCTCCCTCTGCTCGGCGGAGGATGACTGATGGGTTCATTGGGTATGTCTCCTGTTGTAGAGCGTAAGCAATTGCGTAGTCAATTGCCTGGTCCTGATGAACGGACAGTGTTGGATCACTTGGCGCGTAAATGGGTTACCTTTCCTTCGCACTATGATCTTGAGGGTGTTATGGATGTTTTCCATCAATGGGAAGCACCGAAACAGAGATACGTATTTGATATGATGTGTTCTTTCCTTCGTGAACAGTTGGAAGATAGTGAGGTAGGGCAGACTCCGCCTGAGTTGTTCCGTGTGCGGTCCGAGTTTGCGAAAGGAACTATAGTGGGTCTTGATGTTGAAAGAGCAGTCGCGACATTGTTGTCGTTTAGGAGTGAGTCTCCTTCTAAGTCATTATTTGAGCCTGATTCTTCAGTTAGGAGAAAGGCACGTCAATATCCGATGCGTGAAGTTCCTCCCGTTTGGAGACCTGGTGATGCGAATGCTAATCCACCTGTTCTGCCACATTTCCAGCACGTTTGGGTACATGTTCCATGGAAGCGTGCCGAAGTCCTAGCTCTAAAGCAGACTCTGCCTGATCCACGTAAAAATCCTGCGGGGTTTTATAAGGAGCTATCTCAAACTGCGGGTTCCTGTATTATGAATTTGGCTGATATAGATATGTTATTTGGGAATGTTGTTCCACAGCCCATATGGAGTAAGATTCGTCATACGGATCATGCGCAGGAATTAGGTGATACATGGAATAATCTTAGAACTGCAGATGAAAAACAAATAGGTGGTGCTAAACCCGAGAATGTGAATGCTGATCTCCCTGGTAGAATCATTGACTATATGAAGACTTTGATGCCTGCTATGCGTGTCAATTGGGACAAATTGTCTGCATGCAAGCAGAAGAGAGACGAAACTGTGTCCGACTTTTTCACTCGATTTGAAGAGACATTTGCAGACCACAGTGGTCAAGACATGAGTACAGAAGGTGGTCAAAGGTTGTTCGTTGACAAGTTTGTGCATAATTTGCTTCCCGAGTTGTGCAATAGGTTGAAGGATTCTGAAAGTGCTTGGGCTGTTTCTTCGTCAGCGCAGATATTGGCTACTGCCCAGTACTATGAGAATAGAAATAAAGATGAGATAGAGAAAGCGGATAAAAAGACTAAAGAATTAAAGACTAAGGTGCTGTTGCAGCAAGCATACCCGCCCCGAAATACCCAACGTGATTATCAGCAACACCAACCATATTAGAGAAACTCGCAAAGGTTCGAGTCTTCTCAACAGCGTTTCCCTGTAGGCCCCAATCAGTGTGCGTATTGCAAAGAAGAAGGTCACTTCAAGAATAGTTGCCCGATATTATTACAGCGCACGAATGGTGTTTCTGGTATGAGAGGTCGAGGTGTTCAACAAGCTCCGCGAGGTCAAGGACATGGTATGTCTCAGATTGCGCGTTCCTTGCCTCCGCAGAATTCGATGAATTGTTTTGATCAACAGAATGGTGCGTCTGGTAGGACGGCTCAGTATTATGCAGACGATTATTACGTTGAAGGTGAGAGTATGGAAGGTAATGATTGCTAGGACAGCCACAGACAAAGAGAGGGAGTTGTTTCAGTTCCAGTAGATCAGAGCGGACCTTATGTTGAAGTGATTGCATCAGGGGTGTCTGAACCTTTTCTGTTGGATACTGGTGCTGCGAAAAGTTCTATCATGCACACCAAACTCCCTGGCGCACCTTTGTCTGGCTTAACGAATGTTTCAGTAGGTTTTTATGGCGCCCCGGTTAGTAATCCAATTTCTAGTCCTTTGTCTCTTTCTGTTGGACCTTGTGACTTCGAAGCACCCCTCATTCTGACGACAGGTTGTGGTGAGAACTTGTTGGACTTGGACTTGTTGAAGAGATTGCATGCAACGCTTTATTGTTCTCCTTCAGGAGTGCAGCTTACATTGGGAAAGAGAGTGATCTCTCCGATGTATTTGTCTAAAGACCGACTTCCAGCTGAATTGTCTTCTCTTCCTGATTCTCTTTGGGCTGCTGGTCCTAATGACGTGGGTCTTTTGGAGATTCCGCCATATGTTGTGACATTGAAGGCAAATGCTAGATTGCCACGCATTCCACAGTATCGTATCTCAAGTGATGGTGAAAGAGCACTCTTGGCGATCATCTCTGATCTGATTGAGAAAGGTGTGATTGAGGAAACGAGAGCTAATGTGTGCAATAGTCCGGTTTTGCCTGTTCTGAAAAGAACCGATTCTTCACAACCTCCTGTATATAGGTTTGTGATCGATCTTCGCGAGTTGAATAAGATCGTCGTTCCACAATTCCCTGTTGTGCCTGATATCACCGCTTTACTGACTTTGATTCCGGCTACAGCCACGTGGTTTCGGTGATTGATTTGAAGAATGCTTTCTTCAACATCCCGATTGCCGCGGAGAGTAGAGATATTTTTGGCTTCTCTTTAGGAGGCCGAAGTTTCCGGTTTAAACGCGCTCCTCAAGGCTATTGTGAGAGTCCATCGATCTATAGTCAAGCTTTGAAGACGCAACTTGATTTGTTGGTTTTACCTGATGGTGCCGCCCTTATTCAGTATGTTGACGATCTTTTAGTCGCCACTGACAACGAAGAGACTTGTAGAGAGGCTACTCTGTCGTTGTTACGTCACTTGTCTGATTTCCATCATAAGGTTTCTCTTTCGAAGTTGCAGTATTGCCGACAAGAAGTTACCTACTTAGGTCACCTCTTATCGAAGGAGGGAAGAAGATTGACCCCAGAAAGAATTCAAGCGATTGCAAAAATGAGTGTGCCTACGACACAGAGAGAAGTGCGTGCATTTCTAGGTATTACATCGTACTGTAGACAGTGGATTGCTAATTTTTCGTTGCTAGCGAAACCTTTGATAGCTCTTACTGTTAAGGATACTCCGAATCCTATCCCTTGGACTGACGAATGTCAGAAGAGTTTTTCAAAATTGCGTGATGCCCTGTGTTCAGCTCCTGTGTTGGGTACCCCCCATTACAGTAAACATTTCACATTGTATGTCCACGAGAGAGAGGGATGTGCATTGTGAGTTTTGACTCAACAGTTTGGCGATAAGCAACGTCCATGTGCTTATTTTTCATCAACTTTGGATCCGGTAGCTAGAGCGTTGCCGAGTTGTTTGAGAGCTACAGCGGCAGCGGCTGTTTCAATCCGACAGTCTGCTGGTTTGGTGATGGACAATGCACTGACTGTGATGGTTCCACACGCAGTGGATACCTTGTTGAACCGTACCAAGACACAGCACTTAACTAGTGCTCGGTTGTCAGGTTACGAATTGACCTTGTTAGCAAGTCATGTACATATAAAAAGATGCAACACGTTGAATCCAGCCACGTTGTTGCCGATCTCAACTGAGACAAATGATATCGAGCAGCATGATTGTTTTCTTAGGACTGAGGAAGAAACGAAAGGGAGGATAGACCTTAGGGACACTCCTCTTGCAGAATGTGATGGTACTCTATGGGTTGATGGTTCGTGCTTCAAGCTTCCGAACGGTGATACGACTGCGGCATATGCTGTTACGACTTTGCATACGATTGTTGAAGCTGCTCGTATCCCACATAATTCAGCACAAGCGGCAGAGTTGATTGCATTGACAAGAGCGTGTGTGTTGTCGAAAGGGAAAAGAGTGACTGTGTACACTGATAGCCAGTATGCGTTCAGTGTTGCTTTTAGCTTTGGACGATTGTGGAGAGAACGTGGGTTTCTGACTTCACATGGGACCAAGATCCAACATGGTCAATTGGTGAATGAACTTCTTGAATCTCTTACTTTGCTGTTGCAAGTTGCGATCGTGAAATGCAGTGCGCATAAGAAAGTCACGGATGATGTTGGTCGTGGTAACGCGTTTGCAGATGAAGTCGCGAAAGAGACTGCGAGAGATGTGATGAGTCGAATGTATGTTGCGGGTCCGGCGAGATGGGTTCCAGATAGAAGTATGTGTGAAGATACGATTGAGAGTGTGAAATCCATCCAAGCTGAAGCTACAGAGAAAGAGTTGAATGAATGGAGAGAAAGCAAGGGTAAATTGGACTCAAATGGTTGTTGGGTTGAGTTGTCAGAGCATCAGCGATGGTTGTTGCCTGATGCGCATGTACTTCCAGTGGTTACGATGGCACATGGGATGGCTCATATCAGTGTGAAAGGGATTTGTAAGTTGTTGGCCCCAGTATGGCAAAATGCTGGAATTCCTAAGTGTGCAGAGAATCTGGTCAAGAACTGTATGGTTTGTTTGATGTACAATCCTGGTAAGGGAACTCCAACTCCAGCTGGTCATTTTGCTCCTCCCACGTATCCGTTTGAGGCGTTGCAGCTAGATTTCACCCACATGGAGAGGTGCAACAACCTGAAGTATGCCTTAGTGGTTGTTTGCTCTTTTTCTAGATGGGTGGAAGCCTACCCTTTGAGGGACAATTCGCGAATGGGTCTGAGTCCTTATGAGGTTGTGTTTGGTCGCCTGGCAAATATTTGGGGAGTGCCGCGGGCGACAAAATTTAGTGAAATACAACACCTTGTATTGCTTGACTACCTGTACGAATTGACGGCTAAGTTGCGTGTTCTGCATCAACAGGTTCATGATACTTTGCCACAGGTTTCTGAAGATCCAGGGCACGCCATTGAACCTGGCGCGTGGGTGCTCGTGAAGAATTTTCAGCGAACCAAGAACGAGCAGCCCCGCTGGACAGGACCTTACCTGGTGTTGTTGTCTACCCGTTCCGTGGTACGAGCGCACGGTAAAAAGAACTGGATTCACGGCGTACATTGTAAGAGGGTCCCTTTGCCTCTGCCGTACGACCGGTGGGTCCAAAAAGGACTTCCTGACTCTGAGACTGAGACCGTGCCTCGCTTTCTGCCTTTCAGCGATGCCCGTGTGATTGGAACAAACATTGAGCCAGAGGGAGACAATCTTCTTCAAGAAGCTGTACCTCCATTGAACCGTTTGAACACTTTTGAACCTGAGTTACTTTTCCGAGAACAGACATTGCCTGGCAAAGAGCGTTATAATTTGCGACCGAGGGTCGCGGGACATATAACACATTAAGTTCCTTCATTGCTATTTTTTTTTGAGGTTAGCTCCCTCCGAGAAACTATTTTAGATTTTTGTTTTTCGAACCACCATCCGGGTTCAGCTGTAGGGTCGCGGTGCCAAGTCCTTGGAGTGCAAGCCGAAGACGTTAGGTCGACGGTTCTGGTTGGTCTAAGGGCATTCCCTGGACCGACAGGCGCACTCCTTAGCACAGAACACCCATCCGCCGCGAGCAGCACGATTAGAGGATGGAGTTTTTCGGGATGGAGAGACCTACTAAAAGAATGAGCTTCAAGAGCGAAATGTGTATAATAATGAGTAGAAAACGTTTTTTAATATTATGTCTGTTTATACTGTTTAGTTTAATGATGTTTTTAATTGAATATGTGACATTCTCTATTCAAGTGACATTCATGCCCACTACACAACCCATGCCTCCTCCTACTGTTTCTTCGCATTCTTTTCACCCTCTGCCTGAACATGAGTCCATTAGGAGAATGGAATTCGCTAATAATTCCTTCGTTCAGCTTCTGCACCAACACCAGCTAGTAGTGAACACAACTAATTGTTGGGTGTGTGGCCTTATGCCCCATACTACCGAGAAAGGTATTCCTTACCTGGTCCTGCCATTTAGCTACAATGGTTCTGTATGGGCATACAGAACAATGTTCATTTATGCCCGTGAAGTTAACCCCCTACGTTCTGTGAAGGATAGTCCGAAGAATAGTGCTCTGGTCAAGGGAATAGTCGACATGATTAGAGGAATAAGTTCTTATGAGGCTATCCCGAGAGATGAGACGCTAGCGTATATTGGATGGAACGTCACTGGATATGGAGTTAGTCTGAGTGGGAACCAGCGAGCGAAGAGATCCTCTCCGATTTGGATGGTACCCCATCAGGATCATTACTGTCTGCAAGGTAATGGCAAGAATCCTAGAGCTCAGCTAGGGAAGAGTGTTTGCACTGAGACATATGTTTTTGCATCTCAGATTTCCCCACCGTTTCTAACAGCTAAGGGTACCTACTTCATTTGCCATGACAGAGCGTATACATGGTTGCCCCCTGATTTCTCGGCACATGTTTTGTCTCGTTCTTGTTACCTCCTACATTTACAGCTGCGGCAGATTACCACAAGATAAGAGTCGGTAGAGGTGTCTTCATTAAGGAAGATACCGCAGGACAAGAGTTGGGAGATTTCTTGAAGGGTTTTCTGCCGTTTTGGGGACCTATGGTTAACAGCAGGAACATACGGCAATTGGCGAGAGTGGTCGAGTCCACCATAATCGAAACTGCCGGCGCCCTTAGTAACTTGACTGCTGAGCTCCAGTCGGATCGCCTCATGACTCTTCAGAACAGAGTTGCGTTAGATGTCATACTTGCAGATAGAGGAGGGGTCTGTAAATTGATCCAATCGAGCTGTTGTGTTTTCATTCCAGACAACGCTCCGACAGTTTTCCAAGCCATCTCCAAGCTACATAAGATCTCCGAGTCCGTGCATGTGGACAAAGGAGACTGGTCGTTAATGGAATGGTTCTGGGGATTGTTATCCACCTGGGGATGGAAGATTCTGATGGTCATTGGGATGGTATTAGCTATCCTTTTCCAGTTCTTTGTATACAGTGTGCTCCTGCTATATGTGGCCTTTTTGCTACCTCGTGTTCGAGGAGACCTGTCCAGAGAGAGTTACTAAGTACCAGGATGATGCCACAGCAACATCTCAATGATCTGATGAACATAGACCTGGATTCAGATTGACGTGAGTTTAGGTTATTGCCTATGTAAGGGCAAAAGGAGGGTCTGTGGTTCCGTGAATTCTGAACCCGTTCAATAAAGGTTGTCGTATCGTGATGATTTTGGTGTCAGCGAACCGCGAATGACAAGTGCGGTATGCATGAGTGTTTTCGTCATGCTACACCGATGATTTGACTGTGTATTGGACGATCTAGTCTGAACCCTTGGGTTTCATTTTGAGCATAACCGCCATTTTGTGGTTGCCCTCACATAGGCCAATGACTATTGAATGACTGGCCAAGCAAGCCTCTAGGGACGCATACACCTTAGCTTGAGTTTGTGTTGACTTCTGTTTGACCTGAGTCAACTGACCCTGTTGCCCGAGGCTAAACTTGTTGAGCCAGGTCCTTGTTAAGCAGCTGGTCAGATAGAGATCAAAGAGCAGGACATTATTGACTCTATGGCACACGCACACACCCCTCTATCTTGCCTCTCATCTGATTCTGCTTCTTCCTTTTATGGCCTTATGGCATAATTATTGATTTGGGTTAAGGACTTTTTATGACGGGCCCGTCCAGCCTGTTCGAGCAAGAATGCTGGATTTTTGCCTTGTCATTGGCGATGGGCTGGATAACTGAAAGTGGGTTTGTCGTTATATGATGCCTCTGTAAATGTCATCCTCTGATTGGTCAAATTTGTAAGTAATTGATGCTAGCCAGGAACGTGGTTTTTGGCATAAAATACGATGCTCCACTCTTTTTGTTTGAGCAGCCTCCTGAGAACATACACCGTGTTGTACTTCTAGGATCTCTGTTACTGGCTGCAGCCAATAAATATGATCTTTGATGTCACGAGAAGAATCCCGTGTCTCTGTACTCTAAGACAGGTGAACCCGAAGACTTCGGGCGTGTCCCCTGCGCCGCTGGGTTTAAATCCCGGTTCTTCACTCCATGACAAAGGTCCTGCATACATTAACCACCGCCTGAACTTCTACCAATCCTCCAGACACCTGAGCTCCAACTCCCTTGCTCACACTCCCTGCATCCACTGAAGCTACAGTGGATGACGTTCCTTCTCCTACCTCGAAATCCGAAGAGGCTGACGCAAGGCCAAAAATCATGCATTTGCAACAGAAATACCCCACAGGATTGAAAAACGACGTGAGGTGTTTGGAATCATCTGTCGAGACTATAGGATGATATGCTGCAGACTTACTGAGGGTAGTGAAAATCAAACCCCTCTCAAAGTGCACAGCATCTCATTAATCTTGGGGAAAGGTTCACTATCCACCCAGATATTACATTTTAAATCACTAAATCAACACACAATCTTAAAGTTTGGTCAGGTTTATGGGCAAGAAGGATCGGGGCTAACCATTCTTATCTTTCAAGAGGTCAAATGATATCAAGTTTACACAAATAAGTTAATTATTTTTGCATACCCTCTCTGAAACATAGCGGTACCTTGCGAACATTATCAACTACAGGTACTGCAGTGCTTTTCAACACAATCTTGTGTTCTGATTAAAAGATGGCTGGCAGGTGGTACACCAGTGAGCATGCATATTAATTAACAACAATACGCTTAACCTGATGTCAGACCTCAATCTTTGGCCATCTGCTCATGCTGCTGGAGATAGGAACAACACTCCAGCGATTAAGCGGTAAGGGCTGCATGAACCTGTATGGTCGTTGATGACATTGGCAGGAGGCAAGCTAGTGGTCGTGGTTGTGGCAAGGCCTCGTAGACAGCTGGGGGGATGGTGGGCCACTGAAAAAGATGCCATACTCCAGGAAAAGGTGTGATAGCGTGGTCTGGGACCTAAAACAGTTAACTCAATTACAGTACTACCACAAATCTATCATCACATGGAGGGTTGAGCCCTGTTTCCGTACTAAATCATTCTTCCTTCTGGTGATGGATCTTGGAATGTTGTATTAGGATTCAAGGAGCAAATTAGATATCACAAACTCAAATAGCATCAACAATTTTTAAGTTCAGTCAATGATGAGAGTTGGGATAATTTTCTAAAACCTTTATTCTCATTAAGAGATTAGTAAAGTTATTTTCTCTTTTATTTTGTCTTTATTTCAGTCAGTCCATTATTCAAGTAAGTTTACAGAAATCTCATCAAAAGAATGGTTAGAACAAAGCATCAAATATACTTTGCATTAAACTTATTTCATAAAAGAACAAATTCCCTATTCTAATGATCAGGATTAGAGTTTTAGATTTCAAGAACCCATGAAGAGTTTGATTTCAGAGAAAAGAGTGAGATCAGAGTAGAATAAAGCTTCAAAGCCAAATTAGAGTAGCAGAACTTCCATAAAGAGTAGTTCATAAGACTCAGCCGAATCTCAATAAACCAAGTAAATCAACATACAGTTGAAGTAGCAATCTGTTAAAAATCAAATAGCAAAGTGAGGCAAAAGGGAAAACAGTGGTAGCAGAAGCCACAACCGTCAAAGTTCTGGCAAGGGGAAAATGGAAAAAGAGTGTCCTCTACCTAGAAAGATGCGCCAATATAAAAGTCAGGAAAACATGATAAAACTTTGGATCAGGCTTCTTCTTGCATGGACAAATAAGGTGTCCGCTTTCTTTGGTAGGCAGGGTCAGGTCCTCCATTCTCAAAAAAATACATGCAGCTGGTAAACTTTATCACAAGGTTAGCTACAGACGTTCTTGTATAGCTAGATTCTGGAAACATAAGACTTGGCTCCCATAAGCCTTTACACACAGATCGACCTTCTACATCTCAATTTGTTTCACCGCGAGAACAATGAACGATTAACAAAGACAAAATCACTGTTAGGTAATGCATTCCTTTTACTACGAATCAAGCATTATTGTTTAAAATGCACAAGGTATTCTATTCAATCATTATATGAAACATGCGAAAATAGGAAGTTCATGAAATTTAATTAATACCATGTTGCTTTTAAGATAATTCATTTGTTAAACCGGAACATTCTGAAGTTATGACAACATTTCTATGCATGTCAATCTAAGGTCAAGCTTCTAACTCACATTGTGCACATTTCAGCAATATTAGGTTTGCTTCTAGTTAAATGAAGACATTTCTTCATAGCTTCTCTATGGCCTACTTTGGTAACTATGACTGCCTATTGTAAATCAGCACATTTCAAATACGTGTCTTTTCTGAATTATGTTTTATATTTTTCATTTCACATTCAACTACTATATTAATTTTCATGTTAATGTATTACCTTTCTCAGGTGAGTAAAGGCCTCTATTCTATAAGTAATCGCCAGGCAACCATCAGCGACTTACCCTCCTTGCTCAACCGTCCCTTTCTGTACCTTCCATGGAATCTAATCTCATGATTCTACGATACATGGCAACCCAAACACACTTGCGTAGAACTCAGTTTCTGTACAAACAAGCATATTTTCTCCACAATGGGCACTCAATCTCCTAATTCCTTCCGCGACATCTCAGCAATAGGAGTATCGGCCTTAGGTCCATGCTTTATAAGTAAGAATACATGCTTACGCTCCACAGGAGGGGGGAGACATCCCAGGGTTCTGCCCCCTGGTCTGTGCCTTCCTCTTCACCAGTGTATTAGTGGTGGCCGGCACAGGCAAGAGCGGTGGGGCAGGGGTGGGGGGAGGAGCAAATCGACAGATGGCAAGATAGGTAATATTAAATATAAAAAATTAATAAACACACTTACTTTGCGGCGAGGCCAATGTAAGTGGTTTTATATATTTTTTTTATTTAATATTACCTATCCCGTCTGCTGGCGGCTTCTACCCCCCAACCCGCCCCCGCCTGCCCCACCGCTCTTACCTGTGCTCGCCCCACTGCAGTGTACAGAGGACCTAGAGTGAAAACGCGAACCCTGGATGTGTTAGAAGGCAAGGGGGCAGCTGGCCTTTCCAAATGTCCATTCAAGTTCCAGGATCTTGCCCAAACATTTAGGGGTTTATTTATGAGCCCCTGCGTCTCTATTGCGCCTCTGTTGCGTCACTTTTTGTGACACAGCGGCGGCGTTATAAAAAATGTTCAATGTTGCACCCTATTTAAAAAGTGACGCATCTAAGCAGATGCGTCACTTTGTAAAGCCCTGCGCTACATCAAACCTGCGCCAGGTATAATGTATGCAGGGTGGGCGTTCCCCCCCAAAAAGCCTCATAGAAATGGGGCAGTGAAATCTATGAGACCCAGGGGTGAAAGTGGTGTTTTCAGACACACCCCAGCAATGCGTCACTTTTGGGCCGACAGATACGTCAGTAATACTAACGTATCTGTCATTCCTTGCGACAGTTTTCATAAATGAGGCCCTTAGTGGGAACGCAACACAGCAAAGAGCTTTTTGCTTTTGGTTAGCTTCAGCTCGATGGCAATATTTTTTAGGTGACATTGCCAACCTCCTTTCTGCATATTCCAGGTAAACAGTTTCATCGAAGAACAAAAGACAGGAGGAGGGGAAGGCGTCTAAGACCCAGGGTAGGCTTTCAGACCACAGTCCTTGTTCAAGTGTTGCTGTCTGGACGGCTCATACCTTGAACTGAGGGGATCGGTTCCGTTTCAGGCACTTGTAACAAAGGTTCTCTCCTCTGAATGAGGCAATGCACTTAGCTTCACAATGAAACTCCTGTCAGAGGGGAAAAGCTAAAGAAGCAGCAATATGCAGGGAAATGGGGGACAGCTTAATTTGGCTAACACTAACCCTACCAAACATCCAAATCATGAAGGGTTACATGCACACAAGGGGGACAACAGCATTTATACCACATCTCACATGTTACCCAGGCACCTGCAATCACACTCCACATAAAATCCGGGGAAATGACAGGCCCTCTCATAACAAACTACATGGATCTACCGGGGGAAGCCATTATGTACTCTCTTTACTGGGGTACAGGTAAAAAGTTCTAGAGATCCCTCTTACCCTCACCCCCGATAATCAACTGGTATAAACTATTAGTAGTGTCATGGGCCTGCCTTGGGAATGGTATGTGCCCACACTAAAAGGTGTACCTCTTTGGGTGACGTTCAAACAGCATCTATCACTCTGTGGGTAAGGAACACACCATATGATATGTAGAGTATTGGCCAAGTGGCTTCTAAGACAGATCATCTGCACCGGAAAACATTTCTGGCCTGTCAGAATGATAAAATGAGGAGCAGGCTGTCTTGGGAACCCTGAGGGAAGTTACTTTTGTGCCTTGCACAATCATATCTCATGCAACACATTTGGCTTCAAGAGTGCAGCAACCCAGAGAGTAGATGCAGTGACCATGGCCTGAGTCTGGTGAGTGGCAGTGTGTGCGGGTGTTTGATTGGTTGAGCACCTGTGTGTACATAGCACCAGCAGTAGGCAACACTCCCCACCCAACCACAATAGCATGCATGCTCTAAGCATAAATAAAACACACCACACGATTTTTGTTTGGGTAAAAGCTGCTGCAGGATTATTACATACACCGTTATGTAATATAATGGGTTATCTTACGGGCGATCCAAGGGCAGGCAACCATCTGGGCCGCCTGCCCGCCTGCCCGCCTGATGAGTCAAGCAGCACTGGGGTGAACCCCATCTGTGCTGCCCCTTCGGTGATCCTCTTCCCGGATCACAGTCCCTTATTACTCACGCCCCTTTCAGGGCGGAGCGTAACAAGGCAAGCCACCGGTTGTTCAGGCCCACAACCGCCCGAAGGACTAACGGGGCGCCAACACGGTTTTATAGGAACCTCCCATGAGGCTCCTGGGCTCTGGCACCCCCTATGGTGCCGCGCAGAGGTACCCTTCGGTACCCATTTGCTTCCAGATCGCCCTGTAACTCCCCCTGCAACGAAAAAGAACAACATTACAACATTCCATGCCTCCCCCTCTGCTTCCACGCCGGGTAACCGGTAGGGTGGGAGATGGCGTGTCAAGGGCGCAAAAGAGGAAGGCCAGTGGGTGGGGGAGGCCTATATACCCCCCGCCCGTTCCTCGCGCCCCTGAATTGATGCGCCCTTCGCACCGCAGCACCCTGGCTGCCAGAGATGGGGGACTCCTCCCCGAGGGGTCCCCACACCTAGAAGAGGGGGGGGTGGGCTGGTGCCTTGCTGGCACTAGAGGCCCGCCCTCCTTAGCACCCGCTGCGGGCGCCTTGGGAAGCCGCATCACACCAGCAGTAGGCAACACTCCCCACCCCACCACAATAGCATGCATGTTCTACGCATAAATAAAACACACCACACAATTTTTGTTTGGGTAAAAGCTGCTGCAGGTTTATTACATACACCGTTATGTAATATGGTGGGTTATCTTACGGGCGATCCAAGGGCAGGCAACCATCTGGGCCGCCTGCCCGCCTGATGAGCCAAGCAGCACTGGGGCGAACCCCATCTGTGCTACCCCTTCGGTGATCCTCTTCCCGGATCACGGTCACTTATTACTCACGCCCCTTTCAGGGCGGAGTGTAGCAAGGCAAGCCCCCGGTTGTTCAGGCCCACAACCGCCCGAAGGACTAACAGGTCGCCGACACGGTTTTCCAGGAACCTCCCATGAGGCTCCTGGGCTCTGGCACCCCCTATGGTACCGTGCAGAGGTACCCTTCGGTACCCATTTGCTTCCAGATCGCCCTGTAACTCCGCCACAGCTCTGGAGGCGCCACCGTCGCCGCCAGAGCCCACCACCAAAACAGCTATTGTCTTGTCCGCTAACACTCCTGTCTAGAGCCTCCTGCAAATCTAGATGAAAGAGAACATCCCTACTGGTTATCGATGCCCCATCTATATCCCAATCGCCCTAGACGTTAGCTTGGATCAGCCATTGTCTGATGAAACAAAAATACCCTTTATGCCTGTGAAGTTCCCTCACGCCGCAAAGTTCCACTGCGTCACATGACTCTGGGCGGGACAGTTTCAGACACCCTGGCACACGATGCCCCACCTATTTGCTGATCACACTGGCAGCCACCCATCTAGCACCGTGTGTGACTGGACACATGTGTCTCCCATCTCTGGGACAGCAGCTCACATGTTAGAAGACCGTTCCTACCCCCGCTTGCCAGCTTAGGCTATACGTGCGAGGGGGATTATGCTTAACCCTGGCACGGTCCCTTTACTTGCTAAATCCATGTACACAGCAATGTCCATAACAGGTTATGAGACAATGAGCACGGCTGCCCTCCAGCACTTGCCCTGCATCCCTTATTCCTTATGGGAATTTCGGATGCTCAGCTCCCTCTGGTGAAGCTCCCTAGGCATACCCGCTCAGAGAATCTGTCTGATTCGATACAGGGCGCACTGTCTGTAATCCAGTGCCTAACACTAAATGTGGGAGATGCCACACACTGCCTAGGTCATGGGAACCTTAAGGAGCACACCATTTTTCCCCGGCCGTACCACTAAATTGTACTGGCTCCGCCCACCTGTAACGCTCCTGCTGGGCTGAGTAAATGCAGCCTAGGAGGACCCTTAAACAATCCGCGTGGTTTGCTGCCACAAACTGTATTGGTAATAAGAACCCTAAGAAGCACACAATTACCACCTGGGCGTACCCCTCAATGAGACCGGCTCCGCACAGCTGTAGGCCAGAGAGACACAATATTCAACCTATTTACTGGATTCTGCCACTTGGTACCCTACTGGTTGCAGCTCTGTGTTTCTGTGAAGCGCGCGTGCCCCTGGGGCATGAGGTCGCTGATAACCGGGTATGTTACCCATTCGCTGATGTATCGTTAACTGCCCTTATTTGGATCGAAGGAAAGCTGGATGATTCCTAAGGACTGTGGACTTAATACTCCAACCCAGTTTGACCCCAAAAATTGGGACAGGCCAAGAGGTAATCATGCCCTTCAAGGTACATTTACCCCAGCAATGGCTATCAACATATTTGGGACACCGGTCGCAGAAGATGTCCCTTCTAGTCTCAGGTTCTAGCCCCTAGAAGGATAAACAGGGAGCGGACAAGTCTGTGGGAACCAGGGGGGGCATACTGTGCAAAAACCTGCCCTTTCCTGAATATTGGGACGCCAAAAGGTCTATGATACCCTGTCGCCCTTTGGCACTAACGCAGTGTTAACCAAACTTTACTGTGCCACAGCACACTTGTTAGCTGACAACTACCACCACCCACCTGCTGCCCTGGTTAAAGCGCAGGTGAATATGTCTTAACTGAAGCGACCTGATACCTGCCCTTGGCTGCAGACGAATGTCCACCCTGTGAACATGGTACCCGATTCTATGAGGTGCCCGCAGGTGTTCCCCATGAAGGCCCTCTTAGCCAATTGCACAATGCAGTCATTATTTTGTAGTGCCTCTCTCTGTGTTGAAATTTCCTGAGTAAGTGTAAAATTATACTTTCCCACCATTGGGAAGGGAACCGGTGGCAAAGGCAGACTGTTAATTTGTGGCTTCTGACATTGCCGTAACTACTACAAAACCACAGTACACCTACAACACGCTAGTACCATTGGCTTTAACAATGCTTGTTAGTTGCACAAGATAACTAAAGTCACAATTCCGGCTTCGCTGCGTAGCATATTGAACATGCCTCCATTCAGAACTGGTGAGACTGTCACCTTAACGTGTTGAACATTGCATGGATTGTCCCCCTACGATGAGTAGTAAGCTTAACCGCAATTGGGACCATTCCACTAATCAACTTCCGCAACCGGCAGACAGGTCACCTGCGCGTAAGCCAGGTACCGAAAGCGGGAGCCCTTTGGTAACGGAATAGCGGTGCACAATCCCCGCGTTGGAGACAAAATTGACCTCGCTGTACTGCGAAAGAGGCACATGCGGAGACAAAATAACTATTCTTAGCAAAACAGAGCCTGTCCGTAACTTTTGCCTCCAAAGGGACAAAAGATGAACCATGATATTATCACTGACCAAGTCTGTGATGTCCTCTTCACTACCTCTGGCATATTTCTCATAATTTGCCATATATGACTGACACCGCACTCTCAGCCTGATCTTTGTGTGATCTTGGCCCACTTTGGTGTGATCAGAGCCCCGTGAAGAAAACTTGGGTTCTAGGCCGATAATGCACAAGTGTTAGGTGAGGAAGATGAAACTATACTTGCCGAGCCCCGGCTAGAACCGACAACCATTTTACCATTTGTCATCAGTAGCACATTCATTAATGAGACATTGAGAAGGGCCACATGCATAATTCCTGGTGGCCAAAGGACCTTGCTGGCCAAGCGGCGAAATCTTCGCTCAATGCAATAATACGAAACAGACTTCTCACGGCGCAAGCCACCCAGGCGCCAAACAGGACACCGAGGTTTACATCGAACATCCCAACTCCAAAGAAAAGGCACCACAAACCTAAACCCCTGCGCGAGTCACTCACAGAGGCACTGCTGAACGATCCACTCATGGACAACGCCCCCTGCATGAAGCTTGAGTGCCCCCTGAGAATAAAATAGGCTGTGGTTCACCAGACACTGCGCTTGACCATGCCCTGTAACAGCTGTGTCCTTCCCAGACACCAATGCTGGCACTGAGCAGGGGTGCACATTCCTACTAATCTTACACAACTGCCACAGCTCCACCGATGCCGCGCAACATGCTCCATCTCAGGAACCACAGAATGGAGCCCCTTAGTAATTCACCGCTGCACTGCGCCCGATATAACCATACACTGGCATGGTGGACCAAGAGACCCGCCCCGGGCCCCTCAGTGCAGAGCCGACGCCGGGACCCAAAACTGGCTTGAAGTTCCCGAGTCGCCTGTATGGCGCCAGTGCCCCCATGATGTCTCCAAACAAATGCAGCTACTGCACTGGCAGTCTCGCCGCGCTAGCGGCATCCCAAACTACCTCTGCCCGGCCACAAGCCCAAAACTGCCTGCACAAAGATGGAGGACTGTAAAGAAATCCCTTGGAGGCCATACCGGCAAGAGGCAGCGAAACAAGGAAACATGCTGGAGCGTGGGCAACCAGCTCCACGCCGGGGATCGGGCAGCGCTACCCGCTGTGACAATGAATCATTGCCGCAACCTGCAGAAACAGTGCATCCTGCAATAGCGATTGCAGCAGCCTTCCTGAATGATTTAAACCTATGATGCATAAGGGTGCTTTGACCACCTTTGGAATTGCCCACATTTAAGAATGGTCCCGTGATTTGGCGCCAACTAAGTACAAGTTTCTTGGTATTCTTCTGAACCTGCGAGAGCAACACTAACACGAACGGTCGCACTACCGACCCACTGCGCTCCGCTTACTGACCCCAGTATGCCACCCAGCAAAACTTCACCATGCGCCGCTTGGGCCATGTGTTCCACACTTACCACTTCACTAACAGCTTTATTGTGATCTAAGCAGAACCCACCATATGCTAAGTGGTAGAGTCACATATTATTTACAGTAGTATTAGTGAGCTGCTGCTGTGTTATCGTGATGAAAACACATCACCATCCCCGAATATTGCATGCAAACACCTTTAGGAATTGGAAGAGTGTGTCCGTGCACTGTCAGTAATTTTTCTTAAAGTGGGCATGAAAGGGCTGGACTAATTCAAAGCTGTTCCAAACAGGGGCCCCCAAATAAGTTTCTACTAAGGGCAGCTGAACTACCACATGTGCCGTAGTGCACTAGTATGCACTCCTGACCTCAAACCTTCAAACTGCTGTGTTAAATGCGCCAGAGCCCCCCACGCATCCTGAAGAAGGCTGTGCATTGGAGAAGGTTATACCTTCGTGACACTGGGCAGCCCAATGCCTTCAGACAGCCCGTAGGACCACAGGACCGTGCATGCCGTGTTAATATGAAATGCCCCCGGCATTAAAACCATGTGTAAGGAACCGGGAGATTTCCAGTCAAGCTAACCCCAATCCTGCGAGGCAAGACCCAGCGCTCAGCTGTGCCTAATTAACAACCCTCCCGCTTCAGACACGACGGAAAGACAAGAACCTTGCACTCCATGCCTGCGCCCGCAGATTAACACCACACATAACGAACCAATGGCCTGAGCGGGGGCGTAGAGATAGTTATTGAACAGCCTCATTGCGGTTTTAACAGCGCTTTACATGACCGCATGCTGCATTACAGACGGTACCGGGAGATTACGAGAAGTCCCAGCCTCCCACCAGACTCGAACCTGGTTCTCCAGCACCCCAGCATTAAGTCTACCGCCCTAGCCGTTAGTCCAAACAAACGAGCAGTAACAGAACAGCAGTCTACATTCCACAAATCAGCTGAATATATGTATCCCAGGATAAAGTGAACTCAATCCAATCCCAAGGAACTAGGCCCTGGGTGAAATTCACGCTTAACTCTCCCAGGCCCTGCTGTGGGGAGAAAAAGAGACTAAGGCACATTCCTGAACACTGCAAGCTCACTCCACCTGACCCCAGGCTCGCCTCCGCGGGAATGACAGGCCTCCTGTGGTGCAAAGCTCGAATCCATGCATTGCATGGTGTTCGGGCCGACTTGAATTGCTGTTTCTGTCATAGCTTATAGATTATGATACATGTAACATCATACCTACAACAAGTCTGCACTATTTGCTACGTCAATGGTCGTTAGTACAAAAGCTAAATAAGCAGTAACTAAGGCTTATATATAATAAATATTAAGTTGCTGCGACCGGACACGCTAGCATCGCCCGCCGGTCACCCTGGGTTACCCACTGGGGTGGGGGGGGCGCACCACCCTCTGCCACCTCTAACACGCCCAGCCGGAACCGTGAACTTGACGTCAGCACCCGCTACGGTAGCGCAGAGAAGCGGGCTATAAGCAGCCAGCCGGGAGGCAGCAACCCTGCCCACGGATCCAGGATCCACGGATGCAAGATGCAGTGACGCTCTCCCATGCAAGACCCACTACCTAGAGACGACGATGCAGGCACCCACAGGTAATCCTGCACCTGGTGGAGACCCGTGACGGCCGGTGGCGGCCCTTCTCACCTAGGGGCAGCGACACGCTCGTTAAGGGGTTGGAGGCGGAGGGGTCGTGCGGAAACGGTAGTGCCTCGAATACCGAATTGGCCCAACACTTGGGCTTCTTCGCGTGAAACCAGTCACTCAATCTGGGGCATTTTCCGAAAAGCACGCAGTAGATTAACAATGCACCCATAAATCACGAGTGGGTGGAAGTCACGGTAAACAGGAAGAAATTAGACTACACTACTGCTAAGTGAACTCCTGCAGGCCAGGACACTACTCTCACGCCTGCTCTGGCACGGGACACCACAATGCGCAATATAATGGCATTAAATGCCGCTTACCGCTAAGCGGCCGCCAGTGTGCACAGAGTTCGCCAGCCCATCCCAGGAGGGATGTAGCCCTTACCCTGAAGTGCATTCCTGCGCATCACACCGAGCCTTGTTGGCCTTGGGTTCTGCCTCTCGCACCTACCTGCCCCCATGTGAGGAACATGCTCATGACCCTCACAGGTGCCACATACCAGCACACCCCCTGATGGCTAGTGCAGCTGCTTCCGAGTTGGAGCACGGCCCCTAGGCAGGGCCCGGGCGGAGCGGCTGGCAGAGTGCAGAGCCACACCAAGCAGCTACTACCGCCCGCCGGACAGTTGGATTAGTCATGGTTGCTGGTGCAAGAGCTAGATAGGGTGCCCCCACAGCTCGTACCCACGTCTCTCTCGCAACCGTCGGGCCCCTCCACCACGCGGCTCACCGAAGGAATTAGGGGTGCCTGGTCAGAAATCCGTTCCCTGCCTGCCTCGGGTCCCAGGGCACACTTGCGTACGGAACGCTCCCCTACCCGCAAGCCCTAGTGTACCACGGCCTCACGGTACCCGAGGCACACACGCGGCCCATGGACCCGCCCCGGCTGCAAGGTGCGCAAGCAAGGCTCGCTGCCCCGCGACCCCACCATCTTTCCCAGCTCGGTGGTCTCAGGCAGCCAACCCGCAGCTGAGGGGAAGACAAGAGAAACCCAGGGCCTGGATCCCCCCTGCTGGCCGCAACAGTCCGTGGGCTCCCGGGCGGCCCGGTGGCGGTAGCAAGCACAGAGAGGCACGACCATACGAATTGCTGGGGCGGAGCACAGCCAACCCCAGGTGGTAGACGGGCAGGCCCGCACAGTCTAGCAAGCCCCTTCGCGGTTGGGTGCCTTTCTGCGCACCCGGTCAACAAAGCTACTGCCTCACGCCCGACAGACAGCCACAGCGGGTGCCCCGTGAGTCCCTGCCTTGCCCGACGTAGGGAGGGGAGCGAAGCCCCGACCCCCGTAATCTTAGGACCCTGCGCGCCTATGCCCGAAACCAGGTCCCCCGGCACGGAGCAGCAGAGGGGGAGGTGGGCGTATCGCGCCATCACTGCCACCCCCTGCACCTCTTAGCCATCTCCCGGGTGCGCCAATTGTGGGCTCAGGAGGAGAGGAGGCAACGCGAGCGTGGTGGTCTACCCCCCCATCGGGCACCCGCTGGTCCACCCATGAAGTTAGGACCAGGCCCGAACCCCACTATTCGTGGCCCTCGAGCTCTGGGCAGCCCCTCCAACTGAATGGTAGGAAAAGAGAGCCCCACTGGGCTCCCCAGCTTCCCCCCCCACGCACAATGCCCCCGCCGTGCCGGGGCATACTCCAGGCTAGCGCGGTATTCTTGGGGGGCCGCTGCCCTCCGCACCCCGGGAGCTGTCCCCGCCCCATAGCAGCCGCGGCAATGGCCAGGTCTAGCCGCCATCTAGGGAGAAGGCGGGTGGGGGAAGCACTCACCAGAGTCGTCAGATCCTGGCGATCCCGGGGGCATGTTAGACGGTGTGTCCAGGGAGAAAAAGAGGAAGGCCAGTGGGTGGGGGAGGCCTATATACCACCCCCTTCCTCGTGCCCGGAAATGACGCGTCCTGCGCGCCGCACCACCCTGGCTGCCAGAGTAGGGGGACTCCTCCCTGAGGGGTCCCCACACCTAGAAGAGGGGGGGTGGGCTGGTGCCTTGCTGGCACTAGAGGCCCGCCCTCCTTAGGGCACCCTGCAAGCGCCTCGGGCAGCCGCATGTATGGCTGCGTGCAAGCTTGCTGAAGTCATTTAAGTGATTTGGGGTTACGTAGGTGCAATGGGGGAGGTTTGAGGGGCCACTTCACCAGGAAAACCAGGGTACAACGCTTCCGCCTTGTTCCCCTTGGAGGGAGGAAGAATTGGAAGGATCCTGTTGGCGGGTCTAAAGACAGAGATGGGCGCTCAAACATGTGGGACTGTGCTCTCAGGAACCAAAGGTTCTAAAGTTGCCACTTTCCTCAGAAAAAATACAGGCCAATTGTTTTTGCCTTGCTAATCTAGAAGGGCAGGGAACTGGCAGGGGAAAAAGGATTTGTGTAAAATTCCTTGGCTTGCTCTAATAATCATTAAAATATCATTTAGACAGCCATCAAATGTTTTTTGTGCTTTTTTTCATGCTTACTTATCTAGTAAAATAAAAAATGCCGAATGCCACGCTTTTTCTATAAGCACCAACTTAAAAATATTTACCCGACATGCATTGCCGGTAAAACACTAGCCAGGTGGCTATCCTCGTCAGCAACAGTGGCGTAACGAAAGTTGAAGGGGCCCCCTTGCAAGGTACACAGAGGGCCCCCACTCCGGATTTAATCCGGGGCTCTCCGGTGTGAGTACAGTGGCTGAGGGGGCTTGTCCTGAGTCACCAGCAAACAGATTCACGGGCCCAGCCTGCCGCTGCAGAGTTTTCTAGCCCTGCAGGTGGATAGGTCAGCCAATAGAACTTTAAATCCACTGGCAGCCCCAGAGAGCTGCGAACATAGAGGAAGGACTATGGAGATTCTAACCTTGGTGAATTCACTCATGGACCACTGTTGTTATCGCCCAATATTTTAGTTATTTATGCAGCTAGGACCTCGCCCCGAGGGCGACGGGGCGTTTACACGTAACAGACAACAATGGTTCTCGATAATGAGCAGGAACAGTTATAATAATTACGCCTAGTTTGGTAGTTCAACATAACTAGGGTCTAATTTGAAAACTGGAGTCGTTTAGGCTTTCAGGTTGGAAGCAGGTTGGATGTCATTTAGGTTCTCTGGGGTGAGTTGGCTGCAACTTCTTGGAGCTTGAAATGTGCGTCCCTCTCACACCCTGAAGTGCATAGCTTATATTTTATATCTCTGAGGCCTAAACGTACTGCGTTGTGAGCGGTACCAGTCATTTTTAAGTTCATTCTGGCTTTTGGGAGAAGATAATGTAGTTCTCTCTCAGAATTGGCATTGTGTGATGTGATCTTTTTCCACTATTGATCAAGAGCGCCGTCACACGGACAAGGGAAACATCGTTTACAATGCGGGGATTACATTGCGATGCCATTACATCGCGGTTTTTTTTGCGCTAGATGGCGCTCTAGGACAAGGAATAGTATAATTTACTATCCAACACCTTCCCTACTGTACGTAGACTGGAGTTGGAATAGTAAATTATAGTACTCCTAAGTCCAGCGCCCTCCAACGCAAGTCGTAACGACTTGCGTTGTAAAAACCACGATGTAATGTACCGCGATGTAAATGTATGCGTTGTAACGTCATACATCCCACGGACAATGGCTTTGAGGGGTGGATTTTGGGAAAACTGGGATTACAATGGTTCCCCACAACTACAGAAAGAGAACTAGAGTTTACCCTGACATCAGTCTCAGGGATGGATGGTTTTAGTTTCTTTAATAGGAATTCACGGAAAGAGGCCGTTTTCGCGCGGTCCTCAATGTGAGGTAACATGGTGAGATTTCGGTCGATGGTGAAACCAAACGATTGGGCAGATGGGACCAGATTGGGACTGATGCCAAAGTTTGATTGTTGAAGGGGCCAATTTCTGACTGTCTTCCTGAAGCAGAGAAGCTGGAATTCAGTGTTTGCTGGATTCCATTTCAGAGAGATTAAGTCCATCAAACTTGACAGTGTTTAGATGAAGGGCGTAATGTCAGACGGCTTCAATACTTCAAGACAGAGGTGTGTATAACCTGTATATTGGTTTGTGCATATCTCTTAATCCTAGGCCATCTCACCAAGCAGTTCCAAATATAGTTTGAATTGTGAGGGTGAAACCATGGAGCCTTAGTATACACTACATCTTGTCAGTAGAGTAGGAGCGCAGAAGGAAAGTTGAACAAACTGTGATCCGCCAGAGTGGAAAGATGCAACCCGTCACAGCAACTGGTCCTCGATTCCCATTCCAGTGGAAAAGATAAAAAATATCTGTTCAATTGTGTTAGAAACCACATACCCCCAATAACAAACCCTCAATCTCAGGACACAATATAAGGTGGGTTCATGTTGTTTGCCCACAGTAGGCCTTTAACTTACCTTTACTGCAAGCAGAGGTAATACGATATTACTTCAGACACTATAGACAGACAGCAGACACAAGATATAATGGCACTGCTCACGTAATGACGCAGTAAGTAATATATCCGGGTAAAATGGATCACAAACGGAGATTTATTATTACACGTCGACACACATTGGGATACATTACAAGTAGAAATGATCAGTCCATAGCTGCCTTCATACGCTACATTCCAGAGTGTGTTAACGTGGCCCTCCAAGTGAAGCGGGTCTCCCTTTTAATAAGAGGAGACTACCTTTTGTGACGTCACTTCCTGTCATGACGTCACTTCCGGTGACACCACCTAACTTGGAGCGCCCCCCCACTTCTTTTTTTAGGACTTGTGCCCTGACGTTGACATAAAACAGACACAGCATGTCAGATTTGATATCATGACAGGTTTCATGTATAAATCCCCTCTGCGCAGACTCAGGCTGCTGACTTATGTTTTTATTTTTGCTTCTCCACTTCTCTCAAAGGAAATCATCGAAATTTTCATGATTATTGATTAATTTATTTACAAGAGGAAACCACCAGGGAACTTCTCAGTGCTCCATCTCCGTTGGCGGCACCCATGATCATATTCAGTCTAACCTGAAAACATCCATGCAGTAGGCCTGGAGAAGGGCTAAAAGGCTGGATGCCGTAGGCCAATCCACCCTCCAGCCAGCTCTATAATCTCACGTAGAGAAACCCAAGATCATGGAACACCAGGGCCATATTACAGAACGTGCCCCGGGGGCGCAACGGGCATGTGCCCCCGCTTTATGCACCCCCAGGGCACTTTGGTATTACAGAAGTGGCCGCATATGCTTGTACAGCCCTTTCTGTATTACTGGTGCACATGTAGCACCAGCGCTTTCTCAAGAGGATATTCCCTTATTTGCCTGGGGGCGTGGCCACATGCAAATGGGGGAATCTCTTTGCTTCTGCGCCTGCGCCGTATTATAGACGGAGGCGCAGAGACAAAGAATCTGTTAGTAGGGGCACGGACAGTGTGCCATAAAAAGGTGGCACACTGTCAGTGCGCATCCTGATGAACCTTTTCTGGAGGGGGACCCAGACATCCCCTTGTTGGTGGGTGCAGTCACTTTCTGCACCCGCCTGCAGGGGGATCTCTCTCCCCTCTTAAAGTGCAGGAAGGTTGCCACCTGCACTGTGAAACATGGAACAGCTACTTCAAAGCTGCTCCATATTTCACTTAAAAGCACTGCCCTGTGGGCAGCACAAGTTCGCGGATGGCTTGGGGGCAGCGCTTTCAATATAATAGGGTGCACTTTCCCTATTTGCGCCCAACGCACCTGTTTTAGGAAGCACAATGGTGCAAACTGGGAAAGCGCACCCTATGTGTAACAAGGTCCCACATGACTTCCGCTCATCAAAGTTACATGTTCTGTTTTATTTCAGACTCCATATCCCTTTGACCACTCGACAAATCCTGGGTGGGTGACACATCTATCATCTTTGAAAAGTGCATCCCCATGTGAGTGAGGACGTGAGGTCTCGAAGGGGGCAGAACCAGCAATGTGACAGTGCTTTTAGGCCATCACATCCATGGAGGGATATTGAAGGAGGTGGGACTTGCTGAAGGGGTGCGGTTCTATGCATGGCCTTGCCTGAGAACACACTCCTATCCTCCACAAACAGTAAACAAAGGGATTTTTTAGCAGTCTGTTGTGTCCCGGGGAAATTGTAAGAATGGTAATGGCCTAATTTATACCTGCAGGGTCTCCAAACACAAGCTGTGAGCATACTGGTGTGCAAGTTTCCATGTCACATTGTGCTCACAGTGTGATATTAACTCTTCACCAGGTTGTGAGGAGAGCTAATATCATGCGACTTCACATCTCCTCAGTTGGGCCTACCTTTAGGATGTCAGGAGCAAGAGAACGGCCCACCTTGCCACCTCCCACATGGTGGTGGGATTCAGGTAGCCTCTTATTCCAGATGTTCACTCTGTTCCTTCTCGCGGTGGGGAAGAGGACAAAGGAAGAGGTAAATGGGGATAAGACTTTGGATTACACTGCGCCCTCTCAGATCGACGAACCGCGCCCCTCTAGGGGTTAGAGGGAGCTCCTTACTTTCCCAAAGTGCAAAAGGTGAGGAGGGTGAGGCACCATGTGACACACAATATTGGCCCCCATTACATCACTCAGTGAGTTCCCAAAAACTTTGCAGCAGTTTTAAAAGCTATTTTTCCCTTAGTGATGGGGTTTCAGGGGAGGAAAGAAGGGCCTGCCCCCTCCTCGCACATGGAAAATATTTTTCAGAAATCGGCAGGTCAGCTGTTAGAGACTCTGGCAAGGACTGGTGGAAGTGAAGACAAAGTAAAGAGAATATTGGGTATAGAGCTGCGCAAGATATCACAGGGAGTCAGAATAGAAAATAAATCTAATGGGGAAGATCTGCACAAGGAAAAAAAAGTCAAAACTCAGAAAAATACAGGTACTGAAGAGGCAATTTGGCATTCAGCGTAACTAACACCCAGGACAAACATGCAAGACATACATATAACAACATTAACAATAAAGGGAATGTGTGGTAAAGCACTCAGGAGCTCCACACGGTAAGACTGAAGGTCAGTAGGTTCCTCACCCACAATTGCTGTTACAGATACTGACTGCAAATACTCAAATATAGGATATTCATGCAAAGGCTGGGTCTGTGGAGCCAATACCTATGGTGATGTTATAAACGTAATATAATGGCAATACTCACCGTTGACAAGAAACGCACCTAGGCTGTCACGTGTGCCCACAGATCCTGGCAATCATACAGGAATGCACAAGGCGGTAACAGCAAGGTTAGAGAACTAAAATAGACAGCCATAATAGACCAGGGGCTATAGACGAATAGTGTTTACATGAAATATGGCAAAACAAAGAGATCACTTAGCAGCAGCAAGCAACAAACCACACCAGGAAACCAGAAGCTAAGACAGCAGTGATAGGAAGGTAGCAGATTAGAAACTGGAACTAAGGTAAAAGGTTGGGAATGGGAAAAGGCAACTACAAAAGGAGAGAGATTTTTCAAGAATGTACTAAAGTAGTTCTAGCACAAGAATTAAGGAAGCACTGCAGGCATTGCTAGTTCAAGGAAGAAGGGTAAACCAAGGCTCAGGAATATTCAGGAAACAAGGAATAGCAAATGCTTGAGCTCTTGGGAACCAATGGGTCGGTCAAACAGGAACACTGCTACAATGACCGACGCTGGGCTGAAGGGAACTGGGGTTTAAAAGAGCCCACTGTGATCACATGCCTCAGGTGCGAGCAGCGTACCACCTGCAAGCCATAGGAGTGCTGAATTCCTCCTTCCACCATTGGCCTGCAGGGCTGGAGGTGAAGAAGTGAGTAGTGAATTCTGGGTATTGGAGTTTTTAGCAAGAAAGGCAGTGATTTACAATGATTTAAAATTTCAAAAGAGTGTACAAGAGGCTGAACCTCAGTGTGTGGATATAGCAGAAGGTTCGGAAGCGGATTTGAACACTGGCAAGCCCCACAGGTAGCCCCCCGGTAATGTGATCGACAAGGAGTGAATCATGACATCTGCAGAGGTGCAAGAAGGCAATTTTGATCCTTAGTGGGGGTCAAAAAGTGATCTGCCGAATTTCAATTTTGTTTGCATTTCATAGAAATCAGCTGGTGTGGGAATGCATGTGTGGGTTTGTGAGTCGAGTGTGTGTTTTAAAGGGGAATGTTTGTCACAGCTGGTATTTGTGTGAGTCCTGTATGTATAGTGCGGGGACCCTAAGACTGCCTGTGTTACACTACTGGGTATCTGGGGTATATTTATGTTACGTTTACGTGACGCAATGTGGTACATCCGTGACGCAAACCTCTAATTTGTGGCCACGCAAAGCCCCTCCCCTTTGCGTGGTTTTGAGTGGCTCCAAAAATCTGGAGTAACGCAACACAGCGCAAATCACTGCAGTGCGTTACTCTGCCCTGGGAAGGCGTTTCATGGGTGTTGCGTGGGTGTTCCCGTGCAATTTCCATGGTTTTTGACTCATTCCCAGATTTAAACCTTGGAATGTGCCAAAAAGATACGCCTCTCCAGGAGAGGCGTAACGAGGAGAAATATCTTTATTTCTGCTCGACCTCTCAGGGTTGTTTTGTGCAAGAAGATGTCCCTTTCTCCACAAAAACAATCCTGCATGCAACATAGACACCCTTGCACCATAGTGCAAGGGGGCCTGCGTTGGCGATAAGCAGCCTATTGTGCGCCAGAGCAGGGGTTAAAGTCAGGAAAGCGCCATATGCTTTAAACACGGCACATTCCATTCCTTTCAGCTGGATCGTGGTGGACAGGAGGGTTGGAACTCCGTTCTGCCTTTATATCTGGACTTTGTTGATGCGACTGGCATTATACTACTAAAGCTGTGTCTCGGCTCGGCCGATGTGGTCCACATTCTTACTGTTCAAGGTCACTCCTTTGGAACTCCAGCAAATAATTCGGAACAGTCTTCTGTAAATAAAAAATATTTATTCTTGGATCAAGGAGAAGTGGCCGAACGTCTAGAGCTGGAACCAGATTTGAATCCTGGCTCCGGCTCAAGATTGTGTGATTCTAAGCAAATTACCTAATCTCCCGTGCTAAAAATGTGTGAAACAATCGGGTTCCCTTGTGAAGCGCTCTAAGGCATTTGGGTAAGTCAGCGCTACATACAACTGCAAAAAAAAGCGCTAATGCTTCATGCAGACAGGGAGAAGGAACTCCCTGAAAGTCTATATCCCATCCCATGCCGCTCGTGGATAGCATCGCCTTTGCCCCCCAGCACCCTCTTGCCCCCGTGACAGGCCCAACGAGCTCTGTCCATTGCCAGACTCCAAAGACACCAAGGAACTGGCTTGTGTTGCGATCACATTTAATCCTCCCCACCCCCCCCCCTACCCCCAAAGGCCCTCAAACCTGGAATCGGTGCATGATTCAGTGTGTCAGCCGCGCTGCACGCAATCTTCTCAGCAACAAACCCCCACTTTAAAGGTTTAAAATGTGCACCACGGGGCAAGCTTTTATTTGGCTTCGTAATCCATGCAGCTTCTGCAGCACTCCAATACGTGCCAAGACTGCCATCTAGTGGATATTTACTGTACAGATTGAAAGCACATGGCCAGAAGTGGATGTTTAGAGTGCACACCACCAAGGAACAAACACCGTCTCAAGGTTAAAACGAGTGTGACCCCAACACAATCTCTTTTCAAAAAGGGCATAATATGGTGAGATTTTAAAAACGCAACCTGCTTTGTAGTATCTTCAAAGTAATAGTATCGTTCTGCCTTTACAGGCGTTTGTGCTGGTTAGTAGGGGAGGTGCATTTTAAAGAACAGTGAGCCCTAAACATTTGAAAATGTTGAGGAAATGAGCATCAAACGGTGTTTTGAAAGCCCTTCCTGACAGTAAAATGAATGTATTCTGAATAAAACAAAAGTTCAATTATACAGAGGGATGTTTGTCCTTCCACAGGGCACCTTAGGGGAAATGTTGGGTACATGCAACATCTCTAGTCACGTGATTCTAACAACTATTGATATTAATCAAAAAGGTTTAAAGACAATTATAAACAAAACGAAAGAACACAGATCTGGCGTGTACAAAGACACGGTGGGCCTGTTAGTCACCACTGAACTGAATGTACCTGGTGCTGCAGGAGAGCCCTCGATGGAACAGTGAGTGGGACAGGAAGGCAAAGAAGCCATAAGGTCTCGAGGGAGTTGTGGCACAGATCAGTGTGCGTTTCAATGGGCCCACATCATCAAGCAAAGAAATTCGAGCTAACCAAGCGGCTGGCATGTTTTGTTCTTCAGCCTTGGACTCTGTGCTTAGTGTGTGCATGTGGTGGCAGATGATGGCCACCACCACCGAGGACCGGCTTTAGCGCTGGCAGCGCTCGGTTCGACAATCACTTTTGGCGCCCCCACGTCACATGACTGCCTCCTTGAATTCTCTCACTACCACTGGGCAAAAGTGACCCTCATCTATCCAATCATAAGCTATTGCTAAATACAGCGGTCAGCGCCCCTCTCCACAGTTCAGCGACCAGTGCGGTCGCACTGCCCTAAAACCTGCCCTGCCACCACTCATTTTTGGGACCCGGGCATAGTTTTCATCTTATTTTAGCCCATAGACTGAAAATGGGAAAAGAGCAGAAAGTGACAGGGAAACCCTGAAAAAGAGGGAAAGCAGGGATGAAAAAGAGCCAGCAAGATGAGGAAAATATACAGAAAGTTCAGGGAAGAGGAAGATAGAGACATGAGGTGGAATCAAAACTAGGCACCTTTGGAATTCAGATGTGCCAGCAGCGGCTTTCTAAGAAACATTTTGGAGCCTGCACTTATGTTTCGTACCAATCAAGCATTGACTGCACCAAGCAGTGGCGGCTACTCCACTAAGGCGGAGGAGCGTTGCCTCACTGCTGCTGTGCAGCAGTAAAAGAAAGGAAAAATACAATAATAGCGTGATGTTATCATTTTATTCTTCCCTGCTGTGGCAGCATGAGGTGGGGCTGCTCTGCTGACAGAGCGGGGGAGGAGTGGTGTGCACAATAAAGTGCTCATGATGCTTTGACCGGCCCTCTCGGGCCGGCCAAACAGTCATGCACACTTTAGCATGGAGAACATGCTCAGGCACCCCATCTGAGCGCTGTACCACAGTGCTCAGACCAATCACAGTGCTGCATTGAAGCGGTGTGATTGGTTTAGGGGAGCCAGTCACAACACTGCCTTGCAGCATTGTGATTGGCTCAGGGGAGCCTGGCTGCTTCCTGTTCAGCAGACGAGAGACGACGTGGGACAGAGAGGCGAGGAGGTAAGTACATTTTTCTTTTTTTAGAATTATACCTCCTTGCCCACCACCCCAGATCCGTGCTGCCCGCCACTGCTGTCAGTGACTGATGGGGATACAATTTGGTCCTAGACCCTCACCTTGCACTGTTCTCCTTCTCGTTCTCTGGCAGCCTGCAGAGTGTTTCTAAATTGAATGTGCAGGCAGCGCAATTTAAATGATGCAGTAGACTCAACCAACAAAGGAAAGAAAAGCCCCGCCTCTCCTCTACATGCAGAAGGCCTAACCAGGTGGCGTAGCGAAACTTGAGGCCCCCTCCCTGCAATCTACATGCAGCCCCCCACGCTCCAGACCCAGTCAGAAGCTCACAGCCGCCATCCGAGCCCAGTGCTGGACGGGGTCCCTTGGAGCTCGCCACCCTGTACAGTCTGGGGCTGGGGCGGCATGATGAGCAAAAGAAGGATGGATTTAACCCAGATCTCTTGGCTGGGGTGAATGTTTTGATTTGTTGTGCAGTCCGTCCATCAACATGCGTCTTTTGCTTCTGCACTGTGACAGCAGAAGACACGTGGCCTTCTCCCAGTGCTGCAAGCTGTAAAGGTGCATTCTAGGAATCCACATTGGCTAACACAGGGGTTGGGATTATTAGGGCAGGGCTGTGGAGTCATTGTGTATGGTAGCTGGTAGGCTGCCTTATTATTTTAAGACTAAAGATTACGAAGTATTGTTGATGTCCAGCTTTTGCCAACATTATTCCCTTCTAGGTGCTGAGGAGTGCTAAAAACATTGTTTTTTAGTTGTGAGCACAGACGTGTTTGTTGTCATGTCCATTGTCTGAGTGTGTATGGTCTCTCGCTCTGTGTCCCTTACCTAGATTTCTGTTCATGCATTAGTGTTTTGCGGAGTAGTCTTTTTCCAGTGCCAGTGGATTTATGTAAGCTCACTGTGCGTGTCCGTGGCCTGTGTCTCGGTATCTGTGTCGCAGTGGCTGCAGAGTCAGTCACAATGTGCACCTGTCAGTGTTCTCATATTAGTGTCCAAATACCAATGTTCTGGTATCAGTGCCCTTTGTCTGTTTATTTATTCATTTATGCATTTTTATATTGTGCGTACTTTACCCGAAAGTGCCAGAGTGCTGTACAATAGAACCAGTTACATTACATGAGGACTGCAGAGTACATGAATTACATATACAATACAAAACAGATACATGCGTCTAAACACAAAAAGAAAACATAACAATGGTGTGTATGACAGATGTGCAAGTTAAACTAACAGAGTACATATAATCTGCCAATATTGGCAGATTGTGAGCACAAAGTATTGGCGGGAAGTGAGCGCAAAGAAGATAGAAACAGCAGAATGATATTATATAGCATAGCCTTATGATATCAACTGGTTGGTAAGTTCGGTATGACCCAGATGGATGCAAAGGCCCCGGCAGCCAGCCTGACCCCGCGATCAGTCCGCAGACCTTCCATACTGTAGTCGCCCAGGCCTCAGCCTCTCTCCCATCCAGGGCCGGCTTTAGGGCGGTGCGACCGGTGCCACCGCACCAGGTGCTGGCTTCCTGGGGGCGCCGTGTTTGAAAGTTTATCGTGCTTTTGAAGCACCTGCTGCAGCGTTTCTTTCCGCCAGCAATTACCAGGCCTCACATAAATGTCAAGATAGCTCGTGTGATTAATTATCTTCCTGGAGAGAGATCAGCATTTTGTATAGTTGAGGTTTTGACTTAGGTGAAGTTAGTGCAGTGTTAATATGCCTGCTGCAAAAAACTTGTATCAAGTAGATTACATATGATGTAAACAGGTCAGCAGGTTACTGCTTTCAAAAGAAACATCCTTTTGTTACTTGCAATTTATAACTTAAAGTCCTAATATACAACAGTGAGCTATTAACTTTCATCCCAGATCTGCATACACACTGCAAAGTATACATTATTAGAGCATTGATTTATGTTGCAAAAAGGCTTAATTTGGCTAGAAATCGATTCTTCTTATTAAAGAAAACTCCCAACTATGCTGTTTCTTTTTCGACTCTGAGTTTGTGCTTCTCCACACCAAGCACTCTTAAACTATACTGCCTACCGGTATGGATGACATGTGACTCCTACACTTTCAGTCCTTTGGCTTATGTAACATTTCCTATACACTGATTTACACACCTATGATTGATTGTCTCTGTGTAATGTGTGTGTGATGCAAAGTGCTCGGACGCCCTACACTGGTACGAGTGGCGCTATATAACTAATTCAATGCATCTGAGAGAGTGTTGTTATGGTGACTTGGTCACTGCTAAAGGGTGCTAGTGAGAGAATCCGTGGTGGAGGTGGTCATTGTCAACAAACATTGTCGCACAGGGCGCCACCAACACTAAAGCCGGCCCTGCTCCCATCCCCTGGTACTCACCCATGATCTCGGCGACATGCTCGGACCTGGCACCGGCAAGCACTCAGTCATGTTGACGCTCTTCTGGCAGCTGCCGGTGATGCTCATTGCTCGGCCAGCAGCGAGTGGCTTAGGTGCGGGAAGGCACCACCGGGAAGAGGTGTGCGGGGGTCCGCTGCTCGCACGGGGGCTCCCGAGTCGGACTCCAGCAGCATCAGCTCCTCGTCTGGCCCCTTTTACAAAAAAAGTGTCCTTATACCAGTTTCAGTGTCTCTCTTATCTTAAGGTTTGTGTCACTCTTTCAATGCCACCTTTCCAATGTCAGTGTCCCCACAGAGGTAGAACTGTCCAGCTGTCAGTGTCTCCGAATACTTGAGAATCTGCCCCGGTGTACCAGCACTGGACTTCCTGATACCCATGCTATTGTTCCTATCTTGCTGTTCCTGCTTCGATGTGCCATGTCTTGTGTCAGTTTCCCAGTGTCAGTATCATTGTATCGTGCCCTCTGTAAGGATTCATGTTGTGGCATTTTACTTTGGATTAAGTTGCTAGGTGTTTTGAATAGAATCCTATCTATGTCATGGATTGTTGTATGTGGGAATGTTCTGTAAATGACCAGTTGCAGGATTGTCTCTCTGGATGTTAGATGGGAACTTCTTTGATGGATTAAACTTATCTATGTTCATCTTCAACCTGTTCCTGGATTTATTATGAAGAATCTTACACTGGCGTAGTCGGCACAGGAAGCATAAGGAGAAGATCTCAACATGATGCCATGGTGAAAATTTTATTTATATTCATCTAAAAGGAATATAAGGATTCAATATTTGCAGCAAGGCTAAATGAATGCTGTTCAAAAGACTGATATATGAGACTATAACCCTGCAAGCACTCGTTATTTAGAGTTTTAAAAATGTTCACATTTATGGAATAGATATGTGCTTGTCAATCACTACAGTAAAAGCATCTCAACGACCCTGTTAATTCTTTTAATGCCAGAAGAGGTGTTTTACATCGAAATTGAAATTATTGAATAAAAGGTTTTGATGTAATCGCAGCATCTGTTTGGAAGTCGAATCGCTGGAAACGTCGGCTTTATAGAACCACTGTCAACTTTCAATATTGAAAGGAGGAGGTGCTTTACATCGCAACTGAAATTGACTGGGTAAAAGGTTTTGATGCCGTCGCAGTATCTATTTAAAAATACCAATGCGTACGCACGCATTAATGGAAACGTTTGTTCTTAAGAATCGCTGCCATCTTTCAAATATTGGAAAATAAACATTTGTGCTCAAGGAGCGTTACCTGGAACTTCGATCTTCCATCACACTGAGATTCTCTGTCCGCGCCATTCGCGTTGCTCGGATCATTGCTGGAGCGTCAATACGCACACGTAGTGACGTACGTGCGTGGCGGACATCTTGTGGTTGCCAGGTTACTACGAAGCGTCTTCACGCACACACTGAGACGTAGGTGTGCGGTGGATATTTAACGCTGCATCACTCGTGTTTCAATTGCTAAGATTGCTAAGTTACTGTGGTGTCGGAAGAGGGTCGATATCTCGCTTTTGAAAAGACGAGCGATGTTGTGAACGAGCGTATCTATTTAAAGACAACTTCTTCTGCAATTGAAACGCGCAATTGAAGCAAAGGAAGGTTATCAGCTATCAGCGTATCTACTAGAAGAACTAACTGGAAAAACTCGTACATTTTGCAAGTATTTAAAGACTACTTCTGCTGCAATTGAAACGTGCTATTAAGGCAAAGCAAGGCTATCGGAGTCAAAGTTTAAACTCTCATTTTAGTTTAAGCTCTTATTTGTTACTCAATGTAAACGGAGTTAAATAGTGTATCTTTGATCATAATTGTATGCATTTGTTCATATTGTGATTTTGTGCTGTTTATAATAAGAATACTGTATATGCAACCCTGAGACCTGTGACAACTAGTAAGCATCCTGTAAGCACTTCTATCCTATGACTGCAGTATTAACAAGTGTACACACTTGATCTGAATAAGTTATACGTGGGTTATGCGATAATCTACAACAATGCAGAATGTCAAAGCGGCTCAATTTTTTTTATCATGCCCCGGATTTCCTCCTATTAAATGGAAAAAATGGAAAGTCGTCTTTGAGAGGTACGCTAGAGTTTGCGGTCCCTCTTTAAGTGCGGAAAGGAAATCAGAGTTATTACTGCACTGTTTAGGGTCGGAGGGTCAGGATGTGTTTGACCATTTGCCTGAGCTTTCAACTGCGGAGGCCAGTAGGTTAAATGACTATGAGGTTTGCATTAAGAAACTAGACAACCATTATCTGCCCAAAATTAGTACTATCCTTGAAAGATACCAGTTCGCAAAAAGGATGCAATCTTCTGATGAGACTATTGAAGACTATATAACTGAATTAAGAAAATTAGCTTCCTCCTGTAGATTTGAAGAGTTAACTGATGAACGCATAAGAGATCAGTTCATGTTTGGTTGTGCTATTGAAAAAATTAGAGAAGAACTATGGCTAAGAGATGAACCCACCCTAGATGAGGTACTAACAGTTGCTAAACGCATTGAACATTCTTTAAAATGTGTTGCGGTAATTAAGAAGGATTCAGAAAAGGGAAACAAGATTGAAGCGGTTAACGTTAGATCTGAAAGTTGTAAGTTAGTGGACAAAAACTCATCAGAGAAAGGATGGACAGATAGGAAATGCTATAGGTGTGGTAAGTCAAACCATCTCGCTAATGATAAAAAATGCCCAGCCCTCAACCAAACGTGTTCTAAATGCAAATTGAAGGGGCATTTCACAGCTTTATGCAAAACAAAACGCAAACCTAAGGTGAAAGAAATTGAAGTATATCAAGGGGAATGTGGAGAAGCCAATTCCGAGGAGAATGTCTGTGGGCAGATAGTGATACAAGTTGAAGATAAGTGTAACAATAAAACCTGTCCATATGATAATATCTTGGTTGAAGGAGAGCATACTAGGGTTCTGTTTGATTCGGGTGCAAAAATAACCATAGTATCCAATGAATTCTATAACTCCAAGTTGAAGGGAAAAATTACGTTAATGAAACCTGACATAATTCCTTTGGCATATGGAGGAGAACCCATAAAACTTCATGGATATTTCATAGGGTTGATAGAGTACAAAGAGAGATTGATATCTGGGAAAATGTACGTTTCTAAGCGTGGGGATAGCATTATTAGCTGGATTCATCAGGGTGATCTAGGAACATTTCTTGATCCCAATGCTAATCCCCCCATACAGTTAAGAGACAGAGTTCAATCAGTGGATAAGGGAGTTGATGACAAGTATGTACATGATCTTAAAATAGAATTTCCAAATGTGTTCAAGGAAAATCTAGGTTGTTTGAAAGGATATCAACATAAGATTCATCTAAAAAGGGATGCGGTTCCTGTATGTTGTAAGGCAAGAAATGTTCCACTTTCTGTTAGAGAAGATATGAAAAAAGAAATTGAGAAGTTAAGCAGTAGTGGGATAATTGAGGAAATTGAAGGATGTGAATGGTTGGCTCCGGTCGTTGCAGCACGCAAGCCCAATGGAAGTTTGCGTCTATGCATCGACTTGAGACAGCTTAACAAGTGTGTGGTCGTAGACAGATATCCCTTGCCAAACATCACTGAATTGCTGACACTTCTAGATGGGGCTAAGGTATTTAGCACGATAGATCTTACCTCTGCCTACCATCAAATAGAACTGGAGGAGTCGTCACGAGACTTTACATCATTTATAACACCCTTTGGCACATATAGGTTCAAGAGAATGCCGTTTGGCTTGGTATCGGCTTCTTCAGTATTTCAACGTGTAATGGAAAGAGTGTTAAAAGATCTTCCAGGGGTATGTGTATACCAAGATGACATTTTGGTGTTTGCTAAAGATGACATAGAACATGATATGAGATTGAAATCTGTCTTAAAGAATTTGTGTAAACACAACTTGACAGTTAAGGGGGAAAAGTGCAAATTTAAATCCAACACTATCAACTATCTTGGTCACAATATTTCTGGGGATGGTGTAAAGCCTAAGCCTGAGTTAGTTGAAACTATAATGAATATGTGTTCTCCGTCAGACAAAACAGAATTAATGACATTTCTTGGGATGATTGAATACTATGCAAAATTTGTGATGGTATTTGCATTAGCAACGGTCAACATGAGACAACTATTGCGCAAAGGTGAGGAGTTTGTATGGTCAGATCTGTGTGAAAAAGAATTTGTGGCCATCAAGAGAAAACTTAGTCAAGCTCCCTCTTTAAGAAGTTTTAATCCAAAAAATAAATCAATTCTTATAACTGATGCCAGCGAGAAAGGGCTTGGAGCGGTATTAAAACAATGTGGTCCTGAGGGTGTACGTACAATTATGTTTTTGTCAAGAAGTCTTAGAGATCCAGAGACGAGATACTCTGTGGTGGAAAGAGAGGCGTTAGCTGTATTTTGGGCAATAAAGAAAATGAAGAAATTCTTGTTGGGTATGGATTTTGAAGTCCATACAGATCATAAACCTCTGATTGAAATATTTAGCAAGAAAGGATTGGATTTAGTGTCTGGAAGAATAACTAAATGGATAATTGGTTTGCAGGAATATAACTTCGGGATAAAATATATTCCTGGGATCGAAAATGGCGTTGCTGATGTTCTTTCACGTTTAGTTCCTGTTTGTAATGAGCAGGAAAAGAGTTTGCATGACGATGAGGATGACGAAATTGTTTGCGTGGTGGATCATGACATCATTTCTGAAGAAAGATGGTTGAAGGAATTAGAGAGTGATGCAACGTTAGTTGAAGTGACATCCTTATTAAGAAAAGGTTGGGATTCTAGTAAAAAGGGGTCAGAAGGTACTAAAGATTTTTGGTCTGTTCGTAGTGAATTGTCTATTGACAATAATTTATTATTTCGAGGGACCAGACTGATTCCTCCCACCACTCTTAGAAAGGAATTGATTGATCTAGTGCATGTGGCTCACTCTGGCTTGACCAAGAGTAAAGGAAGACTTCGCATGTCGTATTGGTGGCCAGGAATGGACAGGATGATTGAGAGAGTCATAAGGGATTGTGTTCCCTGTGCCATCAGTGACAAAAATAAGATTACGCATGTGCAACCTATGGTTTTGAGGAAACGTCCAAGTGGTCCATGGGAAGATATTGCGTTGGATATAGTTGGTCCAATACAATGTAAGGAATCGCAACTATACATACTTGTGGTCATTGACATGTTTTCAATGTGGCCGGAGATTTTTTTCCTGTCTACAATTAACACTGGTAAGGTGATTGAATGTTTAAAGAGTTTATTTTCGAGGGAAGGTCTACCTATGTCGATTTTGTCTGATAATGGTGTTCAACTGGTTTCCAGGGAGATGGAAAAATGTTTAGCGTCTAGAGGGATTCTTCACAAAACAACTTCTCTTTATCACCCAGAGGCCAACGGAATGGTGGAGAGATTCAATAAAGTGATTAAAGAGACAATAGCCTTGGCCAAAGGAGTGGGTATGGATTGGAAAGATCAGGTTATTGGTAAAGTTGAGGAATATAGATTAACACCACATGCAACAACAGGGAAAACTCCTTTCTTGTTGTTTCGGGGTAGGGTCCCCAATACGTGTGTTGAGCCTTACTGGGTTAACAAGTATGAATTATCAAGAGGAAAGGAGGGAGTGTGTGATGGTGAACAAATGTTAGGAGTTGAAGAAGAAAAAGCAAAATTGAGAAAGGCACATTTTGATGTAAAACATGCTGCAAAGAAAACCAAAGTAAACGTTGGTGACTGGGTCAGAATTAAATGTCCTGGTATCTTGGGTAGTTCTTCATGCAAATTTATGAAGCCGATCAAAGTAATTAAAATCTTCAACAATGCTATTCAAACACAGGACCATCGAATTTGGAATTTAAATAGAGTATATGTGTGTAGTGGTGTCTCGGAACATGGCAAAGGGGTGGTGCTTTCAAAGGAGAGTTCTTCTCTTCACCAATCTAAAGAGGGAGAGGGAAAGGTTGTGATTTGCCCTAGGACATAGGAGTAGTGAAAAGACCAAGTTATCTTAATGATTTTGTTAACGTTATTGTTTAATTGCATTGTTAGCACGTTAAAAATAAATAAATAAAAGTAAGTTAAACAAATGTTCATTTCAAGGGAGGGAGATGTGTGGCATTTTACATTGGATTAAGTTGCTAGGTGTTTTGAATAGAATCCTATCTATGTCATGGATTGTTGTATGTGGGAATGTTCTGTAAATGACCAGTTGCAGGATTGTCTCTCTGGATGTTGGATGGGATCTTCTTTGATGGATTAAACTTATCTATGTTCATCTTCAACCTGTTCCTGGATTTATTATGAAGAATCTTACACATGTGCAAGTGGTTGTACTGCAGCGTGTGTCCTTGCGTCATTGCTCGTGCTATGGCGTCAGCAGTCCAGTGTCACTGCCTCCATGCTTAAATGCTAGCTCCTCTTGTAGGGTCAGTGTCCGAGTGCTAGTGTCAGCGTCTCTGCATTAGTGTTTTTGGACTGGTCAGTGTCCACGTGTCGGTGCATAGATGTCAGTGTCCCTCTATCTCATCACTTTTCCTGAGTCCCTGTCCCTATCCTCCCATCTGCCCCTCTGTCCGCGTCAGTGCCCCAGTGTCCCTGTCCCAGAGTCAATGTCCCATGGAAGTTCTTATGCGTCGTTTTCCAGATGCAAATACAAGCATCCGAATGTCAATGTCCCTGTGTTAGTTTCAGTGCCCCTGTGTCAGTGTCACTGGCAGTAACCCTAGGCAGCGTTGAAGTGCATAATGTCCGTGTTAGTGTGCAGGGCCAGTATGCCAATATTTCAAAGTCAGTATCCAGTGTCAGTAGCCCCGGTGTTTTGTCCAAGAATCTGAATCTTAGGGTCAGTGTCCTGGAATCTGTTTATTAAACTCCTGGTGTCTCTGTGCCACACCATTGTCCAAGCATACCTGTCTGTGCCCTCTGTCTCTTTTCCAGTGTCACTGCCCTCACTATGTCAGTGTAGGCACTCCTGTGCCAGTGTCTCAGTATCTGTGTCCCACTGGCAGTGAGACAGTGCAGTGCCCTCGTGTCAGTGTTGGTGCTACAGAGTCCTTGTGTCAATGTTTGTGAATGTTCCAGTGTCACTTACTTAATTCCCACACCCCTATGTGATGTTTGTGTCCCGTCTGTGTTCTAGAGTCTATGTCTAGTGACTGTCAGTATCTGTGTCTCCATCCTTATGTCAGTGGCTCTGTGTCAGCATATCCACGTCACTGCACTAGTGTTGCATCCTCCCATTTGTATTCTGTGTCACTGTCCGTATTTTGTGTTTTGTTCAGGTTTTGTGCTCCAGCGTCACTGTTTTAGCATCATTGTGCCACAGCATCACTTTGTCAGTGTCCCAGTGAAACTGCCCCCTGCCAGTGTCCCAGCATTAGTGCATGTGTCTCATGTAACAATCTAATGTCACTGTGTTCTCATGATTGGTGGGCTGGTGTCAGTGTCCCCGGTGCTAACATTCTTGCGTCAGTGATTGTCTTCCTGTGGCAGTGATAGGCTGGTTTCCCTCTGTCAGTTCGTGTGAGTCCACCTGTGTCAGTGGATTAACCTTGGTGTCCTGCGTGATGTCATTGTTTATGTATAAACTACTTCCACCACCCTAAGTCCGCTTCCAAGCACTAACCCGATGGAAGCCCACTGAGGGCAGAAGATGGACTCGGGATCTGGTGTTCTAAAAAGCTGATGAAAAAGATGTTAAAACAAGCATTAGCAGTGCAATAGGTCTCGCATTTATGTGATTTTGAGCTAATACTATTGTAAATGACAATGCTTTTTATTTATGTTTTGGTTTTTAAAACATAAATAAAAGGCATTGTCATTTACAATGCCAATAGCTTAAACTATTGCATTTCAAATGCTTGTTTGTAAAAGCGTCCCATGCCGTGCTTTCACTTTAACAGCAGTCACACCTTTCTTTATACGAGCCGCATCTTAAAGAAAGGTGCGCGGCCGCCATTAAAGTGAAAGCACGTTATGGGGCACTTTCCCCAAAAAAAGTTTGCTTGTCAAGTTGCCAATCAAATGCGTTCTTTGGGGGGGAAACTCCCCATGCAGCACTTTCACTTTTCCTGTCAGCCACGCCCCTTTCTTTCAGACGCGGCTTAAGTAAAGAAAGGTGCGGCCTTCATTAAAGTAAAAGTGCGGTATGGGGTGCTTTTAAAAATAAAAAGCATTTAATGAGCAGCATAGCATGTGCTAAAGTGCGGCGCTGTGCAGGGAGCATATCTGAAAGATAAAGCTCAGCGTCCATGATCGGGCGACGCGCTGTCATGAAATCAGGGTGGGTTAGGGAGAGCCTGTCATGCCTGCAAAAGCAGCTAGATTAAAGGCATTAAAGAAAATAGTGCTCACGGACTGTAGATAAAACAGAATATGCACCAACACAAGTAAAAAGTCCAGTCCTTATGGGAGGTTACAAATGCAGACAAGGCGTTACTGAGGAGGGACTAACAAGCCTACTAACAAATCGGAAGCAACCATTTAGAAAGGACAGTAACAGGAGCCAATTGAAAAGATGGGCGGAGAGTGGGTGGAGCTTCAAGTCCATACCTGAATACAGCATGCGCTGCCCAGGCTGGACCTAAAAAGGGAGAGTTGTCATTAAGTGAAACATGAATTTCTCTAATACTCACATAGCAGTAGCACAGTGCAGTGTGCATTTTTAAACTTAGGTTGCATGCTGAACATACACCGAGGTGAAGAATGTGTTAACATGAGATACGCTTTTATTTTTAAACCAATCTTTTGACCTGCCAGTAGCATTTAGAGGGAGCAAGCATTATTACCCCTGCCTGCCTTTCCCCAAGTGGCTACTGCCTATGACTAGTGTCACACAGTTCACGGTGATCTATGGTGCGCTCCCCTGAACACACTCTGGAAGTTGCTGCCCACCAGTTTTGTGTCTGCCCTGTCACAAAAGTCTCTGGGAAGCCTTTCAAGGAAGGAAGTGTCCCTGGTCAACATTTCACCATTTTGTTCTGCGGTGACCACTGTTCAATTGATGCCAACTACCTCCCTCACCTACATTCAAGGCGCATCCTACATTTCCCATTGGTGTGGCAATCCCCAACAAGGATAGGATTGACCATGTTGACCAAGTCATTAGGACTGGGACAGACTCTCTCATTGGTGGACGTTGTCAGACGTGAGTCTGCACATGGAGCCCAGGTTGGAATATTAGATTCTGAGTCCGAGCACACATCACAGAGGCAGCGATGCACCAGTCAAGCAGTGCAAGATCTTTCAATAGACCTGCAGAAATTTTTGGTTCGCTCACTTGGGGCCACATTACACAATAAACGCGTTTTCATTGTTTGCGCCGGGCAGAATCTAGGCACCATCAATAAGTTACCAGCAGGCAAGTGGAGAGCTCTCCTAGGAACATATCTCATGAAGGGGTTAGCTATGAAGTTCGGGTCTAGTCCAGGCACTGCCTTGAAAGTTAGACAGCAAATTTTAAACCAGTGAAGGTTCTTTAGATACACTGTCATGTGTGCTCTACCAGAGGCCCTAAAAGCCAGTCTGGCCACAGAATTCTGAATCATTCGAGCCTACTGGGGTCACAGTCGGGAGGCCCAAGAAAATACCATTAGCGTAATCCATTTTAGCACCGATAACCGCTGCCGTAATAGTCTTTACTGCTTCAAAGGAGAGGAATGGTTGGATCTTCGTAGTTGTTCACAGTATAAAGAAACATTTTGAGACCATTGTATTTATAATCCGTCTCATCGCCTTCAAAGCACCACTTTCTAAAGGCCAGTACCGATGGATCCGAGCAAGGGACTTTGATTCAACACCACAATCTCTGTTTTTTTAGCATTCAATTTTAGATGATGATGCCTCATTCAATTGCTGATAAATTGCATCATATTGTAGGAATTATCCTCAACCGAGGTCAAAGTATCAAGTCGAAACACAATCTGGCAGACATCTGTATAGCTGAAAATCTGGCACCCTCTTTTGACCAGCTCCTGTATAAGGAGCTAAATCTAAATCTCAAAGAGATGCAGTGGAAGGGCAGACCCCTGTGGAAAGCCACATTCAATCTTTATTTCCGAGACCCTGAATGGACCAAGGTGGGCGGCCTGTGTCTTATTCTCCAGAAAGGAGGCAAGCCACGCAATTTCTGCTCTCACATCATGGGTCAAAAATATGTACCCACAGAGTTGGAGATGCGGGTTCAAGACTCCAGATGTTTGGGTGCAGTGTGAGACCACAGTCAGATCACCATGAAGCGCAGCTCACAGTCGTCAATGATGTCCATGCACTTTTATGACATGTATATTTGTGATCTCTTATGTTCATGACCCCTTTCAGTCCAGCTTCTGCTCCATGGACAGTATTTTAGAAATACTTCTGCAGCTGATGGGGTACATGTGGAGACTGATGTCATAGAACAGATACATCCCTCAAGCTACTCTATTAGTAGTAGATCCAGCTTGGAAATTTTCCTGACCCAACACAGACCTGCTGCTGCGTCGTCTACTGTGGCTGCATTAGGATGTGCTCTCTTTATCACGTGACTGGGGATTTGCACGTCAATGCAGATGCAGACTGCCCCCAGCTGCTTTGTTTATTTAGTTATCAGAATGAACGTTACCCAGTATATCAGACTTCTACTTTTGGATGATGGAGAAACAGGTGTACTCTCTGGTCTGGCTAAGTCCAGCAAACAGCCATTGAACCGTATGTGGGATCATCTCAACCCAACATTTGTTGATAATCCATGCGGAATGTTAAAGTCATGTCTTCAGCAGTGCTGCAACCTAGCTGCGTCTACGTACCACATAACGTCGCATAGAAGTTTGCCTTTACGTTAGCGTCTTAATGGCAAAACATACTTCTAAAGATTCCCACTAGCGGCAGAGGCTCCAGACCACCACAGGCATGTGCTTGGGTGCTGCTCTTAGCTGGCTTGGACCAGAGCTGGACCTGGAGAAATTGCTATTTGTTGATAACACAGACTGAGGACTTTTTGTCAAGTAGACCAGTCACGTGGAACACCTGCACCACCACCTTGTCCTTTGGCTGACACATTTTTGGCAACAAGTTATATTAACGGGCCATGATCTGTATCCATTCATCATCTTCAACAGTTGCTGGAAGCACTTTCTAGGGAGGCGCGGTTGCCTTCAGTGTGTCTGTTCACATCTGTTCACGCCCAGTACTCCTGCCGGTAAGCACAAAGTGGTTTTGTCTGCCTCAGGTGATGAAAGTCTGCCTCTCTCTGATGTGGTCCTGCACCACAGTACCCTACAAGTCTTGCTTTGGGATTCCTGGGTCTATGGTCAGTAAATGTTTTGAGAGGGTGTCATACCCTTGATGGCATCCATGGGTTCTTCCTTGGTGGTATTCGTTGATGTGGCTCCATCTTCACTTGAGTTTTTTCCATTTTCATAGCATGTACGCTGGATAGCTCCTGGGACCGCTGCAGGACAATGATGCTCATTCTGGGTTCTCTGAGGATTAGTCTTCTGAGCCCCAAAGGTTGATCTCCTTGTGTTATTGGCGCTCTTATGTCTTTTGCTTGGTCATCATCAGTCCATGTGCTTGGCAATTCGCGGAGACGGACCTTGAACTTGTCGACATACCAGCCTTCCATCCGCTGCACTTGCCTTAGAATGAGTCTCTTCGGCTCTGGATTTATCTGCGGGTTGAAGTGTGCCTCAAGGGCTGGTTCGGCCTTGCTATGGTCCCCGTCACCCCAAGTTCTGGAAGATTCTGGAACTTGTATATTTCTTTGCCTGCATAGAGCAGCGTTTCCGACCATTTACTGCACCTTCCATCTCCCTGGTGCCAATAAGGTATTAGTTCTGGCTCCCTAGCCACACTTTCTGTTGGCGGCCTGACAGATCTCTGAATGGTGGGAAAGGGGTCTGCACAAGTACTTGTATGGTTCCTCCCTGGACTGGCCACTCTGACTTTGGAACAGCGGTAGTAAAACAACTCATCCTACTAGTCCTTACTTACTGGCTCGGCAATGTGCCCAGTGGTTGTGATGGCCCTGAGTGTCCTTCACATACAGGCGTCTTCTGCTCCGCTGCTTGAGACATTGCAGATTCTGTTCACCTGGGCGCCCCTGTCTCCGGTGAAGCGCACATTTAATTCTGCTTCACTCTCTTTGCAGTCTCAACATTAGTCAATGCTTGTTGTATATTTTTCCATCTATTCCCCCTTTCCTCAATTGTTTTGCTCTTAATTTCTTTCATTTGTATCTCCTTTGACATGCACCTTGCGATGCATACACCTTGTGTGAGTCTACGGGTAAAGTTCAACACCTTTCAGGTGGCCCCAGTTGCAGGACCTCACATGCTTGCACAAGACTGCCAACCAGCTGGCACAATTGAAGGGGAAAAAGTGGAGGCCACTGCAGGAGGTGGTGTGCAGAAGATCCCGTTTAGAGTGTGGCCGAGCATGGGCAGAGCCACACACTCCACCCAGTTGTTCAATGGGACACACTATATGGAACCACCTCAACACCAGTGAGTAATTGTATTGGGAGGTGGGGAGACACAAACACGCTCAGAAATCCCTTGAACTCGGGTTCATTACCCTCTTTCTCTCCCTCCCTAGAAGTGGGGTGAGGGATGCCTGTGTCTTCTCCCCCCCCCCCCCATGGTGCAAGGCCCAGGTGGTACAGACCAGGGATGTTATTCCTCAGTTCCACTCCTTATAAGACTGGGGAGAGGGAGTATTCGAGAACCTACTTAGATTATAAGTGTATTGTCCTAGAAGTGCAGACCAAAGGAATGAACTCTGCCCCCAGATTCGAGCAGCTGCTGTTGCTTTAACATTCAGGCAGGTGGCACAGACCTGAGGAATCTTCTTGCTCATTAAGACCCACACACTAGGGCTAAAGTAAACAAAGATGCATTTGGACACGTTTAGAAGGAATGTGGCTATCAGGAGTCAAGCACAAGTTGTGCTCACTTCCAGTACCCTTCCTATCCCAGGACACTATAAGTAATAATGCATGCAGAATGTTCAACCTATTGTTTGAGGATGTTAATATCCTTTTTCAGGAGTGTTTTTGCAGCCATATTGTTAATATCCTTTTTCAGGTGTGTCTTGCAGCCATATTTACCACTTAGGTTTAAATGACCCAACACCGGGTGTCCTCAGAAGGTAGCTCCACTCTCAGTGCGAGGCAGGAGCTCTGATTTCCAAGTGCTGTCAGTGGAGTTCTGTTCTACTTTTTGAAGTCTGCCCATTCACAGGTGGGCACCTCGACAGAGCAAAATACCGCGCGGGTCTGCGCTTGGTAACGTTGCGTACTGGTAGACACTGATGCTGAACAGATCACAGGTATAAAAACTAAAGACATTTTGGGGATCCTTCTCTGATGACTAGGACCACCACAAGCTAGATGCCTAAGAACTTGGATGTCAATTCAATTTTCAAACCGAGCTCGGAAGGCGAGTCTAAGAATACAGAAACTATCCCCCAACCAGCGAGCCTTCACAATCACAGCCCCGCACTGCTCTGAAGGAGCTTTACATTTGCAGCTTTCTGGGTTCTAGATGAGCCGCAGATGATAGTCCACCATGTCCCGGCAGCTGCATCTCTTTGGACTGTTTCAATAGCCTCTGCAGTCAAATGGTTTATCAACATCTTGTTTTCTCAGGAGTGACCACCAAGAATGGCTCTTGGCTCTTGATAATGGTGAGACTCGTGTCCATTTCAGGACCTTGAAGCAATGGCAGCTGTATGCCCCTGTCACCAGCTCACTGACCCAGTGAGTCAGGTACCCAGCTATTCATGTTTTGACCAGCTACAAGGCCAGCAAGATAACCTTCCAGCAGGCCTCAGCTCTTTTTTGTTGGGCTTGTACAATCTTGGCTTTATTTTAGGGATGACACGTGTGTGTGTGTCCTGTAGCTGTGGGATCAGCCTGTTCATGTGGTGTTTCTCTCTACTCCAAGCATATCATCCACACTTGTATTGCCAAGACAGCAGAATCAGCACAGTGCCACCGCCTCTTACAGCGGCGAGCAAACCCCTGTCTTTCCATGTGTTCTGTGATAGACGTGCTTCAGCCTGTTGTCGGTCTCATCATCTGTGCTGACAACACCATGCTAATGGCCCAGCAGGATGCACCCTTCTTCCCACTCCAGTCCATGATGCACTGCCATTGTGTCTCAGGGATAACCATCCCACCCAGGCTCAGATTCATGTATTGGCTCCCACTGTTGAAAAAGGGTTGCCTTGGCTGCTTCAAGAAGCTGGTATCTGGCTGACAACCCACAGCAAGTCAGCAGCAAGAGTCTTACCCTCCATATCCAACCCTCTCGTGTTCAATGAGAACTTTTCTGCTGCTTCACACAGGCCATGAAATTCCTTTATCCGACCATCTTTGACAGCTGATCATTCTCTTTTTCAAAAGGAATTTAGTACTTACTTGTTTCAAATATATTATTGATAGCTACGGTTTCGCTTATGCAAAATCACTGCACTTCTTTTCATAATTTCTTTGTATTTTTATATTTCTATGTTATTTTTATATAATTAAGTTGTTCCCAATGGTGCTCAATGAGCCATATTGGTAAATGTTCTGCTTCAATAAATATTTATTTAAAATAAAATACATTTATGCCTTTACATTGCCCTGTGTGGTAATGTAGTGCTATCATATATCGAGTGTTGCCAACAAATGACACCTATTCATGTAATGGGTATATGGTATGTGTAATCCAGTGTTCAATTTGTTAAAATAACTAAATAAATGTAGCAGTGCCAAAATTGTCCTTGGAGGCCACCATCCACCACTGGTGCCGCTCACTTCTCCATTTGGTGCGGTCCACTTGCGCAAGTGGTGGTGCCCACTGCCTGCATGGACATCACCAAAAGACTTTGTTGCACTCACTATCCCTTCAACAAGTTGTTCAGTTGGGGAAAATGCGGTCCAGTGGTTCTTTAGTTTTTAGTTTACAGTCTTCAATGTTGTGCTGTAGTTCACGGAACAAATCAATCAATGTTCTTATAAAGCGTGACTACTCACCCGTGAGGGTGTCAAAGTGCTGAGTGGGGGAGGGGTGTGAATCTGCGGTTCTTTAGAAGAGCCAGGTCCCTATTGAATTGCGGCAGCGATGGTAATTGCCTGAGGTGCAGAGGCAGGGAGTTGCAGGTTTTTGCAGCGAGGTAGGAGAAGGATCTTCCACCAACCGTGGTCTTGCCGATCTGTGGGATGTAGGCCAGAGCCAGTACGGCGGAGCAGAGGTTACCCAATAACATATCTGAAATAAAAATGAACCAAAAGGGCTCGATAAATTAAACTATACAAAATGCAGCATTTCAGACTGGGGACAACTGGTGGTTTTTGCACGTTCTGTGGTGTAACACCTGAATTTGTGTGATCTACTAAAGCCAGCCGTATTCAAGAGGAAGTCGTGGGGTTCTACTCCCGATAACATTTTGGAACAAATGGGTCAAATACTACATTTTAAACCACAATTGTAACTTAAATTTGCTAAAAAGCCATGTGCCCTGAAAAGGCACCAATGAATAGTCCAGAACTTTCATGGTTACCAGGATCTCTCCTGAGATGTCGGTGGGTTCAGACTCCAGCGGCTGAGCAGCATTTGTTATTTTTATGGGTTTGTATTTTGATGCATCATTAATAGAGTGAGAAATACATTTAAACATGCACATTTACATATTACAGACTGATATAATTTGACTGGTTTTAAACAAATTTTCTATGATGTGTGTAACTGCGTTTTCCTGATGTATGTTAACTGTGCCGCATTTCTGTGTAAATTGTCGTACTGTCCAAAATGGAAGTCATCTTTGTCACTCATTCAATGCTCCCCCGCGCACATGCTCTCCCCATAAGCTCCTCAAAGCAAATTCAAGTTATAATTAATATAGTTATTTTTCACTGTTATTGTTGTTCTGCTCACCAAGAACCTTCCTAGGTTCAGCTGTAGCTTGTAACATCTATAGTTTCTTTCAGCTGGTTTACCGAGACCTTTTTAGTCATATTACAAATAAGGGCCTGATTACGAGTGGGTCGGTGAATTCCGAGCCATACGTAAATCCCAGTTTATGCATGGAATGGACTTAAGAGTTTTGCTTCCGATTATTATCAGATGCGCTAAATAACTCAACCTTCGTTAAAGTTCGGCAGGTCAAAGCTGCAGAAATTTTAAATATACAGGGGAAACTCTACGGCATTTACCGGACCATGCGGACTTTGGTGTGAAACACCAAAATGTGCATGTCAGTCCCCAAAATCGCAGAATAGGTGTTATTTATCGCGCACGATAAATAAAGTACCCACTGTGATAGTCGTTTGTCATGTGCGATAAGTAACACCTAAACTCCCAATCAGACCCTTACTGCTTTTGTATCTTGTTCGGTTCTAGCATCTCCGGATGACATTAGCATACAGGATGTTGAATAATTACTCATGTAGTGGGATAGTGCTCAGGTGCAAAGGCAAAATTACATTTATTTTTACTGTGCTCCTTTTTGCTAAAGAAATGATACATTTGCTCACACCACCACCAATCTGTAGAAATGTTGATATAATATGCAAGAATAATGCATATATAAAACCTTGATTTTGGGGATGAGCCAAATTCTTAGGTGCTTTCCTTCAAGTTGCTAGGGATGTTGTCTGTTTTTCGATTGATTTTGCTGCCCTTTTGGCCTTAAAATAATTTCGGATTTTACACACACTGTATAAATCTGCATGGAGAGCCTTCAGTGCATCGACTCTGTACTTGTTTAATTTTGAATTTGCAATAAAACTCTTTAACTTTTCATTGATGTAGACCTCAGTTATTAAGTGGACCTGAATTAATTTAAATTGGAGTTATTTAATGAATTGTATTTCTCCTGATTTTCATGTCTTGGGAGGTGCATTAATGCTGAGGCACAGTGTCTCATGAAATTGAGGATCCAGTAAAATGTGGGAACACTGAGGTACATTTTGGGGTGTCTTGATTTTGGGTGCGAGGTCCTTTGCTCTCACGGAGCCAGTCCAGTGGCAGGGATGTAAGCTGTGACTGGGATGCGGAAGCCGAGTGTGCAGTGTCAGAAGAGGACTGGTGGGGATGGGACAAACGTGATGGGGTAAACCTCATGGTACCCCCGACAGACCCATGCCTAAAGCATGCAACATGGGCCTTGATGGGCTTTGGAGACAAGATAGCTAGGGACATCTCCACACTACTGAGGATAGGCTGCCACCCATGGGACCATTCCTGAAACAGAAGCAGAAATAGAGACCACTGGCAGCCACCAGCACAAATTAAGCATTCATTGTGATAGGTTCATGGGGCAATGACTAAAAGGCAGGATCTTTGCATGGGAAGGTGACCTTTAAAACAACAGTGTAAGTAATGGGGTCAGTCCATAGACAGAGAGGATGGGATGTGATAAGAGAGAAGGAGGGAGTAGGGGTAGAAAGATAGAGAAAAACAGTGAGAGGGTGAAAGAGAGAAACAGATGGAGGGGGAGAAACAGATAGAAAGTAGGACTGGTGGGAGAGAAAGAGGAAAACACTTGTGAGAGAGAGTGTGTGTGTGTGTTAGAGAGGCAGAGAGAGGAGACATACAGAATAAAAGAGTGTAATAAGAAGGGGACAAAGGAAAGACACAGGAATAAAAAGACAAAGAGAGCGAGAGAGTATCTACGATAATAGAGAAGGCAGAGAGAGAGGGTGCTAATGGGCAAAAGAAGGAAGAATGGCAGAAAGAGACTGACAAGGAGCAAGAGAGACAGACTGGCGGAGAGTGAGTCTAGGACCACTCACGCTGGGAGACTCGAGGCGTTTCCATCGCTCACTGTTACCTATAATGGGTCTGTAGGCGCAGGTCTCCGAAGATGCACTCATTACATAATGTGGGTCTGAATTCGTACAGATACGAGCAGGTGTATATGGGACAGAAGACTGCCCCACAGGAGAGCAGCCTGAACCGCCACCCACCGCTCTTTATCTGAGGTAAGTGCGACCAGAGGAACATTAATGAAAGGACCCGGGGAAGACAGCTTGGAGCGCGTAGACGTACAGCAGCCACTTCTGAAACCAAACTTAGGGGCGCCGGCCTATGGGCCCCACTCCTTTTAGGGCCCCCCCCAACAACGGGTCAAAATAATATTGATTTGATCTCGAAAGAAAATTACAATCAAGCTTTCTTAAATCGTTTCCAAAAGATAGAAAACAAGCATTGGCATAGCCAATAGGTCTCGCCTTTGGGACTTTATATGTGTTTACCCATGCAACAGTTGATGTTGCTCCAAGGATATTGTGCTGCATAACTAAATACTTATAAGGTCCCAAAGGCGAGACCTAGAGGCTATGCCAATGCTTGTTTAAACACGCTTCCTATCGGTTGTGCGGTCCTCAGACTGAGTGCCTGTGTGCTCATGTTTGATCCCTCACTATGAAAGTGGCAGAGGAACACCCAACGTTATTTGCTCTTAACAGTTTATTAAAGGCAGGGGCTCACTTTTGCTATTGCAGCACATCAAATGGTGGGTAATACTACGTAGGCCATTTTAGCAGAGGCCCAAACCTGGAGGGGGCTAGAGGGACCGGCGCTGCAAGCAGTGCCAAAGAACCAGGAACTGTTATCCCTGGGAGGGGACACAACAGAGGGCAGGAAATTACACCCCACCCCCTAAGACCAACAGAGAGGAGTGTGGTAGGGGAAGCGCCAAATTGGAAAAGAGTGGCACAAAACCTGCCGGCCAACGGGGGCGGCGTGCGGGGTTCGCAATGTGCACACGGGGCATCAAGGCCCTATTCAAGGTGAAGCGCCCGTACCCAGTCACTGTTCATGCTGGGACGGCACCGCGGGGTCAACAAAACTGTTGCCCGAACTCACCTCCTATAATGCCTGCCTTGGGTGAAGGTATTGCAACACTTCCTTGCTAAACATTCAGAAGGACGATTCCTGGCCCTTGCCCAGGCTCTTTGCTTCAACACTGGGACCGCATGCGGAAGACAGGAGAGTGCCTCATCGACCTGACGTGGGCCCATTGCCGGCAGAAGACCACTACTAGCGCGGCGATGTGACTCTGCGTGACCAACTGCATGCGGGTCCATTGTTGTGCTTAGCACTTGGAAGACCCGGGCTCGTTAGCGGCAGAGGACGGCTGCTTAAGTGTGGCAACGCGACTCTGCGACATCGCGAGGGCCAATAGTTACCGCGTTCAGGTAGCCAGGGGAAGGCTTTGAGGACCACCATAGCGGTGAGCGGCAGTGTCCGGTGTCATTGTTGTCAGTCAGGCAAGAGAAAAGATTAGGCAGAGGCGCGCCCCAACCCCTTAAAGGGACAAGCTACAGCACACGGCTTCAGAGCAAGAGTGGAGCCTGTGCCTTAAAGGTAAAGCATCATATTGCCTGGGGGCCGGCAGAGGACAGCTGCAGATCGCAGCAACCTGACTTGGCTATCAAACATGTGCACTACGCAAGGTGAGGCCAAGAGGGCAAGGCAGTAACTTTGAACCGCGCAAGCTAATTACAGTTAAAGTGAGAGCATCCCCTGGGCATTAGTCATGAAGTGCAATTCTAGGGCTGAGGCTGTGGTGGTCCAAGGTGGGGCTTAGTTTTACGTGGCTCCCAGTTTAGGAGACTCGATCTGGTTGTTTGCAGGCCATGTCGCTGGGGTGGTTATTACCTAGCCGGGGCCTCTTGGCCTGAAGCCAAACTATGTGCCTATTGACTACATTTTAACTGGACTCTGAGAGAGTGGCAAAGGGCAGGAGCGGGCAGACAAAAGAGAACCAAGTCCCAGTAGGAGCTCCTGACCTGAAATAACAAGCATGCATGCCTCGCGCTAAAAGTTTGAAAAAAAAAGTTTGACGAGGAGAGGAGGAGGCAGCAGGGGGAGGGGAGAGAGGAGGGAGCCTGCGCCCGTTTCCCTTGCGGGAGCGAGCAGGAACCATCTGTTAATTACCAACAGATAGTTTCAAAGCTTGCTCCCGCAAGGGAATCGCCAAACGTGCATGCGTTGCCAGTCAAAGCAATGCAATGCAGGGACGTTTTTGGCTGAAAAACTGAATCAATTTCTAAAGGTCTCCTCCTATGTGCGCTGCGTAGGCGAGACCTAAAAATGAACCAATTCAAAGAAACGAAAACTTTACATTAAATATTCTATAGAGAAAATACTGTATTAATGTAATGTAGCGGTTTATTATAATTGTGGGTTAGTAAAATTAAAAATGTATTAGGAGATCATTTGCAAGGGGGGGTGAAATTTCGACTGCCTCGGGACCTCCACAGGGTTAATATCCGGCACTGTCTGCTCTCTGTCTATCGAGACAGAAATAAAGGTGCCAGCCAAGTCAACGGCCTGACCGAGCGACCAGTCTCTCCTCAGACCCACGCAAGGAGAGTTCAAAAAGTGGACACTGCAATTTCTGCAAGCAGGTACGGTACAGTGACTAACGGGACCAATCTCCACGAGGAAAGGTGAGTGGTGGATAAGGTCCAAGGCAGCACCAACAGTACACCACCAGCGGCACGAGGGCGGCCGAGTGCAGGGTGCAAATCAACATAGGGAGCCCAAAGTATTTCAATGGAGATCGGTCACTGCAAAAAGAGGCTGCAGCTCTAGCCAGGAGGACAGTTGGGCTGAACCTGCAAGCGGGCTCAGGCTGTGCAATGCTCGGGGATGTAGGGACACCTTTGGTCCTCTTCTCCATGGCCCAGGGGAGACAGGTGCAGAGGTGTCTTTAGGCGTGCTGGGAGCAGTCATGGTAGAGGGGGCCTGCATGCAAAGTCTGCAGGCGACGTCAGAGGGTCCACGAGGGGTGAAACCACTTTGCACTCGAGCTCTGGATGGCTGGGGGACCTTGTAGATACTGTTGGCCCACTTCAACTCAGGGGTGACGGTGCAGTGGTGGCTTCAGGTGTCAGGCATGGGTGATTCAGTAGGCCTCAGAGTCTCTTAATTAGGAGTTGCAGGAGAACAGGTCTGCTGTTCACTGGAGGTCTTGGGTCTTTATCATAGGCAGGCAGTCCTCCCACGTTTCTGGAGTCAACAGCTACAGGACGAGTCAACTTTGGCGCAGATATCGACGAGGGACAGGCTGGCAGGGCTGGTACAATGCCAGCTGCTTCTTCTCTCCTCACTGCTTTTGTGTCTCATCAGTGCCCTCTCCCTTCTTAGGTCATCAGGATCTGCATCCTTGATGCCAGGGGCTCCCCTACATTTATCGGAGTTAGGGGAGTGCGGGGTAGTAGCCAATGGGCTACTGGCCCTTGGGGTCACCACACTCCCTATATGACCACTTCCTGCTGGAGCTGGGCATAACCCTGTGCCAGGATTCCTAGGTATGCCATCACAAAGATGGCTACCTCTAAAAAATCATATCCACCTCAGGTTAGCCCACCTTCGGGATGGTACTAGCCGTAAGGTGGCATGCCTACCTGACTTGCTCATTTTCCCACCTGTCCCGGTGCCAGGGGGCCCTGGACAAAGGGAGGCAGCTTCCTCTCCCCTGTGAGGGGAGCCAGATTTGCACTCCAAAGGCGGCAGCTCTTTGAAGCTTGCTGGCCCAGAGAGGCTAATCAGCAGGTTATCCTGTGGGAGGGGGTGTGATACCCTCTTCCAGGACAGGCCTTTATTCTGGGTCTCCTGAAAGCAAAGGCTCTCACCCTAGGAGGTCAGATCAGCATCTCGGTGGCAGAGACCAGTCAGCAAGAACACCAGAGGCTGGTAGGTTTTCACGAGGCACCTCTAAGGTGCCCTCTGGTTGCATGTATTAGTAAATCTACCACTGGTACTAGTGTGGATTTACCAATATGAGATGTTTGATACCCAACGTCTCTATCTTCAATGAAGCCATCATGTAGGTGGGGAACTCACTTTCACCAGTGTCCAGCACATGTTCTAAAATGGCTAGGACTGACCAGCAGAGAGGCATATTTGCTCATTCAGGTATGCCCTCCCTTGTAATATTAAGCACCCTGCCTAAGGGCTCTCAGGCCTGCTGTAGGAGTGACTTACAAATATTACTTGCAGTGGTAGGCGACATGGCACATAGGGATGTGCGGCATGTCATGTTTTCACTTTTATCTGTTCCAAGACACACAGCCTGCAGTGTCAGCCTTGCATGTGCTTGATGAGGGGTCCCTTAGGGTGGCACAATTTGTGGAGCAGCCCCTCGGGACCCTCTTTAGTACCTCAGGCCCTAGGTACCAGGGGTACCACTTACTAGGGATTATAGAGGGTGCCAATTAAGGAAAACAATTGCGTAATTGTAGGGAAATAACAGTGGTACTGGAGGAGGGAGAGAGAGGGGAGGGAGCAAGACAAACCACTGACAGCAGGTTGAGGAGGGACAGACTTTAGACACATGCACTCCATAGGAGTTCATGAAGTAAAAAGAAATCAAGTAGCGGGGGCACACGGCCAGTGAAAGGCCACTGGATGAAGGCAGGAAGCTACAACTGGTCCATGCCCCATGGCAGGGACAAACTTTCGAAGACCCAGGAGAAAGCAGGAGGCGCTGACCAATAACAAGCAAGGAATTAAAAACGACATTGAAGCCAAGCAAAGGTAAGTATTGGGCGGGCTCTAAGTCCCCTTTAAGCTTTTTGTCTACATGCGATTTCACAAGCACTGTCTGCAAAAAACTTTGATTAAACTTTAATTTATGCTAGAACTCCTTGATACAGCATAAAAGAGTAATATTTGCAAAAGCTTCACTGACTTGGAGATTGTAAGAGTAAAACAGGTCTAGAGCAATGAGGGATTAGTTTATTAGTTTCAAACTCTGATTTACCACAATCAACATTATCTAAATACAAATGTTGCTGAAAAGTGCTCAATGACTCCTTAAGCAAAGAGAGCAACACTGATGAGTAATCTTCATTTTGGTCAGACGTGGGTCTTTATAAAGTAAAGGAATTGGCAATTGATAGGATGCTAAGACCAAATGTGAGGGTGAACATTAAGTAGCATGAAATAAAGAGTTGTAAGAGCACTTAGAAAATGTATACTTAAAGACACACTTTTGAACCCTATACATTTCTGAGGGCAAGAGATTAACCTCTGACGAAAACTCCAGACAACTTTAAAAATAAGTTTCGATCACAAATATATATAGCAGCTGCTAAATTTGCATTAAAAAAAATACCCTAAATCATATCTTATAAATCAAAACAGATCAAAACATGTTTATTCGTATTTATTTTTAATAGACTACAGCTGGACATGCGTTTTAAACAGTCTGTGGGTAAAATGTTCTGTACATGTGGATATGTTAAATTCATATTAGTCTCAGTTAGAAATGATGGAAATGTATCACAAAATATTTGATAGAGGCAAACCAAGTTGTTAAGAGATAAAGTATATCCAAGTATAGAAGATTAGCTGCAAGGGTTAATGCTATGCAGTAGACTCTAAGGATGAAGCATAGGACACGCTTATACTTGTTCCAGCACATCATGGTACTCTGTGGCACATGAGTGCGCATGTCTTCATTAAATTAAGGAGGTTGGAAGGGTACGAGTGTGTGTGTTTGCTGCCTGAAAAGAAGCCTTGTACCTCAGAAGGACTTAGGGGCATATTATCAAGAACGGCGTTAAAATTTTCGCCGCTTTAGCGGCAGGAAACTGCCGCTAAAGCAGTAATAATGGGCTTGATAATATGCCCTTGAGAATTCTAATAGAAGCCCAGGTTCTGGTGTGAGGACATTACACAGCCTTTCCCATTTAGACTGTTCGGTGTAATGTCTTTTGTTTTCTGTCTGTCACCACCAGGAATAACCTGTTTACCCTCCCCACCCTACAAGAAAACTTCCAGGGAGAGGGGGTCATTAGTGGGGGGTTTTCAGCAACAAAGTCCTGCTTGGAAGTATATCTCTGAAAAACAAAAACTTTGAAACAGTTTGGCAAACGGCCATCATAACCAATGGCTGCTGTCTACCAACATTTTTGTACATTAAACGAACTGGCGTAACAGCAACTAGGCTGGCGGTTATCTCTAAATTTGATGCATGGTACTCAAGCATGCATGGAGGAGGGAATGTCCTCTGCCACAGTGGCAGCTGGAGGACCATCTGTCAAGCCATACATTGATTCTAAACCACAGGAACATCAGCAGAATAAGGCTGATAGTTTGCAAAACATTATGGCTATACTTTAAAAAAAAAAAAAAAAACTGGAATCTCTTTGTAGAGGGTTAGAGTTGAAAAGTTCACTTTCTAGTGTGAAGCGAAGAACTCTATTTGGCAGATCCTATCTTTACTTCTTCATGTGTTTGTGAAAAAGTATGTTTTGATAATCTTGAAACTGTATGAGTTGGAGCCCTACTTGCAGCCTACGTGGATTGCTGTGGGGGGGGGGGGGTCATCAGAAACATTTAACACAATGTAATAGAATAGTTAGAGATGTCAAACTCCTTGGTTCAAGGTGTCCCAAAATAATCTGTTGTCAAGCTGAGGCCCCTTGATCCAAAACAAGATGTTTTTCCAGCTGCAGTGGGGGAAAGAAGATTGCATCCAAATTAGGGTATATTTGTTGTCTTTATTAATGGTAAGATATCCAACCCAAAACTTTAAACAGTGCAATTGTGACACTTTTAGTATAAAATATTTTTAAAAAGATACTACATTTGAGGTTGCCTGTTAATTACAGACCTATTTCAACTCCCCATTTTATAGCAAAATAACAGAACTGATAGTGACAGGAAAACTGTAAAATTGTTTAGAAGAACATTTTATTTTCTATGATTCTCAATCAGTATTTCACCATTATAGAGGGACTAAACAGCTATCCTAAATTATCATTACAAGATAAGGACCACTCAGTGGCCCTCATCTTAACACATCTCCCCGGAGCATGTGGGACAGCAAACCCACATTGGAGTTGGAGCTGGGAATAAGAAGTAATGCTTGGGAATGGATGCAATAATTATAAGTGGAATGGGCCCAGTTTGTTCAATTAGGTCAGTTTACATCATCTTCTGCCACCTTAGTTATGCAAATTCCCTGGGCTACATGCTATTGTCCCTATTGTTCAACCTATGGTTTCAGATATACATGGAAAATATCAGTGCTGTGCGAAATTTGCATAATTACACTAAATTTCAGGAAAAATAAAACAAAAAGCAAATCCAGCATTAGGCACTATATTTTAGCACAAAATGCATTTTTTTTTTACACAAGTACACATTTTATGTTAGAAAATAGCACCAAAGACACAAGTATCGCAAAGAACCGCAGTTCGTGTCCTGGTCATTTGCATTGGTCCTGTACCCCCCTGTTCTAATTTTTCTGCAAACACAACTTTTCTACACAACGTAGCGGGATAACTCAATTTCGGGAAGTTCATGTAATAAGCAAAACGCAAAGTTCCCAAAATTACATGAGTTACGCTGACATAACAAAACTTTTATCTGGACTTAGATAAAGCTCATATCCCAAGAGATCAGTATAACAAGTCTTCTAGTGACTCAGGCATCGTTGCTTGCTAAAAAGAAATCACACACTGGTGCACTGTTGGTCACTTAGGGCCGGATTTATCAAGGTTTTGTGTCACCCTAAGTGAGACCGCGTGGCCCTGCATGGTTTGATAAATCTATAGTAATGCAAGGAAGCGCAAATCACTACCTTGTGTTACTCTGCGGCATCAGGGAGGCCATGGGTGGAGCGTTGCTGTTCCCACACATCCATCCATGGATTTTGGCTCATTCCCAGATATACCATTAGTGGTAGACCTGAGAATGTGTCACAATGCTACGCTTCCCGAGGTGAGGCCTAATGAGGAGAAATATCTTTTTTTCTCCTTGTTACTTCCTTTTTCTAGTGTGCTGCATTTTGAAGCACATAGAGAAAGAAGAAAATGCCTCTCAGGATTGAAGAGACACCTTCCTGCACAAAAACAATCCTCCCTACAACGCAGGCACCCTCGCACCATGGCGCAAGGGTTCCTGCATTGGCGCCGAGCGGCCAAAACGGTGCCATTATTAAGATATGACAGGAATGTGCCATATAATGTCTGATACGGCTCATTCCTGCCCTCTACTTGTTACACAGCGCAGCACGGTGGCTTGCAGCGCTGCGCTGCGTGAAAACATAGTACATATGGGTCTTATTTCTTAATAGCAGCCCAGCTGGGACCGTGCTCTTGGGTCGCACTCTGCTAGCTTTAGGGCTGGATGTGGCGCTTCCCCAAGGCCAGCCGGCAAGGGGAGGAGTTCAGCCGCATTGTTTGTCTTTATCCTTTGACTCTCGGGTTGTTGCTGCTGCTGCGACTCAGGTATCTCGTTACCATCTTTATTACCTTTCTAAAGTTTCACCACTACTAAGGATTTCACAACTCAGCCTACAGAAAGAAGCAGTGTTTACCAAGATCATTAGATTGTCCTGCAATACATTTAATGGCGGCCCAGAGCATCCTGAACAAGCCGCAGGAGGCACAAAACCGTGCAATTCGACCTGTATTTGGCTTCAAGGAAAACGGATTCTTTGCCAGAACAATCACCAGGCGCTGGACCGGCTTCTAATTACGGACTTAATTCAGCTCAGAGATGTTGGCCTTAAATGGAGGTTCACGCGGTGGTCCATTCCTGGTTGGTGGAAATATTGTTTCCAATTAAAAAAAGACACACAGGAGACACAAACTGATCCCTGCAGATGGAAATGTTTCAGACTTGGCCGTAGTGGCTCAGAGTAGCAGAAGTCAAACTGCAAAATGCGCTCTCTGTCCTCAAACCTTTGCCACATTTCACTTTTTCATTCTTTTAAACTTTATAGTTGAAAGAACATCTTGGGTGGTCTTGAGTCACTACAGCTGCAGGACTATTAATTATTACTTTTGTGCCTCGGTTTTATTGTGTCGTTTGAGATGTCTTTTTGGGTGTGCATTGAAGCTTGATTTTGTCTGGCATTTGTGCACATGAGAAATAAAAGAAAAAAAGACAGAAAAATCCGCACATGGCCTGCACATTACCCAGATCAATGCAAGTCATCATTACTGAGAGTGCTAAGCGGCCGAGGTTGTTGCATGGGTTCCACCACCAATAGACTCCACCTCAAAGGTGTCCGCAGCAGATCAAAACTGCTTTGGTCAGTCCTAGGAGGAAGTCGTGGAACTGGATACCCTAAGTATTTTAAAATGGCAGATCCCGCAAAAAAATATTACAATTTTCCACGAGTCGCTGGATCATCCCTGCCACCGAAAAGCCAATGATTTAATATTTTGGAGTTGTGACGCTCAATAAAAATATAATCGTATATCTTCCATACCAAACTCACCCTTGCATGTGACTTGAACGCTCTTTTCCAGTGGGATCCAGGGCATTTGAGATCCCACAGGAACTTCTGGAATTTGGCTTTAGTAGCGTCATAAAACCACTCCAGTATTTCATGGGGATAAGTCTGAATCATGTATAGGAGTTTGGGTCGGGGTATCATGTTACAGAGATCGATATGACTAAGAGCGTTAATGGGAAGGCCGTCGAAGGATCAGGGGCCCCTTTGTAAGTTTGCAATCAGAGGGTCAAGGTGAAGCCGTCAGCTTAATGTTGAATCTAAAGAAACGTGTACCCCTAAATATTTACAGCTGTTGGTTAACAGTCCCAGCCCCAAAGCTCACTCCCGCATAAGACTGCCTACCTTCCCGGAATTATGGCAGACCAAGTTTGCCTGATGTCTCCAAGAATTTTGCTATCAGACCGATTATTGTAAAAAGGAAAAGCAGGATATCGTCTGCATATAATGCACCTTGATCGCCAATTCATCGTCCCATTAGAATCCCTGTATCAGACCATCTTTCCTTGTCAAAATGAATAGCAACTTAATCGCCAGGACAAATAGCAGCGGTGAGTGCGCAAAATCCTGCCTCGTATCTCGCTCCCTTAATTGCGACCAAGGTCCTTCGGTAAATATCAAGCATGTAAGCCATCAAGATGGGTCCGACATACATTTTTGGTAAGGCCTGCCACAAGCACTCCCATCTGAAGGAGTCCACTGCCACATTATGACACATCGTCCATGATCTTATGGGTAAATGAAAGTGCACTTTGAACTCTTCGTAGGCACTGTCAGGTTCCCCTGCTTCACATAAAGTCCTTCTGGGCTCTGTGTACGAGGTATGTGATTACACCTCCCTATCTATTTGCAAGCACTTTCACCAAGATTTTGCTCTCAGTATTAAGAAGATAGCCCAGTATAATGGGCACCCGTCCGGAGACTGCCCCGGTTTCAGAATAAATGATATTGTGGCCTTCCTAAGATCCCTGGTGAATGAATGTGTGGAGACCAGTGGCGGCTAGTGAAGTTTGAGAGTGGTGGGCTGGGCTAGGCCCGGCCCGGGGTAGGGGGTCACTTTAGGGGGCATGCCATTTTTTGGGAAGCTAGTCGCCATTTCCTGTGCAAATGTTATTTAACGAAAATGAGATAAAATGATGCAGCTTGTTGGAGTGTGCTTACACTATATTCTAGCCTCATTTACAATATGGACTAAAAAAATGAGGAACATTGACATGTAATCACATTATACTGTACAGACAATGTACACAAACTGGGAAAACACAACGCGCATGCACAGTATGCCACACATACTATACAAACCCTTTATAATAAACAGGCACGGCATCAAAATAACTGTACATTAATAATATGCACACATACTGTACTCATGCACAGGTCACATGCAAATATGCCGTATGCAGTGTGTGTGTGTGTGTGCGCACAAACTAAATAAACCAATATTATTCTGAGCACAAATAGCATTGTCACAATATATACTCTAAAAAATCCCCTACAAGCTAATACTGATCACAATATGCTGAACTAGTAGGGCATGTAACCACACAGCATTTCCAAAATCTGCAGGATACACATTGATTGCAGTTACGCAAGCATGCCGACTGTTCAGCACTTATAAAAATGCAAAAAGCAGGCCTAAATAAAAACAAGTCCTTTTTATTTTAATATGCGCACACACAACTTGCACCCACAAACTGGTGTGGGCACTGCCCATGCAGAAAGCGCTCACGGCATCCAACAAGGCGGTGGCAGGAGACTGAGGCTGCCAACCTGCTCTTGGACAAGACAAACGTAAAGTATTTTAAAAGTCAATAAAGTACATCAACTCCACAAATGACAAGTCCTAATAGAAGCCTCATGAATATCCAATCATCCCCTAAGAAAAAAAAATGGAAGTTTTCTTTTGAATCTGATATTACTTTAAGGTCGTAGCCAGAGAGATTGAAAATAAAATGGGACAAACTATTGCTCAAACGGAAAAATAAAATCCCAAACTTTGTCTCGCCCAGGTACATGCAACCCAATACACATATTACTTAGACGCTTAAGGGCACAGCTTTAGGGCCCGGGCTATCCAGCTATTCACACATGCTGGCTGCAGGCGACAAGAACATAGATAAGTGACATTAGCATGTGTCCGTTTAGGATAACGGCTGATGATGGTCCGCACCAAAGATATCTAAGGACTGCATTTGCATTTGACAAATAGAACCAAGCAACAGATAAACAAACACAGTTTACTTGTTTCATTGCCCCATCAGAGAAAGACGAAAGTAATCCCCATCAGGCTGCTTGAAATTAAGTGTAGCACAATGACGTGTTTTTTGCCTAATGTGTCTCGATGCTCCGTGGCGGACCAGGGATCACCGATGATGGAGCCTGTTGGTGAATTGCGATTTTGACGGCGTGTTTAATAAAATCAGATCCGCGCCACCTGCCTTGTTTGCAGAGCTCTGCAGTCAATTTATTCAACATCCGCAGCGTCACACCCCAGGTGTTGATGGCGCCCAAATATGGCCGGGGTTTCAAACAGCAGGCCTGGATATTACTGTGGGAGATCAGGGGAAAGTAGTCCATGGCGTGCATTATCTATTCAGCTGAGCAGCAAAGCACAGTCTTTATGCAGAAGAACTGTCGCCAGTTTTGGTTGAAGCCAAAAGTCCATAGCCCAAACAAAGCTTGCAGGTCCCGCATAGCGCGCGGAATGAGCAGGGTCAATCTTTGTGGGTGTCGGAAGGGGCTTGAAATGTAGTCGCGGGCAGTCCGCTTCTTGATTTCCAGTGGAAGCTGGGAATGCCAGTGAGCTCTGGTACTTACTGGTCGCTTAACTATCCACTCGCGGCAGTGGCATTAAAGGTAGCCAGCCGACTGTTCGGGACGGGGACACATCACCAGCCAGTGTTTTGAAATGACGATTCCACAATTTCAGAATATTTTCAAGGAAATGGCAGCTGTTCTTGAAACCGTGTTCTTACAAGCATATTAAATTCCAATTGCACCTTTTGTGATTCATGTTTTTTTTCTATTAAGCATTTTTTTGTTCTGATGGCTCAGCTTATAAGCCTGTGCGTTATTTGTACTGTATGTTCACATAAATATCCATACATTGTGTCTCGATGCAAAGTGGCTAAAGGTACCCGCAGGATAAACTTTGAGCACCATCTCTGTGGAAAATGTTTTCAATAAAGGTGCCGTTCCCCGCCTCCCATTTTAACTCTTTGTCGAGTAGAGTGCAACAGTGCAATAAATTATTATGTTTTTTGGGTAGTCAAATATTTATCCAAGTGATTTAGAAGTGATGTAGTTATGTCATCCGGCTCACTGGCCTGATTTTTATAAAGAGTTCAGAATAGGAACTCGTCAAGCGTCTCTGCAAAAACCACAAAGATAGTTAAATAAAACAAGCATTGGCATAGCCAATAGGTTTCGCTTTTGGGACCTTATAAGTATTTAGTTATGCAGCACAACATCCTTGGTGCAACAACATCACTGTTGCATGGGTAAACACTTATAAGGTCCCAAAAGCGAGACCTATTGGCTATGCCAATGCTTGTTTACATAGTAACTGTTGAGTATCATCTACGTCCTACTCCCAAATAGACAGCTAGCATGTCAACCGACCAGAGTGAGGGAAAGAGAGATTTAGAGAGAGAGAGAGATTTAGAGAGATTTAGAAAGAGAGATAGAGATTTAGAAAGAGAGAGAGAGAGATTTAGAGAGCAATGGATTTAGAGAGAGAGAGAGGTTTAGAGAGAGATTTAAAAAGAGAGATTTAGAGAGAGATTTGGAAAGAGGGATTTAGAGAGATTTAGAGAGAGAGAGAGATATTTAGATAGAGAGATTTAAAGAGTGAGATTTAGAAAGAGAGAGAGAGAGTGCTTACGTGCCGAGGCGGAGCTATATTGGGTGCATCAGGTGCAGTGGCACCGGGTAGCAGGAGTCTTAGGCGACACCTGAACTGTAGTTATGGTTTTATTTTTATAGCTCACTAGCAGAGTGGGTGTCCATTTTGTCTGTTTGTACAAGGGTGCCTGCCACCCTTACTGCCCTACCGACTCCTGCCTGCAATAAAACACAGTTTATTGAATGCCGTGGCTGACTCAGGGAACTGTGCCTTGATGTTCTGTTATCATTTCTATGTGGAAGTGCTTGGGTTATCAGACATGATGAATTATGTCATGACAGTCGTGTGTGAATCATTAAAAATGTGTAAGCCCGACATCCTCCCGGCCACGTCACCATCATTACACCGTTTTCAATTGGACCCCCAGCAGTCCTCACAAAACCCGAGACTGGCACTTCCTGAATCGTACTCGCTGGGACAAACTCCCGCTAACCATTTGGGTGTCCATTTAGGAAGGAAATACGCGGACATTGGGTCTGTCTGATTTACAAAAAGAATACATCAGCGCTCGTAGTAACTTTCCTACGGACGGAGGCATAGCCAATAGGTCTCGCCTTTGGGACCATATACGTTTTTAGCCATGAAGCACATTATTCTGGGTGCTTAACATTTACATGTTTTACTACGTGTAGAACTGGGTGGAATACGGACGTTTATGGGGTCCGTCATTGGATTTTGCAGGGGAGCCCCATCAATTTGAGTTATGCAACTGAGGGCAGTAACTTAAAAGTTGCTCCCCTGTCACTGGAGCAGTTCTGCCCCACTGAGAGCACGCAGCCAGGGGCAGCTATGCTAAGATAGGCCACCCTTATGTGCTCCTTCTGTAGGAGTCTCTATGCTGCACACAGGGGCTGTACAATGATACCCACTGACATCCAAAACCAGTGCTTTGGCTGAGCGTAGACATCGGAAGGGTTAATTCCATTACTCGGTGCAAATTAGTGGCATCAGCTGCTTAGAGATGTATAGCGCGAACCCTCGTCAGCATGACGGATCCCTCCTTCACGCGCGGGACCACAGACATAAAGGAGGGCGCGCGCTGCCTGGCTCCCCTGGGGTTTGAGGCAAGGGATGCGTTGAGGATCACATGCACTGCGTGTACTTGTGGCTCAGCCCCGTGCCCAGCGACGGTAAGGCTTGTAGGGCTGGGGATGGATGAGATGAAGAACGAGCACTGGCAAATTCAAGGGGTCTAGCCGACATATACTGACTGATAGGCACATGTGCAGGGTGGCGACTCTACAGGCACATCAAAACAGATCATACATGCAGGCACCCACAACCAACATGCATACAGGGAAGCGCACATGCACAACGACAACCAGACACACACACAACACTGCGAGCCCAGATTAAGATAAACACACCATTAATTAAAAACAAAACATGCGGCCAGAGCACGGGCAGCGCACTCGCAAATGACAAGTGGGCAGAGGGATGATACCTTTCATACATGAGCATTCAGTGACACACACCAACAAGCGACAAACACAGGTGCAAAATAAACAATCACAGACAGACAACACGCAGCACGGTCACAAGATGCTGTTGGTTTCGTCGTAGGCGTTTTATGAATGTTCTCCACTCACATGTTCACAAGAACACACGCACACAAGCTGAAACACTCACCTTCTGAGCGCGGAGACTTAAAAAGAACAAGTGCGGCATGGCTAAAGCAGGGGGGTGGGTAAAACAACAGAGCAGGGAGAAGGACATGGTGGGTCAAAAGCAGCTGGGGTGTTGTCTGTAAACAACAAGCTCTCGGCATTGCTCAGATTGTAAAACCCCTGTCCCGGCTGCGCACGTCGGGAGGGACCAAGGAATGCAGATTTAAAATGGAGCGGCTGGAATGAGAACCCGTGTGCGTCCCTTGTGATGGTTACCGGATGACTAGCGGCGGTGAAAGTGTAACCTAACGAGCTGACACAATAATTAAAAACAAAAGTGAAACCTAACGCGCTGACAAAATAGGAAAATAAGCCCCCACTGACCCCGTAGTTTGCAAGGGGGAGGCTCAAATTTTGTTATGCCACTGCAGGGAGCAGGATGAGGTGGTGTTTTAAAAGCAGGGGGCTTGTTAAAAACCATGGCGGCAAGCAGGTCAGGGGCTAGTGGGTTAACACAACGAGTGCAATTCTAAGGTAGAGCTGCTGACCCTGGAACTGGGTTCAACTCTCGGCGTTGGCTCGATATGCCGTGATCCTGGGCAAATCACTTAATCCCCCCAGTGTAATTGAAAACAAGCATAATTTATTTAAAAAGAATTACGATTAGAGTCTGTAAATAAAAGAAAAATAGTAACTAAATAAAGGTACTATGGTACCATGTAAAGTGATTGAACAGCGCGTTTTGCTTGCTTGCGTGAGGAAGAGAAGTAAGAGGGGAACTTAGCATCTCACGAAACTCTTCCGTGCAGTAAGGGAGGGGGAGGAGCGGGTGAGAGAGGGGGAGAAAAGCTGGCCATGCGAGGAAAGGAATGCCTGCTAAAGTGCTTCATTCATGCTAAACGTTGCATGGACAAGCGTATTTTATTTAAACAGAATTACGATTAGAGTCTGTAAATAAAAGAAAAATAGTAACTAAATAAAGGTACTATGGTACCATGTAAAGTGATTGAACAGCGCTATTTTGATTGCTTGCGGGAGGAAGAGAAGTAAGAGGGGAACTTAGCATCTCACAAAACTCTTCCGTGCAGTAAGGGAGGGGGAGGAGCGGGTGAGAGAGGGGGAGGAAAGCCAGCCATGCGAGGAAAGGAATGCTAGAAACCAGGATAGCAGCTGTGCGCGTGCACGACATCGCAAACGCAAGCTGGAGGCCTGAAGCCACTAGGTTAGCACTTCCAAAACCCGCTTACTAAAACTCTCTCCAGAGCAGCGCTATAAGCTCTAGCTCAGGCGAGACCTAAACAGCTGCTGTCTTTCAAAACCCTCCAAACAGCATGAAGGAGGGAATAATAATGCAAGCAATGAAATGGGCATTAATTTTAGCAGGCCAGGCCTCCAATAATTACAACAAATCAAACCGGCCAGTTGGCTTTTTTTGTACCTCACCTAGTGACATGGAGGAAAGCTTCCAGACAGACGATTCGGCAATGCGGACTCCTTCAAGTTCACATAAACACACACACCTTCAGTATGTAACACTTTGTCCTTGATTCCACGTACCCATGAGTCTGTTGCTGGCAATAAATCTGAAGACGTGCCAGAGCTCCATGCCGTCTAACTACAGCGCGGGAAGCAAGACACCACGAGTTTGCGCTGATGACAAACTGCGCAGACTCGATTTCTTGGCTTCCGCCCTACAGTCTGTACCACACCCTTAACCACTCTGTGACGAGTTGTAAAAGGGTGTGGTGATAAGGCGCTCCACTCCCTGATTGACGTGGAGACCTAGCGCCACAGGGCTTAAGACTTGAACACCCAGGGATAACTTTACCCCCACGTCATCAGGGGGTGGAGCCTAGTCATGGATGCAGTGTCTTAGCGGAGCTGATGACCTCACAGGCCTCAGGGCAGTGAGATTTTCAGCCCGGCAAATACTCTAGCGTTTGGGCACGCCCAGGAGAGCATATTTAGGGAAAGCCTCACGTCATTGTCACAGCAACGAGTACGGTGAGTGGGAGTGTACAGCAGCTCCCAGCAAGATAATTCAAAATCAATGCATATTGTGTATAAGGTGTCTTTTTTTAAAGAAGCAGTTTAGCATTGCTTCACTTCAAAGCTTTATTTTGACCGTGAAAGTAAAGGGGGCGGAGCCCTGACGCCCTCGAAGAGAAACCGCCACTGATTGCCAAATGCAGAGCTGGCAAGATGGAAGGTTTTGAGGTCAGATCTAGGAAGAGAATGTTGAGGATTGTAACTGAAGAAGCTGGTGAGCGTTAAGCTCAGCTGGAGATGTTGTGTTCAGAATAAGGCTTTTAAGAAGAAATCTGTGTTCCTGAATCTTTACAGAATCCCTTTGGAAGGCTTCAATGAATAACATCAAAAGATATGGGATTAGTTGCGATGCTTCTTTCTAAAAAAAACTCCACCATGATGCCATTGGGGCACACTATTTCCCCCGGTTGCATAGCGCCCAATGCTTCAGCAATGTCTTCTTTCATCAGAGGTGCCTCCAAGAGGTCCTGCTCAGTGCAAATCAAGATGGGGAAGGAGAACTCCAAAGACAGCAGCCTCTTCCACTCTCCCCAGGAGCAGCATCTGACACCACCTATTTGGACTCATCCACCACCCCAGCTATGGTTCTAGTAGCGGCATCTTGACCTCTCATCCAATATGACCTGATTTCTCACCCAGCTCATAGACACAGCTCTGGAAGGCTAATAGATCACACTTGCTGCCTCCATGGGCATGTTTTTAAACTTGTGGGTCACGACCTCTGGTTGTCGAAGTGTACTTGCCTCCTTTGTCGAGCACTATATTTCCATTCAAACTCACTGACTTAGCCTTTGAGGTCTACACTTACAGCCTCCCTGTCTCGTTACCGGTCCCCAAGTTAATCCTTCGCCCTGACCCTCAACGCCAACTTGTCTGCCTCTCCCATATGAATCCCTGCATGTTGGTTCAAAGCAACTTTTTGTGTCATCGCCCAGGAATTTTACAAATTCACTATTCATCAGCCACCAGGCATTAATTCATTATATTCCATTCTTGCTCCTGTTGGTACGCCTCAGATGTAACTACAGTGGCAAGTGAGCCAAGACACTACATGACAATATCTCTATTCCACTAGACAAAAAGCAGAGATAATGCTGGGGGCAAGAAAACAAAATAAATTTGGGCAAAAGAGCAGTGCGCCCCAGAGTAAAAGTCGTACGCCCTATCTAGGGACCCAATTTTCTCCAGACATCACAAAATCCCAAACAGTGGGCTAAAGTCGAAAATCATGGAGTTCCTAATCTGTTCGGAAGGGTCTATTTAACAGGTATCTACTGCGCTACTTATTGCAACATTAATGTCCCTACCAATTATTGTTGTACCAAGCTGTGTTCCACACAACAAACCAGGGAGGTTTCTTATGGCCTCAAGTATGGGGGCAGAGAGGCGGTACGTACACACTGACCCCAGAACATGCATCTCCTTTTAAATACCCTGAGACAGCAATGAATTGAGCCAGTTCATCTGGGTGGACCTTTAAAACCATCAATGGGACTTTCTCATATAGGCCAAAAGGCCAAACTCCTGAAGGTGCCTGCATGATGCTCTGTAAAAGCGACGTCCACCTAGGAAGACACAATTGCTACAAAGAAGATGCATCTCCTGCAGCATGGGAGCACCATGATTATATCGCTTGACGAATTGCCAAACTGCAATATTTATGATAATTAAAAGAGGCAACACCAGGGAGGATGGTCAACAGCTGAATTCAGGGAAGGCGGGTATATGAGGAAGGCTGAGATGGTCTCCATGAACTGTTAGAACATTTAAAGAGTGAAGAAGCTGAGGCTGGGCAGACAGGTACCGAAGGACCACTGGAGGTGAGCCTGGAACAGGAGCACCCTGGGAGGATGCACCAAGAAAGAATAAGGAAGAGACTAACATCTGCCTTGCAGCTGTCTTCCGATCCATTTGCAGCCATAAATGAGACGCATAAGTTCAAAATTCTGAGTTACCAGTCGAGCAAAATCTACCCGCCCTAGCCCGAGAAAATGGTATGTTAAAATATTATCAAAATGAAAGATATACACCCAAAACACTGACGAGTTACCATTGCGATCAACACATCGTAACAAGGAGTCCCCAAAAACATAAAAGCAGCAAAATAAGAAAAACAAAATATTAAAAATCTGTGGATGAGTTCTTAAAACCAATGGGTATTTAATAAAAAAATAACACTTCTTAAAACATTGAAATGACAAAATAGAAACTGAAAACCCATTGCTCAGGAAAGATGAGATGCATGAGGCATACTGAGCATACCAATATAAGTGGTAAACTAAATCAATAGGTCAACTAATATGAATATAAGAACCATAAACATTTCTGATCCATGTCACTGCAGTTTTGAAAAGGAAGCCCATCTGTATGCAGCGGTGCTTTATAAACACGACTAATAAAACAGAGGTTTTTTCAGAATCTAAAGAGACGATTTGAAGAAGGTGAACTTTGAACATGTATGGTCATCTGCAAACAGAGTTCTATAAATGCACGTGCTCACATGTTCCCAGATACCCAGTTCCACAGACTTTTTTTTTCACAAACGGATGGTGCAACTTTCAAAAGTCAAATATACACAGAAAAAATTACCTCTGAGGGCTCTGAACTTCATTTCATGTTAAACCAGGTTATTGCCAGAGCCTTCGTGCTAGTAGAACAAGCTTCTCAATTTCAGTTGTATTTTGGCCGCATTTATCACTTCCCTACCCGTTTACGAAGCCCCAAAGGGCTTTCTGTTTGGTCGAACACATGGCTACTCCCACTTGCTGTGCATATCCGGAATGAGTGTTGGTTGAGGTATGGCCTGTGTTGAGTCTTGATTTTCGGATGACTGTCGACCACACCTGTTCTCTTTGGGAGCATATTCCACAGCTTGCAAATCTGTGGAAAGAATGGGCACTCCCACTAACGCAGACTTTTCGGAAATGGGACTGATCAGCGGTGGAGCCGTTCTGGATCTGAGGTTACTGCTGCGACCCTACAGTTTGAGTTTAGACTATATGACTATTGGTCCTGCTCTATGGGATTTCCGGTGTAAAGTGCACAGGGCTTTCAAAGAGATTCTTCTTGCGAACGATAGCAAAAACATACATAAAATATTTCATGGAAAATTAACTATTTATTGTGGCTCTGCTACCAGAAAACTGATCCAGCGGGTTACCAGCCTAAGGTACTCAAACACCATATGCTCACCTGGGCCCATAAACACACACGTTCACATAGGCTAGTAAATACTACTGGGGGTCAATTTTATAAATGCTTTTTATGAGATTCATTACCTGACATTCTTAACTAATCTTTCACTGATCAAAACATTATTCCCTTTGGTCAATGGACCTATTAGTTGGAACTAGTTGATGGTAAAATGACATTAGAATTATATTCCTTATATATTGAAATAACCACAGACTCTGGAAAAGTTTAAATGTTTTATCTAGTTCAATGCATGTGAGCCAAAATCAAAATACAGAACAAACTCCGTTTCTCCAAGGAAGGAAAAGTCAATTAAATTCAATAATCAGTCACCTACATTAGAACGAAGTTTCACAATGACAGTACTCACGAAGGAGAGGATAGAGAGAGCAGTACAATGACATACAACACAGATGTATATTTACTTACTATGGTGTGGAAACCAACACTTTGGAAGGGTCCCCTGGGATAGATCAGGTGACAAAGTCTTCAGGACAGGTTTCAGGATAGGATTCAGGACAGGATAGATGACCTCTTCTAGATCCGACGCCTGCGTCGCACCCCTCTCTGACACTATCTTCCTACTCGATTCTTCCGTGATCTTCTAATTAGTTTTCTTCTTTCCCTCCTCAATTCTTCCGCAATCTTCTTCTAATTAATTGGCTTAAATTCTAAGTCTGCAATATGATTCTTCTTCAGCATTCACTTGTTACTCCAACAGCATCCCGAGCTCTGCAGCATTACGGTCTCAAGCCTAACTAGCTAACTAAAATTTACCTCAATTATACCTTTCTAATGGCATGTACCACATCTTAATGTTTCAGTTTCATGAAACCCCTAATTCTGATTGGACAGGCAAAGGGGAATGATCATCACACCATGCTAAGTTTTAATACATTTCTTTGGTTCTTTGTTTAATGTTCCCGCCCCTTAATTTTTATTCACAGATTTTTATTTCCCACCCGCATTCATATCTTTATCAACCAAAAAGTATACATGTGACATTCGTTCTATTCAATATTCAGGATGTTCAGCAGGTTCTCAGAACATGTTGCAAAGATGTCCTTGGACGGGATTCAAGAACGACATCATGGCTTCTGGCTTGTTATTACTGTGCATACATGGGGGGGTCATGTGTGGTACATGCTTAAGTCTCGCTCTTAGGCCCAAATACAAACTAGTTGAGGTCAAAAAGAAACATATTAATTTCAAAATAAAATGATTTTACAGTACACCCCCTATTTGTACTCTAATCTTATTTACTTATAAAGGTTCTCCCCGCATTAGCACTTAGTAAATAGCTTGTTTAGTTTCAGCAAAGCAGATGCTTAGCATGTGAGCTTTCAAGCGGCCATTTTAGATGCGTTTGCGCAGGTGCAGAAATTTCCCTGGTATATAAGTGCAACAATGTTGCACCTTCAACATTTTACACACTCCGCCCTCTTTTGCCAATAATATATCAAGAGCAAGTCGATTTTGTAAAACCATTGATCTAATTGCAACCATTTCTGTATTGATCATTAAGAACCCCCCAGCAGTATCAGTCGATAGACGATCAACTACTGTGGATAACTGACAAATCTTTCATGAATTCAGAATGACTCCCACTGAAGGTATCAATCGCCAAATATATCACCTGCTATTTCTGAAAAACTAGCTCTCTTTCTGCGGGTTAGTTCTTTTGTGTTTTCATTGTTTCCAGTGAATCCTTTTACGTGGTACACTTTTGGAAATACTATTCCGAAATAACAACTCCCGTATCAACGTGCAGGCAGCCTAAAATAAGCCTTATTCCCACACACGTAATAAGACTCCAGGAAATACTGGATCTGTTCCCCCTTTTAGTCTCCATCCACCAATAATCAAAACATTATGTTCACATTCACTGGAACCAATAAATACATTTTTATAGTCAGTTTTTAATCTATGGAGCAGATCTGCCCTTTCTTTTCAAAATCTAGGGACATCGCAGCATGAGTCTTGCCAGCTGTATAAATCTCCTCTTTCTCAGCCCATTGAGGAATCTGAGGTTTCTTTTCAGTAGCTTTTGTTTGGAAGTCCTGTCTCCTTTCCTCTACTAAATTCAATAATATCTTTTCTTCTTCGTGTAATGAACATGTTAGATTGTTTTACTGTGCTTCTGCTATACTATTGTTTTCATAGTTAAGAAATATCCACCCATAAACTGTGCATCTTTAGTACTAAGAACTGGATTTATACTCTTGCGAATAGGAATCTCTGAAAATATCACATCTAAATTTGAATAATAATACTGTAATTTTCCTGTTCTATAAAATAAACTAGATATTATACTACATGAAATACCATATGTTAACGGTAAATGATGGTAAGTGACGCCTTCTTCTACTGAAGCTGGTAATTTCATACATACATACATAACAATCTCTAATCTCCATAGTATCTACGTATTGTGTTAACAACTTTGAGAATACATTTAAAGCAGTATCATCATTTGTCACTGTGTTATGTACGTCTAACTCATCTGGTGCTTCTAATTTCACTCTATCTCCCTTGATGTTGGCTACCATTTCATTAGTATCTGTGTTATTTTTCTTTACTGTCATCATCAAATAAGGAATTGCTATGGTTAATACTAACCATAATATGAGTACTAAAAATATACTACATATAAATTTTCTACAGCATTTCTCTATAAAATTTCGTTTTGGTCTTCCAGTAACCCTATCTTCAGCCATTGTAGTTTGAGAAGATCTCTCTTCTTTACTTCACTTTCCTTTAGGAGTTTTTATTTCTTTGATCTTCATGGGGGTCTCACTTCTCCTTCGTTAATCTGTACTGCAATTATTTCTTCATCACTTTCTTCATTCAAATCTAGATTCTCGAATTCTTCAAGTATCACATAGGTCCATTCAGGACCTTTGAACTTATTGTTCAAAGTTCTCAGTCTTTGGCTTCACCTGGGTTTCTCAGTCAATTTCCCAGACTGGCTAGTGACTTCATTTACTTGTTCAGGTTCTTCACTTATTCTTTTTAAGTGATATTTTAATCTTTTGACACCACCTGGCTAATTATCACCTTTTCTGACCTTTTTGGCTTGTACTGCACCCTCACTTTCCTCGTCTCTTTCGAGTATTCTTTTATTTTTCTTATGTTGTGGCACAATTTGGTTATCTTAGTCTTCAGAGTCCCCCTCTCTCTGTCTTTGTTCAGGGCTTATTATTGTGGCTTCATCTGCCTGAACATGTTCTTCTTCCTCTATCTGGTCCTGTTCATGTCTTAATTCGACTTGTTCTTCTTCTTGAACTTGTTCTTCTTTTCCTAACTGGTCCTGTTCAGGTCTTACTGCAATTTGCTTTTCTGCAGCCTGAACGTGTTCTTCTATACCTGTCTGTCCCTCCTCAGATCCGTGAATGTGTTGGTTCACCTCTGCCTGAGTATGTTCTTCTCTCCCTGACTGATTCTGCTCAGGGTCTCCAACAGTCTTATTCACCCTTTCCTGAGCTTGTTCTCCTACACCTGTCTGATCCGCTTTAGTTTCCTGTCTTTCTACTCTGGTTCTACTTCTCGTCTTAATTATCACATTTGGTATGTCAACCACTGGTATCCAGTCTTCCTGACTTGTGCTCGGTTGTTCTTTGTTAGTCACTTCAGAATCTGTCACTCTAGATTCTTCAACTGCACAACCTTCAGCAGTCTCAACTGCTTGAGTCAGTTGTGGCTCCCTTTCTTCAGGAGCTGGAACTCTTTTGGTATGACTGGCATGTATCTAGTAAGGAAAACCTGCACATTTCACTGCTGTTGTTGTAACCAGTATGACCTCTCGCGGCTCATCCCACCTGGGTACTAGGCACGACTCTCGTTGTGATTCTTCACCATCACCTAGTCTCCAGGATTTAGATCATGTGCTTGATCCGGCTGCCTGGCAACGGTGCCTTCTCCAACCTGGTGAGAGACAGAACGCACTAGGTCAGCCAATGCTTTACAATAGTCTAGTACCAGATCATCAGTTAAATTCAACAGTTTGTGTCCTAGTATAAATGCTAGCCTTATCGCTCTTCCCATGAGAATTTCATGGGGACTCAATCCTGTGTTTCTATCAGGAATGCTTCTGAGTCCCATCAGAACAAGAGGTAATGCATCTGGCCAACACAGTGATGTGGATGCACACACCTTTGCCAGGCTTGATTTGATTGTGTCATTCATTTGTTCTACCACTCCTCAAGCCTCTGGGCGATATGCACAGTGCAGTTTTTGTTAAATTTTAAATGCTTCACAGATTAACTGAATTATTTCATTATTAAAGTGAGATCCTCTATCTGATTCCACAGTTACTGTAAAACCAAACCGCGGAATTAGCTCCCTCAACAGCAGTCTGGCAACTGTTATGCTGTCATTTCTCGTGGTAGGGTATGCCTCCACCCACCGTGAAAACAAACAAACTATGACAAGGACGTACTTCAATCCCATGCATGGTGGTAGTTGTATAAAGTCTATTTACAACCTCACAAATGGTCCTTCCGCCTTTCTAATTCTTCCCCAACTGACCACTGTTTTCCTGCCTGGGTTTATTTGTTGACAAATTAAGCATCTCTGATCTCTGGCAAAGACTCTCTGCGACAGCCCTAAATCTCAGATTATACCAATCCTGTCTAAAGAGCCTGATCATGGCGTCCCTGCCTACGTGTGTGTCTCTATGATACATTCTGGCCATTTGGGAAAGTAAACAATCAGGCATTACTGGTCTGCCATCTTGATAAACCCACACGTCATCCTCTGTTCTCCTTTGACACCCTGTTTTTATCCGCTCTTCCTTTTCACTCACTTCCACCTTATCCTGTAATTGTCTCACTTCATCCCATGTTTCTAATGCTGAGAGTAGCATAAGTTGGCAGCTGATTCCTCTTGTTTCAATTTTCCTGTTTAGTGCCATTTTATTTCTGGCACAGTACTGAGCAACCTGGTCAGCGTATTGATTGCCAGCTACCACATAGTCATCTCCTGACTGATGACCAGCACACTTGACCACCACCACTTCTTTTGGCAATTGTATTGCTTCTAACAGTTCTTTCACAAATTTTCCATTTTTAATCCAGAGCTGGCCAAAGTCATGCACAATCCCGTAACCATACTGGCTATCAGTATAAATGGTTACTTTCCAGTTCCCCCCAATTTTACATGTTTTAATTAAAAATATCAATTCAGCTACTTGTGCAGACTTGACTCCTGGTAAATAGGATGCTTCGACTATTACAGCCAATGTGCATACAGCATAAGCTGCACTTAATCCTCCTTCCTCATGTCTCATACACGAGCCATCTACAAATATCTCATGTTCTGATTCTTTCAGGGGTTCCTCCTGTATGCCTGGGCGGGGCTTAGTACATAACTCAGTGACATCCAGACAGTCATGCTCAACTTCATCTCTCACTTCTTCCCCATGTACATCTGGCAAAAAAAGTAGCAGGGTTCAACACAGTACACCTGACCACTGTCACATTCTTCGCTCCCAAAATGACTCTTTCATTCTTAGTCATCCGACTAGGAGTAAGATACTGTGTTCGAGTTCTATTTATAAGAATCTCCAATGAATGCGGGACATACACCTTCACAGGATGTCCCATCACAATTGACTCACTTTGTTCCAGACTCTGACAAGTAGCAGCTACTGCCTTTAAACAACCAGGTAATGCTGAAGCTACAGGGTCCAAGTAGCAGAGAAATATGCCACTGGATGTCGCATCAAACCACGTCTTTGCATTTAACACAGAGTGCACAATTTTCTCTTTCACAACAGAATAGTGCAAATTTATTTGTATAGTCTGGCATACCTAGGGCTGGGGCTTCACACAAACAATTTCGTAATTTCACAAAGGCTTCCACACTTTCATCATCCCAAACTATTGGGTCCTTTGCTCTCTTCCGTGTCATCTGGATCAATGGTTTCGCTAACAAAGAGAAACCTACACTCCACTGTCTACAGCACCCCACTACACTGTGGAAATGTGGATTTTCCTGATCAGTTATGTCCCCTATCTTGGACCCCAACGGTTCTATGTGCATGTCACGAGTACATGTATGTTCCCTCCAGTTCCAGTTTCCAAGACGCAAACATATGTGCGTCCACCGTCAATATGTTCTCTGTCAGATCCGCCATCAATGGGCTGGATATTCGATTCCTAAGTATGAAAGGCCACCGACTTTATATGGCTAAGTTACTCCATTTTTACAGTTCAGGCAAGTAGGCCCGATCCTGTCCTCAAAGCCTCTCCCTGCTCTCTGTCTCTGACAGCTTCAGCTTGAGCTCGCATCTGTATCCATGAACTTTGTCCTACTCCCTGTGCAGCTAACAGTGCCTGCCTCGGCCAGTTTCGCCTGCCTGCCAAGAAGCTGTATTTCACCTTCGAATTATCTACTTTGCTCTTCAGCCGATGCATTCCTGTCTAGTGATTTGGGTAAACATCTCCTTTAGCTCACAAGCAAAGGACTCGGCCTTTCCGTCCTCCTGCACGTAATTCATAGCCCTGTTGCCATGGAAAGTTTTCTGCCCCTCGCATCTCATATAGACACTTAGACGCTTGTACACGCACACACAGTCAGTATAGAATAGATTCTGTCCGAGAGTCCTTCCTTGCGGATAACATAGTTCTCTAAACATAGGATGTTAGATATGATTTGGGATTAGGTTGACTTGACCCCCCAGACTTCTCGTCTCCACATGTAGAGCTAAATGTCAAGTCCCCTTCACCCCCTAGTTGCACGTCAATCACACGTCATACTGCTGCGCGCGCATCTATGTTAAGTATTATCTTATAGATCCACCTATGTATGATAATCAGAGCCAATCATGTTTCTTTTTGCTCCTTATTACGCCTAGTTTCGATTACGTATTTCTATGTCATTTTTCTTATCAATTGTTACGCCTTTTGCATTCGTTTCATTGTAATGTATGACCTATAAAAGTTACTTCTTGTCAATAAAGTATTGTACTTCACTTCCTGAACCCTCGTGGTGACGGAACCTGAAGGCCGCCACTCGAGTCGGCCATTTTGGAATAAAGCCCATTCAGAAAATCTCTTATACCACGGATTCTGCCTCTTGTTATTCTGAGCTATTTTACTTTATTTTAGATTCCGTATGAAATTCAGTCAAGGTAAAAAGAATATTTACCACAAAATGGCGCCCGAACAGGGACACTTTCTCATCTCGCGCGCCGGCGGTGCGTTGCAGGCCCGGTCTCCTGCCACAGCTGGACGGACCATAAACGCGTACCAGCAGGATTTCCTGTAGCTCCCTCCGGTCAAGCGGGGGCGACTGAGGCTGCGATCAACCCAGACGAGGCGGTGAGAAGTGCGAAGTATCCCGACCAGAGCCTAGCTGAGAGAGCAAGATCCGAGGTATACAGAGGCCCACCAGGTTTTCGAAATCCCGATGTCCAGAGGGTCCGCTGTCCGCAGTCATCGAGTCCCGTTCATTCTCTGAGGCCTTCCGTTTCAAGGAGCTACTCGGTGAGTACCATCGCCGGGGAGGCGTGTTGACGCGCACATAGGTTGTGCCGGTCAAGACGGATTTGGGTACACAAATCCGGTCTGCACTGTTTAGCAGTGTATATGTACTGTTTAGCAGTATATCAAGTATTCCGAAGTATTCAGTTATTGTCAAGAATTCAGCTTGGTGATTAGTTATGCAGACTGTCATCATTGTCGGTCATTTTTTAAAATGTTTAATGTTTAATGTTTAAAGTGTTCAAATGTCTTGCATATTGTGGTATGAATGATTGTTCATTGTTCACTGTTCATTATTGTGTTCTTTTTTTCTCGTATTAAGTGAGTTCAAGAGTAAGTATCAGATCAGTTGTCAAGATGCCGCTCTTCTCGAAGTTAAGACAGATTACTACCAGAAAAGGGGTGCTTGAAGAAGCAGTTCCTATTCCTCCTAGGGACACCCCAGGGCATTTTATGTATCACAAGCATGGCTTAGATGCCATATTATTCCTTGATTTATGGGTAGATTATACCAAGGGATTGCCGGAAAGTCAAAGGTGGCCCGCAGCGGGAACCTGGGATGCAGAGTGCATCATGAAAGTGGAGGAAGAGTTATGGAAAAGAAAAGTCAGACAGTCACAGAAAGACGCTGTTGAGTTATGGCGTAAAGAATCTCATAGACGTACAGAAAAAGCACGTAGACAAGAAGAGAGGAGTAAAGAAAGTTCAAAGGAAGTTCAAGAAAATCTATTAATTGAGGAAGGAATCCGAGTGAAATCAGAACAAGTAGATAGACAAAGAAATGCTCTTATGAACGGTATGTATCCTCTTCTAGCCGAAGGATTACCTAAGGCTACTCCAGAGATACCAAAAGACTTGCCACCCCCATTATTTCCAATTAAGGTACATCCAAAAGGGCATCCCCGAACCGCAGAAGATGTTTTTCTTTCCTCATATCTAGATGACGCAGCTCCCGAGTATGCTAACCCCGCACCACATAGATCGTCTGGCGGAGGGGTTCAACGTCAGGACCAGGTATCTGTCCCCGTGCAACAGCAAGTCCCGACACAAGCTCCGGCAAGCAAATCTGTTTCATCTGTCCCCGCAATCGATCCGACAGTGGTATCGACACCTATAGTTGCTGTGTCACGTTCGACGAATCCATTCACACCCGACACCCCAGATGGGGCCACGGGAGGTGCTAGCAATACCTTTACACCACCTAGAATAAATAAACTTGTTTTTCAAGAGTCAGCGCATTCACGTACACCCAAATTCGTAAGTGAACGTACGCTTAAGGAACTCCTTATAGATTGTAGATATGACCCGGTGGTCGGTAAAGAGGACGAAATGGTCCTGGCATCATTACGTATCAGACGAGCCGCAGAGTATTTAGCGAGGTTACCAGGAATGATTACGCATCTAGATAAAATATATCATTTTGTCCAAACAGGGCGAGACCCAGAATGTATTAACAGAGCTATGGAATTCCAGAAAGTAGAGATACAGGGGGAACTGTTACGTTTCCTCATAAACTGTGTGATCAGAAATCAAGACCGTCCGGGGGTAGACCCGAATACAATGCTTATTCTTACAAGATGGAGCCAGAATATATCAGAAGGGAGACACGATAAGAAAAACTGTATAATAGCCATGTGCCGAAAAATCCGTAGAGAAATAGAACGTATTCATGAAGAAAGATTGGAAACAGACGAGTTCGAGCAAGATGAAGTGTCCGAATCAGGGAATTCCGCAAGACAGTCAGAGACCATAGCCTACGTAGGCAGAGGAAGATCCTGTGGTAATACTAGATGCTTTTCCGATCCCATACACTCTGTATGTCCAAATAATAGCAGAACGTATCCGATGCCTGTAATAAATCTGAAGTCTCCTGAACATTTGTTTCAAGCCGCAGATAAAATACTACGAGAACGAAGGGGTTACCACCTCCTCGATTCCATGGATGAGCAAGAATTAGCCAGATCAGCCGTTCACTGGATTGACAGTCCTGAAAAATACGGTGATGAGACCGTAGCACACACGTTTTTTAACCTCAGTGCAGATGAACAACGTTTAGCTGGAATCTATATGATTCAGCAACTCCTTATATTATATAAGAGCCAACATGCTGACCCTGGTCCTTTACCTGATATATTAACGGAACTACTCACGAACAGATGGAGAGGTAATAAGTTAATTAAAGAAATATTAGTGTCACGTAAACAGTATGTCCTTTTTGTAAGTCCGGATTCTTTCCCGCTGCCCCGCAGAGAAAGAACGCCGTATTGTATGGATAGACAAAATCCCTTACGAGAAGTGCACCCAATAAAAGGCGAAGACAATCAGTTTCACCGTGTATTTGTATACACACCCATATCAAAAATTGAATTGTTAGAAATGAAGAAAGTAGTACCAAGTCATGACAAAGACCCAGCGGGTTTCCACCGAGAAATTAAGGACATGTTACTGATGGGAGAGTATACCTATCCTGATATTATGACGATATTAAAGGTACTCTTACCTGCTGGCATTTATGAAAAACTGAAAGAGAAAGAATGGGAAGTGGGAGACCAAAAGATAGATTGGACAGCATTAGAAACGGAAGAAAAGGCCCGAACTGCAGGTTCAGGGCTCGGGGATAAAGTCAAAGCATTACCAGGTTTACTAGTACAAGTACTGCCACGTTTATTAACTACGAAAAAGGAAGATTGGGGTGCAATCACGGCCTGTAAACAAAAGCATGATGAAGACACAAGTGATTATTATGCCCGATTTGAAAAATGTTTTGGAATAAATAGTGGTATAAAAACAAGTAGTGAGTCGTATCCACATTTATTTGTGACAAAATTAGTAGAAAATGCATTACCTCCGGTAAAGAATAGAATATTGAAATTCGAGAGTACCTGGCAAAGTAACACTCCGTCACAAATGCTACAAATGTTACAGTATCATCACAATAGAATTAGAGATGAACAAGAGCACGAACAAAGACGCATGAAAGATACAAAAATGAAAATGCTAGTGTCTCAGACAGTACCAGCTGAAGGACATAAAAAGGGTATGACACATTCCGATTCAGTAGGACCGGTAAAAGGGACCTGCAATTATTGCAAAAAGCAAGGTCATTACGTACACGATTGTCCAGTTTTAAAGCATAATATCGCCATAGGTAAAACACAAGAAAGATCACGGCCACTCAGACAAGATCAGAATGAACAAGGAGCTATGCCGCATTCCCAGGCCATGCCAGCCGCACAACAGCCAATACAGTTTGTGCCAGCTGCACCACCGTTGCCTGCTACTGCCACACAAACCACAACACGACAAATGTATCAGACTGCACAGTATGAATATCCTGAGTATCAGCGTTACGCATGAACCAGCCTAGAGAGGGAAGTTGACTTACCCCTTATCGAGATTCCTGTAGATCAAGAAGGACCTTATGTACATAGTGAATTATTAGGTCAAGATAGAAAATTCTTACTCGATACAGGGGCAAGTCGAACAACTATAAAACGTAGTGAAGTTCCAGGGGCACCCCTCTCAGGCTCTCAAAATGTTTCCCTTGGTTTTTCAGGAAAACCTATTGTTAATGAAGTATCACAGCCTCTTCCACTTACGATAGGACCTTTGACACGAACTACAGATTTATTGCTTACTAAATCATGCCCAGAAAATCTGTTAGGAATTAAAACTCTGAAAGCCCTAGGAGCCATAATATGTTGTTCTCCGGAAGGAGTAAGGTTGTTTTTACGTGATTTTAAAGGTCACTATGTGTCTAGAGACATGGATCCCCGACTACAGACTTTACCAGCGCATCTATGGGCACAAGGCCCTACTGATGTTGGTTACATGAACATTACACCATACCGAGTTACACTCAAGGCAGGAGTGGTATTACCACGAATGCGACAATACAAGTTACCGCAAGATGCTGTAGTGGCTTTGTTGAAAATCATTGATGAGCTAATTGCCCAAGGAGTAGTTGTAGAAACAGACTCCAATGTATGTAATTCACCGATAATTCCGATTCTTAAACGAACTGATCCTACTGCTCCGCCAGTATACCGATTGGTTATTGATTTGCGTGAACTAAACAAGTGCATTGTGCCACAATTTCCTGTGGTTCCCGATATATCATCATTATTGACAGCAATTGATTCCGAAGCAACATTCTTTACTGTAATTGATCTCAAGAATGCCTTTTTCAGTGTCCCAATAGATCCGGAAAGCCAATATTTGTTCGGATTCAGTTTAAATGGGCGCAGCTTTAAATTCTCACGCGCTCCCCAAGGATTCACAGAAAGCCCCAGCATCTACAGCCAAGCACTGAAACGAGAACTTGAAAGTATCCACATGCCAGTCAATACTGCACTGCTTCAATATGTCGATGATCTGCTGATCACCGCGAGAAGCGAACCCGAATGTGAAAAGGCTTCTCTGACAGTTTTACATTTTCTAGCCGACAAGGGGCACAAGGTGTCTCCTTCTAAGCTGCAATTCTGTGTCCAGCGAGTTATTTATCTTGGTCACTCGCTGTCCAAGGAGGGAAGGCAGCTTACACCAGATCGCATCCAGTTAATTGCTAACATGTCAATACCCCAGACACAAAAGGAGGTGCGGGCTTTCATAGGCCTCACTTCATATTGTAGGCAGTGGATCCCTCAGTACGCATTTCTAGCAAAGCCACTCATTCAGTTAACAACACAGGAGGCAGCCACATCGACTATTCTCCCTTGGACTCAGGAACATACACAAGCTTTTGAAAGCTTAAAGAAAGCTTTATGTCAAGCACCTGTTTTAGCAACACCATGTTATAGCAAACATTTTACACTCTTTGTTACAGAACGCGAAGGTACTGCCTTGTCAGTACTCACTCAGGAACAAGCAGGATCACGCAAGCCATGTGCTTATTTTTCCAGTACATTAGATCCCGTAGCTCAGGCTTTGCCCGCGTGCCTGAAATCAGTGGCGGCAACAGCTTTAGCAATCAGACAAAGCGATGCCATAGTGTTAGGACATCCATTGACAGTACAAGTACCACATGCAGTAGAAGTTCTTGTGAACCGAACACAAACACAACACTTGACCATAGCAAGACTTACCGGTTATGAACTGACATTGTTTCAACCACACATAGAGATCCGACGGTGTAATACATTGAATCCTGCTACACTTTTACCTGTAATTGGAACAGACCCACTAGCTCATGATTGTGTTGAAATTATTGAAATAAAGACGAAACCTAGACAAGACTTGACAGACGTTCCATTGTTAGATCCAGACCTGACGTTGTATGTAGACGGATCGTGCATGAGAACAAGTACAGGAGATTTAGTGGCCGCGTATGCAGTCACAACAGACACTGAAGTTATTGAGACAAACTGTATAGATACTTTGTCAGCCCAAGCAGCAGAACTTATTGCTCTAACACAAGCCTGTATTCAAGCTACAAACAAGAAAGTTAATGTATACACTGACTCACGTTATGCATTCGGAGTTGTACACGACTTCGGCGTGCTGTGGCGAGAGAGAGGTTATTTAACCTCCCATGGTGCCCACATTCAGCACGGACCCCTCATTCATGCCTTGTTAGACGCCATACATCTACCCACTGCTATATCGATTATGAAATGTAAAGCACACACGAAGGTTACTGATATCATTTCTCAAGGCAATGATTTAGCTGACAGAACAGCTAAACAGACTGCTCAGAATCGCACATTAGACATGACAAAGCCAATAGTTCAGACACCAACACAGTGTATGACAATTAAGGATCCCGCACTTGATGTAATTGACATACAGACACATGCTACTGCAGAAGAATTAAAGAAATGGACTGAACTAGGAGGGATCCAGACAGATCAGGGATGGATGACGAAGGAGAAATCTGTATGGTTTCTTCCTGACTCTATGGTCCAAGCCATTATAGCTACAATTCACAGCCCGGCGCATTTAGGAGAGAAAGCTATGCTAGATAGCATTCAACACATTTGGTTCAATAAACATTTACGAGCAGCAGCTAAACAAAAAGTCCGTACCTGTATGATATGTTGTCAGTTCAACCCAGGAAAAAGTGTTCCCGTAGAACAGGGTGGATTCCAGACTCCTGATCATCCTTTTGAAGTGCTCCAAATGGATTATATCCAGATGGAACGATGTCGAGGATTCAAATATGTTCTTGTAGTTGTCTGCGCTCTCTCCCGATGGACTGAGGCGTACCCAGTATCAGATTACACGGCCCCGACTACTGCCAAACAGTTAGTCCGAGAATTCTTCCCACGGTACGGTTTACCACGTGTTGTATATTCAGATAACGGCCAGCCTTTCTCATCCGAATTAATGAAACATGTCTCACTTTTGTTGGGATATCAGTGGAAATTCCACTGTGTCCGACACCCCGAGGCAGCAGGTCTCGTGGAACGACATAATCAAATTTTGAAAATCAGATTGTCTAAAATATGTAAGGAGAAAGGTGTTGACTGGATAGTAGCCTTACCAGTTGCACTATTTTACATAAGAATGGTAGCACACTCTCGAACAGGGCTATCCCCGTATGAGGTGATCTTCGGAAGACCACCAAATATGTGGGGGACGCCAATACCACGTAAAATAACTGATGTTAATTGTGATATGCTAACAGATTACTTGGCTTCCTTGATGTCTGCACTACAATCTTGTCGTTCACAGGTAACTGCAGCCTTTCCTGACAACACTGAGGTGAAACCCCATGACGTTGTTCCGGGTGATCTGGTGTTTGTGAGGAATTTCGATCGCAAGACCCAGTTGGAGCCCAGGTGGAAAGCACCGAAGCTAGTCCTGCTGACCACAAGAACAGCCGTGAAAGTTGAGGGCCGCAAGGGCTGGATACATTCCAGCCACATCAAGAAATTTCATGGACTACCTTCGGATATAGACACTGTGCCCTGCACTACCTCACAGACTGATTCAAAACTTCCCTTTGTTGAGCAGAACGACTCTCAGAACTATAAATTAAAGCTTAGGCCCAAACAGTCGAGCAATTTGATTGTTTAAGTCCTCTCCAAGGTGAAGCGGTTGAATTGTCTCTGACATGTATCCCTTGGACCTGAGTAGAGAAAATACCCGAGAAATGTTGAAACGACAGGCGTATTGTAAATCACTGCGTAGCTACTGTATGAGGACATTATTAATTCTGTTTTTATTGAGTCTTTTAATAATTATTACGAGTGTGATTTTGCACATATATCATCCTATTTCTAGACATGTTTATAATGTTGCTGCTGAACATTCTTTTAGTGACCTACCGCCACATGAATTATCTTATAGACTTGCGCTGCGCAATAACACTTTCATTAGTATGTTACATCATTCCCATCAGACTAGTAATGCCACCAATTGTTGGGTGTGTGGCCGACTCCCTCCCTATCAGAATAACAAAGGAGTTCTGCCTTTCTTTCCACATCCGTTCACACATAATGGCTCCTGTGGAGCATGGTTTAGTTTACTAAATTCCATAGACCCAGACACAGCAGTTTATCAACAACATTGGATATGGGGAAATCTGAATCTAGTTTTATTCAAAGTCTGTCACCCTAATAAGGAGGGTCACCCCAGTAGAACAGGAACTGATCTAGAAAATGAAGTGTATAAATTAGGTAATTTTACACCTAATCTTATGATTCTGAAAGTCAAATCCGAAGTTGAACTAATTCTGCCCACTATGTCAGTATTTCCAGTTAAGGGTGAATTATGTGTAAGAAAAGTTGGTTCCATACATATGGGCCATAGCCAATGCGTTACTACAGTAGAATATAGTGATCAAGGTAAATCGTCATTTAGAGCTTCCCGCCATTCTTACTTTATATGTGGTCAGACGGCATATATGCGTCTGCCTCTAGATTGGGATGGTACCTGTTACATAGCATTCCTTTTGCCACCTGTTTTCCAAGCTCCTCCTGATTATTATCGAAATGTTCATTTAGTACACAATAGAGAGCGAAGAGATCTCCCAGTTGTCGATTATACTGAGACGGCATGGGACAAGTATGTAGATTTCAATAAAGGTATCTTTCCCTATATAGGTACAATATCAAATAGTAAGCTGATACGTAGACTAACCAAGACTCTTGAAGCTGTAGTAAACGAGACTATAGCCGCCCTAGGCAATCTGACAGAGGAACAATCAGTGATGAGAATTGTTGTTCTCCAGAATCGTCTTGTCCTTGACGTCATCCTGGCCGATAGGGGCGGAGCTTGCAGGGTCATCGGATCCAGCTGCTGCATATTCATACCAGAAAATTCGCCATCTGTATATAAAGCTATAACACGCCTTCATAAGATTGTGAGCCAGATACACGAGAATCCAGGCACTTGGACGTGGTCCGGGTGGTTTTGGAGTGTGATATCAGCCTGGGGATGGAGAGTTCTATCCTTCCTAGGTATTGGCCTTCTTATGCTCTTCAGTTGTTGTTTATGCCTGCAATGTGGACCAGCGATTTGTGGTCTGTGTGCCACATCATGCATTCCATATCAAGGTTCTCGTTCAAAATGCCGGAAGAAGAAGGAAGAAGAAATGATGCTCCATGAGCAAATCGATGGAATGATGAAGATTGATATCTCTTGAAGGGCAAGTAGGGGACAAGGAGGGAATGTGGAAATGTGGATTTTCCTGATCAGTTATGTCCCCTATCTTGGACCCCAACGGTTCTATGTGCATGTCACGAGTACATGTATGTTCCCTCCAGTTCCAGTTTCCAAGACGCAAACATATGTGCGTCCACCGTCAATATGTTCTCTGTCAGATCCGCCATCAATGGGCTGGATATTCGATTCCTAAGTATGAAAGGCCACCGACTTTATATGGCTAAGTTACTCCATTTTTACAGTTCAGGCAAGTAGGCCCGATCCTGTCCTCAAAGCCTCTCCCTGCTCTCTGTCTCTGACAGCTTCAGCTTGAGCTCGCATCTGTATCCATGAACTTTGTCCTACTCCCTGTGCAGCTAACAGTGCCTGCCTCGGCCAGTTTCGCCTGCCTGCCAAGAAGCTGTATTTCACCTTCGAATTATCTACTTTGCTCTTCAGCCGATGCATTCCTGTCTAGTGATTTGGGTAAACATCTCCTTTAGCTCACAAGCAAAGGACTCGGCCTTTCCGTCCTCCTGCACGTAATTCATAGCCCTGTTGCCATGGAAAGTTTTCTGCCCCTCGCATCTCATATAGACACTTAGACGCTTGTACACGCACACACAGTCAGTATAGAATAGATTCTGTCCGAGAGTCCTTCCTTGCGGATAACATAGTTCTCTAAACATAGGATGTTAGATATGATTTGGGATTAGGTTGACTTGACCCCCCAGACTTCTCGTCTCCACATGTAGAGCTAAATGTCAAGTCCCCTTCACCCCCTAGTTGCACGTCAATCACACGTCATACTGCTGCGCGCGCATCTATGTTAAGTATTATCTTATAGATCCACCTATGTATGATAATCAGAGCCAATCATGTTTCTTTTTGCTCCTTATTACGCCTAGTTTCGATTACGTATTTCTATGTCATTTTTCTTATCAATTGTTACGCCTTTTGCATTCGTTTCATTGTAATGTATGACCTATAAAAGTTACTTCTTGTCAATAAAGTATTGTACTTCACTTCCTGAACCCTCGTGGTGACGGAACCTGAAGGCCGCCACTCGAGTCGGCCATTTTGGAATAAAGCCCATTCAGAAAATCTCTTATACCACGGATTCTGCCTCTTGTTATTCTGAGCTATTTTACTTTATTTTAGATTCCGTATGAAATTCAGTCAAGGTAAAAAGAATATTTACCACAACACCAAGGAACATTCTGATCTCTCTCTGAGTTTGTGGTAACTGCATTTGCTTTATTATCTTTATTCTTTCAGGGGTCACTTTCTCACTCCTCTTTCTATTTGCTGTCCTAAATATTTGACTCCAGTTCGACAAGCTTGTAATTTTTCTGGAGATACTTTATGTCCACCATCAGCCAAATGATTTATTAATGCAATTGAATCAGTAACACAATCATATCGTGACGTTGAGGCTATGAGGAGGTCATCGATGTACAGGACTAGAACTGAATTTTTAGGCATAATTAACGTTTCTAGACACTTTTTCAAAATCTGATTAAAAATGGATGGACTTTCTGTATACCCTTGCGGAACTCGATTCCATACTAAAATACGGTCCTCAAACTTAAATGAAAAGAGATACTGGCTGTCTGGGTGTAATGCAATGGAGAAAAATGCTTGGCATAGATCGATTACAGTAAACCATCCTGCATTCCATGGTATCTGATACAGAATCACTGCTGGATTTGGCACTACAGGACAACAATTTTATTAATCTTTCTTAAATCTTGTACTATCCGATATTTTCCTCTAGTCTTCTTGATACCAATAATAGGTGAATTTAAAGGACTGCTCAATATTTCTTTTAAAATGCCTTGTTTAATCATTCGATCAATTTCTGATGCAACGCTCATTTTGTATTGTCTGGTATTTGGGTAAACTGCACCTTCCTTCACAGTCACTTTTACTGGATCTACATTTGCCATTGACCCCACATCCTTTCCAGTGAAATCCCACACTTCTGGATTCACAGTCATTTTTAATTCGTCTGGTAAATCATCTTTTGTCATTAATGAGTACATCTCATCTATCTCTGTGCCTTGTTTTGCAAACATTATTTTGTAGACACCGTCTTCATCAGGGGTCTGAATCGCAACACCATCCGGTGTGCAATAAATTGTGCAATTCATCTTGCACAATAAGTCTCTTCCTAGCAAGTTTACTGGATTAGAGTCGCACACCACAAATTTGTGTATTTCTCTAAATTTGCCAATGCGCACCTCCATGTGTTCAGAAATTGGGGTCCTAATCTGTTTGTTTGACACGCCTACAACTTGGATGGCTTCTCCCGAGAGGGGTAGGTTTGGGATATCTGCTGTTCTCACAGTAGAATGGGTAGCACCAGTGTCCAACAAAAAAGTAATATCTTTTCCCTCCACTTTCCCATCAATATATGGACCTCACTGATCTACTGGTAATGATGCACCAAGTACGCACTCCTCTTCCTCCCCCCTAAGGCACGGTCATTGATCATCTTCGTGAATGTAACTATTCTGCAAAAGAAATTGTGAAATTACAGAATTTCTCTTACCGCTTCCTCTGGGAAATCCGGTGTCCACACTGTACTGTGCTCTGTTCACAAAATTTGGCATAGGGGCAGGTGGCACCTGACTTGGCTAATTAACAACCTGCTGCAGTTGACTCATTATCACCTCATTCTGCATCTGTGGATTTAAATTTTGATTTGGGCCATTATTATTCTGAATACTTTTACACTCGTTTTTCCAATGTCCCAATTTTCCGCACCCATGACAAGGAAATTTCTTCTTTGCTTCCTCTCTACTCATTCATCCTCTGGGTTTTCCACCATTCGCTGCATTATCATTCTGACCCTGTCCTTTCAATTGATCATCAGTCTGACTATTTAATTTTAGCTCCTGTTGTTCTGCCAATTTCACTTGTGCCCACATCACTTTTTCTTCCAACTTTTTACGTCTAGTCTCAATATCATCTCCGCAATACTTGGCATACTTTAGAATTTCATCTATAGGTTTTCCTTGCCAGCACAGTATGTGCTGCTGGATCGTCTGGCAAATTTCTGGTCTTAAACCATACACAAAACGATACACAAAATGACCCATGTCCTTATCTCCAATTTTTTCAAATCTGCTATACTGCTTGAATACCTGTAATAGGCATTCATAATAAGCATGTACAGACTCATTTAGTTCTTGGATTGTTCTATCTATTTTTACCCAATCTGTTTCTTTTGGTGGGATTTTCCCTTTCAAGAAAGTGATCACCTGGTGATATTTCTTCATAACCTCATCTGAAGGGGCTCCTGTTTTTTCGTCTCTTGGGTATTCATCACTAGGACAATCAACCGTGATTTTACATTCTGTCCATAAATCAGCAGGCACCACTATGTCAAACAGACCATCCAAATCCTTCAACTAATCCTTAGAAACCTTCACAAACCATTCAACTTGCTTGTACCATTCAACTGGTTTTTCTCTCAGCTTGGAAAAATCATTAGTAAATGACTAAATGCCTTGTTGACTCCATGGAACATGTACAACATGTACATATCCTCCTCCTGGAACTTCTCTCATTGGGCACAATCTCTCTGCTTTTCCTGATTCTTCCGACAAGAATTCAGATGTTGTTCGACTTGCCTGTGCTTCCTCCTTTTTCCTCATCCACCTAGCTTTCCATTTGTCTAAGTCTCCCCACTTTTGTAAGATGGTCATTAACTCCTTAATCGGCAATTTTCTTCCAGACACATTCATATCTTCCAAATCCTTATCAGTAAATTCTGCTCTATATGGCTTCTGTAATACTTTTGATCTCCCTATTTCAATTCCCATTTCGGAGGCAAGGTCTGTCAATTTCTCATGAAATATCTTTGCATTTCTAGTGATGTTTCTACAAATGAACAGTAATTCTTCTTCACTGTAAGCATTTAGCCTATCTAATCCCTCATTTCCAGCTATCATTTCTTCCAATTCCACTTACAAGTTATAAATATCTAAAATCTTTGGTGATTGGTTCGGATTATCTATTCCTTGTGCCCATCTCTCTAATTCTTCTGGGGATACTGTTGTTGCACTTTTGCCTCCTGTGGATGTTTTGAACAGCTAGGCGTAACTCTTTTCGGGGTTTGATTTATCTGTCCTCTTGGATTTCAAAATATCTTTATTGAAAAGTTTTATGAAACAAAAACATAGAAACAGTACAGGAGTTGGACTCAGTTCGCGGGCCCCCAATACCCATGACTGTGTTTCACCGGATCAGCGGATATTTGTCCACATTAGACGCTCAACATACCAAAGATGCCCTCCCGAGGCTCCAACTCCCGGAGAGGGGGAGGAAAGGAAAAGAAGGAGAGAGATCGGAGAGAGGGTGAGTGAAGAGACGAAGAAGAGGGGAAGAGAAGAACAGGAGAGATGTCCGGCGCCTCTAGCTACACAATAAAATACCGTGATGCAACAACAAGTAACCATCTTAATAGTAACCTTGGTGTGATGACAATTTGCGACTTTTCTTCTAGAAAATAAAGTCATGGCGGCTTATGGGAAGCAAAGTAGTTATCCAGGGTAGACCAAATGTTCCTCGTGGGTGATTTCCAGGGTGACTGTTGTAGGACAATATTATCTGCTCCCCTGAGATGAATGACCCAGTTCATCCAGCACTTATACGAGACCTTGCTAGTGTCCTTCCAGTTGGTGAGTATCATTTTAACTGCAGAAATCAACAGTAGATCAAGGAGATCACGATCCCCCTCTGAATGCAAATCCTCCTGTAAAAAAGCAGTTACTACGGATGACAAGGACCTAGGAAGAAGACAGTTAAATAATGTATACAAAAACAGATAAACTTTATCCCAGAAGGGTTTCACAATAGGGCAGTGTAGAATAAGGTGAGCCAAATCCCCTTTGTCTTGCTTACAATTCCAGCACATATCATCATCCCGGATCCCCACGGAAAATAGCCTGGCTGGTGTCCAAAAGGCCTTGTGTAATAGCCAAAATTTCGTTTGGGAGAGGACTGGGGAAATCTTATTACGTGTGACTGATCTCCATATCTGGGGCCAGGCAGCGTCAGATAACTGAGTATTGGACAGATCGTTCCAGTAGCTTACCACCTTAGAATTGATATTGGATGATTTGGGGCGCAGGAGTCGGTAGATTTGGGAGACATGGTGACCAAGCCTATTAATTTTTGCTACAAAGTTGGGAAGCGAAGGGGAGCTGGGAGACATTCTGGATTTCGCAATGGCAGCCCTTACTTTCAGGAAATTATAAAATTCGATATCAGCCAAGTGGAAGCGGGTTTGGAGCTCCCTGAACGTCAGAGGATATGTGCCCTCCATCAATTGGTGTGGAAAAAAGATACCTCCTCTGCACCAAGAATCAAGGAGTAAAGGTTCGCCATTATAAAGGAACTTGGAGTTAAGCCAGAGTGACTCCATATCGGATCCCCTCATACTAACCTCCAAGGACCTGTCCACTTTTAAGAGAGCCAGTTTAGTGTTCCTAAAGATGGATCTGGAGTGGGTGGCAGTAAGGCGGTTGGCCGTGAGAACCGACAGAGGACGTATGTTCTGTAAGAGAGCCCTTTCTACCTCTAGCCACACCGGCGTATAGTGAGCAGGAGGAGAGACCCAGAGCAAACCCTGTCTCGCCAGGAAAGCATATTGGTATAAACGAAAGTCTGCAAGGTTCACACCGCCCATAGACTTGTCAAGCCTCAGTTTACGGATGCCGATCCTGGCTTTTTTACCACGCCATAAAAAGGACGTTAGGAGAGTATCTAGTTTATGGTGAAAGGAGTCGGTAAGTAGCAGTGGCAACATACTGATGAGATAATTGACTAAAGGAGTAACCATCATCTTAATAGTCTCAATTCTTCCCCACCATGTGATAAATTTAGGGGACCAGGTTTCCAGGAGTGTTTTAATTTTCTGCAAGAGTACCTTCTCATTCTGATACAGGGTTTCCAAGACGTTATTACCAAATTCAATCCCCAGGTATTTGATGAAACTCGGTTGCCAAGCTAACCCAGAGTCCCCCAGTATGTTGCTAGTACAAAAAATGTTCAGTGGTTTAACCTCCGATTTATCTCTGTTAAGTTTGTAACCAGAGTGCAGAGAATACTCTGCAATCGTCTCCATTAGAGCAGTAATGGAGGAGTCTGGACGCTCTGTAACAATCAAGATGTCGTCCGCGTACGCAGCCAGTTTAACCCGGATGCCATTGATATCCACACCCGCAATATCCCTATTTAGTTTGATAGCCTGAAGAAGGGGTTCTAACGCTAGAAGGAAAAGTGATGGAGACAGAGGGCATCCCTGTCTGGTACCCTGATATAGGGGAAAGGGTTCCGACAGAGCCCCATTGACAGCTATACGCCCAGTCGGTTTTAGGTAGAGTGACATAATCATTTTAATAAAGTCGTTACCCAGCTTAAAGGAGTGTAGACAGCGCTCCAAGAATGGCCAGGAGACTCTATCGAAGGCCTTCTCGGCATCTAATGTGATGGCAATCGAGGGCTCAGTTTTGGTTGCAGCGTTTTCTAGTACGTGGCATAACAGTCGTGTGTTATCATTAGATAAACGGTTACGGAGGAACCCCACCTGGGAGTTACTTATCAATTTGTGGAGGACCGAATTGAGTCTGACTGCGAGAATTTTGGCATAGATTTTGCAGTCAGCATTTATAAGCGATATTGGCCTATAGTTTTTTGGAAGAACCGGGTCCTTCCCCTCCTTGGGGATAACTACAATGTTTGCTTCAGTCATGGAGTCGGGTGTATGTCCAGAATCGGCCATATGATTAAAAACCTGCAACATCACAGGACCTAGCTGGGTTAAGAAAGACTTATAAAAGGATGCAGTGAAGCCATCCGGCCCTGGGGCTTTATTTTCCTTCAAAGACCTGACCGTCTTATCCAGTTCCGCACTACTGATTTTCATTGCTAGCATGGCAGAGTCATCGTCTGAAAGGCATGGGAGATTAAGATCACGGAGAAAGGCAGAGCACTTCTCAATGTCGAAAATCTGGTTATTTGAGTATAGGTCCTGATAGAATTGTTTGAAAGTGTCAAGAATGGCCTTGTGAGATGTGTGGGTCCGGTTATTAGCGTCCTTGATGGAAGAGATTACGTGTTGATTTTGTCTATGCTTGAGGTATGAAGCCAAGAGTTTCCCCGCCCTGTTGGCCTCGCAGAGATTCAGTGCTTTAAATTTATTAATCCACACCCCCGCCCGTTCACTCAGTATCTTATTGTACTCATACTTCTTCTGTGTCAAAGTCAAAAGTAGATTGGAGTCATTCAAGGAGGCAATATGTGCGGACTCCAAGTCTCTAATTTCCCGTTCCAATTGAAGGAGTCCCTGGTTCAATCGTTTATTTATTTTAGTTTTCATCGCTATGATTGTACCCCGTATAGTGGCCTTAAGAGCGTCCCAGTGTGTGTTTATATTAGTGTCAGATACCTTATTGTGTTCCAGATATTCTGAGATGGCCTCCGTAATCCTTTTTTTATCTTCAGGGTCCGATAGGACATCATTGTTAAACCGCCACCGTTTAGGAGTTTGTTCTCTGTGGCTACCTGTCAGGGTCAGAGAGATGCATGAGTGGTCGGAAATCAATCGTGGAGCAATATTAGAGGACTCAATAAGGCTGGTGTATGCACCGGAGATAAGGATATAGTCGATCCTAGAATAAGAGTTGTGGGGGGGCGAATAGAAAGTATAATCCCTTGAATCTGGGTGTTGGAGTCTCCAGGGATCTTTAAGGTTAAATTTTGAGCAAATAGAGGTGAGCTCAGCATGCGCGCTTGTGGGGTGATATTGGCAAGTGGACTGTCTGTCAATTATCGGGTCCAGGGGAAGATTGAAATCGCCTGCCATTATTATCAAATCTTCTCGAGGGAGACCATCTAGCTTGTCGGAGACGCCTGACCAAAAGGTGGGATCATCTGTGTTGGGCCCGTAAATATTGATCACGTGGAATACGTCTTCGCCCCTTCTCAAGTGAGTAAGCAGGAAACGGCCCTCATCATCGTGTTGGGAGGATTCTAGCGTGATGTTAGCAGATCTCGAGATTAAGGTTAAAACCCCTCGCTTCTTCTTAATTGCCGATGAGCATGCCAATTGCGAAATCCAGCTGCCCTTTACCAGATTATTGTCTACATCGGAGAGCTTAGTCTCCTGTAGGAGAACTATATCACTTTTGGTTTTGGCTAAGTACTCCAGAACCTTACGTCTCTTCACCGGGTGGTTAAGGCCCTTGACATTCAGGGAAGCTATCTTCAGATCATTCAGAAGGATCCCCTGCTTGTTATTGGTCATGAGTAATGTGTCTACATGGTGAATTCGACAAGTATGGATCGTAACATAAGAACAAATGTGAAAGTACTAATGACACCGGCGCAGGCCCAATGTAGACACCAATATAAGCACACAACCATGACTGTATTCCACATCTGGAGAACGGACATCCCCAACCCGAGCAAAGCATACGGTACATAGGCCACTTGTCATAACTATAGAGTAGGAGGCGCCAGGCAGAAAGAGGAGACAGGCGGAAGGAGAAAAGGGAAGAGAGAAGAAAACAACAGAAAAGTAGAAGGAGAGCAATTGAGGAAGCAACTGTGGAGACCAACAAAATGGTCGTATAAACATGGGCGCTCTCAACCCCATTTCCCCCCACACCCACCCACCCCACCCCACCCTCAAAACCTAGCATGTGAGAGGTGCGACGACAGAAGCGTCCACCCGCCCCCCAGGGGAAACAACATGTCAAAATATATACATAAACATAAACATACCTTCCCAGTATCCCACTTTCAATGAGTCGTTGGTAAGAATGCAGCTCAAGTACAAATAACTATTGACATATCAGCATGGCAAATCCCACAAAGAAAGATCCATACCACCCATAGGACACAAATACCAAAAGAGCCAATATATCTCTTCGGACCGTCTAGATCAGGCAATAGGAACAGAGGAGACAGTGCATGCGTCACGCCGGGCCCGGTGAGGATTTCCTCTTGCTGGCCATAAGTTGCGACGAGTCCATGTCCTGAGTAGGAGGGCCTTCCAAGTAGGAGGCCAGAGCACCAGGGTCAGTGAAAAAGAGGTGTCTCCCCCCCTCGGTGATCTTGAACCTAGCTGGGCCTACAAAGGAGAACAGAATGCCTCTGGATTTTAGTTTGTCTCTCAAGCTTAGGAACCCCCTACGAGTGTCTACAGTAGGTTTCGAAAAGTCCTGGGTGAAGATGATTTTGTTACCCTTCCAGCTTAGGTTGTGATTTTTCCTGGCATGGGCAAGTAAAGCTTCTACGTGGCGAAAACGGAGAGGCTTACAAATGATTGGGCGGACACCCTGCCTAGAGGAAGATTTGAATGCAGGGATTCTGTGTGCTCTGTCCAATTCAAAGGGCTGGTCGAACGATATGCCAGTGAACTTAGGAATCCAGTCTTCCAGAAAGGCTAAACAGGAGCCCAGAGGATCCTCTGAACCCTCCGGAATCCCAAGAATTCGAATATTGCCCCTACGATTGCGATCCTCCAACTCGGCCGTCTGTCTCAGGAGCATGGAAGATGTGTTCGAGAGGGCTTTCATCTCCTTACTTGATTTGGAAACAATGTCCTCGACATCACTGATTCTCTGTTCAGCAGCGGAAAGTCTGTTATTTACTGCGTTCATGTCTGCTCTGATGGCTGTTATCTCCAGTTGTATAGTGTCAGTAGTTTGTTTGGTCGACTTGGCTAAGTCATGGACGTCGGCCAGCTTTTTCAGAATTAGTTCCAAGGTGCTATTAATATCTGGTTTCATTTTGACAGGAGAGTCTGACTGAGAAGGTTCACCTTTGTTTCTCTTATGCACCAGTTTAGATTCGCGGTCAGCCATTCTGGAGGCCGTGGCAACAAGTGGAGGAGAAACTGTATAGCTGGCTTGTGAACCCGGTCTGCAATATAGCAATATTGACAGTGTTGGCTATTTTGACAAAGGTGACTGTCGACTTCCGACAGCGTCGAGCACTGGAGAATAGAAAGGCTGATTTTGAGGAACCTGCAGACCAAATGACCACAACTCTGCAGACGGTCAACCAGAGACAGGAGTGTTGGAGAGTAAGCTACCAAAGGGCCGTATGACGAAGCCTCTGAGGCAGCAGGAGCCTTAATGAGGTGGCCAACTACCCTTAGCAACAGGGTCAAAGTCGCACCCAGTCCGGTGACCCAATCCTACCCTCCGATGTAGTGTGATTGAGTCTCCCCCAGCGCGCATTGGACACGGGACCCAGCGCTGCAAAGGCCGACTCACAGATCCTGCATTCCCCCAGTCTCCAGCCCAAGAGCGTTTCCCAGCTCATGAATCCAGGAGTGGGAGCAGTTGGAGTCTACTTCCGTTGTTGTGCACTGCTGTCTGAAAGCTAAACTGGACAGACAGACATCGATCGTGGTCTGGGGTAGACTGGCACCGGGGTCACACTGGCAATTCTGTGAGCAACCCACTCTATGGCAGGTTTTGTCAGGAGGTGGTAAAATCCATGCTAGGACTGCCTGTGATTATTGGGATCGCTCCGTCTCGTCGTCACATCCGCCGCCATTTTAAGGTCAGGCATGTCGACTAGAGACGATCCGCCGTAGAGACAAAGGCGTCTATAAAATCGTGCCAGCAAGGCACCAGCAGTGAGAGCACACAGCCATACAGTCAAAGAAACAAGCAGGGTACTTGCGGCAGGCCCCGAGACTATGATCGAGGAGATTTCACTCGGTTCAGCGGGGAGGCGCCATCTTGTCTGCTTCCTCTCGGATTTCACCGCGAGGCAGGATGATCCACAACTCGCCAATGCAGGGACCGCGGCTGGCGTCAAAGGGCTCCTCTTGTGCCCGGCATCATGCGCGGCGGGATAAGCTCAACCTGAGCCACAAACAATCCCCACAGGATACGGGAAGGGCAGCATCTTCCCCCGGACCAACGGAGCGTCGGAATCAGGCGGCCACCCCGACTGCCGTCCAAGCCACGCCCCGATTTATCTGTCCTCTTATCGGCAAATCCATTAATGAAATTACTGAATCGCATTCCCTGACCTGATCATCAGTTATTACAATTTCTTTTCTAGGTTCAATTATAGGAGTTGTCATAACTGGCGGCTTGGGACAGTTCACTTTATCCCCATACAATGGAACAACAGGACCTATAGTCACTGGTATAGTTTATGCTTCAGGGTGTGTATTCAACTGAGTTATTTTCTGTATTAGCTCTTCTCGGTTTTTATGTATTGCTTCCCTTTCCTTTTCTTGGAGTACCCTTCCAAATATTGGATCATGTACAACCTGTGGAACCAAAGGTGTTCCCAAGGCAGGGGCACTTGGAGTAGTTATACTAGGTCCTTCCTGATATGGTGGAGGGTTTTTCGTAAAGAATGTCCTCCATAAACTCATTTTCTGATTCCCCACAACCTGTCAGTGTTAAATGCTTAATTTTCTCTGTGTACTTGCCCTCTGACTGTTCCTCAGCCATTAATACAGGATATAATCCTTCTGTAATCATTGCTTGTCTCCATTGTTTCATCTGATTTTCTCGTGAATCACCCATCTGTTTAGGGAAAAATCCTCTATAACTCCTTCTACTTCTAGATCTGTCGCGCTCAAATGACTCAGTTTCCCATTCTTCTAATGAATCATTCTGTGTTAATCTAGGTCTAGGCTCTAATTCATTCATCCGCATTCTCAGATTTTGAAGGATTCTCCCATTGAACGTACCATTTTCTGCAAAATCTAACACTCCATCATTTTTAGTGTATTTTATCGAATTTTCTAACCACACACAGGTATGGTAGCCTCTCTCCATCATCATAAATGATGCAGGTGTCTTCGGTGGTGGGATAAGAATTCCCTCTCTTCTCTTAATGGGTTTATCTTTCTTAAAGGAATTTTAAATTTTCTGCATAAATAACATCTTTCTCTTTTCTCCGTACATTTTAGGAGAGGATCTTTTTATATATTCGTCTCTGGCAAATCCTAAATATCTTCTGTCTGGGCGATTCCCTATTAATGTCGGATCGTATTTCCACATACAAACTCCACTGTCTAATATTATTACAGCTTCTATTTTTGACAACCAATTAGATTCTTGCTCACACTCGAGGTTTCACCAATCCTAGTGCGGCTGCTATTCTTTTATCCAAGCAAGCTCGGGCTCACGCTGTCCGTTTAGCTAATTTTAGCACGGCCTTTTTGTGACAACAGTATCACTCCTCACTACTGACTCCACTTTTACAAATTCGCGTCAGTCACACGCCCGCTGTTTCAACCAATCCCAGCGCGGCCCTCTGTGACGTCATTGCAACTCTGGCAACTGACCCTCCCATCACAACGTAACACGAAAACTTATTTTCTTACAAATTGGCAATTAAAAGTTTCATTAATAACAACGTAAAAACATTTGCTACTCTGTCTGTTCCGCTAAAACCAAAGAATAGTTTATTTCTGTTGCTGCAAGTAAGACGTTCCGCTTACTTTTCATACACTGCAAGTAAAACCTTCCGCTTACCCTTCATTCAAGCGCAGACGAACCTGTTATTCCTTCGGTATTACCCTTTCTAGGTGATATAAGGCCAAAGTTTACCAGCGAACTCTTTTGCTATCAATCACTCTCACTTGTATATGAAAATAGTCCCTAATTTGAACAGAGCCAGCCCTGCATAACTTCTCAGTGCTATTCCAACAGACGAGTAACCTCACTGCAGTGTGGCTTCCATTTATCACCCGCTATTCACTTCCTGGGAACTTCCAGACAACATAAAACAAAATACAAACGGGTTTGTTAAAACATAAATCAATAATCAATTTATCACCAAACTAGTCAATAATAACCATTGCTCTGCTACCAGAAAACTGATCCAGCGGGTTACCAGCCTAAGGTACTCAAACACCATATGCTCACCTGGGCCCATAAACACACATGTTCACATAGGCTAGTAAATACCACTGGGGGTCAATTTTATAAATGCTTTTTATGAGATTAATTACCTGACATTCTTAACTAATCTTTCACTGATCAAAAAATTATTTCCTCTGGTCAATGGACCTATTAGTTGGAACTAGTTGATGGTGAAATTACATTAGAATTATATTCCTTGGAGGAGGAGCCTAGCGCGCAACCAAGATGGCCGCGTAGGTGCGAGGCTCCCGAGGACCTCCGCAACCTCCTACGTTTATCCTGAATTCATCCTGCCTCGATTGAGGGGACTGTGTTGGTGAGCCTGAGCTGAGGTGGAACCCGTTTTCCGTTCTCGAATCGGACCTCGGGTGCCGGAGTGAGCACCGATTGAAGTTTGCGGCCTTCTTCTCGCCGAACCCCGGATTTGCGTTGGGGGGTGACCCAGTGGCAAAGTGAACAACAACGGCGGGCCGGGCCTGGCGAGTCGCGTACCCCGCACTTTCGCTTTCGCTTTCTCGCCGTCTCTGCAAGTGGGATCGCGGAGCCTTTGCGTTGGTGTGGCCTCGCTGGGGGACCCTGCCTGCCTGCTTGCTGTGGCCCACCCCGCCGATCTGGGGTGGCCCCCCGGAGCTCGTGGCCCTGATTGCCTGCCCTCTACGGCGTTACTGGTGCGATTGTGGGACCAGCGGCCATGGCCACGAAACAAGATGGGGATCGGTCAAAGACCAAGTCGACCCGACGTGGCACCGTCCATCCAGCCAACAGCATGGACCGCTATACCCTCCAGAGGGGATCTCCCGGCGGACCGCACAAGTCCCCTGAGGGCCCTTCTGATGCCCCGGACTTGCCCACGGATCTGACTCTCCACGACGTCATGGGCGCCATTTCCGAGATGAAGGCCTCGGTGGGCCAGCAGTTCGACACCCTGGCACAGAAGATCGACGCGGTCCTTGTGGATGTTGGCCTGGTGAGGGCCGATCTTTCCAAGACCAAAGATCGAGTTGATTCTTTGGCCCACACCGCATCGGGCCTTACGACTGAGGTGGCGGCACTACAACTGGAGGTCCGCCGGCTAAGTCAGGCGAGCGCACTTATGGATCGGCTCCTCGAGGATTCCGAGAGTCGGGCCCGGAGGAATAACATCCGCATCGTCGGAGTACCCGAGGGACGGGAGGAAGCGGCGGCGGATCTATTTGTGGAGGACCTGATCGCTACCCATCTCCAGCCTCGGGGACTGAGTAAATTTTTTGCTGTGGAGAGGGCCCACAGGGTTCCCGGGGGAAGGCCGAAGGTCGGAGCCCCTCCGCGACCTCTCATTGCCCGGATTTTTAACTTTCGGGACAGAGACGCTATCCTGCAAGCTTCCAGACTACATGGGCCGGTTAAGCTGGAAAATATGGAGGTGAACTTTTACCCTGATTTCACCCAAGCGGTCCAGAAGCAAAGACTGAGCTTCCTGGGCGTTAAACGCCGACTCCGGGACCTGAACTTAAAGTACGCCATGCTCTTCCCGGCCAAGCTGCGAGTGGAGGTGGATGGTCGCACGCACTTTTTTGATCGTCCCGAAGCGGCTGGGGACTGGCTGGACACTCTGTCTGGGGATCGTGATCGAGATGGCGGGGGGGCGGCGGGAGGAGACGGCCCACGGGATCGGGACTGAGGGGTCAATATTGGGCCTCACTCTGGACGAATACGATGCTACTTTCGATCAAGCGTCTGTCTTTGTACATTCCCCTCAAAAACAACAGGAGAGGAAGGGATCAACACGGCTAGTCCCCTCGGTTAGATATCAATAAACAATGAAGCCAGTGTAAAATAAGGGGGCACTCTAATCAATGTGGTACAACATGTTTCTGCCTCACAGATTGTTAATCAGGCATTCGTCAGGACCAGAGGGGGATGTGCGTAGACCCGGTGGTGTGCACGCTCTAAGGTACACCCAGCCGAGGGCTAATGTGTGAAAAGTCAAAAAGAAACACACTGGATAGTGTGACCTCCGCCAGAAAAGTTAATATGGGGAGAGGAACGAGTTTACTAACGAGGCCTGTCCGTTGGAAGCCTCATGGGTCCCGGTAGGGGGGTAGGAGCAAAATGGCACACCGCCCTTGCTGCTCTCAACCCGCGTTATGCCTAAACAGCCTCTTGCTGCCGGGCCCCATATTAACTTTTCTGGCGGAGGTCACACTATCCAGTGTGTTTCTTTTTGACTTTTCACACATTAGCCCTCGGCTGGGTGTACCTTAGAGCGTGCACACCACCGGGTCTACGCACATCCCCCTCTGGTCCTGACGAATGCCTGATTAACAATCTGTGAGGCAGAAACATGTTGACCGCCACGGAGTGAACCAGGTCTTTTATTTTTTTGACCCTCACTCCTTTTTATTTCTTGCCTTTTAAGCAAAATTAATAAAGTTTCTTTTTTGACTTGATTGGTTATTTTAAATTCACTTTCCCCACACAACCAACCCAGCTCCGCAGTAACCTGGCGTTGCAGCACACTGGGATGACATTCGGTCGTCCCAGTGGAAGCCCGATGATGAAGCATGTCACCAACCAGGTTGGTGAGTGAGGGCTTTTCATACCCACTGGGTACTGTTCTGATGTTGCCAAGCTGACTTCCTATGAACATAACGGTTCACAGGGAATCTGAGGCTCGTGGCTCGATTGATTGATGTACCACATTGATTAGAGTGCCCCCTTATTTTACACTGGCTTCATTGTTTATTGGTTGTTGTTTTGTACATTCCCCTCCCATGGAGGTTGTGTGGGGTCTAGAAGGGGTACTCTTTCCTCCTCTAGGGGGTCTAGCTAGTTTCATTCTATAGGGGCGACAGGCACACTGCAATTTGGGGGGGCTGTCCGGGCTCATGCAGGGGTGCAGGGAGGGGGGAGTTTTGTTGGAGTGAGTGGGTTGGGGTGGGGTGTTGTTCGTTTACACCACAAGGCAAACGTATCATTATGTTATCTCTACAGTGCTCTCCGGGGAACGAGTGATGACTTCTGTTTACGATGGGGGGTAGGGGACTGAGTTTGTTGTCCTGGAATGTTATTGGACTGGGGGACAGAATAAAACGAGGTGTGGTCCTGCAGTTCTTGAAGCGAACTTCGCCCGATATAGTTTTTCTGCAGGAGACGCACCTCATTGGCAACTCCTTTTGCGCTATGAATCGACGGGGCTACCGCCTTGTGGCCCATTCGGGCTTCACGTCTGGTTCAAGGGGTGTGGGCATTATGGTTAAAAACTCGCTCCCGTTGGAGATTGATGAGGTGCGCCATGACGATAGGGGACGTTACACGGTTTTGGTGGGCAGACTGGAGGGCAGAGTGGTCGTTTTTGTGTCAGTATATGTCCCACCGGGGCTGCAGACGACCACCTTTGCGGACCTGGGGCGCCTCCTCCTTGGCCTTCCGGAGGGGATTCTAGTGGTGGGGGGGGGATTTTAATGCTGTAGTTTCCGGAACTGTGGATCGTCACCCCCCCTAGGGATCTCCCCCGGGCCCAAGCTTGGTTATCTGGCCTCTTGGATACCCTGGGGCTGGTGGATTGTTGGCGTTTAAAACATCCCACGCAGCTACAGTACACCTTCCATTCAGGGGCTCATGGTAGTCTCTCACGGCTAGATTATGTCCTGGTCCCAGCGGCTTATGTGGGGAGGGTGGGAGAGGTGCGCCATTTGGCACGGGGTATTTCGGACCACTCCCCGCTCTTGTTGCACTTTGATCTTTTGCCGAGGGGAGAGGGTAGAGTGGCCCCGATCAATCCCTGGTACCTGCGTGACCCCACCATTCGCGCAGAGCTGATTAAATCCCTTAAGCGCTATTTTGACGAGAATGTGGGGTCTGTGTCATCGGCGGTCTCACTGTGGGAGGCGTTCAAGACAGTACTCCGAGGAGAGGCCCTGTCCCTTATTTCCCACTCCCGGAGGCGCGAGCTGGAGGAGGTGACCCGTGTTGAAGCTGAGATAACCGAGTTGGAGGGTGATCTAGAATGTGGGGTGACGGATGACAAATTACATGTTCTCCAACTCAAGCAAGCGGCCTATAAGGCCCTCGTGACGGAGGCGGCCAGGGGCCTCAGTAGAGAGCAACAGGGGAGACTGTATGATGTGGGTGATAAGGCTGGTAAATTGATTGCGTGGCTGGATAAAAAAGAGAGAGCGAGTCGAGTTGTCCCGTTGATTGAGAAAGCGAATGGTGTGTGTGTCACTGAACCGGAGGAAATTGTCTCCTGCTTCGCGGACTATTTCCGTGGGGTGTATTCCCCAGTGTCTTCCCGCTCTGAAGAGGATTCCCATGCCCTGCTCAGAGATATCGCGCTGCCTTCCCTTTCGGAGGAGGACAGAGTGTTGTTGGACGCCGCTCCAACCTCCGAAGAAATTGCCCTCGCCATACGCTCGGTCGCTTCCGGCAAGGCCATGGGTCCTAATGGTCTTCCCATCGAGTTGTATAAGCTGCGACCGGATACGCTGGCGCCGCATCTCCGTGATATGTTCCTTGCGGCCCACTCGGTGGGTTCCCTCCCACTAGACCAGCGTCTGGCTACCATCGTGGTTATCCACAAGGAGGGGAGGCCACGGGACCGTGTCACATCCTATCGACCCATTTCGTTATTGAATGCGGAGCCCAAAATTCTCGCCAAGGTTTTGGCCAATCGGCTGGTCGGCGTGGTGTGTGACCTGGTCCACCAGGACCAGTCCGGCTTTATTCCCCATCGTAACACAGCGCTTAACCTGCGGCGTTTGCATGGGGTGCTCGCACGTGTCCCGTTCATACGGGAGCCGGCCATCTTGGCATCCTTGGACGCCACTATGGCGTTTGACACACTTGAATGGCCATATATTTGGGCGACGCTCGCGAAATTTGGGTTTGGCCCAGGGTTTATCAGCTGGGATAAATTGTTGTACTCTGGCCCACTGGCGCAGGTGGTTGTGAACGGTAGAATGTCGGCTCCGTTTGAGTTGGGCAGGGGCACGCGGCAGGGCTGCCCGTTATCGCCGCTCCTTTTTGCGCTTGCCTTGGAGCCCCTGGCGGAGTGGCTGCGGTGGGAACCTTCTATTCGTGGTCTCCGCTGGACCCCCGAGTATGAGGATCGCGTGTCTCTATATGCTGACGATATTCTCCTGTACCTGGCTTCCCCACGTAAATCACTGATAGTACTGGTTGATGTATTGCAATCATTTGGTCGTAACTCCGGCCTTGTCATCAACTGGGCTAAATCGTGCGTGTATGTTCTCTCTAGGGAGGCTCCTATCCTTCCGCGGGGCTGTCCTATCCAGATCGCCCCGCAGGGATTTAGGTACCTTGGTATCTTCATCACCCTAGACGCGGAGGCCCGGTATGATCGAAACCTGCTGCCCCCCCTCCAGCGCCTGAAGGAGGATGTCGCTCGTTGGCGGCGTTTGCCGCTCTCGCCGCTCGGCCGGCCGGCATTGTTTAAGATGATGTCGCTGCCGCGTTTCCTGTACGCTCTGCAGAATACAGTGGACCTCGTCCCGGCGCGCTACTTCCGCGAGGTGGAGAGTTTGCAACGCCGCCTGTTCTGGGACGGGAGACCGCGTATCGCATTGGCGAAGCTGACGCTCCCGTGGTATGACGGGGGGATTGCCCTCCCGGATATTAAACGGTATTATTGGGCCTCCCAGCTGGCTGCGATTAATCACGGCCTATACGGGCCTGCCCTAAACCCGGCCTTTGAAATGGATAAGATGCTACTGCCGGGTGGTGACTATAATCGAGCGCTCTACTCCAGCTCGCTCGACGCACGTCTGACGGGCCCCACGCGTGTTGTAAATTGAAACCACGATGTGATTAAGCATTTACTAAAGACATGAATTCTCCTTCCTTAGAACATGTCTCTTTCGGTATGTTGACTAAAGTCTGGACTCCATTTTGTATTGTCATGTCTCCACGTGCTCAACACGAGAAGAGTCCTATCTTCGTGTTAGTTGCTCTTGTAATCTGCCTAGTAACAGTCTATAAATAGTTCCTTTGTCCGCCTGGCGCATGCCCAGGCTTGACCACATCTGTTATCAGTTAGTCCTTGCTTGACCATGTTTTCGCGGGCTCAAGGAGTATGTCAGCTCCGCCCACATATTGATCTTGTATCGAAAATGTCCATAAAAGGTAACATTCCTTGCCTCATGTTGTATCCACCCACTTATGAACCCCTCTGTTGTGTATAAAAGGGGACCGTGTACGAAAGTTCTTTGTGCTACTCTATGCAATACTGAAGGGTTTTGTATGGATTGTAGGACCACCCTTAAGGGTTAATAAACTTTGTCTTTGTACTTTGCAGTTTCCGTGCCAACTTCCTTATAGATTCCATTGCAGGAGAGCGAACCCTTGTGTCCTGCGGGCCTAGCTGGGGCCTGTATTCATCAATTGGCGCCCGTCACGTGGGGCTCATCGGCGACTCGGATGCTCGAAGGATTGGTCGCGACGAAGGTGAGGAATTTGGCCGGAGATGTGATCACTGCCAGAGGCACTTTAGTCCTGGCATCCCGAGGTTTTTCTTCCTTCCCTTCCGACCTGACCATCTGGGTGGCGCCGGTCCTCGACTGAGGCCTCTTCTGTCGGTTCTGCCGTGACAGCCGTTTGGGCGAATTTTGGAGCTTGGCAGTTGGAATCTGGACTCTTGATTGGTAAGAACCGTTGTACGGTACTTGCTCCGAGTTTTTTTGAAGCCTGGTTTGGCTATTTGAGTTTGATTTGTGATGACCGGTCATATCTTGTATTGATTATTGTGAGAATATATGCGTTGCAACACATATAGGCAGGTAATGTGGAGATATTTCTCCGGAACTGTGTAACTTTGAACGGCACAACGTTTAAGTGCCATTTTTGATAATACTGCATATTTTGCATTATTTTTGAGCATGCCTGCTTTTAGCGCACTCCGTAAGTGGTGCTGCTGCTTTGGAAACCGGTTAAACCTCGAGGAATCTGCTCCAGCCCCCCCTGAGGGGACTCCTAATAGGGATATGTATGTGAAGCATGGTCTTTCCTCCATAATGTACAGCACAGTATGGAGGAAATATACCAGAAAGGATCCTGAGTTACGGTGGCCGTTGTATGGGTCGTTTGATATGCGTAAGATTGAGTATGTGGAACAGTGTATGTGTAAGCTGCGTGCTCGTCAAGACATGTTTGAATGTGTGCGATTATGGGTGAAGGAAGTGCGTGAGCGAGAGAAACGTGAGAAAGCGCTGTTTGATAAAGAGCAACGGAAGAATGATCATGTGAGAGCGCAGGAAGCAAAGCGTCGGGAGGAAAGAGAACAGACGGAGAGGCAAGAGAAAGAGCGTAGGTTGCAAGTCTCGGGTCAATATGCTGTTCGTCAGTCACTTTATCCTGTCCTTAATATTCATGACGATGATTTTTATTTATTAGATAGTTCTCCGCCTCCTTATGTCGGCGCGTCTGCCCCGAGGCCACAAGATTCTGGATCGGGTTCGGGTAAGGTAGACACGCGGTCCATGTTATCGACTGAGCGAATGGGTGAGCTTCGGCAAGTTTCCTATCGTGCACTTAAGGGCAAGTTATCCCTTGCTGAGTTGTTGAATTCCTGGGAGTTGTGGCAGGATAGAGAGAAGTTGTATTTTTTGGGCCACTTTTCTGAGGAAGTGATTGCTGCTTTCCGGAAATATTCCAGTGTCTTTGAGCCTGACGATGTGGAATTAGATGCTAAAGCATTGCGTAATGGTGTTTTCTCTCCCTCTAAGGCGCCTGATGCGGTTCGGCAGCTGTTTGCGTTGCGGGACGCGGTGAGGGACCTTAAAGAGAAAGCACGCCAACAAGCTGAGGAGGAGAAGCAGTCGGATTCGCATACCGGAGATGGCCATTCATCCACCTCTCAGTCAGATAAGAGCGACCTAGTGCATGCTAAACCAATGCGAGAGGCGGCGCCTTTGTATGTTCCTCCTAAAGGAGCGGGGACTAGCTCGGATATTACCTCCGCCGATGCTAAGGGATATTTTGTGTATAATTGGGTTTATACTCCCTGGCACAGGGCTGACGTCATGGCATTAAAGAATGCGTTGCCTGATCCCCGCAAGAATCCAGCGGCCTTTTACGAAGAAGTCGAGGGGGCCTTGAATTCTTGTACTATGACCTTAGCAGATATAGATTTGTTCTTTGGGCTTATTTTACCACCAGATATGTGGCGATCTGTGCGGAAGGTGGACGATGTTGCCGCTTTTAAGGCTCGGTGGTCTGAGCTTGAGGATGAAGATAGGGAGAGGAAGCCCGCGCAGAAACCACCTCAGCTTATCTTAGATCTCCCTGCTGCTATTCTGACTAAGTTGAAGACAATCATTCCCCCTAAAAAGATTGACTGGAATATGCTAGCCTCGTGTAAGCAGAAAGTTGATGAATCAGTTGCAGATTTCTTTACGCGCTTTGAGGAGACGTTTCATGATTTTAGTGGTCAGTCACTTACGGATGATACGGGTCGACACCTCTTTGCTGATAAATATGTGGCGAATTTACTACCGGCGATCGCAGCCCGCCTAAAAGCGAGTGAAAGTTCTTGGTCCACTGCGACCCCGACAGCCCTCCTGACTATAGCTCAGTACTATGAGCGCCAGGAGCAAGAAGCGAAGGGGCAGGAGGAGAAGAAATCGAAGGATTTAAAAACGAAGGTGATGTTAGCGCAAGTATATGGTCCGCCCCGCCGGGGTGTCAATAGAGGTAGGGGAGGATTTTATGGTCCTCCCTCGGGCCGATCTGATTTGAATAGGAATCAATGTGCGTATTGTAAGCAATCGGGACACTGGGCCAGAGATTGCCCGGCGTTGCATGCTTCACGTCAGGGACACAATCAGGGTGGCCCGAGAGGTAGAGGGGGTTTCTCGAATTTTAGAGGGAATTCTAACGATCACGCACGTTTTGACCCTGCCGGGCAGCAACGAGATAGGCCTAATGTTTTCGATCGACAAAACCAGTATCAAGTGTCGGGGATTGACCGTTCTGGGTACCATGATTCTCAGCATGCATAGGAATGCGTTGGATGGGGGTTAGAATCAGTTGAGGTGCCGGTTGATCAGAAGGGTCCTTACGTATCAGCTGAGGTTTTGGGTTCTACTGATCAGTTCCTAGTGGATACAGGAGCGACTCGTAGTGCGCTGTCTAAACAATTGGTTCCGAGGGCTCCCCCATCTGGCTTAATGGTTACATCGGTAGGGTTTGATGGTACACTCTCCCGAAGCCCTCTTTCGCGGCCCCTCACATTTCAGGTTGATTCTTTTTCTGCACCCTGTCCGTTTCTGCTTGCCCCGAACACGCCGGACAACATTATGGGCCTTGATATGTTAAAGCACTTTAGAGCTACGATCCGCTGCTCCCCTGCTGGAGTGCGGGTGATCTTAAATGACAATTACCCCCGGTCTGAACGGATGTGTGTGGTTGCAGAAGATGCTGTGTTAGCTACCCTCCCTTGTGCTTTGTGGGCCACTTCGGGTACTGATGTGGGACAGATGGTGATTCCGCCGGTTCACATTAGTGTCCAGGAGGGGGCGGTGTTACCACGCCTTCCACAGTATCGTATTTCGCAGGAGGGGGAAGAGGCTCTTATACAGATTGTGCAGGATTTGATTAAGGTGGGAGTAGTGGAGGAAGTTCCCTACAACGTCTGTAATAGCCCGATTCTACCAATTTTGAAAAAGGATACGGATGCTAAAGTCTATCGGTTTATAATTGACTTGAGAGAAGTGAACAAGATCGTGATACCTCAGTACCCAGTGGTTTCTGATATCATGACGTTGCTTACTTTGGTCCCGCCTACGGCGACCACGTTTTCAGTTATTGATTTGAAAAATGCCTTCTTTTCAATTCCTATTCATCCCGATAGTCGATACCTTTTTGGTTTTACTCTAAATAATAGGTCTTACCGATTTTGTAGAATCCCTCAGGGCTACACGGAAAGCCCTAGCATTTACAGTCAAGCTTTGAAAAGACAATTGGACTCCTTTGTTCTGCCCGAGGGTGTCGCCCTCATTCAATATGTCGATGACATCTTGCTGGCGGCCGACACTCCGGAGTTGTGTGAAACGAGTACGTTGTCTTTGCTTTCCTTTTTGGCATCCCACAATCACAAAGTATCTCGGAAAAAGTTACAGTTCTGTAGACCAAAGGTGACTTATCTGGGTCACCTTTTGTCTAAGGAGGGGCGTGCACTCACACCAGATCGTGTCCAAGTAATTCTGGACACGCCGACGCCGTCCACGCAGAAGGACGTGCGTGCATTTTTGGGTCTTGTTTCGTTTTGTAGGCAATGGATACTAGGGTTTTCACACATAGCTAAGCCATTGTTAGCCCTTTTGACAAAAGACACACCTATTCCGCTTCCTTGGACGAATGAGTGTGACACTGCCTTCCAGACATTGCGACAGGCCCTCTGTTCAGCACCAGTGTTAGGGACTCCTGATTATACCAAACCTTTTTCGCTGTATGTGCATGAGAAAGATGGATGTGCATTATCAGTTTTAGTGCAGATGCACGGCGACAAGCAGCGCCCTTGTGCATATTTTTCGGCTGTACTTGATCCTGTTGCCCTAGCATTGCCTGGTTGTTTTCGCTCGGTTGCGGCGACAGCTGTGTCAATACGCCAAAGCGAGGGAATTGTGTTATCTCACAAACTGTTGGTATTAGTCCCCCATGCTGTTGATGCCCTGCTTAATCAGACAAAGACGCAGCATTTGACCAGTGCCCGTTTAACGGGATATGAGCTGACGCTTTTGGCTCCTCATATTACGCTAAAGAGGTGCGTAACGTTAAATCCGGCCACATTGTTGCCATACCCCGAGACTCAGTCTGAAGCACGGAAAGCACATGATTGTATTCTTGTGACTGAGGAACAAACAAAGGGTCGTATTGATCTCCAGGATACGCCCTTTCCAGATGTAGATGGAGAACTGTGGGTGGACGGGTCATGCCTGAAGCTACCAGATGGTACGACTTCAGCAGCGTATGCAATTACCACATTGCAAACAATAGTGGAGACAGCGCGCATACCACAGAAATCAGCTCAAGCAGCGGAACTGATAGCATTAATACGAGCATGTGAGCTCAGTACAGGATTGTGTGTGAATGTTTATACAGATAGCCGGTATGCCTTCGGAGTAGCACACGATTTCGGCCTGCTCTGGAAGGAGAGAGGGTTTTTAACGTCACATGGAGTACAAATAATGCATGGGGAGTTAGTTCATAATCTTTTAACTGCATTGACATATCCGAAGAAAATTGCCATCGTTAAATGTAGCGCCCATAGGAAAGTAGTCGATAAAGTTGGAGAAGGGAATGCGTTAGCAGACCGGGTGGCACGGGAGACTGCGATGCAGCCCGGTGCTACTGCCATGTATGTAGTGAAGTCGCAAGTAGAAAGATGGCATGATGCGAAGGAAGAAGTGCGAGAAATACAGAGGACCGCTTCTGATAAAGAACGGGAGCAATGGTCCAGTGAGGGAGAATTGGATGATGAGGGTTGCTGGAGAAATAAGCAGATGGATAGATGGAAATTACCCACGGCTTTTGTACAACCTATGGTTCAGATGGCACATGGGCTAGCACATGTTGGAGCTTCCGCAATTGTAAAATTGCTTACCCAAGTCTGGGAGCATCCAGAGATTGCTAGCACGGCAAAGAGAGTGGTGCAGACCTGTATGATCTGCCTGAGGTACAACCCAGGAAAGGGTACTCGAACTCCAGCAGGAGGATTTGTAACACCTACTGCACCCTTTGAGGTTTTGCAGATGGATTACATCCAGCTTGAGCGCTGTAACAATTTGAAGTATGTTCTAGTAGTGGTTTGTGCCTTTAGCAAATGGGTTGAGGCATACCCTACGAAAGACAATACTGCAATGACTACCGCCAAGATGCTGTTGAAGGAGTTCTTCCCTCGATATGGCGTTTGTAGACTTCTGTGGAGTGATAACGGACCCCACTTTATAGCGGATGTTATAAAGTATGTTTTGAAGGGTCTGGGCATCACCCAGAAGTTCCACGCAGTGTTTCACCCTCAATCTGCGGGACTAGTCGAGAAGTATAATGGTACACTGAAGCTCAAGATCGCTAAAATCCAAGCTTCGACGTCTTTGACTTGGCCAGATGCTTTACCGCTGGCGTTATTGTCAATTAGATAGGTACCGCACCCTCGAACCGGTCTTACACCGTACGAGATTGTCTTTGGACGCCCTATGAATATTTGGGGTCCACCAAAACCTAAGACTGTGTATGATGTACCTTGTGTAATGATGAATGATTATCTGGCGCAGTTAACGGATAACTTGGTTTCTATTCATCAACAGGTCCGGGAGGCGCTCCCTGATCGGTCCATCGGTGAAGGACATAGTCTCCGGCCTGGCGACTATGTCATGATAAAAATCTTTGACAGGACGAACAGCTTGGAGCCGAGATGGGTTGGTCCTGAGCAGGTCCTACTTGCAACAAGGACGGCTGTGCGAGTTTCCAACAGAAAGAATTGGATCCATTCCCTGCACTGCCGCAAAGTACCGCCCGGATTGGTGGAGTCTGCTGTATTGACCGATCAACGAGAAATTCTGGCTGCAGAGAAAGGCAGTGCTGGGGAACCGAACGACACTGAGGAGCTCTTTCCGGACCACGCGACTCCTGGAGGAAAGCGATATCATCTCAGGCCAAGGAAGTGAATCCTTCAGTATCGGGACATGTTGTCAGAACGGCCCTTGGGTTAGTGAAACGGAGAGCCAATGAGGCAAGGGGGGGGGATCAGCCCTGCATTAGTGTAGCGACACCCGTCTTGGCCCGTTGGTGAAGAAATCGACCGCTGCCTAAGGGGAAGAGTTCTGACAAACCTTTTAGTTTCAGGAAGATATTGATTTTTTTTTTTATTCTGACATGGAGAAAAAGAAAATTCTTTGTGCAACAGGTTTTATGCTCACAGTAGCTATTGTTGGGATAACCACATGGTTTGTGGAGGATGCGACTCCTGCTCGAGAGTTACTTGTGTTGACCACTCCAGTGCCTGAGGAGCACTACTTCTATACCCTTCCGTATCAAGAATTGAAGCATCGTCAGTCTTATTTGAATAACACTTTCATCCAGATGTTGCATCATACCCACGTTGCCACGAATGCTACGAACTGTTGGATATGTGGTATGATGCCAGCTCATCAGAAGAAAGGAGGAACGCCATTCATACCTCTTCCTTTCTCTCATAATGGCTCTTGTAGAGCATGGTACACTTTGCTTTTTGCCACTCGGAATCCCACAGTGGGACGATTGCTCTTCAGACTCAATAAAGAATGTCATCAGGATAAAGATGGATATCCGCAAGCGAATGGGACAATTTGGGAATGGGAAGAGTATCGACCAGACAATGAATCGATTCCTTATATTTTCACGAACACCAGAGACACTGTGGGAAAAGGCAGATTTGTGATTCAAGTGGCACAAGCTCAAGCGGACCTGTGTGTCCAGAGTGTGGGTTATATTCCTGTTGGTGTTAGTGATTGCATTACCATATTAAACATTGACGGGTTGAATAACAGTACTTTCTTAGCATCCCATAATACATACTTCGTATGTGGAAATAAAGGTTATTACCGTTTGCCAGCCGGTTGGTCTGGAGTATGTTATGTAGCATTTCTATTGCCTGTTGTATTTTTGGCACCTGCATCCTATCATAAGGATTTGAAGTTGTTAAATAATGTGACTGTAAATAGGTATAAACGTACCCTATCAATTGATGATGTGGATCAGACTGGCACCAGTCTGCAGCAGTATATTGATTTTAATTTAGGATTGTTTTTCTTCGTTGGAGCTGCCCTAAATAGTAGGAAAGTTCGAAGGTTAACAAGAGTGGTAAAGGCTGTGACAAATCAAACCGCTGCTGCTCTTGGGAATCTTACGGAAGAATTGCAGATTACTAGAATTGTTGCATTGCAGAATCGTATGGTGTTAGATGTTATGTTAGCTGACCGAGGTGGAGCTTGTAAAATTATCGGAAGTAGTTGCTGTGTGTTTATCCCTGACCACACGCCGTCAGTCTATAATGCTATCAACAGGTTGCATAAAATTGCAGCTGAAATCCATACAGACAACGGCACTTGGTCCTTTTCTGGATGGTTTTGGGCATTGATCACTGCTTGGGGTTGGAAGGTTTTAACTGGTCTCTGTATAATTGTAGCAGTTCTGTTTTCTTGTTGCATCTGTGTCCAATGTGGTCCCTTGCTCTGTTCCTTATGTGTATCATTCTGTATTCCCGATAAGAAAGCTATTGCCAATGTCACTTATCAGAAACGTTTAGCTAAAGAAGTAGAAGAAATGATGACAATTGACATATACGATGATTATCCTAACAAACCGGATGTCTTCAGTAAATGCTGAAAGGGTCGTCTGTTGTAAATTGAAACCACGATGTGATTAAGCATTTACTAAAGACATGAATTCTCCTTCCTTAGAACATTTCTCTTTCGGTATGTTGACTAAAGTCTGGACTCCATTTTGTATTGTCATGTCTCCACGTGCTCAACACGAGAAGAGTCCTATCTTCGTGTTAGTTGCTCTTGTAATCTGCCTAGTAACAGTCTATAAATAGTTCCTTTGTCCGCCTGGCGCATGCCCAGGCTTGACCACATCTGTTATCAGTTAGTCCTTGCTTGACCATGTTTTCGCGGGCTCAAGGAGTATGTCAGCTCCGCCCACATATTGATCTTTTATCGAAAATGTCCATAAAAGGTAACATTCCTTGCCTCATGTTGTATCCACCCACTTATGAACCCCTCTGTTGTGTATAAAAGGGGACCGTGTACGAAAGTTCTTTGTGCTACTCTATGCAATACTGAAGGGTGTTGTATGGATTGTAGGACCACCCTTAAGGGTTAATAAACTTTGTCTTTGTACTTTGCAGTTTCCGTGCCAACTTCCTTATAGATTCCATTGCAGGAGAGCGAACCCTTGTGTCCTGCGGGCCTAGCTGGGGCCTGTATTCATCACGCGTGTCATGGTACGAGTGTGGCACGCGGCTAATGTAGCGATGGGGTGGAAGGATCGTTTGACCCGGGCGTCACCACTGTACGCATCTGAGCAGTTGGGCTCCCTGTGGACCTCGAAGGGCTTCGAGAAGTGGGACATGATAGGCATCAGCAGGGTGGGGGATCTCTGGACGAGGGGGGGGTTCAAAACGTTCGGGATGCTGCAGACGGAATTCCAGTTGCAAGACAGGGAGTACTTTCGGTATATGGAGATCCGTCATGCACTATGCTCCGCCTTCCCGGACGTCGCCTCCATCCCGGAGTACTCCCCTCTGGAGGATAGAGTGCTGGATGGACATGTACCGGAAAGCACGATCTCGTTAATCTATAAAAAACTGATCAATGACCGCGCGGGATTGCTGCTTGATCTTCGCGAGGCTTGGGTTGCCGATGGATTGGAGCTGGACGACGAGGACTGGGTCTCTGCTGTGGCCTCCCCGAAAGAGGTGGCCATACCGGCCCGCCTTCGCTTCGTCCAGCTCAAGATACTCCATAGGGTCTACATAACGGGGCCAAGGCTATTGCGTATGGGCTATGCTGTGGACGGGTTGTGTAAGCGTGGGTGTGGTTCTTTGGGGACCTTTCTTCATATTTTGTGGGAATGCCCAGAGGTGGAGCGATTCTGGCGTGGTATGCATGAGGTCCTGCGGGTGGTTACGCGTGTGCCGCTGCTGCCCGAAGCGAGGAGATGCCTGTTGAACGTGTGGGAACCAACCGACTATTCGGCGCCACAGACGTGGTGGGTGACACTGGGATATATGATGGCCAAGCGCGATATTGCTCAACTGTGGGGTTCCCAGAGGTCCCCGACTGTTTCGGCCTGGAAGGAAAATATGGACTGGTGCATGTTTCGGGAAAAGGTGGTGTATGTAGCGAGAGGAAAGCCTGGGACATGGGTGAAAGTATGGGGCCCCTGGAACGCCTACCGTGGGGGAATCTGTGCCCCGCCGTTATTGCCCGATCCATCGCCTGCCCCGTCCCCTTAGCCGGTTTAGCTCTCCGGCACCGGGCACTGAGCCCACCCAGTCCCTGTTCTGACCTTCTCCCCCCCCTTGATACTCCTATGGATTGGTAGGGTCCCCCTTCTAGGGGAGCACATGCTGCTGTTTTCGATCGTGGGTTGCCTTGTGATTTGATTTTGTTTGTTGTTATTTATGTTTAAAAGAAACCGTCATGTGGGGTCCGGATGGTGTGGCCATCAACGCGGCTAACTCCTGTACGTTTCCCTTTGCCGCAGCCTGCGTTCTACTGTGTGTATCTTATGCTCCTCTTGTTTGCTAGCGGCCGGCCTGAAGGTTGTAGGCCCATCTTTGTATATTCTTTGAACTTTGTAATAAACGGTTTAAAAAAAAAAAAAAAAAAAAAAAAAAAGAATTATATTCCTTAATTTTGAAATAGCCACAGACTCGGGAAAACTTTAAATGTTTTATCTAGTTAAATTCATGTGAACCAAAATCAAAATACAGAACAAACTCCGTTTCTCCAAGGAAGGAAAAGTCAATTAATTCAATAATCAGTCACCTATATTAGAACAAAGTTTCACAATGACAGTACTCAGGAAAGAGAGGATAGAGAGAGCAGTACAATGACATACTACAGAGACGTATATTTACCCAGAATGGTGTGGAAACCAACCCTTTCGCCAAGGAGCCGGAAGGGTCCCCTGGGATAGATCAGGTGACAAAGACTGCAGGACAGGATTCAGGACAGGATAGATTACCTCTTCTAGATCCGACGCTTGCGTCGCACCCCTCTCTGGCACTATCTTCCTCCTCGATTCTTCCACGATCTTCTTCTAATTAATTTTCTTCTTTCCCTCCTAGATTCTTCCGCAATCTTCTTCTAATTAATTGGCTTAAATTCTAACTCTGCAATATGATTCTTCTTCAGCATTCGCTCGTTACTCTGACAGCATCCCGAGCTCTGCAGCATTACGGTCTAAAGCCTAACTAGCTAACTAAAACTACCTCAATTATACCCTTCTAATGGCATGTTCCACCCCTTAATGTTTCAGTTTGATGAAACCCCTAATTCTGATTGGAGAGGCAAAGGGGAATGATCATCACACCATGGTAAGTTTTACTCTATTTCTTTGGTTCTTTGTTTAATGTTCCTGTCCCTTAATTTTTATTCACAGATTTTTATTTCCCACCCGTATTTACATCTGTATCAACCAACAATGGATTTAACCCAGATCTATTGACTGGGGGTGAATGTTTGATTTGCTCTGCATTCCATCCATCATCTGTGTGTCTTTTGCCTTCTCACCCTAAGTGCTCCGTGTATGCCCAGACGTGGGTCCCAGGCTCACTGTGTAACTGCATTCAAGATAGCTTGGCTGCTGAGGGGTGATGCCCCTAAACCGGTCCCAGGATGCTTGTTTCCGGTCCAGGGAGGACCCGGCTTGGCAGTTCGGGCTAGACTGTTCGGGCTCGACTGTTCCCATGAGGCACAGGGTCAAGGCTGATTTGCATATGGCAGGGTCGATGGATTTAACCCAGACCTATTGACTTAGGGATGAATGTTTGATTTGCTCTGCATTCCGTTCATCATCTGTGTGTCTTTCGCTTTCGCGCAGGGCTCAAGCACCCACCGCGCCACTGGTTCCTAACCTCTATGCAGCAGGGTTTGTCCTCGAGGCACCCCTTGGGGTTCTCTCGTTACTCCATAGTTCCTGCTGCTCGTCTCATGCTCCGGGCCTCTCTCAGCAGCAAGTCTCCGGTGCCAATGGGTCTCACTCAACCGCTAGTCACAGCTCTCCTCCGCCATCTTGAGGGCTGCATACAATCAGTGCTGTTCGCTTCTCTAGACATGGCACTCAGCACTGGAGGGTTCGGAGGGGTTCCACTGGAGCTCACTAGTGCTCACCAGGCCCTTATCGCCTGCAGGATGGCATCGGATGGGGGACTCTGGGGGGAGCTCACCCTGTGAACCTCCCACCGGAGCACTGAAACTGTTTGACCTTGCTCATTTGCTTCACTTGTTCTGTGTGACGCTTGGATTTCTCCCCATCTCTATGAATTCAGAGACGTAACATTGATGGCAGCACCCCCCACTCTGAAAATTGTTCCCAGGCCATTGATTATGGGAAGGTAGGTGCTCCGCTGCTTTCCGGATAGGTTAACGCAATTTAAATACCAACCACTTTTGCAGGGTACGTGTCCCCTTCCCGACAGAATACTTGGGCTTGGGGGCCCATAGACCTGAGAGACCCACCCCATGACTCACAACATATACAGTGGTGGCGGCGGCTAGAGCTCAAACATTTGGCCCGGCCCAGAGCGCTTCCTTTTCCAACCACCGATGCATAAGGGAGGGTGTGGCGCGCAGAGCCTCGGAGGCTGCAGCAGTACCCCCCTAGAGTTCACCCTGCCCCGTCATGTTAACCGCTGGTCTCCTCGACACTCTGGGCCCCGCTGGATGAGTGTTGCCCTAGGTGGGATGAACGAGAGGCCATCTAGCTGCTCTAGAAGTCTGTTCTGTGCCTGACGCAGCGAGGAAAAGGGTCGATCAACACCGACCCTCTGCCGTTTGGACCAGTGGTTACCTTGTCGTCCCAGGAAGGGGGCAAAAATTCATCCTATTGCACTTAATGCAAACTATATCCCCTGAATGCTCCCCTGGTGCCACAGGCTGCTAAAGCACGGCGGTGGACGAGGAGTCGAGGAAAGTGCGATGCCGGAAGGGGAAAAGGCGCATTTTGGAGTGCAAAAAATACAAAAAAGAAAGACGAAAACAGTAGGTGAGCCTACAGTTGCCCCCTATTTTAAACTCCCTGTGGCTCGATAGCGCTGATGTGCTGTTTCCCCCCTTCACCCATTCCCTCCCTTCCTCAGGAGTTCACAACGCCAGATGCCAGACCGATGAGGAGTCCTCCATTCCTTCCTGCCTGCTGACTGTTGAATCAAGGAATGCCACCTCAAGATTCCATCAATCTCGTGACTCGCCAGACACAGGAATGGTGTGGAGGACCCCATCCAAGCATTGGCGAAAAGACTATGCTTTGTAAAAAAAAAAAAATGTATTTGTTCAACCCTTACCGCCTCAACTTTTATTAAAATGTAACCATGAGCGAATCAGCAATTTGTATATATGTAACTCTAACCACTAGTATCTGAAGTAGACTTTTGTACATACTACCATTCTTATGTGAATTTAGAGTTTTTCTGGTTGTATCTTTTAAGGAACTCATGCACTCTGAAGTCTTTATGTAATGTAACTGGTTCTTTTGTAAAGCGCTCTGACACCTCGGGTAAAGTTTGCGCTATATGAAATTGCATTATATAAAATAAATAAATAAAAACTTACGCGGCAGACGGTAGCCTAAAATTTTTGTTGACTATTTTTAGGTCTTACCTGAGCCAGCGCATGCGCTGCTCTGGCGAGATATTTAGTAAGAGGGCTTCAAAAATTCGACCACACGCTTTTTGTGTGGCCTAAAGGGTGCGGTTACGTGCACAGTTACGAGCACAGGTGCCATCTGACTTTCCTCTCTCTTGTCATGGCTCATTAAGCGCATCGCTCGTGGGCACCCTTACACTCATGGGACACTGCAGCTGCTTTCACTTTTGCCGCCGCCGCGCGCACTCACCACTCGCGTGCTCTTTTTTTATTTTATTTTAGCACGTGCGCCCACACAACTCCCGGGCTTGTTGCCCTTAGACCTTTGTTCCTCCATTTCCTGCCCTCTATGTTTTTTTCTTTTCCATCTCCATTCCTTCCTCTTCTTTCCTTCTTCCTCCTTTGTTCAACCTCTCACTTCCTCCCCCTATCCTGTACTCGTGCTCCCCTACCTTATTTCCCTCCTCGATTCATTATTTTGCATCCTTCGCTCACTTTCGAAACCCCCCCCTTCTTCTTTAGACCTCATGCCCTTTCTTTCTTCTTTAATCGCGTCCTTCATTCACGTCTTGTTTCTTTCCTTCCCTCAATTTCTCCCTTGTCCTTCCTCGCACGCACGCATCTGTAACCAGTGTACCGGTCCTCCAGGCCAGCTATCGCAAGCCTTCATTGAATCTCATGTTTGTCCTCTTTGGCATTCAATTTCCTCCGAGTATAAAGAGTGCGCTGTTGAAGACCTTGCAATATTCCGGCCTGTGCAGCGATACATTTCACTCTGCTTCCCTTTTGATTTGGAAACTGCTCTTGTTTTTCATAAGCTCATGATGGTAATTTGTGTTTGTAACTGTCAAATCTATTTCGAGCTGAAACTGGGTGATGGCCAGAAATGATTTCGAGTTTGTGAACTTTGCGTCGGTTTCTCAAAAGGTTCTCTCTAGAGCCAGTGAGGAGACGCCCACGAGTCTCTCTGATTCACACCAGCTGTTTACAACAGATTCACAACAGCCGGCTTCGGAGCAGATCTGAAGCTGCCAGGGGCACCACGATGTCTCGGCGCAAACCTGTCCATGCACAATTTGCACTACTATTTGCAATTTCTGTTAGTATATATGTTCGTATTCTGTGTCTTTGCATTTTCCTTCAAACTTATGTCTTTTTAAATGTAATCCCTAAGCAGCCATAAAGGTAATGGGTTCTGTTTGTTAGTGTTGCACATAAACTCGACAGCATTGACCCGAGCTACTGAGTTACCTCGCTTCCATTTAACTGGGAAGTCACTAAAAGTCACGTGGTGGGCGGAGCCTAGCATTTGGCCGGAAGTGCTGTGATATTCCCGGCCTTTCAGGGGCCCTGGCTTTTACAGTGTAGGCCCGTTTGTTGCAATTGAAGTTTGTGAGGGAAGGGGTGGCGGGCTCAAAGACTCTTCTGAAATTGGAATATTTGATTCTTATTTGGCATGGTAACGTGTTTGTTTCCATTTCTTATTTCTTCTGGGAATTTTTAACAAAATCAGATCTATTTCCCGCGCTGTTATTATCTGGATGCCTTTGTCCTGCGTTTTCCGAAGTTATAAAAAAAGTAATTTCTTAATTCTGGCTGGATTTTTCGATGGATGGAAAATGTATCTAGTAAAAGATTTATTTAGTGGTTGTGAGTGACGTGAGTTGATGAAAATGTGATCCATTTGAGTGGAAGGATGAATACAGACGGCAACGCTCTGTGAGCATGGAAATCTAGGCCTTTGCCAACCATAGGTCCATGTGCGTTCACTTTCCTCTCTCACATCGGGTACCTTCCTTTCACACTCCCTACTGCCAGAAAGGGAGTTCAGATCATACCTTTACTTCATCGCCCGCTACCCATGAGGTGCAAGGAGGTTCTTGTAGCATAGTAAAAAAAAAAAAAAGCATTTGCATAGCCAATAGGTCTCGCCTTTGGGACCTTATAAGTGTTTAGCCATGCAACAGTTAATGTTGTTGCAGTAAGGATATTGTGCAGCAGAGCTAAATACTTATAAGGTCCCAAAGGCGAGAACTATTGGCTATGCCAATGCTTGTTTGTATTGCGCGTGGCCTACTGACTATTTGCTTCCGGGGCTGCACAACGAAGCATATTCTGCAAGTTGCCCTGTTGTACTTCAGATATGTGAATCTATTGCGACATCTCTAAATAAAATTAAGCTGGCTTCCGGTACATGCAAGAGGCGTTTCATCTAAATGGGAAACCGTAAAATCCAACAGACAGAAAGAATGTCTTGGACTAAAGATATAGGAGTTTCTAAGGATGAAAAACAATCTATTTACCACTAGGTGGAGCCAGAGACCAACTCATTGAAACAATGCTCTGCGTTGCGAAATTTGTTTTAGCTCCTACCACGCGGAACTACAAGCCGCATGGGGACATCCCAGCTGTGCATTGCGATGGGATTGATTCCTGTGCTTTTGCTAGAATTTATAAAGGTTCAAGTTACGAACCAGTTTGGTCAATTGTGTGTGGGGCTTTGCTCAGTGTATGGAGAAGAACTGGGTACGTAAATATACAAAACAATTAGTATAGCATTTCGTTCACAAATTAGATAAAAACAATATGTAGCCACGTAGCATATGATAATATACTTACATTAAAAGGTACTTTTACAGTACACGTATTAAACTGTACTACACAGAGCGCTGTTTGTTACTTTAGCGTAATGACGTTTGCGTCAATCAGATGCATGGCAAACGTTTACTTCCTGTATAGAAGCAGGGACTGGGTGCTGGTCTGTAGAACGGCTTCGTGAGTGGCTAAGAGAGAGAGGGGTATGGAGTTTCCATTGGTCATTTGCGAATTTCATTATCTCTTGTTTTCATTGGTCAACCACGGACTCTGCCTGGTACAAACAAAGTCTGATTCTACAGAAAGCATTGACTCCTGTGAATCATATCTATGCGAGGCATGCCCTTGTCTTAAAACATGCAAAAAGTACAATTGATGGACAGAATGCAGAACAATGTCATAAATTCACCCCAGTACAGAGATCTGGCCCTAAATCCATAGTTGTTTTGCTCCCCATGCCATTCCAGTTTGAACCCAGTCATATGCAAATCCGTCTAGACCCTGCACCCAATGGGGGCAGTCCAGCCCGAACTGCCAGGCCAGATCCTCCCTGGACTGGAAATAAGCATTCTAGGACTGGTTTTGGGGTTTAACCCCTCATCAGACAGGATAGCTTGACTCCAGTAGCATAAAGAGCACAGGACCCACATCTAGGCATACTCCTTCCACTCGGTGTGACAAATGCAAAAAGTACAATTGATGGACAGAATGGAAACAATGTCATTCATTCACCCCAGTACAGAGATCTGGTCCTAAATCCATTGTTTTTTTGCTCCCCATGCCACTTCACTTTTAACCCAGCCGGGTGCCCAAATGAGGGTAGGGGAGGGATGCAATCTGGAGAACAGCACAGCACTATCAGTAAGGTAATTGCGTGGTGAAGGTATTGCAGCACACAGCAATGTGTGCGGTCTTGTATGATCTCCGAAAGATGATGCAAAACACAGGACGTGCGAACGCGCCGACCTGTGTCCTTTATTTGATGCCAGCGATTAAATCAGGCAGGCTCGAGGGTATAGATATCCTTTGAAATCTGATAACCGGAGATCCGTAGCGCGTGGCGATGCAGCGAGCAACAGCAGGACAGCGGGTGTCTGTCTGCTGGTCATTAGGCCCCAGCAGACAGACACCCTGTCCTTCATCCTTCACCATGCAATTACCTGACTGATAGTGCTGTGCTACTCTCCAGATTCTCAGCCCTCCCCAGCCCTCCCCTACCCTCATTTGGGCACCCAGCTGGGTCCCATGTGAGTATCCTCCTTTTTCTTTATCACTCACCTGTGGCACACACTCATCACGCGGCTACGCAATCACCTCCTCAGATGCCCCAACATCCCTAGGTCCTGATGAGACCCTACATTGCACAAAGGGTCGAAACGTCATTGACGAAGAACTAAAGCAATCCATTAACCAACGTTTTTCACTGTATATAGTTGCGGTCCATACTATGTATATTTTGAAATGGTCGACTTTGCAAAACTTTGCAAACCAAACATAAATGTCACAAATATGTCACCAATGTTTTAGGTTTCAGTTTCACTGGGGACACCTCGCCCTATTGTCTTTTTTTCGCCTTGTATATATGTGATTAACCTTTCTAAAAAAACATAACAATTTCTGTGATAAGGGCTTGTACCTTCATGTCTAACTTGTGATCCAACAAGACTCCCAAACTTTTTATTTGTTCTTTGGGCGGTGGTATGCTGCCCAGGCATTTAGGCCATAGGGGGGGTGAAACCTACTGGAGACGGTTTCCCCAGAAACATCACGTCTGTTTTTGCTCCATTTAGTTGTAAAAAGGAGCACTCCATCCACGCCGATACTTTTTCCAAACAATTCGCTAGGTTGTTTGGCTTGTTTCCAGGTTGATTAAGGGAAACTATCAATTGAGTATTGTCAGCGTATGTAATAATTTGTATTCCAAAGGGTTCAACAATTTTGGCCAAAGGGCTCATATAAATGTTGAAAAGAGTGGGGCTTAGGGATGAGCCCTGCGGCACCCCACACCTCAATGGCATACTCTTGGAGATGGAGTTGTCCTCGAAGACCTGGAATGAGCAGAGATCTAAAAAAGACTCCAGCCACATTAGCGCAGTTCCCGATACCCCTTCCTCTCTGGTCCCAACAGTTGATGGTTCACGGTATCGAAAGCCGCACTCAGATCTAAGAGGACGATTGCTGCCGAGCCTCCACAGTCTAACATTTTTCTAGTTTCCTCAACAACAGCAATCAAAGCTGTCTCTGTGCCCTGATGGGATCTAAATCCTGTTTGCGTTGGATGGAAACAGTCATTTTCCTCCAAAAAGGTGTATAAAATGGAGTTGACATGTTTTTCTGCAATTTTTGTGATCCCTGGCAGCAAAGAGATAGGGTGATAGTTGGAAAACACTTTAGGGTCCGCCCCTACTTTTTTGAGCAGAGCTCTCACCATGGCTTGTTTCCATAACAAGGGAACAATCCCTGTACCCAGAGACATATTAATGACTTTTAAAATAGTTGGGGCAACTGTTTGGAAAACTTGGTTCAAAGCAGTAGGAAGGGCCATGTCCCTGGGAGAACCTGATTTTAGATTGCTAAGGTAAATTTTAAGAGATGTAATACCCAGAGGCGGAAGGATCTCCGGTCTAGTCACTGGTGGATCTCCCCTGTTTTCCAGCGGAGGGTCATTTGGAAGGATAGTGGCAGAAGGGAATGCTAAATAGATAGATTGAATCTTTGTATTAAAGAACTCTGCTATATCATTGCAGCGACCTATACTTTCAACCACAGGTAAGGCTGGCGATAGAGGGGTGGTTAGTGCTTTAAAAATCTTAAAGTTTCCCGCGGAGCATTAGATGCTGAGGAGATTTTAGTTGCGTAATACTTAGATTGTGCTTTGCTAATTTCTGATTTATACATTTTTATGGCTTCCCTGTAAACACGCTTCTTCTCATCTGAGAAATCTTTCCTCCACTGTCTCTCTGCTTGTTTGCACTTTAATTTCAGTTCTCTGAGACCAGGAGTATACCATGCTATACTCTTTTGGCCCTTTTTGTTGAGTCTCAGCTTTTTAGGGGCCACCAAGTCCAAGGAGCATTCAATCCATTAATTAAATTCATGATTCGCTGATTCTGGGTCACCTTCTAATAATGGGCGAGTATTATTAAGGGTAGCTGCCCATGGCTCAGTGGAAATCTTGGACCAATTCCGGCTGAGTTTCTTGACTGGACCCGCCGGAAAGTCCCTGGTCGGTGCAGACCAGGAAAAAGATTTCAAATAGTGGTCACTCCAAGGTAATGGGGTGGGTTTATCCACTAGTAAATTAGTGTTAGTGAAAATTGGGTCAAGAAGGTGACCTTTAAGATGGGTTGACCCATTCACTTTCAGTTTAAGGGACAAAGCCCCTAAGCTATCAACAAGTTCCTCCAAATTAGTCGAGGAAACCTCGTCAAAACGCATGTTCAGGTCTCCCAATACCGAGAAATTGGACAGGGAGCTAACTAAATTGGCTATGTTTTCCGGTAGATCAGTTTTAAAATGGCCGATGGCTCCTGGGGGTCGATAAATTAAGACTCCAGAGAGTGTGCAGGTGTGTGAGAAAATAATAGCGAAAGAAATACTTTCACAGTCGCGAATCAACCCCTCATTGATCCGACAGCTAAAGGTATTCCTGTGAATGATGGCCAGGCCCCCTCCTCTGCTAAGTGTCCGATCTTGTCTTTGGATAATATAGCCAGGTGGGAGTGCCTGGACCACAACTGGGTCTGACCCACTAGTGAGCCAGGTCTCAGTCAAAAATACCACATCCGGGGTGTTTTCTTCCAATATTAGCCTGATCTCCATGGCGTGTTTAGCCAGCGATCGGCAATTAAGCAGGCACATTTTATAATCTGCATTGGGTGAGAGGATCTTGCCTCCTGTGCAATGGGGTCAAGAACAAGAGAACAATGCGGGCACTTGTTTATTACGAAGGGCGGCCCAAGACTATGGTGGCACATCTGTGTACCCTTGAGGTTGGTCAGCTGTGAGGTCGTATAAGAGCGGGATACCACCTTGGAGGAACCAGGGTTCCCAGCCCCTGGTCCCGGTCGGGCACGGACGGGCACAGACAGGCTTGTCTTAGGCGTGCCTTCGGCACGCCAGCGGCGCACCCGCTGCGCACGTCGCTGCGCGTCCGCATCGTCCGCCCCTTTTGAGTCAGAGGCGAGAGTGCCGACCGAAACAGCTGAAGCGCTGACTTATCCAAGATGTCCGCCACCCGCCCGGTGCATTGGACACAACTCCGTCCCCCACACAATTGCAGTAAGTATACAGTCAGATTAGCAGTAAGGGTTTTAAAATTCCTTATGCAAATTAGCAGTAGCGTTTAAAAACAAAATGAGCTGTGCGCTGCAGCCGAGATTTGGACTGCACGCGTCACCTCTGAGCCTGGTTCTGCCGCGCGGCGCATCAACCGCCTCTTTTGAGTCAGGGGCGAGAGTGCCGACCAAAACAGCTGAAATGCTGACTTATCCAAGATGTCCGCCACCCGCCCGGAGTATTGGACACAACTCCGCCCCCATACAATTGCAGTAAGTATACAGTCAGATTAGCAGTAAGGGTTTTAAAATATCTTGTGCAAATTAGCAGTAGCGTTTAAAAACAAAATGAGCTGTGCGCTTCAGCCGAGATTGAGACTGCACGCGTCACCTCTGAGCCTGGTTCTGCCGCGCGGCGCTTCAACCGCCCCTTTTGAGTCAGGGGCGAGAGTGCCGACCAAAACAGCTGAAGCGCTGACTTATCCAAGATGTCCGCCACCCGCCCGGAGTATTCGACACAACTCCGTCCCCCACACAATTAGAAGTAGAAATAGCTTGATTAGAGATTACAAATGTCACATGAAGGCCAAAATAAGACATGAACATCAAAGCATGGATAGCAATCTTTCCGCTCCCTCAAATTAGCTTTCATGAGCAAGAAGCCAAAGAATGAATTAGGTATAAAATCTGCATCCACAGATATGTCTATAATTCTGTCGGTCCATCCCTCTGTCCTTCCTTCCATGCAGACTAAGTCTGTTGTACTGAACCATACACACGCCTGGATGTCTGTTGTCCATGTTTGTCTGCTTCCGTGTGCTGGTTTGTGGACATGGCTCGCTGGTTCTTTGTGGTACTACTCTAACAGATTGGCATTTGTAAGTCACTGTCAGGCCCCAGTGTCTCACACCGCCTGTCCTCCTTGAGTCATCGCTCCTGCCCCATTGTAGGGCAAATCAATCCTTTCACAATCCATTCCTAAACCTTTGTCCCTTGTTCTCCCCTCTCTACTCTACTGTTATGTCAAGCACTTTGAGATGGTGTTAGATCAGAGTGAAGTGTATGAGTGACTACAAGTCCTATGTCGGTGCCTGTTCATCTGCTGGTCTATGTGGGCGGCTGTAGTTGTGTGGTCTGTGCACATGGCGCTACGTTGCTCTGTCTGCATGCATGTATTATCTATAACAATGCATGCATGTATGCATGATCTGCATCTGTCCTCGGGTGGTAAAATCACTCCAACACATACAGTTTCCAGGCCTGGATTTGTACCTACTAATTGTTGTTAATAGGGTCTTATTTTTGTTGGTTCCAATTGAAGCAACTCAAAACTACAAAAACTCAGAATGCATTATGTTGCCATGTGCAGTCCAGGATTGTGAACAGTGTCTGGTATGACATGGAGCAATATGGTCACCTCTACAAGGGTTCATGTCAACAAAGGTCCATCCGATCAGCTTTGCCAATTCTTGTTTCTGTTTTTAAGACAAATGGCGAAGAAATAAATGTGAGCTTAATATTTTTCACTATTTTAAAAAAAGAAAAAGATGCGTTTACTATGGGACCTAGTAATGGCACCCACGGGATATCTAACAGTGTAGCGATAGTATATATATTGTTGATAGTCAGGACACGCATCTTTGTAGGAGACCCTGTAGTTCCTGACTTTCCTACCACATGACCGCAGTCAATGCTGTTGTTTCCTCCCAAAGTGAACACACTAAGATTGCAGTTCGGTCCCAGAATGCTGCTCTTTGATCTAATTATTGTATCCTAAATATTGACCACAATAGTATCGCTCCAATGGCGTTAATAATATTAGAAATTCTACACCCTATTATGCGATATTTTTGTAAGCAAAATCTAGGACACAATACTTCTGTATAGGATATTCTGATATGCAACCCCCTGCAACTGTTCATCCGGGTCTTTTTGGCACATGCGGTTTCTGACTTTAGAGATTCAGAATCCACAGCTGAACTGCTGCTAAGATGGAAAAGTACAGTCGCATCTCCCTGCCCCGTGCTCTCTGCACCGGCTCCTGGCCTGCCAGCGGGTGCCGCTCCTTGCGACTTGGGCACAGAGCTCACTTCTCAAAGGAGAAACTTATCAGACACACTCCCAGATACACCCTCCATTAGAAGGACCAGGAATGTCTAGCCCCTTCTTCCACCATGCCTACTCAGGGGCTGAAGTCCTCTGGAGCTGCCTGACGCCCCTCATCTGCATTGAAGATAATCTCTTGAAATTTCAGACAGTCTAGAAACTCCAACATTTCAACAAAGGGGGGTTTAATTGCCCATCCTGGGTTTTAATATCTTCTATTTAGTTTGTAAAACACTCAATAAAACCCTTCAACATAACATGTTCTCACCCAGTCAAGTCACAGAGGATGTTAAATGCTTGTAACTCCCTTGACAAAGTCTGCATAAGCACGCAGCGGCCACCATGCGACGATCAAGTGTTCAAAGTACAATTGCGGGATGCCAAAACATGCCTTGCTAGGTCTCCTCACTGAGAACTGCACCAGTGGATGTCACTGTCTTAACCCTAAGGGCTCTTCACGGCGCTTCTGCTTACAGGCATTTTCCCAAGGACCTCCTGAGGTAACAACAGGAGTAGGGACCTCCATGTGGTAGGTAGAAGGGCCAGCCTGTGTATCCAAGAGGGTGGAGCACCAGCCCTTGGTCAATTTCCCTAAATAGGATTGGAACTTTAACCTGTGCTTAGAGCAGCTACACCAGGGAGGAACAGGCAGGAAGGAGAACACATTGTGCCTTCCTTAGAGCCAGCTTTGAAGGAAAGGGGCCAAGCCAGCATAGGTTAAAAAACTTAATTAGCATAAACGGGAGCTGGAATTAATGTCTAAAGACATCAAGGTTACAGCCCTTGATCTAACACAGGGCTGGCTCCTCTGTTGGAGCAGAGGAGTGTCCCTCACTTAAAACCCCCCCAAGCTCCAGAGCTGAAAAATAAAATGGTAATTTATTAACATTTTATTTTTCATGCCCAAACAGAGCACCGGGCAGGGCTGCTGCTACTGAGTAACAGCAGCATGTCACTCAGCAGGGATGAGGGTTGGCTGACTGTGCACTCTTAATGTGTGCATGTCTTTTTGGCCGGCCGTTATGCAACGGGTAGCCACAAATATACACATTAAACAGCTCTAGCCCAGCTGTCTTAAGACAGCTGGAAGAGAGCTAGGTTGGAGCAAGTCAAAGCCTCCAGAGAACTCGGGAGTGCTGAGTGAGGCTGCTCCCACCAATCCTAGCACTGCTCTCATGCTGGTGAGAGCAGCGCCACGATTGGCCAAGAGAGGTGCTGCATCCAGTTCCAATGAAAAAGGAGGTCTGCACCGGAGGATGTTGTGTTCTGTAAGGTAAGGGTTTAATTTTATATATATTCTTTGCACGCATGTCTTTTAAAAATATATTATTTGCTCGTGCAGCCCCCACTCCAGTTGAACAGTGGAAGCTGGCAAGTACGGGGCGGGCGCGCAAGCAAATAATCTATATTTAAAAGTGCGCACAAAGAATATATATTTTAAAAAAAGCACCTGTCAGTGCTGTGATGCCCCTTGGTTCTTATTCAAATTAATTCAATCCAGCCAGAGAAGCCTGCACACTGGCTCTGGCATCACAGATTCTTTGAGATGGCTTCCATTTCTAGGAGGCCACAGTGGTGTCATCTGGCCTATGGTAGTTGATTATATTCTACCAGAGTCTGCCTGGAGGACCCTTGCTAAGAGCACTGAGACTCACTGGCCTCTGCATATGCGGGGGGAGCAGGGCGCACCCACAGACCTGCCATGAACAGGTCAGGGACGTTGAGATTCTGGGGCAGGACTCACTGTACATGAAGCATCCCCATACATCATGCATGGTTGTGGAAGATGGATGAGCACAACATCTGGTTTCAGGTAGATTAAGGAGCTGAGAAAGCAGATCCACACTCTTGACCCCATGGCACATCTGGTTTGCCTCTTTTATGTGATCTTGGTGGATCAATCCATGCCCAGGACTCGGCAAAAGTTAGTGCTAGCTTGAGTGGGCTTCGCTCAGCCCCAGAGCACCGAAGAGATGTTATTTATCACTTTGAGGCTCCTGAACCAATTACAGATGTTATCAAGGGTCAGGTATCCGAGCTACCCTGTATGGTCTAAAGTTACAACAGACTGGACAGAGAGAATGCCACAATACCCTGACGTGTAAGTATCCCACTGGTACCCTGGTGATATCTCTAGAACACTCAGGGACGGATTTACCAGTTTCTCACGCAGCAAAGTGCAGCAGTCGCAAATGCGCTGCGTGAGAAGGAGAGAACAGGAGAGCACCATATTTACTGAAATATGGTACTCTTCTCCCCTCTCCCCAACACCGGTGCAGAAATGTGCACCTGTGCACTACGGACACACTTTTGCACCATAGTGCAAGGGTTTCTCCGTGAGTCAAGCATAGGTTTTACACTGGAAGGATACTCTTCCAGTACACAACTCTATGGTTAGACTAACTTTAAACATTTTTCCACTATGTATGTGTGCTGTACAGTTCAAAGTCGGAAAAAAAGCATTTCTTCTTCATAGCGCCTATCGGAAACGAGCGCTATTTTCTGATGCTAAACCTTGTCTATTTTTTTAAGTAAATAGAGTTTAGCATCAGAAACCTCGTGTGGTTGCATGGCAACACCCATGCATCACCCATGGTGTGCATACTTGGCGCTAAGTACTGCAAAGCAGCACTCTGCGCTGCTTTTCATTACTTTCAAGTGATTTTCCTACATAAAACAGGTTTTACACTTGAAAGTAAATAGGTAACAAAAGATTTGGCGTCATTTTGCATCACTTCAGCTTGTGCTCGGTTGCAGCAAAATTATAGTCCTTCTTCTATTTTTGTGAAATGTCCCCGCTTTGGGCTTTAAAATTCTGGTCACCCTTTGCATGTGGTGACATAGTTTGTAACAGTTGTATTTGTTTTACTACAGTGGAAAACTTCATAGAAGATTTCTGTCAAATGGAGATGGGAGATTCACCAATGAATGGACACAAACCTTCAGTAAGAGACTCTTCAGGAAAGAGGCGGTACTGCTCGGTGTAGGCTGTAGCACTGATGGAGCAAGGTTTTTTGTGGAAAAGAGACTTGCTCTGATGCAATCCACTTGTTTAACTTACTAACGAGTGAATAACTAATACACACCACATGAACACACGGGTTAGTGAAGCTTGCGTATGTGTGTACTAATGTGGATAACAATGCAGACGGACTAATACCGCTTTAAACAGGGAACTGTTGTGCACATGCGTCAACTGCATCCACGTAGTATGACGAGTTAATACTTAGAGGGAAATTCTGGCGCATGAGCAGAAGACACTAAAATGAAGTCTTGAAGACTCGCGTGCATGGCATCTGCTTACTTGAAATGAAAACAAGCTAATATACTAATGCTAATACGGGTATTAATAAGTAAAGGGGAACAGAGTAGAGGTGGGTGGTATACAGTGCGACCACTTTATTTGTGAAACGAATATTTGTCTTTCTAACTTTATCACTAGTGTGTATTTGGGCCTCCCTCGTATAACTGAATTAAGCTGAGTAATGTGAAGTCTGCGCATGTCCACTGAAAGTTAACCCGGAACGATGACTGAGGCAAGGACAAGTGTTACAGCCTGGGAACGGATGGTGAAGAGTTAAACGATGAAGACTCATATTCAAAATGTTATTATATTGTTTCAAAGTGAAATGTGAAAGCGTTTGAGAATCAAATTTATGAATAAAAAATTAAGGGGATGGGTTTGCGAACAATAGTTGAACTGATTTTAATCACATGTAAGCATGGTGCGATAGAGCTGCCTCCCTTACCTGACCAATGATAGTTTGTATTTTTACGATATTGAAACTTTATTGGGCGGTCCTATGATTACACCAAGTCCCCTCACAAACGGGACTGGTCGGGTGACCTAAGCAAGTGCGGTAAGCCGGGAGGCCCACAGATCTAAACATCGGCTTCATAAGATCCGTAGAAGCTTATTGGTGAGATGAGGACTAAAAATAAAATTTTAAAAAGAAACTTTAGTGGGTTGAACCTGAAAAAACGAAAGGTATAATTAAGATAGCTTTAGAGTTAGAAGAGTATTGCTGGAGAGAATTGCTGGGGGAGATGCTGAGTGCAGTGCTGGAGAATTGCTGGGGGAGATGCTGAGTGCAGTGCTGGAGTATTGCTGGGGGAGATGCTGAGTGCAGTGCTGGAGAGATGCTGTGAGATGCTGAGCTGCTAATGAAGAGCCGAATGCAGAACCTGAAGCAGAACCTTCTATCCTCATTTAATTGGGTTAGATCAGAAGATCGCGGAAGAATCTCGAGGAGGAAGAGAATGTCAGAGAGGGGTGCGGTGCAATCGTCGGTATTCTAGAGAGCTTAAATATCCTGTCCTGGAGTCTTTGTCTCCTGACCTATGTGGTAAATAAAATAAATATTACCGGACTGAATTTCATACGGAATCTTAAAATAAAGTAAATAGCTCAAAATAACAAGAGGCAGAATCCGTGGTATAAGAGGTTTTCTAAGTGGGCTTTATTCCATTCAAAATGGCCGACTCGAGTCGCGGCCCTCAGGTTCCGTCACCACGAAGGTTCAGGAAGTGAAGTACAATAATTCATTAACAGACATGTATTTTTATAATAAGTGCATTACAATGAAACGAATGTAGAAGGCGTAACATTTGATAAGAAAAGTGACAAAACAGTGACATAATCGAAACTAGGCGTAATAAGGAATAAAAGAAACATGATTGGTTAGAATTATCAGACATAGGTGGATCTATAAGATAATACTTGGCATAGATGCGCGCGCGGCAGCATGACGTGTAATTGACGTGCAACTAGGGGGTGAAGGGGACTTGACATTTAGCTCTACATGTGGAGACGAGAAGTCTGGGGTCAAGTCATCCTAATCCCAAATCATATCTAACATCCTATGTTTAAAGAACTATGTTATCCACAAGGAAAAGACTCTCGGACAGAATCTATTCTATACTGACTGTGTACGTGTACAAGCGTCTAAGTGTCTATATGAGATGCGAGGGATAGAAAACTTTCCATGGCAACAGGGCTATGAATCACTTGCAGGAGGACGGAAAGGCTGAGTCCCTTGCTTGTGAGCTAAAGGAAATGTTTACCTAAATCACTGGACAGGAATGCATCGGCTGGAGAGCAAAATAGATAATTCGAAGGTGAAATACAACTTCTTGGCAGACAGGCGAAAACTGGCCGAGGCAGGCACCGTTAGCTGCACAGGGAGTAGGACAAAGTTCATGGATACAGATGCGAGCTCAAGCTGAAGCTGTCAGAGACAGAGAGCAGGGAAAAGCTTTGAGGACAGAATCGGGCCTACTCGCCTGAACTGTAAAAATGGAGTAACTTAGCCATATAAAGTCGGTGGCCTTTCATACTTAGGAATCGAATATCCAGCCCATAGATGGCGGATCTGACAGAGAACATGTTGACGGTAGACACACATATGTTTGCGTCTTAGAAACTGGAACTGGAGGGAACATACATGTACTTGTAACATGCATATAGAACCGTTGGGGTCCAAGATAGGGGACATAACTGATCAGGAAAATCCACATTTCCACATTCCCTCCTTGTCCCCTTCTTGCCCTTCACGAGACATCAATCTTCATCATTCCATCGATTTGCTCATGGAGCATCATTTCTTCTTCCTTCCGGCATTCTGAACGGGACCTGTGATGTGGAATGCATGATGTGGCACACAGACCACAAATCGCTGGTCCACCTTGCAGGCATAAACAACAACTGAAGAGTATAAGAAGGCCAATACCTAGGAAGGATAGAACTCTCCATCCCCAGGCTGATATCACACTCCAAAACCACCCGGACCACGTCCAAGTGCCTGGATTTTCGTGTATCTGGCTTACAATCTTATGAAGGCGTGTTATAGCTTTATATACAGATGGCGAATTTTCTGGTATGAATATGCAGCAGCTGGATCCGATGACCCTGCAAGCTCCGCCCCTATCGGCCAGGATGACGTCAAGGACAAGACGATTCTGGAGAACAACAATTCTCATCACTGATTGTTCCTCTGTCAGATTGCCTAGGGCGGCTATAGTCTCGTTTACTACAGCTTCAAGAGTCTTGGTGAGTCTGCGTATCAGCTTACTATTTGATATTGTACCTATATAGGGAAAGATACCTTTATTGAAATCTACATACTTGTCCCATGCTGTTTCAGTATAATCGACAACTGGGAGATCTCTTTGCTCTCTATTGTGTACTAAATGAACATTTCGATAATAATCAGGGGGAGCTAGGAAAACAGGTGGCAAAAGGAATGCTATGTAACAAGTACCATCCCAATCTAGAGGCAGACGCATATATGCCGTCTGACCACATATGAAGTAAGAATGGCGAGAAGTTCTAAATGAAGATTTCCCTTGATCACTATATTCTACTGTAGTAACGCATTGGCTATGGCCCATATGTATGGAACCAACTTTTCTTACACATAATTCACCCTTAACTGGAAATACTGACATAGTGGGCAGAATTAGTTCAACTTCGGATTTGACATTCAAAATCATAAGATTAGGCGTAAAATTACCTAATTTATACACTTCATTTTCTAAATCAGTTCCTGTTCTACTGGGGTGACCCTCCTTATTAGGGTGACAGACTTTGAATAAAACTAGATTCAGATTTCCCCATATCCAATGTTGTTGATAAACTGCTGTGTCTGGGTCTATGGAATTTAATAAACTAAACCATGCTCCACAGGAGCCATTGTGTGTGAACGGATGTGGAAAGAAAGGCAGAACTCCTTTGTTATTCTGATAGGGAGGAAGTCGGCCACACACCCAACAATTGGTCGCATTACTAGTCTGATGGGAATGATGTAACATACTAATGAATGTGTTATTGCGCAGCGCAAGTCTATAAGATAATTCATGTGGCGGTAGGTCACTAAAAGAATGTTCATCAGTTATATTGAAAACACGTTTAGAAACAGGATAATACATATGCAACAATATACTTGCAGTAACTATTAAAAAACTCAAGGAAGACAAAATTAATAAAGTCACAATACAATGGTTACGCAGTGATTTACAATAAGCATGTCGTTTCATTATGATTCTGGACTCTACATGATTCAGACCTAAGGGGTACATGTCGGGACAGATTCAACCGCTTCACCTTGGAGAGGACTTAAACAATCAAATCGTCCGACAGTTTAGATCTGGACCTGAGTTTCTGTTTATAGAGTTCGGTGCTACTGGCCTCAGCCAAAGGTAGCTTTGAGTCAATGGGGGAAGACACACGGGCAGTACTGTCTGTGTCAGGAGGAAGTCCATGAAATTTTTTGACGTGACTTGAATGAATCCACCCTTTTCGTCCCTCGATCTTCACGGCTGTTCTTGTGGTCAACAGGACCAACTTGGGTGCTTTCCACCTGGGCTCCAATTGACTTTTCCTGTCGAAGTTTCTTACAAAGACAAGATTACCCGGAACAACGTCATGGGGTTTCGCCTCAGTGTTGTCGGGAAAGGCTGCAGCTACCTGTGAACGAGAAGATTGTAGTGCAGACATCAAGGAAGCCAAGTAATCTGTCAGCATATTACAGTCGACATCAGTTATTTTACGTGGTATAGGCGTCCCCCACATATTCGGTGGTCTACCGAAGATCACCTCATACGGGGATAGCCCTGTTCTAGAGTGTGCTACCATTCTCATGTAAAAGAGTGCAACTGGTAATGCTACTATCCAGTCGACACCTTTCTCTCTACATATTTTGGACAGTCTGATTTTCAGTGTCTGGTTATGTCTTTCTACGAGACCTGCTGCCTCGGGATGTCGGACACAGTGGAATTTCCACTGATATCCCAACAAGAGTGAGACATGTTTCATTAATTCGGATGAGAAAGGCTGACCATTATCTGAATATACAACACGTGGTAAACCGTACCGTGGGAAGAATTCTCGAACTAGCTGTTTGGCAGTAGTCGGGGCAGTGTAATCTGATACGGGATACGCCTCTGTCCAACGGGAGAGAGCGCAGACAACTACGAGGACATATTTGAATCCTCGACAACGTTCCATCTGAATATAATCCATCTGGAGGACTTCAAAAGGATGGTCAGGAGGCTGAAATCCACCCTGCTCTACGGGAACACTCTTTCCTGGATTAAACTGACAACATATCATACAGGTACGAACTTTTTGTTTAGCTGCTGCTCGTAAATGTTTGTTGAACCAAATGTGCTGAATGCTGTCTAGCATAGCCTTTTCTCCTAAATGTGCTGGACTGTGAACCGTAGCTATAATGGCTTGAACCATGGAATCAGGGAGAAACCATACCGATTTCTCCTTCGTCATCCATCCTTGATCTGTCTGGATCCCTCCTAGTTCAGTCCACTTCTTTATTTCTTCTGCTGTGGCATGTGTCTGTATGTCAATTACGTCAAGTGCGGGATCCTTAATTGTCATACACTGTGTTGGTGTCTGAACTATTGGCTTTGTCATGTCTAATGTGCGATTCTGAGCAGTCTGTTTAGCTGTTCTGTCAGCTAAATCATTGCCTTGAGAAATGGTATCAGTAACCTTCGTGTGTGCTTTACATTTCATAATCGATATAGCAGTGGGTAGATGTATTGCGTCTAACAAAGCATGAATGAGGGGCCCGTGCTGAATGTGGGCACCATGGGACGTTAAATAACCTCTCTCTCGCCATAGCACGCCGAAGTCGTGTACAACTCCGAATGCATAACGTGAGTCAGTGTATACATTAACTTTCTTATTTGTGGCTTGAATACAGGCTTGCGTTAGAGCAATAAGTTCTGCTGCTTGGGCTGACAGAGTATCTATACAATGTGTCTCAATAACTTCAGTGTCTGTTGTGACTGCATACGCGGCCACTAAATCTCCTGTACTTGCTCTCATGCATGATCCGTCTACATACAACGTCAGGTCTGGATCTAACAATGGGACGTCTGTCAAGTCTTGTCTAGGTTTCGTCTTTATTTCAATGATTTCAACACAATCATGAGCTAGTGGGTCTGTTCCAATTACAGGTAATAGTGTAGCAGGATTCAATGTATTACACCGTCGGATCTCTATGTGTGGTTGAAACAATGTCAGTTCATAACCGGTAAGTCTTGCTATGGTCAAGTGTTGCGTTTGTGTTCGGTTCACAAGAACCTCTACTGCATGTGGTACTTGAACTGTCAATGGGTGTCCTAATACTATGGCATCGCTTTGTCTGATTGCTAAAGCTGTCGCTGCCACTGATTTCAGACATGCAGGCAAAGCCTGAGCTACGGGATCTAATGTACTGGAAAAATAAGCACATGGCTTGCGTGATCCTGCTTGATCCTGAGTGAGTACTGACAAGGCAGTACCTTCGCGTTCTGTAACAAAGAGTGTAAAAGGTTTGCTATAACATGGTGTTGCTAAAACAGGTGCTTGACATAAAGCTTCCTTTAGGCTTTCAAAAGCTTGTGTATGTTCCTGAGTCCAAGGGAGAACAGTCGATGTGGCTGCCTCCTGTGTGGTTAACTGGATGAGTGGTTTTGCTAGAAATGCGTACTGAGGGATCCACTGCCTACAATATGAAGTGAGGCCTATGAAAGCCCGCACCTCCTTTTGTGTCTGGGGTATTGACATATTAGCAATTAACTGGATGCGATCTGGTGTAAGCTGCCTTCCCTCCTTGGACAGCGAGTGACCAAGATAAATAACTCGCTGAACACAGAATTGCAGCTTAGAAGGGGACACCTTGTGCCCCTTGTCGGCTAGGAAATGTAAAACTGTCAGAGAAGCTTTTTCACATTCTGGCTCGCTTCTCGCGGTGATCAGCAGATCATCGACATATTGAAGCAGTGCAGTATTGACTGGCATGTGGATACTGTCAAGTTCTCGTTTCAGTGCTTGGCTGTAGATGCTGGGGCTTTCTGTAAATCCTTGGGGAGCGCGTGAGAATTTAAAGCTGCGCCCATTTAAACTGAATCCGAACAAGTATTGGCTTTCCGGATCTATTGGGACGCTGAAAAAGGCATTCTTGAGATCAATTACAGTAAAAAATGTTGCTTCGGAATCAATTGCTGTCAACAATGATGATATATCAGGGACCACAGGGAATTGTGGTACAATACACTTGTTTAGTTCACGCAAATCAATAACCAATCGGTACACTGGTGGAGCAGTAGGATCAGTTCGTTTAAGAATCGGAATTATCGGTGAATTACATACATTGGAGTCTGTTTCTACAACTACTCCCTGGGCAATTAGCTCATCAATGATTTTCAACAAAGCCACTACAGCATCATGCGGTAACTTGTATTGTCGCATTCGTGGTAGTACCACTCCTGCTTTCAATGTAACTCGATAGGGTGTAATGTTCATGCAGCCAACATCCGTAGGGCCTTGTGCCCATAGATGTACTGGTAAAGTCTGTAGTCGGGGATCCATGTCTCTAGACACATAGTGACCTTTAAAATCACGCAAAAACAACCTTACTCCTTCCGGAGAACAACATATTATGGCTCCTAGTGCTTTCAGAGTCTTAATTCCTAACAGATTTTCTGGGCATGATTTAGTAAGCAATAAATCTGTAGTTCGTGTCAAAGGTCCTATCGTAAGTGGTAGAGGCTGTGATACTTCATTAACAATAGGTTTTCCTGAAAAACCAAGGGAAACATTTTGAGAGCCTGAGAGGGGTGCCCCTGGAACTTCACTACGTTTTATGGTTGTTCGACTTGCCCCTGTATCGAGTAAGAATTTTCTATCTTGACCTAATAATTCACTATGTACATAAGGTCCTTCTTGATCTACCGGAATCTCGATAAGCGGTAAGTCAACTTCCCTCTCTAGGCAGGTTCATGCGTAACGCTGATACTCAGGGTATTCATACTGTGCAGTCTGATACATTTGTTGTGTTGTGGTTTGTGTGGCAGTAGCAGGCAACGGTGGTGCAGCTGGCACAAACTGTATGGGTTGCTGTGAGGCTGGCATGGACTGTTGCTGAACTGGCATGGACTGTCCATGCTGCATAGCTCCTTGTTCATTCTGATCTTGTCTAACTAATCGTGGTCTCTCTTTTGCAATACCTGTAGCTATATTACGTTTCAGGACCTGACAATCATGTACATAATGGCCTAGTTGTTTACAGTAATTGCAGGTTCCTTTTACAGGAACTGCAGAATCACCAGAATGTGTCACACCCTTTTTGTGACCATCTGCTGGTACTGTCTGAGAAACTAGCATTTTCATTTTTGTATCCTTCATGCGTCTATGCTCGTGTTCTTGTTCATCCCTAATTCTATTGTGATGATACTGTAACATTTGTAGCATTTGCGACGGAGTGTTACTTTGCCAGGTACTCTCGAATTTCAATATTCTATTCTTCACTGGAGGCAATGCATTTTCCACTAATTTTGTCACAAATAAATGTGGATATGAGTCACTACTTGCTTTTATACCACTATTTATACCAAAACATTTTTCAAATCGAGCATAATAATCGCTTGTGTCTTCATCTTGCTTTTGTTTACAGGCTGTGATTGCACCCCAATCTTCCTTTTTTGTAGTTAATAAACGTGGCAATACCTGTACTAGTAAACCTGGTAATAGTTTAACTTTATCCCCGAGCCCTGAACCTGCAGCTCGGCCCCTTTCTTCCTCTGCTAATGCTGTCCAGTCTATCTTTTGGTCTCCCACTTCCCACTCTTTTTCTTTCAGTTTTTCATAAATGCCAGCAGGCAAAAGCACCTTTAATATCGTCATAATATCAGGAAAGGTGTACTCTCCCATCAGTAACATGTCTTTAATTTCTCGGTGGAAACCCGCTGGGTCTTTGTCATGACTAGGTACTACTTTCTTCATTTCTAATAATTCCATTTTTGATATGGGTGTGTAAACAAATACACGGTGAAACTCATTGTCTTCGCCTTTTATTGGGTGCACTTCTCGTAGGGGATTTTGTCTATCCATATAGTACGGCGCTCTTTCTCTGTGGGGCAGCGAGAGAGAATCCGGACTTACAAAAAGGACATACTGCTTACGTGACACTAATATCTCTTTAATTAGCTTGTTACTAGAACCTCTCCATCTGTTCGTGAGTAGTTCCGTTAATATATCAGGTAAAGGACCAGGGTCAGCATGTTGGCTCTTATATAATATGAGGAGTTGCTGAATCATATATATTCCAGCTAAACGTTGTTCATCTGTACTGAGGTTAAAAAACGTGTGTGCTACGGTCTCATCACCGTATTTTTCAGGACTGTCAATCCAATGAACGGCTGATCTGGCTAATTCTTGCTCATCCATGGAATCGAGGAGGTGGTAACCTCTTCGTTCTCGTAGTATTTTATCTGCGGCTTGGAACGAATGTTCAGGAGATTTCAGATTTATTACAGGCGTCGGATACGTTCTGCTATTATTTGGACATACAGAGTGTATGGGATCAGAAAAACATCTAGTATTTTCACAAGATCTTCCTCTGCCTACATAGGCTATGGTCTCTGACTGTCTTGCAGAGTTCCCTGATTCGGACACTTCATCTTGCTCAAACTCGTCTGTTCCCAATCTTTCTTCATGAATACGCTCTATTTCTTTACGGATTTTTCGGCACATGGCTATTATACAATTTTGCTTATCGTGTCTCCCTTCTGATATATTCTGACTCCATCTTGTAAGAATAAGCATTGCATTCGGGTCTACCCCCGGACGATCTTGATTTCTGATTACACAGTTTATGAGGAAACGTAACAGTTCCCCCTGTATCTCTACTTTCTGGAATTCCATAGCTCTGTTAATACATCCTGAATCTCGTCCTGTTTGAACAAAATGATATATGTTATCTAGATGCGTAGTCATCCCTGGTAACCTTGCTAAATACTCTGCGGCTCGCCTGATACGTAATGATGCCAGGACCATTTCGTCCTCTTTACCAACCACCGGGTCATATCTACAATTTACAAGGAGTTCCTTAAGCGTACGTTCATTTACGAACTTAGGTGTACGTGAATGCGCTGACTCTTGAAAAACAAGTTTATTTATTCTGGGTGGTGTAAAAGTACTGCTAGCACCTCCCGTGGCCCCATCTGGGGCGTCGGGTGTGAAAGGATTCGTTGAACGTGACACAGCAACTATGGGTGTCGATACCCCTGTAGAGTCGACTGCGGAGACAGATGCGGAAACAGATGTGCTTGCCGAAGCTTGCGTCGGGACTTGCTGTTGCACGGGGACAGATACCTGATCCTGACGTTGAACCCCTCCGCCAGACGGTCTATGTGGTGTGGCGTTAGCATACTCGGGAGCTGCATCGTCTAGATATGAGGAAAGAAAAACATCTTCTGCGGTTCTGGGATGCCCCTTTGGATGTACCTTGATTGGAAATAATGGGGGTGGCAAGTCTTTTGGCACCTCCGTAACAGCCTTAGGTAGTCCTTCGGCTAGAAGGGGATACATACCATTCATAAGAGCATTTCTTTGTCTATTCACTTGTTCTGATTTCACTCGGATACCTTCCTCAATTAATAGATTTTCTTGAACTTTATTTGAACTTTCTTTACTCCTCTCTTCTTGTCTACGTGCTTTTTCTGTTCGTCTATGAGATTCTTTACGCCATAACTCAACAGCGTCTTTCTGTGACTGTCTGACCTTTCTTTTCCATAACTCTTCCTCCACTTTCATGATGCACTCTGCATCCCAGGTTCCCGCTATGGGCCACCTTTGACTTTCCGGTAATCCTTTGGTATAATCTACCCATAAATCAAGAAACAATATGGCATCTAAGCCATGCTTATGGTACATGAAATGCCCTGGAGTGTCTCTAGGAGGAATAGGAACTGCTTCTTCAAGCACCCCTTTTCTGGTAGTAATTTGTCTTAACTTCGAGAAGAGCGGCATATTGACAACTGATCTGATACTTACTCTTGAACTTGCTTAATACGAGAAAAACACAATAATGAACAGTGAACAATGAACAATCATTCATACCACAATATGCAAGACATTTCTGAATACTTTAAACATTAAACATTAAACATTATAACAATGATCGACAATGATGACAGTCTGCCTAACTAATCACCACGCTGAATTCTTGACAATAACTGAATACTTCGGAATACTTGATATACTGCTAAACAGTACATATACACTGCTAAACAGTGCAGACCGGATTTGTGTACCCAAATCCGTCTTGACCGGCACAACCTATGTGCGCGTCAACACGCCTCCCCGGCGATGGTACTCACCGAGTAGCTCCTTGAAACGGAAGGCCTCAGAGAATGGACAGGACTCGATAACTGCGGACATCGGACCCTCTGGACGTCGGGATTTCGGAAAACCTGGTGGGCCTCTGTATACCTCGGATCTTGCTCTCTCAGCTAGGCTCTGGTCGGGATACTTCGCACTTCTCACCGCCTCGTCTGGGTTGATCGCAGCCTCAGTCGCCCCCGCTTGACCGGAGGGAGCTTACAGGAAATCCTGCTGGTACGCGTTTATGGTCCGTCCAGCTGTGGCAGGAGACCGGGCCTGCAACGCACCGCCGGCGCGTGAGATGAGAAAGTGTCCCTGTTCGGGCGCCATTATGTGGTAAATAAAATAAATATTACCGGACTGAATTTCATACGGAATCTTAAAATAAAGTAAATAGCTCAAAATAACAAGAGGCAGAATCCGTGGTATAAGAGGTTTTCTAAGTGGGCTTTATTCCATTCAAAATGGCCGACTCGAGTCGCGGCCCTCAGGTTCCGTCACCACGAAGGTTCAGGAAGTGAAGTACAATAATTCATTAACAGACATGTATTTTTATAATAAGTGCATTACAATGAAACGAATGTAGAAGGCGTAACATTTGATAAGAAAAGTGACAAAACAGTGACATAATCGAAACTAGGCGTAATAAGGAATAAAAGAAACATGATTGGTTAGAATTATCAGACATAGGTGGATCTATAAGATAATACTTGGCATAGATGCGCGCGCGGCAGCATGACGTGTAATTGACGTGCAACTAGGGGGTGAAGGGGACTTGACATTTAGCTCTACATGTGGAGGCGAGAAGTCTGGGGTCAAGTCATCCTAATCCCAAATCATATCTAACATCCTATGTTTAAAGAACTATGTTATCCACAAGGAAAAGACTCTCGGACAGAATCTATTCTATACTGACTGTGTACGTGTACAAGCGTCTAAGTGTCTATATGAGATGCGAGGGATAGAAAACTTTCCATGGCAACAGGGCTATGAATCACTTGCAGGAGGACGGAAAGGCTGAGTCCCTTGCTTGTGAGCTAAAGGAAATGTTTACCTAAATCACTGGACAGGAATGCATCGGCTGGAGAGCAAAATAGATAATTCGAAGGTGAAATACAACTTCTTGGCAGACAGGCGAAAACTGGCCGAGGCAGGCACCGTTAGCTGCACAGGGAGTAGGACAAAGTTCATGGATACAGATGCGAGCTCAAGCTGAAGCTGTCAGAGACAGAGAGCAGGGAAAAGCTTTGAGGACAGAATCGGGCCTACTCGCCTGAACTGTAAAAATGGAGTAACTTAGCCATATAAAGTCGGTGGCCTTTCATACTTAGGAATCGAATATCCAGCCCATAGATGGCGGATCTGACAGAGAACATGTTGACGGTAGACACACATATGTTTGCGTCTTAGAAACTGGAACTGGAGGGAACATACATGTACTTGTAACATGCATATAGAACCGTTGGGGTCCAAGATAGGGGACATAACTGATCAGGAAAATCCACATTTCCACACCTATCCCGGGGGACTCTTACCAGACCGTTGGCCAGGGGGTTTGGTCTTTAACACCATCCTTGGTAAATATAATTCTTGTTATTTGTTGATGTTCTTTTCTCTCTGTCCTCTCCCTTTCAGAGCATTGATCATTGTATGAGTCCGAAGTATATGCTTGATGTTTATGAATTTAATTTTCTCTCCTATGAATTTCAGTGACTGCACTGTATTTTGAAATGGTTCACATAAATTTATTTTAGATAAAGATTTAAAACTTCCTGAGTCTGTGGTTATTTACTTTTAAATAAAAGTTAAAATTATGTTAATTACCACCATCAACTAGTTCAACTAATGGTCGATCGAGCAGACGAAAGAACTTGTTGATCTGTGAGGGGTTAGTTAAGTGATGAATGAGAGTATTGAATAAACTAATCCTAAATAGTTTGTGAAAAATTAAACGGTAAATCCCCTTAACCGACTAGCGGTTTTTACCACATGAGAGTTTATGGGCCCAGGTAAGTATATGGTAGTGGAGTATCTGTTGTTGGTGAACCGCTGGATCAGTTTTCTGGTAGCAGAGTTATGGTTATTATTGACTAGTTTGGTGATAAATATTGTTATTGATTATTGATTTATGTTTAACAAAAGAGTTAGTGTCTTGTTTTATGTTGTCTAGAAGCACAGGTACAGAGGTTGCCTGGGCATCCCGTGAATGGAATAGTGGGTGGTGATAGAAGCCATACTGCAGGAGGTTACTCGTCTGTTGTCATAACACTGAGAAGCTACGGAGGGCTGGCAGTGTTGTAGTAGGGATTATATCATGTAAAAGTAAAGTGTGAATGATAGCAAAAGCGGTTTGCTGGTGAAACTTTGATCTCATTTCCCAATACGGGTGACACTGAAGAAGTACAGGTTCTTCTGAGCTTGATTGAAGCGTATACAGGGGTGTTACTTAAAGTAAAAGAATTCTGGAATAAATGGAAATCTATCTTGGTTTAGTGGAACAGACAGAGTAGCAAATGTTTTATGTTGTTACTAACAAAGTTTTATTTTGAGAAAAGTTAACTCGGGAGTTACTGTGGTTATTTTTGTGTGCATTTCGAATAACGGAGTGATATAAACACCACGCATGTGTTTCAGTGGGCATTCGTTGCTTCAAGTTTCGATGATCCACACATCTCAGCAGCATAAGTTACCTACCGCGTCCACTATTATCACAGTGATGCGCGCACCTTTTTGCTTCTAGTAGAACTTTAAAAATAATTTGCTTAATTTTGCTGTGAGTAGCCTTGAATATTTTGTTTATTTACTAAGATATGGGGAGTGTATAGTAGAGTAAAAAGAAAGACAAGTGATGCCATATATGTTAAATATTGTTGGTAGATTTGAGTATTAGACATCTGCAGACAATTGATGTTGAATACGATATATAAAGTCAATTTATACTGTATATTTATACTGTTTGCAAATAAGCCATTTTATCACATAATTTGGAAATTGAGGGAGGGAATGTATACGAGAGTCTTGATGAAATGGACATTGGTGAAGGTGAACCCAACAATGTTTTTGATGTGTCTGTAATGATGATGGAAAAATATTTTGGATCGCAAATTAATGTTGTATTAGAGATGCACAACTTTTTTTTACGAGGGGACAAGGAAAGCAAGAGAAAATTAACAGTTATGTTGCGGCTTTAAAAACATTAGCTCGTACGTGTGAATTTGATCATCTGATTGATTCCCTGGTTAGAAATCAAATAGTTAGGGTCATTTATTCTCTGGTTTGGGGGCCTGAACCATTCTGTTTGCCAAAGCAAGTTTAGGACCTTTACCTTTCCCTGAGATGGTGTGACCCAGGGACGTCACTGTTGATACCTTGAATTTATATTTCTCTCTTTTTTTTTTTATAACCAACCTTGCATCTTGCAACCACTCCAACACCTTCAATAAAATCTCATCATGCTCCTGTTGATCTTTTCCATAAACTAGTGTGTCATCCTGAAATAATAACACTTGGTCCAGACCTTCTAACACCTTCTTCATGACCCCCTGGAAACATGCTACAGCCGAAACAGTCAACACGTTTCGGCTGAGGAGAGCCTTTGTCAAAAAGCTGTAACACATAGCCGGTTTGTCTTGCATTACTAAATATGAGGTGCCAGCATTGGAGTACCAGTTTCTGTATTATTTCTTATTAACAGACATTGGTGACGGGCTGGACATGTGCCACAATGGCAGTTGTGCAACCCGAAACTTTGGATGGATTTATGTACATCTCCATCCATCCAAAGGTCCGGTTTGCACAACCGCCAGTGTGGTGTGTAAGTTTAGGTGGAAAGCAGCTCCAGTGTAGAGCACTCTCAACACCAGCGACACTCTAAATTTGCTCACCTCAAACATCTGCTTATCTATCAAAGTCTTTAAGCATAGGATTAGCACAGTGCCAGCCTCGCCGAGAAAGTCTTTTGCCATTTCCACAGCAAAGCCTTTTAGCATGGGTAGATCATGTAGGGTATGTAGGAAACATGGGTCTACTGACCTGCCAGCTTTGGTGATGTAGAAAGTTGATCCTTCACCCCTGGAAGGTATATCCCATATAGCACTCCACTTGAATTTCGTTTCCTTCAATACACGTAGTCAGATTTGAATATTCAAACGTAGTTATTTAATCATGCCGTATACACTTTCATAAACAAATTCATTGTAACAAAGTCTTCTATATTCACACTTGATAGCTGAACCCATAGGTGGTTCGTGGTGCTGGGGTTACAGGGTTATTAGCCCCCAATGCATTTTGGGGCGTGCCCTTCTTCAGGGGCTCTCCCGGTAAACAGAAATGCGGTCTCTTACTAACTTCAGAGCTAGAATGCGCAAACTAAAAAGTAAAACGGGTCTGTGGTGTGTTACACATGCAGTAAAAGAACTGGTGCGTATACGTGTTGGTCTCACATCAGATTCGCTAAGAAAGTGAAATACGTGAGGTAACTCAATGTGCAGTTACTTTTTCAAAAACGTAAAACTTCATTCAGTTGTTAGCGCCGAAATGAAATTTAAAAAAATACACCGCCGGTTTGTGCTACCTATCTTAATTAAGTTTGCGTGCTCAAATGCCCAGGATTAACATGCGAGAAACCTAAAAGTAAAACTACTGTGCCAAATGATAAAACGTCCGTAAGTAATTGGTGTGCAATTTTCAAAGTGCTCCCCAACGCGTATTGTTGCAGTGAAATGAAAGCGAAATTTTAACCGTAGAGAAAGAAACCATACACCCAGGTGTATAATGCGATAATCGGAGGTCCTATGGTATTCAGAAGCAACTAGGCCCAGGGTCGGACTGAGACCAGCAACCAGCCCTGGCAGGTTGCTTCCCCACCGGCCCTGGTAAAGGCAGGGGAGGGGGTTGTTAGCCGCTAAGCACTCCTCCCGCTTTGCTGCTGCAAAACCGGCACCCTGTAAGAAAAGCGGCCCCCTGCGGCCACAAAACCGGCCCCCACCCCTCCAGCCCACCGGGGAAATGCCCGGTGCCCCCTACAGCCAGTCCGTGCCTGACTAGGCCCCAATTGTGACAACTGAAGTCTTTCACTTCTGGTGTCCAAGGGCTCATGAATTGTAAGCCTTCCAAACTGAGGGCCAAACACATTTTTTAGTAATTTATTCTCAGGGTAGAGAGGCCAAGCACTCAAAGGCTGACTCAAGGAAGTGTTATGGGCTAGATACTCAGAAGTCAGCAATGCAAAAAAATACACTCAATAAATTATTATCAAGTCAGAGCTTTTCTATAAAAAATAAAAGTACTTTAATACTTTAACACACACGTAAATATTATGCACAAACTTACAAGTATGTACAAAATGGCAGGTGTAAGAACCAATTGGAACCACTCTTTACCCAAAGTGCCTTGCAAACTACATGTTGTGAACGATAAAGGAGGGTCACAGTGGCCAACTAATCCGCTAAATGCAGACTAGCCCCGAAGGTGTGAGGCACCTTTAACAGTCTGAGCACCAGCAGACAATAACTCCTAAAACCACGATACCACCATTTATGCCAACAGAAAATCATGTAAGGTATGCAAATTCAAAAGTCAGGCCTACTGGATTTGTCCAAAGAGTGTTAGACAATAAAAAAATTTGCCTTTCAATATGATATTTAACTTTCTCTATTGAAAAGCCATACCTACTGTCTTTAGCACACATTCCGCAATATACGTTTTATAACAGTGAACATTTCAATGAACGGCCATAGTTCTATTGTTCAACTAGGTTGCCAGTAACTGCTAGGGACCCAAAATTCAATGGGTCCCACATTCTCTTAAGGAAAACAAAATCTGAGTCTTCAGAGTGACCCCAGGCTCTCCTAGAGTCCCTAATGTTCCCTCTGAGAGATCTTTTAATCCTAGCCCTGTGGATTTATGGGGGGCCACCAAAGCTCTTGGGAGGCACAACACACTAGATCTATTATTATTTATGTGGGTGTCATGCTCCTCTATGGGATCCCACCAAGCCTTCAAGCAGTTCCACTGCTGCTCTTGTACGATCCCCTCTCCTTTTTTGTCCATACAACGCTTCAGTTCAAAGTGATGGGATAAGACGGCACTATCAACCGCTAACAGTGCGCTGCGGTCTTCACGACGTGGGGAGTGGGCAGTCAGCATGATGGTGCTTGGTATACGCAGAGATCACCCCCTTCCTCATGGGGTCACACAGGACAGGCTGGAGACTTCCTTGACTGGTGCAAAGTACTGGTGGCCCCCCTCCTCTGCAGTATGGGAGCAATTTTGTAAATAGTGTAGTTGTACTCCAGGTCCCCCTGGTGATTGTGGTCTTCAAATATCGACAATCCTGGTCCCCAAGAGGTGGGGGGCCTTGGATCCACAGGTTCCCCGGGGATACGTTTTCAATGCTAATTGAGATTTCCTCATTGCAGCTGGTGCCCCCGATTCTAGGGGCACCTGCTAAAGTCTTGTAAGCACCATACACGAGAAGCTGCTTCTGTTGAAGATTTCTCCCAGACTATTAGGTCAAATTAAGTGGGTTTTTTTGTCTCCCAGTGGCACAGTCCTCCACCAACAGGGCTCTTGTGAGGTCTCCTGACCCCAAAGCTAGTCCTTGCAGAACTGGAGACAGAGTCTATAAAAGTCCCAGGGGTACAAGTCCACAGTGGATCTTCCACTCTCCAGCTAGGGGTTCATCTATCGCCTAGGTCCATCCTCCTATATTTGCTGTTCTCCTTTTTCTTAGCTTTTCCCTGTGCTTAGGTTTAAATATGGAGGTGGAGAGTTTTAGAATCTGGGAGTCTTTGCCAAATCCAGGGATGCCACATCATTCCTCTACCCCTAACTGGCATCTACAGAAATCACCTCACTGTCTGGGCAACCCCTTGCATATCATCCTGGAGCCTAGAAAGAAAGCTTGATGGCAGCTGTAGGTAACTTACCCTTTCTCCAGTGTCACCCCAGATTTTTCACCTTTTGCTGGACCCTATATTTTTGCTGCCTGTAGAACACTGTGCACTTTACCCTTGCTAACCAATCATAAACTACGAGTGCTCCCCCTTTTAACTTGGTAAATTGGAATATTTAACTTACCTATAAGTACCTAGCATATGGTCCAAAGTGTACTCAGGACCTGTAAGTTAAACAACACTAGTGGACAGCAGCACCCATTGTGCCACCCACTACAGTGATGGTGCAAAACTGACTGCAGGCCTACCATTTGTATGAAGCATATAAAAGGTGACGGGAGGAATGCTTGCAATTTGTCTAACCACTGGCAATCGTTCGGGGTAGCATCCCAAACCATCTTTTTTGAGTCACCATGCCCCCTCAGCTTGGAACCAGTCATATGCAAACCAGTCTTGACCCAGCTCCTTATGGGGACAGTTCATCCCGAACTGCCAGGCAATCCCTGAACTGGAACACAAGCAACCCAACACCAGTTTTGCCATAGTTATGGGCCCATTAGGCGGGTAGAGCTTGGTTAAAGTGACACACTGAGCATGGGACCATTGAGCATGGGCCACTTAGGGCGGTACATGTAACATACAAAAGGTGATGGGAGGCATGCTTGCAATTTGTCTACCCACTGGCAATCACTTGGGGTAGCATCCTAAGCCATTGTTCTTTTACTCACCATGCCACCTCAGTTTGGACCCAGCCATATGCAAATCAGTCTTGACCTGGCTTCCGATGGGAACAGTCCAGCCTGGTCTGATAGGCCAGGTTCTCCTTGAACTGGAACACAAGCAACCCATGACTGGTGTCGCCTTAGTTATGCTCAGCTGGGTGCAGCTTGGTTCCAGTGATACTTGTGACCTATGCAGAGGCTCTCACTTCATGGCATAGCATAGTAGCAGACCCGATTTTGTCACATGGTTCCCACTGATTCAGTAGGACTGTGGATTGGAACAACAAAACTTCATAATACAGGGACCAAGTCTTCTTATATCATCAGTAAATATTGGACCAGGTAGCTCACAGTACCGCATCTAAACTCCTGAACCTCCAGAGTTATAGATTCTGTCGGCAACTTCAAACATGACCACCCTTATTCCCAAGAGATTTGTGGAAACAGATCTAACCCTTTCGTATATCCCTTTCGCATGCCGAAGATTTCATAAAGAGAAAAGACAATAATGCATTTTTAAATGTTTATTGAAAAGATCTAATCTTTGTAATTAAGACATGAACTGCAATTATTACACAGTTGAGACATCATTGTTATAAGCATTATTAGTATGGTGAAAAATATGAATAATTCGACCATATTGATTATTTCTAATATTACTCCCAGCTATCACTAATACCCCTATACTGGCGAGAGCATGGTGGCAGTACCCTTCTGCCGATCCAGTTGAAATGATCTAACCCCATACCTTGGTGTAATGTCTTAGGAAGCCGGCCTCAGTGTATTAACAAATGCACTCCGTCTCAGTGTGCTGGCCTACACACCCCTGCCTGTGCACCTATCTTCCTTCTTAGAATGTATGTGAGAAGCTGCATCTCTTTGACAGCTCTCCGTAGTATTCATGATAACTCTGATGTGAAGGGCCTCTCACCTGAATTCAAAATGGGCACTGTTTAACTAATAAAACACCGGCTTTATCTCATTTTGCAAGAGATGCAGAAAAAAAGCTTTTCTTAGTTTGGGGAAAAGAGTCTTCTACCAGCACAAAACAAAGCAAGGACATCACGTTCTAGTATTGAAACTAACAGCGCGGACTACAAAAAGAGATAGTGGACAACTAGTAGTTTGTCCTATTTGTTCCAAGACAGGAACTTAAAACAGTCACCCGCACCCCCTGTGGTGCGATGGTGCCCCAAGGTACCCTTACTCTGGAGAGGGCCCCCCCATCCACTTCCAAAGCTTTCTTGCAAATGCTGCAGGACAAAGCACAGCCGCTGCTGCCTGACCGAAGCCTGCTGTATGGAATGGGATACCCCAGCACAGTGAAACACTCACAACAAACTTGCAAAATCAATAGTTGTTGGCAGTGAAGGCCCACAAGGGAAACGTGCCTCCAAGTCTCTTTATGTCAGTGAAGAAGGAAACTACTGCAGAGCCCCGGGCGAGAGAGGAGAAAGACAACACAGGGGAGGAGGATACCAAACAAGAGATAGCAGACACTTAACAGGCACAGGTGAGAGGGAGAAAGAGACAGAGAGAAGTGTGAGAACGTGTGTTAGGTGATAAAGCACAGGTTACAAATAAAGGTGGAGACATGTGGGAGGGGTGAGAAAAAGGTAGATTAGAGACGAGACAGGTGTGAAACAGAAATAGGTGAGCGACAGCTGCCAGAGAATGAGAGTAGAGAGGTCATAATGAAGCAAGCGGGTGAGAAAAGAACAGGTTAGAGAGGCAGAGAAGATAGTGAAACACAATGGAGAGAGACCGAATGCGAGGGCAGTTAAAGAGGTACTAAAGAAACTGCAAGAAGAAAAAGAAAGATCTGAGAGAGAGAAAGACAGAGAGAGTGAGTGAGATGGGAGTTGTCAAAGAGACAGCCATGTTATAAAGGCCAACTGAGGATAACAGTGCGGAGGAGACAGATGTGAGAGAGATAGCAGACAAGTGAGAGACAGCTATAGATAGAAGGGGAGAGAAGTGATAGAGCTAGAACAGTAAGAAAGAGACAGTTGAGAAAGAGAGAGACAGTTGTTGGAAGAGAGATAAGTCTCAACCATGGCTGAGAGATATAGAAGGAGAGAGAGGTGAGAGAGAGGTGAAAAAGACAGAGGCATATGGAAAAGAGACAGCTAAAAGCACATATAGTGGGGGCGTGGGAGAGAGAGAAGGGCTGGGAGGGGAAGACAGGTAAGCGAAATAGAGAGTGATTAAAAGAGAGAACTAAAAACGGACTGCAGAGTAGAAGAGACCGAGAGAGGTAGGAAGGAGACCGGGTTTGAGAGAGATTGTCATAGTAACAAAATCCACAGAACAGGTATCAGTTGAAGAGTAGTTTAATGGAGCATCCACCTTCGGAAGAGCAGCGGTGTAACAGAGCAGCGTCAGTGAACTTGCTCTATACTTGTTCAAATGCTGCTTCTGGATGTTTAAAACTTGTGAGATATTCTTTGGGAATTACGTAGATAGCTATAGATAAGTTAAAGGAATGATGTGCCAATATCTATAGGTGTTCGAACAATAACCAAGCTGGAAAGACGTGTACATTCTACCTGCAAGCTGTCCAGAAACTGGTGAATGCTTTTTAGTCTGGAATTGCTTTTTGATTTGCCTGTTCAGAATGTCATGTATGGCACCAAGAACATTTGATACAGACGCAGTACTAGATGTGCTCATCCCTATCTTAGCATCCAGATGGTGGGTTCAGCAAGCTTGAAAAGATGGGCCAGTGCCTAATGCTGCCACTCGGGCGGCCAAACCAGCAATCACCTGAGGACATGGAATCTTTCTCTCAGACTTTTTCTGTTTTGAAAGGTTCTCATTTCTCCAGTGTGGTTTTAAAGCTAAAAAATGATATGATAGTACTCAAGCTGGAGCACTTTCTGTCCCACGGAGCATTAACGCAAAGGGCTGATGGCTTCTTCCTGGCTGCCACTCAGCTTTGGCATTATTTGCATGATAATGGAAGGACATAACAACTGGTCACACTTGTTCAGACCAGCAGTGAAGAATGGATTCTCAGCATGGAGTGGGAGAAGGTGGGGAAGAGAAGCAAAATAGGATTATTTTGCACAGAAGTTAGGGGCACTTTCATCAAGTCTTCTCTCCAAAACACGTATTGTGACCAGGGCCAGACTGGCCGTAGTGGGCACCGGGCTTTTCCCCATTGGGCCGCCAGGGTTGGGGCCGGTTTTGGGCCCCTGGGGGGCTGTTTTTGTTACCAGTGGTCGGCAATATCGGCACCCTGTAACAAAATCGGCTGAAACAGCTCTAACAAACAGCCCGGCTGCACCCCTATGCCCCCCAGGGGGGCCAGACTAGCAGTTTACCAGGGCCGGTTTCGGTTACCAGTCCGGCCCTGATTGTGACATGTTAAAGCGGAAGGAGCAAGCTCTAAATATATTAGAAGTAAAAGCTCTTCAATGCCTCGTCAGGCTTATTAGCGTTTTATAAACCTACAATACGGCACAATATCATGGTACATCGTTAAGCAACTGGTACACTGCAACATGCACTGCAAATAGTTGACTGGTGATATTTAAGCCAGTGCACCCCTCCACATAGTCACAGGACAGAGCAGGGTAACTGCACTCGCCCACTCAGAGATCTCAGGATGGAACACAGAAACCAAAACAGGGATCACAGGAGAGGTAGAGACACCCACTCTAGAATCGGAAGGGAGGGACAAGAAGGTGCATACAGGACAATTTTAATAAGTTCTACCTTCTTGAATACATCCTACATATGCTGTATGCAGGCCCTCCTTTGGCTTTTCAGCCCTGCAGAGAATCCTAGGCCTGTGAAGTACTCATGTGCCATCACTCTTGGCATGCATGTGCCCCACACAAACGCTTCAAACACCTATTTCCCCTCCACTTCTGCTTCCTTGGGGCCATACATATGCACTTCTGCTACCCAGGAACCATGAAAACAGTTGCCTCACGCGTGCTTCACTCACTCTTCTGGCATCTTACACACTGCACTTCTTTTCTTAGGAGCTATGTACATACACTTTTGTATGGTTCCCCCCCACTTTTTGCCTAACATCTGATGCAACCTGACTTGATGTGCCCTGGGTCCCTGCCAAGCAGGTTCCCAGGGCCTGTTTTCTTTCCCAAAACTGAACCTTCGTATCCACAATTGGCACATCCCTGGCCACAGGTAAGCCCCTTGAAAAAGGTACCATGGGCACCAAGGGCACTATGACCAGGGAAGGCCTTTAAGGGCTGCAGCACAGATTGTGCCACCGTTAGATGCCCTGCACCTTAACACACAAACACGGTCACTGCAGGCTACGTGTTTTGATGCAGAGAAAAGCAAAGAGTCGACATGGCACACATCCCTGTGTGCCATGCCTGCAATCCACTGCCTAAGGTCTAGGTAAGTCACCCTCTAGCAGGGTGCACTAGCCCTAAGGCGAGGGTACAGAGGCATGAGTCTAAATCCATTTTTAGACATTGTAAGTGTAGTAAAGCCATAAAGAGTATATGGTCTGGAAGTTGGTCATTACGAACTCCACAGCTCTATAATGGCTTTGCTAAAAACTGGGAAGTTTGGTGGCAAACTTCTCAGCACATTAAACCCACCCTGATGCCAGTGTGAGATTTAATGTAAAATGCACTCAGAGAGTATCTTAGAGATGCCCCCTGAAAATCGACCAGCCCTGGTGTGGTTCCTGAATGGCTGCCCGCAATTTGCCACCACCAGACAGGTTTCTGGACCCCCGGGTAGAGAGCCTGCACTCTGGGTCCAGAAACAAAGTCCATCCTGGTCAGAGGTGTCATGCCTCCTCCCCCAGGATGGGCTGAGTCCACGAAACGGGAAGCTTCAAAGGTCTGCCGCATTTGGATGCTGTCCCTGCCTTTTGCTGCTCCCAGCAACTGTCTCCCGCTATTTCTGGCCCCCACTTTGGGCGGGAGAATCGTCGGGAAAACCAAGCTTGGAAGAGAGGTGTGCCCACCTTTACTAACCCCACCGCTTAGGTGGGGGAGACGAGGTGATGCACACATCTCAGTCCCCTCCATCTTGAATATGAGGGGACTCTGGCAGGAAGAGGCTCATGCCTGCTCCCACTGGAGGGTGGCATAATAGGGGATGTGCCCACCCCAAGGAAGGGACCCATTGGTCCCGACCTGCACACCCCTTTAACATCACTAAATTTAGTATTTCGGGGCACCCATGAAGCTTGCCTCCTCAGATTAGAGGAAGAAAGAAGAAGGACCGAAGAGCCGTGCTGACCCAGGAAGCGGAAGAAGACACCTACTGCCTTGCCCCCCGCCCTACCGGCCTGTCCTGTCTACGACCTGCCTACAGCAAGCAACCTGGCGAGTTTAGCAGCCAGCAACCCCCAGAGCCCAGAGGACCTGCCCTACGACCTTCCTACAGACTTTGTCACCTGTGAGCACCGGATTTGCTCAACCAAAGACTCGCCTCCAGAAGTCGGATTCCGGTGACTCGGCGATTCTGCACTACTTGGCACCTGACACTCACGGCCCGAGGCCGAGTGGCCCAACACCCCAAGGAGGTCTCCCCAGCGATCCTGACCTGGGATTTGGTGATCCCCGACCTCCCTCAAGCCTCAAGGCAATGCCTACAGCATGTACCTGAAGGGTCCCCGACTGAAGCTGGTAAGAAAACCCAACGCCAGAAGATACCCCTACACCCGATGCCCCCAGCCCTGGGTGGCCCAACCAACAGTGTCCAGGCATCCCCCAAGATCCCAACTTACCTCTCCAGTTGGTGGTCGCCTTCAGGAAGTCTCCCTGCCCGAGCCTGCAGCAACTTAGCGAAACTGAAGGTCTCCATTGGGAAACACAGGGTCCCTGATGTCCGTTTTGCACCCTGCACCTGGCCGCCCCAGAGCCACTGGTGGTGCAGCTGCTGTGTTGGTCATCAGCCTCTGCGGTGCAGACCTTAATCCTAGGAGTTTTGCTCCCACACCTAAGTGGCCAGCTCGTCAGCAGCGCACATGCAAACTGGGGACAAACTGGGCACAAACATCCCAATTTGCCCCCCAAGGACTATCTTGCCCTAGGTGGGGGAGAGGTGCAGCACTAGCCCTTGCCCAAGAGGCCTCCCCGCATAAAAAAGAAATCCATGGTGTCTAGTGGTCTTTCTACTCGTGGGAGGAGCTGACTGGGGAGAAACCCCCCATCTGCAACCCCTGGGAGGGTAGGAAGACTATAAGCTCTTTCTGGGGTGAGGGCATGTCCCAATGCCAGAGTGAGCCTCCCCAAACCTTTTGTTTGCAATCCCTGGCCTTTCCATGCCCCTCCCCCCAGGGAGGCAGATTAGGACAAACCCCCCAATCTGCCCTCCAAGGGGGGGGGAGAAAGTCAATTTTGTGCTTGTGTGAGGAGGAGCATTGACCCTTGCCCAAGGCGCCGCTCCCATCTCACAAAAATTACTCCTTGGCTCTAGTGGAGTAGATCTTTGCTTGGGGATTGCCCTCTAAGGGTGATCTCCAAGCAGGAATCCACTACGGAGAGAAGCCTTTGTAATACAGGAGATTCTCCCCTTTCCAACAATGCCTCTCCCATCAAAATTGGTGCTCCCAAGCACCAGTGAAAGTATAATGAACCGATCTGCTCATTTCATTCTTGCTGTTGTACTAGTGACAGTAGAGCAAAAAAAAAAACTGCCTCGAACTGCTGGATGAAGCTCTTCCCCAGTAAACAGACTTGAAATGAAAAAAAGAGTTTGGAGTATCACTCATCAACACTCATCCATTACCAAGTGGTAAGCACTGCCTCCAGCTCTTCTCCCTGATGGAACATTGACCACTGAGCTATCTGGCTGCACTTTATGGACGAGTGTATCTGTTTGTGAGATAGCTCAGGAGAGTCATTGCAATTGCTGCGGAGAACAGTGTATCCAGCACCTTTCTGGGTGCAATACTGGCAGGATAACTCAGGCAGTTGCAGCATGCCTGGCAGAAAGGGTCAACCGCTTAAACCGAACATTGTTCCAGAGACTTCAGAAATATGAATCTTTCTGATTTAACCTCTACTAGCAACATCATCCTACAGCCTCCCACAAACTTGACGAATGTGAATGATCTTACTGAACATTACATACAATCCATGTCAGACATACTTGATACGATTGCTCCGAAGCTGTCAAAAACCCGATATTCCAAACCCTGGGTCAATGGAAACCTTAATGAGGAAAGACATAAACAGGGGCGTAACACAGCCCCCCGCAGCCCCCGCAGTGCGGGGGGCCACCGCACTCCAGTGGGCCTCAGGCTCCAGTCCCCATAAATTAAGCGGTGTACGCACGCCACAGCCAGCGGCGCATTGCTATCATTAATTATTTAAATAGTGCCGTGCGCACGCCCGGGCCCTGGCCGGGCCTCTGAGGCTCTCGCTCTCATAATTAAATCAAATGGTGCGCGTGCGCAGCGGCGCGCAGTTTTCACCGCCGAACCAACGCGTGTGCCCGGTCTTCAGGGTGGGGCACAATGCTATTGTCATGCGCATTGCAGCTAAAAGTGCGCATGACTCAGGACTTGTAACGAGGTGAGGCATCCCAGAGGATCCGACCCAGCCCAGCCCGAGACCACTAGTAAAGGAGTGGACCGTCACCACCGTGCGGCCGGGCCGCCGAGCATAATTTAATTATTATAGTACTAGCCCCTGCCTGGCAGTGGCTAGGCTAGCGGCTAGCCTTGCACTGTCCTGCTGCCCCCTCGCGTCTGCCTCTGAAGGCTGAAGCTGCAGCCAGGCCAGGCCTCAGGTGAGGGAGTCTGTCTGTCCGAGACGAGTCAGGTCGGGCAGGCGATAGGCCTCCACTCTCTGGAGCCTCGGCGCTGGCCGTTCCCAGAGCTTTTAGTGTCTTCATTTGGGGCTCTTTGAGGGGGACACAGGTTCAGGATCTGAAATAGCAGGGAGCGCTCGCCGATTAATATTCATGAAAAGGCCAACAGTCTGCTTTTTTTGTGCCTTGCTGCTCTTTCTCATGCACGGTAAGGTTGAGAGGGAGGAATATTTTAACATGTATGCTGTGACCATCCCAAACAGCACCTTATGGTTTGTGGAAATGTACAGGACCCGCCATTTAATTTGAAGATGGTTCCTTCCAGCACTTTAGGAATGTGCGAGACGGTCCTCTGCACGCGCGCTTCCTTGTTTCGCACACTTTCATTTTCACAAACAAAGCAGCACTACCGTTCTCTGTGTATATTTTTCCAGCACTAATGTGCTTATCTGAAGTGCTGCATCAGAAGCCCTTCACTTTGAACCTTTTCCGAAGAGTGATAGAATGTCACCAACCACACATTTCTATCTTAGCTTCAACAACATCGAGAATCGTTTTACACAATCGGAGCCCATACCTGCATATATCTGCATTTCTGCATTTCTACATATCTTTATATATAGACATATATCTGCACAACCAGAGTACAATCTGGTGTTTCCACATAACATCTTGAGACTGATGCAGCCCAAATAAGATCAGGTCTAGGGTGAGCCGGTCTCCTGTCATGCGCCCCGTGCACATTCTGCAACTGGGGGGTATTGATGCTGCACTCAGGGAGTTCCCTTATTACTGGAAGTCCTGTGGTCCATGGGCCAATAGTGCCTTGAGGTCTGGCCAGACTGTTAGAAGGGACTAGGACAGGTGTATATTTGCTTTTGAAATATCCCATCTCCGAGACAGCTTGAATCTTGGGTGGGAAACTGAAATCTCAGGAAACTAGCACAAGAATGTGAAGTCCAGGAAAGCGCAGAAGCAGAGCCCAGCTAACAAGCGGCTCGGTCCGTTTCAAACCACGTATCGTCCTAAACAAGTTGATCGAAGTACTGGACTTCTGATTAACCACAACCTTTGCTAGCATAAGATCGCCCAGTTTTGTGGAGCGCAGAGACACCTTAGCAAGTGAAAGGACAGTTTGGGGCAGTAGATTGGCGGTGGGTGCTGGAAGAAGTCATGAATGCTCAGCATCATTATGGAGAGGGAAAGTGTCAGGTTTCTGCGCACCGAGGCTTCCACGGCACTGCCAGCTATATTCCAGCACCGTCCGAGGCGGCAGGGACGCGACAGGAAAGAACTGCCCCAAACACACCCTGCACGGTGAACAATGAGGCACCCTTCTCCTTCCGGGTGGCCTGCCAAGACCAGTATAGCAAGGGAAGGGCCGCATGCATTATTTGCCACGTTCCGCTGCAGTGCTGTGCTTGTCCAGAATACAATGGACTGTCTGTCTCTGTTATTGTTCTATGTGTGTGTACATGACTAAAGTCGCGTTTGGATTGGGAAGGCTCCCCAAGAACTGAGGGTGTCTTGGAATATATGTTTATCTTTTATTTCTGAAGTTGTCTTTTTGGAAAGTTCTGTTGAGATCAAGTCTGGCAGATCTGGAACTTCATGGTCAGTCTGTCCAGTACTGAGGCGCACAGAAAGGACTCCCAGATCCTTCCCCATCAGGCACCCACACTTCACATGTAACCTGGGCTGCGGGTTGGTATAGACGCAATGGGAGTTTTCCTAGTCATACTCCTTTCCCCTATTCTGTTCTGGTACGGTTGGGCATGTCCCATTTTTGTGACTTATTTCACTGGTTCTGCCCTTAATTCAGGGCTCCACTACCTTTCATCCAGTACCAAAGTAGGGAGGACCCAACTTCATCTTGAATTTCACTGCAGGCAGCTGAAAGTATTCCTTATCCTTATATTACCCCAGGGAACCACACTTTGTGCCACCATAATGAGAAAGAAATCAGAAGATGCCTAGTTCTGCAGCATCATTGAGCGCTAAGGCGTGTCGCCTTTCCAGTTCTTCCAGGAACCAGCGGATCCTGCTGTGTACTTGTGCACAGATGGAGTGCAGCCTCCACTGGTTGTGGGCTAGATAAACTGCACAAGAGCGAACGAGGGAGAGAGCACGTGCCCCAAAATTCTGAACTCCTCACAATCACAATTGATGGGTTTTTTTAGTTTTTTTTTTTTGCAGAGTTTTATATAGCGCAAACTTGACCTGAATCCAATCAGGTATCAGAGCGCTTTACATAGCACCAGTTACGTTACATGAGGACACACATTCATATATTTTTTTTTTGTTAGGCACGGGGAGATTAAGTGATTTGCCCAGAATCACAGGAGGCTTTAGCGTCGTTACCGAGACTCGAACCCAGTTCCCTCAGGTCCGAGGTCGAGCACCCTAACCGTTGGGCCAACTCCTCTGTGTTAACTTGCCACTTGCCACTGACACTCTTTTACCCCAGACTAAAAATCTTTGTTTTGACTCTGCTGCCAGTTGTCAGCTAGATTTTACAGCCACTATTTAGCCCCAATGCACAGTCAGTCGTACAGTGCATCAGTCAAATGTAGCTGTTAGTTCTACGGGGAGATATTTCTGAATCAGCTACGACCTCTTCTCTCCTCCCATCCCAAAATACTGCCTCCGAAAATATAGCCAACAGTCTTGTCTAGACTGCCAAACCCCTTGGTTGACTATCCTGTATTTGCCCCTCCTTGCTCCATGGGGGCTGGTTTGTCATTTATGATATTCTAGTGGAATACCTCATAAAAGAAGCAGCACTCACCAGTTGCGGTACCCTTGAGATACAGCATCCAATACCCATCAAAACCAGTGTCAGTGAGGTTCAGATGCAGTGCATAACAGAAACTGTGTCCATTGGAAACAGATGTTTCTTTCATCAGATGCTACACCCTTTTGATCCAGGTGACTTTAGAATCTATGCTCCTTATGTGGACTGTCCCCTGCTTGCTCCACTCCTGGATACTAGACTTCTCAGCTACTGTGCTTGGACGTAAGGCACGTGTGGGTGCACATTCTAGAGGTTCACTCACTAAAAACTGTGCTGCCATACCATGCAATGATTCAAAAACCAGGCAACAGATTTTGAACAGGATCCTTTTTTTGCCAGCAGCCAATGTAGTTATTTCAATAAAGGTGTGATGCGATTTCATAGAGGCTTTGAAAATAATTGATTACTACTTCTATTTTTTCTGCGCTCAATTTTAGGCAGTTGTTTCACAACCATCCATAGATAGAACACAAAGTATTTTGTAAGTCCTGTTGATTTTCAAACTGACTCAGAGCCTCAGGCTGAGTGTTGTGTCTGTGCGAGTGCAGGCAGGTTCAGTAGTGTGCCTGCGTGGGTGCAAATAGAGTAGTAGTGATATAAATCAAGCAAGCTCGCACTTTATATACAACTCAAAGTGTTCTGCCCCCACGCCTTTTAAAATGCGCCAGTCGCCACTGCTCGGCAATACCCCTGCCTCAGTCCTCAATAAACAAAATATATCTAGAATACTACTGCCCTCTCTTTCTCTTACCCCTAACCCTGCCATGTTGTGCTCTCCACTCTGAATGTGAAAGCGAGGCGGTGCTGGCTGACAGTGGCTCTGTGAGTGAGAGAAGCTCGTCAGCGGGACTACTATTCCCCGGCAGCTGCAGGTGTGCGCAGTAGAGCCGCTCTCGGTGACGCAAGAGTGACATGCGCATTCCCATGCCCTATTCAGGTCTCGACTCCAGAGACCAGGAAGTTGGCAAATGAGCATCCGTCAGAACACCAGCTTTGACGCTCATTTTATCACTGCTGAGACTGAAGTCAGAGCTGTAAGAAATGGGTTTCAGGGAGTATTGGACGGAGTAACATATGCCAGGCCAGGACTGGAATCTGAGGAGGTGGGCGACCAGGCCCGGGCGGTCATCCCGCCTCCGCGGTAATTACCCACCGCCGCAGCTCACCTCGCGGCCTGGAAAGCTGAGTCAGAGGCTGCAGCGTGTGTTAACCTGCCTGTTTTGCAGTGCTTACTAATAAAGACATTATGATGTAAATTGCTTCCTCAGTTCACGTTATTATCATCCACAACCTTTGACAGTCGCTAGTGTGTGGCATGCAGATAATTCACCAGTCTATTTCTCTTGACTTTCGCAGGATACTGAGTTATAGCTTGTGTACTTCTCATGTATATTGTCAGTTGAGTTTTTATGGAATTGCAGGTTTGGGTTTGTCTTTCAAAGTTTTAAGGTATTGTCAATTCTATTTCAGACCCTTCATAGTTGTTCTTTGTTCTTCAGCCATAGGCAGTTCCTGAGACGATAGGATCACTCCTTGGCATTGTTCTGATTGCTGCCTCAGTTAAATAATCTGCTTTTGACAGTATTGTTACAAATGGCATAGCTTGTATGTTAAGAGTGTTTCCCACTTTCTCATTAGAACTTAGAGAAAGACAATATAGAGGCATTTCATTTAAATGTTGGAGGTTTCAAATCAAAATATGCTAGATTTTTGGGTGGTAGGGAAAAGTGGTAGATGGTGGGCCGCGCCGCCTGGGGAGGGGGGCCTCCTTGTGCTTTGCAGGGGAGCCCCCTCAAGTTTCGTTACTCCACTGGTCACAAATTAAGGCTCGCTGACAGAACATGGAGAAGCTCTCCCTCCATCGCATACCTCAAGCACCTGAGTTCAAAAAGAAACTCCTTCAACAAACTCATCTGAAATTCAAAAGCAGAATACTTCCGGAACCAATTAGACAATGCCAAAAATAGACCCATAAAACAATTTGAAATCATCAATCAAAAAAGTAACACACAAATCTAACCAACACTTGATAGACACTGGTTCCTTGCCAAGCGGTGAAGAGTTCTCAGCCTTTTTCATTGAAAAGACTAAGAGGGTTCAAACAGATCTGCTTCGCGCCACAAAGCTTCTACTAATCCAGGCCCAGCCCTGTTCCTTACCTGCACATCAGGCTATTTCCCCTCCTTCTGGCTATACCACTAAAAACAATGCTACTTGGAGTGCCTTCAAAATCCCGGATGAAGCCACTTTACTCACTTTATTAACAACAATAAAACCATCCAACTACTTCAATGAGCCCCTGCCTGTCAGGTTCATCAAACAGATTATTCCTTAGATATTCCCTCTCTGGACCAAGATTGTCAAAACATCTCTCTCTCAGGGCACATTTTCAGACTGCTTGAAGACAGGACAAATCACCCCTATTCCAAAAAACAAAATGCGGACTTGTCTGACCTCAACAACAACCGCCGTATCACCAACTTCCTGACTCTAGCAAAGCTTTTAGAGAAATACGTAAACACACAACTTTGCAATCATATTGAACAATTTCAACTCCTTGATCATCAATCTGGCTTCAGAACGGGTCATAGCACTGAAACGCGCCTAACGCACATCGTTGATGACGCCCTGAGAATGTTAGACCAGAATCAATCCTGTCTGCTTGTTCTATTTGATCTCTCCATCTGCATGATAGTATGATTGACCTTCTTGAGAACCTGTCTGGTCCTATCTTACAGTGTTGTGTCTGTGCGAGTGCAGGCAGGTTCAGTAGTGTGCCTGCGTGGGTGCAAATAGAGTAGTAGTGATATAAATCAAGCAAGCTCGCACTTTATATACAACTCAAAGTGTTCTGCCCCCACGCCTTTTAAAATGCGCCAGTCGCCACTGCTCGGCAATACCCCTGCCTCAGTCCTCAATAAACAAAATATATCTAGAATACTACTGCCCTCTCTTTCTCTTAACCCTAACCCTGCCATGTTGTGCTCTCCACTCTGAATGTGAAAGCGAGGCGGTGCTGGCTGACAGTGGCTCTGTGAGTGAGAGAAGCTCGTCAGCGGGACTACTATTCCCCGGCAGCTGCAGGTGTGCGCAGTAGAGCCGCTCTCGGTGACGCAAGAGTGCCATGCGCATTCCCATGCCCTATTCAGGTCTCGACTCCAGAGACCAGGAAGTTGGCAAATGAGCATCCGTCAGAACACCAGCTTTGACGCTCATTTTATCACTGCTGAGACTGAAGTCAGAGCTGTAAGAAATGGGTTTCAGGGAGTATTGGACGGAGTAACATATGCCAGGCCTGGAATCTGAGGAGGTGGGCGACCAGGCCCGGGCGGTCATCCCGCCTCCGCGGTAATTACCCACCGCCGCAGCTCACCTCGCGGCCTGGAAAGCTGAGTCAGAGGCTGCAGCGTGTGTTAACAATAATTTGCTTTTTAGTGTAAGCTGCAGCGCGGGCGCACGTTCTGCTGCCTGCCAGTAGTGTTACTGCTGAACTAGTTATATCTCCCCAGGGCTGTGGGGCATGGATGCAGGCTCGAGGCTGCCGGTGGGCTGCAACCAGTGTGTGCCTCACAATGACAGAGCCTGTGGCTGCCTTCTCCAAAATTTTGGCCGGCGTTGTGTTGCGTGCTGCTGCTGCAGTTTGCTGCCGTTAGTTTTCACTTAGTTCAACAGGGTGTGCTGTGCACAGTTGAGCAGCACGTGTGTAGCAGATGTCGCCAATCTGTGAACATTTAAGGGCACGCTGGATGACAACAAGAGTTGCTGAGACAATATGTACCTTTATAACCAGAGGTAGTAGAGTACAGGAAGTCGCTTTGGGAGACTGTAAGACTCCGCAATCCATTGGTAAGGAAGCAATTAATGTGGTGAGAACAGGGGGCCTCTACATGCAGACATTCAAGCCAGCGAGCAATCCAGAGTAAGATGGGGTAACACAGGCAAGGTGATACCGTGATAGGAGGAGCAGAGAGAGAAAGGGCGAGAGAGGGAGGGAAGAGAGGGAGGGAGGGGGGAGAGAGAGGGGGGAGAGAGAGAGAGATATAATAGACATTTAAATTTCTGGGACATATGTAGGGTAATGCCCAGGATGGACGAATATGAAAGATACAGTATCTGTACAACCAGGGTAGCCCCATCGAGTGCAGGTAGGTGGGAATAGGAGAGCATAGGCAAGGAATGGATAGAGAATGCAAGCAGCACAAACCATGGGCCTGAGGCAGGTTGACTCCCGAAAGCCTAGGCATGCTGAGACCAACAAAAGAGGGCCCCCACTCTGCCTATTCCTTACATTTGAAATTTACATTTACTGCTGTAGTGTGAGAATGCATTTCATGAAAAGGAATATAAAGTAGGGTTGCCAAAAGAAAAATGCCAGCCATGTGTTGTTTAAAGACACTCAAAGACCTCGTCTTGACACTAAATAGGGTTATAAATGAAAATGCATGTATTAATGTGTACTGTGACTTTTCTGTCTTTGTTCCCTTTAATTATCAGTCATGGATCATTCAGGCAGCTCTAGAACACAATTAAAAGTGTTTTCTATTTATATTTTGTGTTCGAAGTATGCACAGATAAGTGCTGAAAATACGGCTTTAGGTGACTGCTTATTTTTGTCATGTATGGGGCATCACAATAGTGAGCTGGCAAATTGTTATTACTTTACCAGGCACTTTGAAATATTTATGCCTTCATGCACAAACGAAAGGGGAATTAGTCTGACTAAATAGGTTTGATTTATGTATGCTGCTGTCTGCTGTACTTGTTACTGTTTCGCTAGTCACTTTGAAATATTTGAGCCTTCAAAAAGGGAATTGTTAGTTTAAACTGGTTTGATTATTGTATGGTGCTGTAGTTGTTGTTGTTTACCAGTTGCTTTGAAATATGTTCCTTTATGCACACACCAAACGGGGAATTGTTTGACTAACCTGGCTTCATTTTTGCATACTGATGGACTTGTTTTTACCATGCACTTTTAAAGTATTTTCACCTTGCTGCAAGAAGAAAGTTGGATTGTTTTACAAAACATGCTTGATTTTTGTATATTGCTGGACTGGTGATTGCTTTATTGTGCACTTTGAAAGTATTTGCACTTTTCTTTTGCTTTACCAACTACAGTTTGTATAGATTGTCATTAGGTACTTGCTGATATGGTTTGTTTCTATTCTACATGCAGTGTTATTTATGGTGTTGCTTGCACTTGTCTGTAATACGTGTACCTTAAATCTTGTATTTAGCATTGTTTACACTACAGAAATGATAAATTAAAACAAACATCTGCATCAATGTTCTGAAGCATCCAAACAGTTTTCTTCCTCAGCCTTGTTTGCCTGCCTATTTTGCAATGCTTACTAATAAAGACATTATGATGGAAATTGCTTCCTCAGTTCACGTTATTACATGCACAACCCTTAACAGTCGCTAGCGTGTGGCATGCAGATAATTCACCAGTCTATTTCTCTTGACTTTCGCAGGATACTGAGTTATAGCTTGTGTACTTATCATGTATATTGTCAATCATGTTTTTATGGAATTGCAGGTTTGGGTTTGTCTTTCAAAGTTTTAAGGTATTGTCAATTCTATTTCAGACCCTTCATAGTTGTTCTTTGTTCTTCAGCCATAGGCAGTTCCTGAGACAGTAGGATCACTCCTTGGCATTGTTCTGATTGCTGCCTCAGTTAAATAATCTGCTCTTGATAGTATTGTTACAAATGGCATAGCTTGTATGGTAAGAGTGTTTCCTACTTTCTCATTAGAACTTACAGAAAGACAACATAGAGGCATTTCATTTAAATGTTGGAGGTTTCAAATCAAAATATGCTAGATTTTTGGGTGGTAGGGCAAAGTGGTAGATGGTGGGCCGCGCCGCTGGGGGAGGGGGGACCTCCATGTGCTTTGCAGGGGGGCCCCTCAAGTTTCGTTACTCCACTGGTCACAAATTAAGGCTCGCTGAGAGAACATGGAGAAGCTCTCCCTCCATCGCATACCTCAAGCACATGAGGTCAAAAAGAAACTCCTTCAACAAACTCATCTGAAATTCAAAAGCAGAATACTTCCGGAAGCAATTAGAGAATGCCAAAAATAGACCCAAAAAACTATTTGAAATCATCAATCAAAAAAGTAACACACAAATCTAACCAACACTTGATAGACACTGGTTCCTTGCCAAGCGGTGAAGAGTTCTCAGCCTTTTTCATTGAAAAGACTAAGAGGGTTCAAACAGATCTGCTTCGCGCCACAAAGCTTCTACTAATCCAGGCCCAGCCCTGTTCCTTACCTGCACATCAGGCTATTTCCCCTCCTTCTGGCTATACCACTAAAAACAATGCTACTTGGAGTGCCTTCAAAATCCCGGATGAAGCCACTTTACTCACTTTATTAACAACAATAAAACCATCCAACTACTTCAATGACCCCCTGCCTGTCAGGTTCATCACACAGATTAGTCCTTAGTTATTCCCTCTCTGGACCAAGATTGCCAAAACATCTCTCTCTCAGGGTACATTTTCAGACTGCTTGAAGACAGGACAAATCACCCCTATTCCAAAAAACAAAATGCGGACTTGTCTGACCTCAACAACTACCGCCGTATCACCAACTTCCTGACTCTAGCAAAGCTTTTAGAGACATACGTAAACACACAACTTTGCAATCACATTGAACAATTTCAACTCCTTGATCATCATCAATCTGGCTTCAGAACGGGTCATTGCGCTGAAACGCGCCTAACGCACATCATTGATGACGCCCTGAGAATGTTAGACCAGAATCAATCCTGTCTGCTTGTTCTATTTGATCTCTCCATCTGCATGATAGTATGATTGACCTTCTTGAGACCCTGTCTGGTCCTATCTTAGAATGGTTGGCCTCGTACCTTCATAATAGAGCAGAAAGGATCAAGGTCATCAAACCCTATCCGACAACTCCAGTCATGGTTGGAGTTCCCCAAGGTTCCGCACTCTCACCCGCCCTCTTCAGTTTACTCATGGAACCTCTTACTGACCTTTTGAATCTCTCTAACATTAACTACCACATGCACGCTGATGATGCATACCTATATTGAACGTTTCCTCTCTCGAGGACATCAAACTTCACAACTGCACCCTACAGAAAAGCTAACAATGGTTGACCCGCAATCACCTCATGCTTAACCCCCTCAAGACTGAATTCCTCTTGATCCCAACTCCCGATCACACTTGATCGATTCAACGAGATCACTAGGTATAACGTTAGCCAAACACCTGAATATGCAAGATCATATCAGTGCCACTACTAGAGGAGCCAACTACCATCTAAACATGCCAAGGAAAATCAAACCTTTCTTGCCCATGGATAACTTTCAATTAGCAGTTCAGCCCCTGGTTATCTAATGTTTGGATTATGGGAGCCCTACTCTTGATGGTTTACCCAAAGTACAGCTCGCTCCACTAAGAGCCACATTGAACTCCGCAGCCAGGTTCATCACTGGATTCAGAAGATTCAACCACGTTACTCCTGACTTCAGCCATCTAAAATGGCTTCCCCTTGAAGCCAGAATCCAGTTGAAGATAGCTTGCATGACACACAAGGCCCTTAACCGCAACAAACATGTCTACCTGGCCAAAGATTTTAACCATCTGGAGGTACTCACTTCTCAAAAAGTTCTAACTCCCTACAGCTGAAACCACAGAAGTTTAAAAAGAAAGAGAAGTACAACCGCTCCTTCTCTGGTCTAGCTCCCAGAATATGGAACTCACTACTACCTGAAACCAGAACAAACCCCTCCTCTACTTTCTTCAAAAAAGAAATAAAAATGATTCTGATTAATAGTATCCTTCACTAGTCATCTTTAGTCATTCAGCCTCATCTTTTTCGTGTCGACTCCTCGAGATCTTGGATGTTCCAAGTTGTTGTTTTTTTATTTTATTTATGGTATCTGTATTTATATGTTGTTTTGTTTGCTACTTTGCCCCGCTTACATTCTCTCTTATATGTACGACCTGATTGCTACCCGTACAGTGCTCTGACACCTTGAAGGGTCATGTGTGTCCTATATAAAACTCTGCACATAAATAAATAAATAAATATAGTAATTGGTCAAGATCAATGTTGTATCATCTACACTTCTGCTGCAGTTTTTCTAGTGACCACTAGGTGGCACTGAAATACACCAAACTGTTTTTGTTTAAAATGCGACTCTGTTAGCTATGCTCTTAGACCAGGAAGAATGACGACTCTAGTGATGGTAAAACCAAAAAGCTCTTGTGGGTGAGTCAACCACAGAAAGGAAGGCAAGCAAAAAATAGAAACAAGGCATTTGAAATTGACACAAAAGTCATCCAATCTTGAGCTAGGATTGGCTCTGTGGAGTATGGTATACAATGCTGTCTCCGGGCCGACAGCCGGAGCGATCAGTATCAAGACTGCAAAAACTACATACGTTCTCTAGTTGACAGAAATATGCATGTCTGCTGAATTAGATTTGTAAGCAACTGGTGAAGTCTTCTGACCGCCACACTTAAAAGCCAACATCATACAAACAGAGCTTAACGAATAAGGCATACCTAACTGAGAACCAAAACACAACACACCACTTTTAGCATACCATGGCAATCCGAACCAAACTGCGATCGGCAATCCTCGGACTCATATGAAAATCACCAGGCTGACAAAAATGAAACCAGACCATACCAAAAGCACAATGTGTGCAAAATAAAGGGCAACAATGTAGGAACACATTAACTCTCCTAATAGTAGCGAACTATGGATAGTAATGCGTTTCCTACTGACACCTATATGCCATTAAGGTAAAAAGTTAAATATATTTATTGCAGTTGCTATTATCAATGTCTAATGCTCGCAGCTATTGTATTGTGAATGTTTATCGTTTAATCCAGACCGTAAAATAAATATTTTGTTATGCTAAGTTGATTTGTAGAGTACTCTCCCATGAGGATACCTGGGCCCTGAGCAGGTGTGTAGGCGCGTGGTCCCTGCTGAATGAGGTTGTACCACATTTAGGTGTGTGATGTATGAGAACGAGAAACCTCCTGCTCTGCTTTTGTGAATGTGGAGGGGGGTGAAAGTGAGAGTGAGGCTGAGTGTAGGTGTCTGGCTGGATTTTGAAAGTACATGCAGTTGTTGGGGCATGTGGAACCAAAATATTGTGTCTGGCTTTGTAGGTGTGTGTGAGGAGTTTGAACGGGCTCCGTTTGGGAACGGGGAGCCAGTGACGCTGCTTGATGTGAGGTGAGATGTGGGTACAGGGGGGGGGGGAGGTTGATTACGAGTCTTGCGGCTGTGTTCTGAACGGCTTGAAGTCTGCTCAGGAGCTGCTTGGAGATTCCGGCATACAATGTGTTGCCATAGTCGAGTCTGCTTGCGTGATGGGTCACCTGATGTTCGGTGGAGGCCCCTTGAAGATTTTTGCAGCGTCCGCAGGATGTGGAAGCAGGCGGAGGTCACTGCGTTGACTTGCGCCTGTGATGGCCTAGAAGCCATAGACCTCGTGGCTAGCGCGCTGCATCGCGCAGTAATTCACTCGGACACACGATGTGGTTTCCAGCGTGGTCCCGACTGCCGTTTGCGGGCCACGCCCCTTTATTTATATCCAGCGCATGACGTCATGCGTCAGCGCTCTTCCCTCACCTCCGACGCGGGTAGACTATACCGCTACCCCACGTCGGAGGACACTACATTCCTTCTAACCTTTATCAAAAACAAACAAATAAACATTTTGACCTAGTAGGTCTGTTACCAGTCACTGGAATTCCAGTCCCAGGTCCGTCACACCAGGAAGTCAGCCAGCTGGGAGGACGGCGCCGGATTTCTTCTCAGGCTGTATCCGGACTGCTGTCCCCGCACTGATGGTGTTGTCGGGACCACTCCTTGCGAGGCTGCGCCCCCTGGGGACCGCTCCTGAGGGCTGGGCGACCTCCCGCCGGGTGTTCCTGGCGGCAACGTCGCACTCTGGTCTGGGTGATCCTCGTGATCGGAGTGGGTGGGCCCCTGACTCCCTTCTGAGCCTCCATCCGCTGGCGGCTGACTCGGCCAGTCGCCCTGGCGTTCCGACGGACGCTGGTCTGAGGTCCCGGGGTGCACTCTTTTGAAGAACGATATGTTCCTGGTGACCTCCTCGGTCCCTCGCCTCGCGGTGACCAGAGTTCCAGTTCGGCGGACTACTGTCCAAGGTTTGTGTTCAAAGGGGAGCCGGAATTTGCTCCCAGGATACCTGTCCTTGAGATAGACTCTGTCTCTAACTTGAATGGTTGACATCCGGGCTCCCCGGTCGGCACTGGCCTGTTCATTGGTGTGGGTCCTATTGGCTAGGACCTTCCCCGCGTCGATCTGAGGCGGAATCCAGCTTGGGTGATGCGGGATGGTGTCTCGCACTATTCTGCCCATGCTCACCGGTCCCGGGGCTGTCTCTGTTGTGAGATGAGGCGTCAGCCGATATTCTCTCAGGAAGCTGTAGATGGCCCTCTCGAGCGGCGACCCTTCGGCGTGCGCAATGCGTACCACTTTGTTGAGGGTCCGCATGAACCTTTCCGCTTCCCCATTGGCTTGAGGCCATCGCGGGGTCACTTTCCGGTGGTGGATTCCCCACTCCTTTAGATAGTCCGCAAATTCTTGCCCTTGGAAGGGTGGGCCGTTGTCCGTCTTGACCACTTCAAATATTCCGTGCGTGGCGATGGTCTTCTCGACCACCACCTCGACCTCCGGGTACTTTGTGTAGTCGTCGATGATCACCAGGGCATAGCGTCCATCTGGGAGGTGCCCAAAATCTGCGCTCACCGTCTCCCATGGTCGTTACGGGTTTTCCTCGGTGATGACTGGGTGGGGATGCTCCGGCTGACCTGACGCCTGGCACCAGGAGCATGTTCGGACCGTTCGCTCCACCATAGGGTCCATCCCCGGGAACCATACCTTGGCTCTCAGCCGACTCTTTGTCTTCACCATGCCTTGATGGCCCCGGTGTGCCAGGTCTACTGCTTGCTGGGTCAGACTGGATGGGATCACCAGTCGCGGGCCCCGAAGAAGACACCCGCTGGTGTCAACCGAGAGTTCATCCTTGACCCGCGTGAGCGACTCCAGGATGGCCTTGGCTTGCAGCGTTCGTCTGGCCATGAAGGACTGGATGGGGCGCCAGTCATGTGACTGGACGGCCGTCAGGACTAGTTGCAGACATTCGTCCTCCTGGGTGGCTGCTACGATTGTGTCGAGGCTCATGGGCAATGGCCGGGACCTCTCTGATACCATCCGGACATATTCTTCCGTGTCTTCAGCATCCTCTTCTTCCACTTTAGTGGCTACTCTGGGATGTCTTGAGAGATAGTCCGCGGGGTTCGAGGAGCCTGGCTTGTACTCTACTGTGTAGTCGTACTCCTGTAGCTGAAGGATCCACTTTTCGATCCGCGGCGGGGGTTTTGATGCCGATCCCTGAAACAGGGGGATGAGGGGTTTGTGGTCCGTGGACACGGTGAATGGATTGCCGTACACGTAGACGTGAAAATGTCGGCAGGCCCAATGGATGGCGATCGCTTCTCGCTCGATCTGCGAGTACCTCTGTTCTGTGTCCGTCAAAGAGCGGCTCGCATAGGCTATCGGGGCCCACTCACCATTCTCCTGCAGCTGCGCGAGCACTGCCCCTAGCCCATACGGGCTGGCGTCCACTGCCACATTGGTGGGCCGTGCCGGATTGAAGTATGATAGCCGACAACGCCGCCTTGGTGTCCTTAAAGGCTTGCTCCTGTTCTGGTCCCCATTGCCATGGGGTGGTGGACTTTGTTAGTTCCCTGAGGGGCTTCGTGAGGTTTGACAAGTCCGGGACAAACCGGCCGCAGAAGTTCACCATCCCCAGGAAACTCCTTATTTCCGAGATGTTGGAGGGTGCTGGAGCATCCTGCACATCTTTGACCTTGTCCGGGTCCGGGGCGACTCCTTGGTCGGAGAATGTGTATCCAAAGAAACTGATCTTCTTCTTTAGGAATTGGCACTTCTCCCTATGTAGGGTCAGTCCGGATTCTTTGATCCTCTGGAGGACCCCTCGCAGCCTCCGGTGGTGGTCTTCTATCGATGAGGCGTACACCAGGAGATCATCGCTTACGTTCAGGACCCCTGGCAGCCCGCTGAGGACTTCTCGGATAGCGTTTTGGAACACCTCCGCGGCGCTTGAGATTCCGAAGTTGAGGCGTCGGTACCGCCTGAGGCCGACGTGTGTCGAGAAGGTAGTGACGTAGCGAGAGTCTGGGTGCAGCGGCAGTTGGTGATATCCGGACCTAAGGTCCATCTTTGAAAACCATCTGGCACCGTTCAGTTCTCCCAGGATGTCGTCAATGGTGGGAGTTAGGTGACGCTCCCTCTTCACTGCGGCGTTGGGGAGGCGCATGTCCACGCAGATGCGGACCTGCCCCGGCTGCTTCGGTTTTCTCGCCACTACGATCGGGGACACCCACGGGGTGGGTCCGCTGACCTTCTCAATAATCCCCTGTCTCTCCAGTGCCTCTAGCTCGTCCTCCACCTTCTTGCGCAAATGGAACGCAATGCGCCTGTGTCTCAGCGCCACCGGTTGGACCGACTGGTCGATGTGGAGGGATACTTCTTTACCTTTGAGGCATCCGATGCCCTTGAAGACGTCTTCGAACTCCTCTAGGATAGCCTCTAACTCTTCTTCCTGCACCGCCAGGGCGAACGATATCAGTCTCAGCTCTTCCGCTGACTGCCCACTGATCAGCATTCCATTCCCTTCAGGGGTCACGTATACTGTGGTGGGTATCTTGACGTCGTTGTGGCATATCTCAGTCTTGAAACACCCCAAGAGCGGGATTGGTGTCTTCTGCCCATACGCAAACACTCTGATTCTTGCTTTGCTCAGTGGGGGGCTGGGATTAAGTTGTTCATACACATTGGCCGCCATGAGCTCGATCGACGCCCCCGTGTCTATGGTGGCTCTCACGTCCTGGTTGTGGATCTTGACTTTGCACCTTGGGAGTCGTCGTCTCTTCCGTCGTGGTTGGTCTACCGCGAACACGTAGTGGACCGGGTAGTCCCCTGCGTCATCATCCATGTCCTCTCCGTCTTGCTCTTCCGCCACCGTCTGGGCTGCCTCCTTCCGTGACTTTGTGGACCGGCAGACTGCCGCAAAATGGTTCATCCACCCGCATGCACTGCATCTTTTCCCTCTTGCTGGGCAGTCTTGCAGGCGATGGGGCGCGCCTCCGCAGTATCCGCATCCCTTTTTCCTGTCTTGCGGCTTCCTCCCCGCGTTTTGGCGTGATTTGGGCCTTACCACGTTGGTCGTGTCCACCGCGTTGACTTGCTCCGTCTTGACAGGGCGGTGGAGCGCCGCCTCCATGTGCGACGCCCTGGCTTGCGACAATTCTTTCGACCGGCCCAGAGTGAGGATGTCCGCCAGGGGCTTGCCGTCCTCCTGAAGAATGTTGACTCTGAGTTTGGACGAGAAGCATCCTTGAATAATCTGACCTCGGATCTCCTCCTGTTCGTCGCGAAAACCACACGTGCTGGCCAGTTCCTTCAGGCGCCCATGGAATGCGTCCAGCGATTCTTCTGCTTCCTGCTTGGCCTGGCGAAATATGAAACGTTCGTAGTCCCTGTTCGCCATCGGCTCGAAGTGCGCATTCAGGGCATTGAGAAGCGTGTGGTAGGTCTTAGGTGTTGCCTCCACCAGTGTCTTGTAAATGCGATGGATGTCCTTGCCTCCCAGGTGAAGAAGTAGGGCCCTGCGCCGCTCTCGGGCTATGCCCGCCCCTTCGAAGTAGATCTGGAGACGATCGCTCCAGTCTCTCCATCGTGGGGCAAGAGAGGAGGAAGTGCCGTCGACCACAAACGGCTCAATGGCGGGAATCGACGCCATCTTGGCGCAGTCGCAGACACACTCCGCAGCACGTGCGCTGCCTACCTTCCTGGGACAGCGACAGCCGCCTGGCTGAGGTCAGGATGGACACCCTCAGGGCCTCTTCAGTGTCCCGGCCGTGTCAGGCCTCGCAGCGGGGTCCTTCGCTCACCAGGGCGCCGGGCGCGTATCTCCGTAGGCTCCACCGGCCATGTGCGAGGCACACACTCATCAGCAGGCACCCCCCCCGAGGAGATGGGTCTAGCGTGGGGTCTCCCAACCTGCCTAGGGCACATCGCAGGCGAGCTGCACCCAGGCGAGACAGCAAGGGGCCAGGGTCGAGGGCACAGCAGAGGTGCACGAGGAGATGGCTGTCAGCACCATAGCATGGGGTCGTTTATGACATCCTCGTCGCCAGTGTGATGGCCTAGAAGCCATAGACCTCGTGGCTAGCGCGCTGCATCGCGCAGTAATTCACTCGGACACACGATGTGGTTTCCAGCGTGGTCCCGACTGCCGTTTGCGGGCCACGCCCCTTTATTTATATCCAGCGCATGACGTCATGCGTCAGCGCTCTTCCCTCACCTCCGACGCGGGTAGACTATACCGCTACCCCACGTCGGAGGACACTACAGCGCCTTCACCTTGAGCTTGCCGTCCAGGATGATCCACAGGTTTTTGTTTAAGACGTTCTAATATACCAACTATTGATCAATGTACAGATTAGATGATTTGCTGATTAAAATGGAAACGTTTAAAACGAAAATACACGGAATTAATTGATCAGCACATGGCCTGACCTTCCAGCAGGATGCCTCAATTATTTAATCTTCAGTCGCTAAAATATGATGTCACAAGTTCGAATCCCTACTCCGGCTTCCACCTTTCCTCAGGTCGGTGAATTGAGTACCCTTAAATTGGTTAATGATTATCATGGCTAAAATAAATACCTGACGTTGATAGCGCTTAGAAGTGCGGTATGAGGCGCTTTCAAATGAAACAAGCTATTCTGCATTTGTGAGCACTTGAGCCCTGCTTGTAGCTTATCCGAGAGGTGTTGCTCGAGCCTATCCACACTGGGCTGGCTCCTAGAGGCTCGTGTCCCCCCTCCCCTCCTCCCCTTCTCCCAGTGCCCCCTCCAGATAGGGCCCTCCCCTCCCGTCCTTGACATCTCCATCCGTCAGCCCGGGCAGTGATTGAAGCGGGGCAGCCGCGCCGGCGCCAGGGACGCTGCTCTGGGCTGCAGGGACGAGGCGAGGGCTCGGCTGGGTTCCTGTCGGGGCGACATCATCAATATATCTCCGTTAACCCTACATAGGACGTCAGTCACCGCAGAAATCCAGGATAAAATCTACCACTTCAGGGACGCAGGCACAATAAGCAGATAAATGTATATATTTATATCAGAAGGCACAAATACCTCAGAAGGATGTTCATATGCATCCTCTATGGAGAACGTTCCAGGGTGTAGTCTATACCCCCGGCCGCACAAGCACTTACTTCTTAAGTGTTAAACACGCGTGATGCGTCTACTCAAAGTTCTAATCCACTGGCATTTAAAATTAAAATCATTATTTTTCTATCTCACCAAAACGCTGGTTAACAGTTGTCCAGGTAGCTGTTCTCCTACTACCCGACTACAGCAGTTGTCGCTGTCTCCGACTCCCAGCATATGTATTATAGAAGATAAATTACCCCCTTCATTAATGGGTAGGGATATTACAAACCAGTGACCGTGTGGAGGAACAAGGCCGGGAGAGAAGTTTCATTGAAAAGTCACGGGACTCTGGCTCTGAGGTGACTTGAAATGTGACTGAGTGCAGTAGGTGTTAGGTTATCTTTTACAATACACAGAGGCAGTCAATGTTCTGCAGTTCCCGCCTCTTTTCCCCTTTCAATTCTCCAAACGTTGTTCTTCTGTTATCTGAGAAATCTTATAGCCTGACATATGTATAGAAAAGGAAACGTACTGTGGAAAATGGAAAAAATAATGCATCCCATGATGTGTGTCAAGCAAATGTTTTAGGATAGTGCTTCCCAAACTTTTTAGAACCATGACCCAACTTTAAGAACGACAAACTTTTGCAACCTACCTAGCTTCAATGGACATGAGGCGGGGATTTCTTAATGTAACTGGAGCAGAGGGTGGCAGCGCACTGTCAATTTTAGACAGCACATTTTCCTTTGAAATGGGCACTAAATTTGCACAGGTCTACAGCTGCATAGACTTTTCAGACCCCCCAAAATAGGCTCATTGACAGTTTGGGAAACACTGTTTCAGGATATTTAACAGCGCTCATTTTGAAAACACTACAGGCAAGCAGTGATGTCACAACTAGACTACATGAAACATTATGCAGAGTTTAGAGCAGGCTCCTATGTGTTATGCACATAGAACAGATAAGAATTAGATGGCTAGAACAAGAGGAGATATGTGTTTATTACTAATGAAGCTTCACTGGATACCAGTTCACAAGACAGTGGACTCTACAGAGCTTTTTTCATACAGCGAGAAGCAATTTACCCTGCATCGCTACATCTTTTAAACAAACGAAGAAGCTAGGGCAATTAGATTGACATCAGCTTCCTCCAAATCCAAAAATACAAACAAGCATTGCAAAGCCAATATCTCTGGTTGCAATATGGCAGCACATGCAGAAATGATATTTTCATGTGAAAGCATTTTAAATCCAGGCCTACTGACTATATGTATCATGGCAGTATTGGTGGTGGTGTGGATATTGAGGATGGTGGCATTGGTGATGGTAGTGGCATTGTTGGTTGCTGCAGCATTGATGTTGGTGCTATTATTGATGGTGGATGTGGTGCTATGGTAGTGGTGGCCATTTTGCGGGTATTGGTGCCACTGGTGTTGCGGATATTGATGGCAATATTGGTGGATTTATTAGTAATGGTGGAATTGACGATATTTGTGTTGGAATTGATGTACTTGATGGTGCCGGTATACTTATTGCACTGGTTCAAGTGGTGTTTGTTATCAGTGGTGCATTATAGTTGGTGGTGGTAATATCTAAAAGTGATTCATTCTTTCCACAAGAGGGAGCTGCTCTCTTCGCTAGACCCAATGTTCATGACGGGGGTAGAAGGTTATATCTAGCAAAAGTGTGAAGGTCACAGAGGTTTGTTGTGATGCCTGACTTGTGGGACTGTTGGTGATGACAGGTGGACAGCGGTGTTTCTTGCCTCGTGGGATTGCTACGCCCACACAGCAGATCTCCGTTACGTAGTATTACCTCAGAGGACCCAACATGAGGATGGGATATTTGTCAGCTGCGTAAATTACAAAAAGCATTGCACAACACATGCACGGACCTACACAATGCATGGGGAGTGTCTTTTTGCTTACTAATCAAAGTTGGATTGGTAAATAAAAAAAACAAGCATTGGCATAGCCAATAGGCCTCGCCTTTGGGACCTTATAAGTGTTTAGCCATGCAACAGTTTCATAACTAAATACTTATAAGGTCCCAAAAGCGAGACCTATTGGCTATGCCAAGCGGCCGTGCGGCCGCAAAAGTGAAAGTGATCGCGATCAAACATCAAAGCGGCCGTGCTGCCGCGAAAGTGAAAGTAATCGTGGTCAAGCGCGGCGCGCCCGCCCGCGCACATGCACTGTAGCTCTAGGCTGGCTTGGTAGCACTTTTTGGAGCCCTCTCAAAAAGTCTCGCCAGACCAGCGCATGCGCTGGGTCAGGCGAGACCTAAAAAAGGTAGTGCCAAAGCATTTTAAAAAAAAGTGGGTGGAAGGAAGCAACAAGGAGAGAGAGATGGAAGAAACAGAGGGCGCTGATGGTGAGGGGAGGATCACAGAGGACAGGGTCGAAAGCTGCATGGAGGACAACGGGAAAAGTACACAACTGGGGCAAGAGAGAGCAAAGGGGAAGAGAAGCATGCAGGCGAGAGAGAGCGCAGTGTGGAACAGGGAGAAGCATAATGGTGAGAATGGTATGCAGGGGAGAAGCACAACACAGAAGTGCATGGGCGGGATCACATGGGCGGAATCAATATGGAGCGTGGTGGAGGGTTGAAGACTAGTACACAAGAGAGACAGCTGGAAAACACAAGCACTCTCATGGAGTGCTTAATTAACAAGCATTGGCATAGCCAATAGGTCTCGCTTTTGGGACCTTATAAGTATTTTGGTATGCAGCACAATATCCTTAGTGCAACAACACCAGCTGTTGCATGGCTAAACACTTATAAGGTCCCAAAGGCGAGACCTATTGGCTATGCTTACACTTTTTGTATAGGTGTGTCTGGAAGTAATCAGGCCAAGAAAAGTGTCATGGAAGCAAAATTGTGAAACTGGGACAAAGCAGCAGCAAACAATTCTTACCACGAGCTTGGGAGACAGAAAAGAGAATGAAAAGCAAGCAAATACTAGAAGTCAGATGGCAGCAGAATAAAGGATCAATCGGGTAATAAAGGCAACTTAAAAATATCCTAGTAAGTGAAGCTAGAATAAGCAGCTAGAGGTAACATTCAGCTGAAAGAGTATAAAATCCGGTGAGCCGGTGAGCCCTAGAACAGGAGCACGAATGAAACCAGAAGAAAGAGGGGGAATGAAGTCTTCAGGGGGAATGATGTCACTAGACGCACAGAACGAGTGCTGACATTTACCAAGAAAGGGAGCCAGAAGACACCACAACTGATTATGAAATCTAACACTGATGATAAAAACAGCAGAGACAAGACACCACAACCGATGATAACACCAGCAGATACAGGAACCTCGCAGACAGCAAAACACATTATGAAATTAGCAGACGCTGTGCACAGAAACACCGGGACATACAATTAAATCGTACAACAAAGGCAGCTTGAAGACAGCACAACAGATTGCATGATAGCACCAGAAAAGGTGAAGAAAAGAGCACGGGTAACATGGAGCTACCAACTGTTAGGGGCATCCAATCAGAAAGAGAGCAGAAAAAAAATATAACTGGTGCAGTAATCCGTAGAAACAGACAAGCTGAAGACACCACACGGATAATAAAATCAGCAGACACCTGAGATCATAAAGACACACAACTGATGATTACAGCAGACACCAGAAACCTTGAGACACACAACTGATGGGCTAATCACAGCAAACACAGAAAACCTGTTAGACACCAAAAGCGATTATGAAATCAGGAAACACCGGCAGAACAATGAGACACCGGACCATGTAACGAAAAAGACACAGGCAGCCAGAAGACAACAGCAGATTAGAACATCACTTTAGGACACATTGGCCATGTGCGCGCTCTCAAAGTAAAAAAAAAACCAAGCATTGGCCGCATGCGAAAGTGAAAGCAGTGCGACGCGGCGGGGGGGAGGGGAAGGGCGGAGGAGTGTTGAGGAAGCAATCAAGTGAGAGGAGAGACAGATAAAACTGGCGGTTGAGAGCGTGCACGCACGCGTGAAAGCAAGCGCTAGGCCAGCCAAAGCAGCTTGTGGTAGCACTTTTTAAAGCCCCTACTAAATGTCTCTCCGAGCAACGCATGCGCTAGCTCAGGCAAGACCTAAAAAGGAGAGTCTGAAAATAAGCAGTGGAAGTATACTAATAATAAGGCCATGCTCCAGGGGAGGGACAAACACAAGAAGAGGAAGGACAGCCCCCCCAAACAGTCTTCGAAACAGAATTGAATGCATTTGTAGTTTGCTTTATTAAAAGCATGCCACGTAATGCGAGGGACACTACGGTTTCTTATTCCCACTGCACAGCAATAAAAATGTACAAGGCAATTAAATATGAATTTGATGCAAATGTTAATCTACCCAGCAAGCACTCACCTTAGGGTTTACAGCAACATCCTATCAAAGTTTCTTCTCAACGTTTACATATTGATTTCCATAGATCAGGCCAACAGATAGCCTGGTAGACTGTATGGGGGTCATAGAACATGAAAATCTAGGTATATCAAGTTATTTGTAGCACGGAGTGAAAACATTCAATTCCGAAATAACGAAGCCGAACCATTACTCAGGTTCACTGTTGTACCAATATGTGTTCTATAAAGTTATTCAATCACACTTGTTACCACCACGCAACGTTTGCACTTGCTGGTTCCATTGTGACGTGCGATGGAACCCTCTGAATGTATAAAGATGACATCATGGAATGCCTAACATTCTTTCCTTGTCAGCTGTTCACCGGACAGCCGTGTTTCGTGCCGACTACTTGTGGGCCTTTTGGTATATAAATAAATAAGCCTTAAACATTACTTAAACCTAAAGAGCTTTATTTATTACCCTCCGATACTTCATTCACGTTCGAGTTCTTTGCGAATTACCACACGGAGTGAAAACATTCACTTCTGGAAAAACGGAGCCGATCCATCACTCGGGATCGCGTTCTAGTTCGTTGCGGGGCACGCACACTCTTATAGGTGGGGATAACTCGTGGGATTACTTCCAGGGCACGCACAAAACGGCTGAGGACCAAAGTGTACTCGCTGAGGTGAGGAAAATAACGTGCGAGGGTGTAAAAACCGTAGCTTGATAAAGGGTAACTCTGGTTAACACCTGATAGGAGGGTAACAGAGATGTTTTGATTTACAGGGACATATATGGGGGTACCCACGGGGGCAAATAGAAAGAAGGACTTTAATGTCAGGAGACTGTGGCGGAGAAACTCGGAGCAAATGAGTGCCATTGATAGGTAAGATATATACACTGGGTATGTTAGAGAACTAATTAGTTGCATACTGACAGAACTTTAAAGTAGTCAAATTTGTTTGCTAACCTCAAATTATTAGGATATCCAGATTATACAAAACCGTGGGTTAACGACCAATTCCAGAAAACGAAGGAGGGAGTTTTGGGCAGCCGGGACGGAAGTAGAACCGGCGGGGAGCTGAGTGTGATACTCACCAACTCTTATATACATGATATTGGCTGATGGTATTTACCGTTGCATAGGATGGTAGTGCCTTTCTTTTCTACCCTCCATTTACAGGATCGAGAACGGTCTCTAATTTTGCTAGACAGGTATGATTGGAGAATCACAATCAGGGTCACGTTTGTTGTCCATATCATAAGCACTACTATAAACATGAATATCACATCATGATTAGAACAAATTGGAGATGATGAAATTTGGTCTACATCATCCACTATACCCCAATTTTAAATTTTAAATTGCTCTTTTCGATTTTGACATTAAACGGTTAATGAATTATTGTCTGGGTTAAGGAACGAAATTTGTTGTCACTGGGATCCACTACCCACTTGCTATTTGTATACAGCGTATTCATTTATAACACAATTGTACCCACCATATGGATCTCTGTTGTGAATGGCACAGTCTTATAGAGGGCCAGAGTGTAATGTGGTCTGCAATAATAAAACAGTCACAGGGTGTGCACCAGATTGAATATGGAGATTTATGTATAAAACAGTATCGGATCGGCTGATCCAGTATACTTGATTATGTCTTGTAGCCCTGAAGAAGTCGATTGGGATATCACCCATGACGAAACACATGTTGGTTGTTGGCTGGGCAAACCATCAAATTAAGAACAGTCAGAACACCAAACGACTATAAATTATTGAAAAAGGATTGTTTATATTGTATATTTCCATACCTGTAATTGTATTGCGAATGACATACTGAACCAAAAAGTATTGATAAAAATAGCGTGTGCATTGGATAGCTTTACAACAGGTAGCCATAGACAACATGTAAATGTTTCTTAATCTTTGATATAACTTAGCTTTACTGGATGCTTAGATACATAGTTTCAGGCAAAAAAAAGTTATTCAAGAGTAAACAAATGCAAATGTGAGCCACAACTTTCCATGAAAACAACAATCAAGTAATTAATTGAAAATGTTTGTTAAAAAATGGAGTGCTCCTACAGGAACTGAAAGCAATGTTTAGTGAAAGGGTGGTGGTCGTTTGGGTAAGGAGGTTTAGGCTGGTGAGGGTGGAGATAGTGAGTGTGGTGATAGGTTGTTGGTGGTGGTGAGGACGGTGAGGGGGTAGTAGCGGTGAGAGTAATGATGGTGAGAGTAGTGGTGGTAGCTAGGGTGGGTTGGTGGTGGCAGGTAGAGTGGTGGTGGGTAGGCTGGTGGTGGGTAGGGGTGGGTAGTGTGGTGGTAAAGTAGGGTGGTTAGGGTGGTGGTAGGGGTAGGGGTAGAGTTGTGGTAGTAGGGTGGTTAGGCTGGTGGTAGTTAAAGCTGGTGAAAGTTAGAGTAGTTGTGGTTGGGGTGGTGGTCAGGGTAGTGGTAGGGTAGTGATGATAGTGAGGGTTGTGGTGGTTAGGGTGACACTGCTGTTTAGAGTGGCTTTGGATAGAGTGATGGTTAGGATGGTTGTGGGTTAGGTTGGGTGGTGGTGGTTAGGGTGGTTGTGGTTTGGTTGGTGGTGATTAATAGGCTGATGGTGGTTAGGGTAGTGGTGACAAGTTGTTGGAGATAATGAGGGTGAATAGAATGGTGAGGGGTTGGTGGTGGCAAGCATGGGGATGAGGGTGGTGGTGGTGGTAGTTAGGGTAGTGAAGGTGGTGGGGATGAGGGTGGTTGTAAGGAAGGAGATGCTCACTCCCAAAGTTTTGGACTGATACTGCTGTTTTTTCAACTCGGAAAATTAACTGAGGCCTGCTTACTGGACTCCAGGGTCAGTGCCCTTACCCTTAAAAATGTTTGATTAGCCTATGCCCAATTGGCATCAACTAACTTGCAAGTCCCTAATACATGGTACCAGGAACACCCAGGACCTGTAAGTTAAAGTGCCCCCCAGGGACTGCAGCACAAGTTGTACCACCCTCAGTGTACAAGGTAAAATGTGTCTCCAAGCCTGTCACTGCAGACTTGTAGAGCAGTTTAAAACTGCTAACTCGACTTTGTCATTTCAAACAAGGGCAACACCCAAACCTTCCTTTTTAATGTGTACAAGTCACCCCGATTGCAGGCCTATCGAGTCCTACAGTAGGGTGCAGCATATTAAAAAGAAGAACATGTGTTGTACATGTTCTAACAGTAAAAACTTACACTTGTCTTTTTTACTGTGAGAGAGGCTAGCAGCCCCATTAGCAAGTGCAGGGTTACATGATGAAAACTCACCTGTAATAACTTCTAAATGGGACTACTAAAGTTGGTACTTCAAGATATCAAACAACTTGTTACATTAAGCCCAACTTGATGCCCAAGTCGAAATTAATATAACTTGCTGCTACATGAAACTTTTAGGAAGTTGCCACTCTGTTGCCCAAGTTTCTCAGTGCCCTTTTGCAATTGCTGGCCATGAGACAACCTTCTGCCCACCCGGGGAGAAATATAAAAAACTCCCAGGACAGGTAACAATAGAGGCCTGCGGCTGGGGGAGGGGTTACATCCTCCTGGAAGGAAGCCACATGGGGTGTTATTCCAAAAGGTATGCTTCAAAGGGCAAATGGGGAACACACCTGAGAGGGACTGCTCTTTTCTCTGGGTAGACAGGTAGGCATCGGGACAGAGAGGAGAAAACACTGGCCAAACTGGATTTTCCATGGGCGTGTAGCCCCCAGATATCTACACCTGTGAAGAGGGCTACCGGGCTCCATACACCAAGAGAAGGGTTCGCCCATCTTGAGAGGGGGCAGAATAGAGAACTCTGGGATAGGTAGATGCCACACTTCACAGGAAGTTGTCTTTAGGTGGGAGGTAACCAAGTACCCCATTCTCTACTAACCGCAACCTCCCCTAAGGGCACTTTCTGGGCATAAAAGGGGCACTCCTGGCTCCCAGAGCCCAAATCTTGCCTGGATTGTAGAAGAGGACTGAAGAAAACTGCCCTGCTGCTCCTTGGTCCAGCGAAGACAGGACTGTGCCTGTGGCATCCTGCTCTTTTAAAAGTCATTCCCCGAGCCCAACCAGAAGCAGAAACTTCAAGTTGGCAGCAGACTTTTTTGTAAGCAGCAGAGAGCCACAAAAGCTGAGGAAGCCTACCAAGGCAAGCTAGTCGCCTATATCACTGGGTTGTCCCTCTTCATTGCAGCCCAGCCTAGCAGACCAAGACTCAATGTCCAAAGTTGCACCCAAGTCTGCTGGACCCGGGAGAGTTGTGAGAGTGCAGTTTGGCCACCCAGAAGGAGAGCTATCACCAAAAGAACAGAACCACTAGCTTCTTTGTGGTCAGTGGCCAGTAGTCCAGTGGCGGCTGGACTTTTGGTGGACAAAATAAGACTTCAACCTGGAACGAGGATTAGCCCCAGGAAGACCCCCATCGACCGCACAGGCATCTTCAGCATTCTTGAGCATCTTCAACATCATGAATCCTTTGCATCAGGCCAATTCCAAAGAAGTCAATGGCAAGTGGCCAGTAATGCTGGAACTGGATTGAACAATTCTTTTCTTATGAAGGCACATGTTTCTTCAGTCCTTCTCGGTTCCTATGTCTGGCGCACTGCCGGATTTGGTCACCCAAAGAAATCCAAAGTGACTCCATACAACCTAAATGTAACTTTTTGAGGAAAATATTTCGAAGTGTCAGATTTGTTGAATTTGCCAGTGCTTGTTCATGGTTGAGTGAAAAGTATTGATTTCTTGTTTCATTAATAATCCATATCTCTAAAACGGTCCAGGTTATCTTTTTCATTTTAGCAACCATACATTCATAAAAATATAATCTATTTTTAGAAATTGGTGTCAGATTTCTTAAGAGAGGTATTTCTTTCTTCAAACGTTTTGGTGCTGTTTAAATGTTTTACGCTTGGTTCATTTGTTGAGGTTTGACAAATAAAACCTGTCTGGTCCTAAGAAGGGTTGGAAGTGTATTACACGGTGTGGTCTCAAAACCACGTCATATAATTCAGCTTATTTCCTCACAGTGGTGATGGTGGTGGTTATAGAAGGTTGGTTGGTAGAGTGGTGGTTAGGGAGGTGGTTAAGGTAGTGGTTGGGAACGTGGTGGTGGTAGGAAGATAGAAGTAGGAGAATAGTTGTAGCAGGGGTAGAATGGTGGTAGTAGGCTGGTTAGGGTGGTGGCAGTTAGAGTGTTGGTGTTTAGGCTGAATGTTATTTTTGTGTTTAGGATGGTGGTTAGGATGCTGGTGATTAGGGAGATTGTGGTGCAGGTGCTGGTGCTGGTTAGGGTGGTAGTGGTGGTTAGGGTTTTGCTGGTTAAAGTGGTGTGCTTAGGGTTGGGTGGTGGTTAGGCTGGTTTTGGTGATGGTGGTAGTCAAATTAGGGTGGTGTTGATGGTTAGGATGGTAGAGGTTAGGATTGTGTGGTGGTTAGAATAGTGGAGGTGAGTGTGGTTGTGTTTAGTAGGGAGGTGGTGATGGTTAGTAGGGTGGTGGGGTTTACAGTAGGATGGTGGTGGTTCGGGTAGGGCGTGGTGGTGGTTAGCGTAGGGTGCAGGTGGTGTATAGGGGTGATGGTGGTGTAGCAGGGTAGTGTTAGTGAAGGTGGTGCTCGTTAGGGTACTTCGGTGATGATTAGCATGGTGGGTTGGGTAAGGTGGTGGTGTTTAAGGTAGGGTGGGGGTTATAGCGGTTGTGGTGTTAGGGGTAGGATGGTGGTAGGGTGGTGGTGTTGGTTGTTAGAATGGTGGTGGTTAGGATCGGGTGGTAGTGATTGTCAGGGAGGAGGTAGGGTGGTGGTAGCATAGCGATTAGGGCAGTAGCTATGGTAAGGTGGTGCCAATCAATCAATCAAATTGCATTTATAGAGCACTACTTGTCACCCGGGAGTGTATCCAGACACTTGCTGCCGTCTCAGTCAAAAAGCCAGGTCTTGAGTCCCTTCCTGAAGTCAGTCAGCGATGGAGCGGTGCGGAGGTGGAGGGGTAGGGTGTTCCAGGCTTTGGCAGTGAGATGGGAGAAGGAGCGTCCTCCGGTGCGGCTTCGGTGTATGCGAGGTATTTCAGTGAGGTGTGCGGAGCGGAGATTCCTGGGTGGCCAGTGGAAATGCAAGTGGTGGTTCATGTGTGAAGGTCCTTGGCCATGGAGGGCTTTGTAGGTGTGGGTTAGAAGCTCGAAATGGTATCTCTTGTGAACTGGGAGCCAGTGGAGGTCCTTCAGGTGCTGGTGATGTGGGTTCTCTAAGGCAGGTTGAGGATCAGTCAAGACGCAGCGTTCTTGATCAACTGGAGTCTTTGCATTAGTTTGATGGTGGTGCCTGTATAGTGTGTGTTGCCGTAGTTCAGTTGGCTGGTGATGAGGGCCTGCATTATCATTTTCCTGGTGCTGATGGGGAGACAACTGAAGATATTGTGGACCATGCGAAGCGAGTGAGGAGACAATGTTGACTTGGCGTTTCATGGATAGTTCACCGTTGAGGATGACTGAGTTTGCAGGCGTGGTCTTTTGGCATGGGGTGGGTCCGAGTTCCGATGGCCATCAGGAGTCATTCCATAGGGCCATGTGCTTGCCAAAGATGAGAACTTCCATCTTGTCTGTATTGAGCTTGAAGCAGTTGTCCCTCATCCAGGCTGAGATATAGTTGTGGAAGTTAGTCTTTGACGATGTGGGGTTGGCTGAGAGTGATAGGACAAGCTGGTTGTCATCGGCATAGGAGATGATGTTGATATCATGCAATCTGATGATGTCCCGGGAGTGGTGTCTTGTAGATGTTGCAGAGGGTTGGGCTGAGGGATGAGCCTTGTGAAACACCACAAATGTGCTTGGCCTGTGATGTGAATGACGGAATACCTCAGGGCCAATACAGCGCCCAGAGGATTGATAGTCCGTAATGAACCATTTATCTTCCAGCACGACAAAACTTTTAAAAAAGATTGGTCCCTTATATCATGGCACTGCACAAGGGACTGGCTAGTCCTGATTATCAAGACCGCCACGCGCCTCACTCAGGAATTGAAGATTGATATACAGAAGATAGAGGTTCAACTGAAGAGCTATCAATCAACCTCTGTCTTAAAAAAACGACTTGAGGAACTAAACCAAGAAATGAGTGAGTATGAAATCTCATTGAAGCAGAGCAAGTATAAGAAGCTGAAGAAAGACACTGCAGCCTTCAGCCATGAACGCGTGTACCCATACATCAGGGATGATTACATACAACGCAAAACAGGCAGCGACCAGGATACGGACAGTGATCTCTCCGACACGGCGTCCAACGATTCCTATTCCAGTAAAAACAGTGGTCCAAGAAGTCAGAGAGGAAGAGGCTATCAACAGAGACCTTACAGACCAAGAGGCAGAGGTTGGGGTGGCTATCAGGGCCCACCACTATATGCCCAATATCCCTTTGGACCTCCACCTATGGCAGTACCTTTTCAACATTGGAATCCCCCCCCACAAGACTACAACTATTATGGTCCACCTCCTTTTTTAGGGATGCGTCCAGGACCACAAAGAGGAAAAAACCGGAGAGGCAACCAGGTCCATTGGAGCAGCGACCAAGAGGACCCAACGAGGGTATCAACACGGAGTATGACATCGGCATTGAACCAGCCATCGACCAGCCGCAAGGACAACTAGTGGTCAACCTTTCAACTATTTCCCTGACACATCAACAAATGACAGCTTTGGAGAAAGGACTGGGGTTTGTCCCCACCAACAAAGTTGATAAATTCAAACTTTGCTTGGAAATAAAGGAGTTCATGCGTAAACTCAAACTCAAAGTCTTTTTCTCTGACAAAATTACAGTCCCCACCCAGGTATCTGACACGGGTTTAAGACCCAAATCCACATTTACCCCGGCGGACTCCACTCTACCCATCGAACTATTAACTTTTGAGAAAGCAGTAATGGAGGATATTAACAATGTACTCCAGAAGGAGCACAAGGCATTCCAGAATGTGACTAGAGCAGAAAAGGAAGCACTACAACAACTAGCCAGCAACACTAACATCACCATTAAGCCGGCCGACAAAGGTGGAGCAACGGTCATACAAACAACTACTGACTATGACAATGAGTGTAAGAGACTATTGAGTGACCAGAGGAACTATGAGGTACTCAATGATGACCCTACAGAGAGCCTTCGGGTTCACATAATGGGGATGGTGGAAGAGGCCACTGCACATGACTGGATCACTCGAAAGGAGGCGGACTTCCTAGTACAGAAGGCACCGAGAACACCTTACTTCTATACAATCCCAAAAATCCACAAAAACCTTGAACATCCCCCTGGACGCCCCATTGTATCTGGGATTGGCTCAATATTGGAGCCTTTGTCGAAATTTGCGGATGCATTTCTTCGACCACTAGTCCAAGGTACGGATACCTACCTAAAAGATACAAAAGCAGTATTACAACTTCTTGAAAATCTGGTTTTTGATCCTACACAACATCTACTAATAGGATTGGATGTGGAAAGCCTATACACTAGTCTACCGCACAACGACACCTTGGATATCATTGAGGAGGTTCTTTTTTCCACCCCTTGGAACTATCATACCCCTCGCAATCTAGTGATGGAATGTATTACCTTGGCCCTCAAGAGGAATTATTTTCTGTACCATGATGTGCACTACCTCCAAAAACACGGTACCAGCATGGGTAGTACCTTTGCGCCGAGCTTAGCGGGATTATATGTCCACCATCTGGAGTCCCAAAAGATACTGAACCCTCACAACCCGTTTCAACAGAACATCATCTTGTGGAAGCGTTATATTGACGACGTGCTAGTGATTTGGAAAGGAGACTCTGACTCAGTAGTCACCTTCATGAATTGGTTGAATGTACAAAATACCTTCTTAAAATTCACGCATACATCATCCAGTAGCAACCTTGTTTTCCTGGATCTTAACATCTATGCAGATGAAGGTAGATTGAAATCCAGCACACACTTTAAACCAACGGCCAAGAACTGCCTGTTGTTATATGACAGTTTCCACCCCAGGCACCTTCGTGACAATCTCCCCTATGGCCAGTTCCTACGTTTACGTAGGAACTGCTCAGAATTGACAGACTTCAAGGCCCAGGCGAAAGACCTGCAGAGGAAATTGTTAGATCGACACTACCCAGAGGCAATTGTCAAAAAGGGTTTCAAGAGAGCAAGGAACAACAATAGGGATTCTCTTTTAGAGAATCGACCATCACAGGAAGAGGAAACCAGGCCTATCTGTGTCACAACCTATAATACACATTCAAACCAGGTTTCCAAGATCATAAATAAGAATTGGAAAATTCTTAATTGTGGGGGCCTCAATCTACCGAAACCCATGTTCTCTCACAAAAGGGGTAGAAATTTAAAGGACATGTTGGTTCACACCAGACCACGAAAACCACCTGCCCAACAGATCGCAAGAGGTATTCAACCACCTGTCAAAGGGCACCATCCTTGTGGGATGTGCAGCACTTGCACACTCACTAAGAAGAGTACCAACATCATTTTTGCCAACGGCACAATCTGGGAACAGAGAAAATTCACTAATTGCAACAGCAAAAACGTTGTGTATCTTATTACTTGCCCCTGTAAGTTGGAATATGTGGGTATGACCACCAGACCAGTAAAGGTGCGAATGGGCGAACATAGGAGCAACATCCGATGTAAAAAAAGCACGACCAAGATGGCGACGCATTTCCTGACTGAGAATCATGGGGTCGATGATCTCAAATGGACGGTCATAGAGCAACTACGGAATGAGCAAGGACTCTTCGAGAAAGAACAACGTTGGGTGTTCCGCCTGGGCACTCACATGGTTGGCCTGAACGATGACATACCATGGTCACAGCTGGCATAGTGACTTGCCTTAACGCTTTCACTGTCAATTATGACCAACGGTATCAATTATGACACTCCTTTCCTGGCACTATTGGGATGCTTGTACCTGTATTCACAACAAACCATCCAAGCACCTTTTATGCCGTCAGAAGAAACTTCTTCTGCCCTTCTCTCTTTTTTCTTTTTTCTTTTTTCTTGACGCCCATTGACCCCCACCCTCGGATGAGTCCTACCTCCTCCCAGCATTGGCTTCTTTCTCTCCCCGTTGTAATTCAGCTGTCACACCTCTCGACATTCGGGAGCCTATTCAGCTATCATACCTCTCGACACACGAGAGACGCTTCTCGCTCTCACTCAGTCCAGCCCGTACCTCTTTGATCCGTCAAACAGGCTATGTGGCGATATACTTGGGAGACCTCAACCCTAATTTTTATTTATTTTTTATTGTTAACATTTACCAGTAGGCGCATGTGATCACACCCCTTCAAAATACCCGTATTGGGTCCCCACTTCCGGTAGACATAGATCCTTGATACGATCGGGTCTAGTCTACCGGCACCCTTTGAACCGGAAGTCTTCTGGTACTCACCAGGTGCAACTAGTTTCCCCGCAGATTGGTGCAAGCTGGCGGTATTTAAACGGGGCACAGTAGGGATTTCCCCACAGTACGACCGGACATCGGGATGGAGGCACTTGTAGTGATTGGCTGCTAAAGGATAACGTGAGTACGGCTTAGCCGCTAGAGGTCACGGATAACGGCGTTTTATCTAGGAGAAGTCAGTAGATAACAGGCATCTCTCCCCTCTCTTATTATCTTTTTCAGCATTGAGGCTCCTTATTGTTTTTCCATCAACCCTAAGGTCCATGAGGCAACACCTCACATACACTTAAGTATGTTTTTAATACACCTTTGGTCTCATATCCGAATAAGAGTGACGTCCATTATTTTTAGAGTGTGTGTTTTCTGTTTTTTGTTTGTAGTGTCGTGTATGTCTCTACCTTTCTTACAGGTCACTGCACCTTCTTCTGCAACCATTTAGAGTTATGGCTAAAACCATCACGTTTTTTGTCACCTTCGTGGCACACCTCTTTTGTTTGCAGGTACAATGTTTACATTTCCTGGGAATCTGAACGAGTAATTTGCTCTTTTTTCTTACAGAAGTTAATACGAATACCATTAGGTACTGTATACTCACGCATGTTTTCTCTTATAAATGATAAACTTATCATGAGTACCAATATGCGCACATAGGAGGGATCTTAACCCTGTCCTGAAGAAGATGCCTAGCATCGAAACATGTCGACAACATACTAGGAGAATACCACACATTGAGTAGGGAGTCTCCGCACCACCCTTTTACTAGTACCAGCCCCCTCCGACTTATTAAAGTTCTTTTGTCCTAGGGGCCAGGTCCTTTTTAACTCACATTCACACCTATCCCAGACCCTCCCACTGCACTACACATAGCACTTTACTATCAGTGCTCCCACGTATTCGTAGGTCGTAGCACGCCCCGTCCCGCAGCGGGGCGGGAAGACCCCTATGATGAAGCATGACACCACTGGTCATTCTTGGTGTGTGAGGGGTATTTAAACACCTTTGTGTATGTCCAACCATTGTGGGACTTTTACACCCATATAACCCAGGTTTTGAAGTGCCTTCCTTTCTCCCCTTAAGAGATGGATCTTTTTGTTAAGTAAATAATTTGAAGTGGAGGACGTATCCATCTCTGAAGCCCATGAAGGGCCATCCCTCTACACTCCCCAATTTTGTTACTAGTAACTGTGATGTGAATGGACATAGTCGGACTTTCTGGGTGTGTCCTGTGAGGACGGATGCCATCTATCTGAGCACATCGTCTGTGATGCCGATCTGGCATAGGCGATTGATGAGCGTGTGGTGGGAGACAGTGTCAACGGCTGTGGACAGGTCGAGCAGGATCAGGGCGACTGATTCTCATTAGTCCTGTCTCTGTTCGGTGGTTGTTTCTGAAGCCTGATTGGGAAGGGTCTAGTAGGTGGTTTCTCTCCAGGTGTTCAGTGAATTAGAGGTTAGAGAAGGCCATCAACCTATTCACATAAAAACAGAAGCAGGTCTATAATAAAAGCTCCCTTGCTATGCGGAACCTTAATTGTAGTTTTGATGCGAATCAAAGATCTGAACTTTGGTTCATTTAAATACAAATACAGGAATAGAATAAAAGCTATAGATTTCAAGGGAACCTTAATTAAAATCCTACTTCATTTCAATTCATGAGATGCGCCTAAACTCGTTTGAGTGATTAAGAAGCATCCATCTCTCATAGTGAAATTCTATTCTCCTCATACATATGTCACACCGTAAGCTCATCTTTACCCAGTAGCTATCAGAAGAAAATGAAGCAATACGAAGGACAGGATGATTATGCCCTATGCCGTACAGGCGTCCTGTGCCTCTGAATAAATCTATCAGCTTTTCCTCATCCCTCTGGTTGTATGTCAGGGAAAGAACACACAGCCAAGCCCTGCAGGAGAAGAACTGAAGAGGCACTCTTCAAATTTTTGTTTCAAATACTCAGATGGTTTGTCAAAATTAACATATGCTGTGGCGAAAAAGAAACCGTCTCACTAATCGTGGCATTTCTCGATTCTTCTAGGTGGTGTGGATAGCAGGCTCACGCTTCTTCTGGGTCTTCGCTCTCCTGGGATCCTCGCACTGCCCACTCCACCAGTGATGTCCCTCTAAATAGAACAAGTATAAGCGCCAACTAAGGCAATAAAAAAGTTGGCAAAAACCCAACTAGAGTCTCAGTGTCTTATCCTACTTTTCCGTACTAAAGCAAATCTATTAGAGGTTCTCTTAAAACTTCTGATGTCACTTGACCATATATTCAGCTCTTAGTTTCCCCTTCCTGTTTGTAAGCTCCTTTTTTCTTGGCTTACTCGTTTCTCTGCTGTCGACCCACATTTAGACCTGGTTCTTTCATGATTTCCTATGTGAGCCAGTTCTTGGCACGGAGTGCTTTCTTACCCTTTTCCGTGCCTGCCGTTTCATAACACTTAAACCCAGGTTCTCCAGTAGGAATGTATATGGTCTCCTTAGCGTGGCCTGTTTTTCTCTGCAGTCCTGTCAGTCTCCTATGAAGCCTAGGCAAACAAAGGGGGAACAGAGGAGAAGAAAAGAGACGGGGAATACAGACAGCTTACAATTAGGGCTACCGGATTTATGGTATTTTTTTTACTTTTCTGTCTGTATTTTTCCATATTTCTTTTTTGGCCCTCTTATTGGTATTTATCCATATTTATTTTGTGTTTTGAGAATAAATGGAACAGTAAAATGGTATATTTCCACAGTTATTAACTCATAGACATGCACTCATATACCTGTTGCGTTTTACCAAATTAAGCAACCCCATATAACATAACACTACATCCACAGGTACATATTAGCGTTATACTACAAATATATATTAACATATGCCTGTATTTAAGGAAATCGCATCCTCTATTTTAACTCTCCATGCTGTCTATCTGCTCAGATTTTGTCTGGAATTGATTACAGACAGCATGGAGATTCTTTCACAAGAACCACAATTTTCAGTATTTTTCCATTTTTAAAAATAAATACAGACAGGAAACAAATTGTTTTCTGTCTGTAATTATCTGTACAAATCCGTAAAAATTGAAAACTGGGAGCCATACTTACAATATAAAAAAGGGAAAACAGGTGGGAAAAAAGAAGCAAGTCTGTAATAAATGTGCCAACTTTGTCCACTCGTCACACCAACATCATGGCTGCACTCGGTTTCGTCTCAGAGCTCTGCTGCTGACCATCCTCGCTCTGGGCCTCCTCCTGCTGTGACAAACAGCTCCCAAGGCTCTTTGAGGGCCCCTGAGAATGCTCTTCTCCTCTAGTCTTCTGAGGAATGGTAGAGTTTCTGCCCATCGGGGGTGTGTGTGTGTGTGTGCATGCGAGCGTGCGTGTGTGTCATTCCCTCGAATCCTTTTATAGACTTTCCTCTCGTTTCCTCTATAGTCTTTCCTCTCGTTTTTCAAGTCTTTCTTCTCTTCTCTCGGTGAGTCTCTCTTCCCTGTCTAACCTCTTCTCTGTGTGTTGCTTCCTCAGGTGACTCCTGGTATCCAGCTCCTTCACCTGGATGTTATGGAAGCAGTGAGTTTTCACCCTAACCCCAGCTTGTCACTTGGACCTTTCTTTGAAGCTTGCTGGAATGAACCAGTCAAGTGAGAGGTCGAGTTAAGAGACTAACGAGCTCAGCACAACTGGCCAAATGTCCCATCATGATGGATACTGTGGTGCAAGTTACAGCATGATAGCATTTTACCAGGACATATATCCGGGAGCAGGAAATGGCTCATACTAATGCAACATATGGGCAGAAGCAGCCCATAAGTTAACATCCTATTCACTGAGGGACCATAACCAGTAGCTGACACAAGCAAAAGACCCGACTTGTCCCACTCCTAGGAGAACTGGCTGCAACAAATTAAAACAAACCTTCGCTATTTGCTGCACTAAATAATTTCGGCCTGTCTCTCTGAGGACTGTGGAGAAATAAGTCCCCAGCTCTACCTTGATCAACAGGTCTGTGCCCTTTTCCAGCAGAAATGGTCCTAGTCTCTCAATGATGCCCAAGGCAATAGGGGGTTAGGTCCTGCTGATCAAGTATGTCTGCCCCTGTAGAACGTCCCTCCTGTCACTGGAGGGTGCAGAAGACCTGTAGCAGAAGAAGTCAATACCTGCCTTAAAGAAAATGTATGGACTAGAGGAACTTTCTATTGATTTCATTGTAAACCTCTTCCTGTGGGGGGAGGGCGCGTGTTGATGCTGCAGAGAAATCCAGAGGGCTGGTTGGAGCTGCACATTTTGCTGGGCCCTGTGTAGAAGTTGTGGGGAGCCCCTACACCTGAGAACTGGACCGAACAAACTAGATTTGAAGGCTTTATTAAGGTAATTTTTAAGTGGGGTAGAACTGTTCTAGGAGAGCAGAAGTTGATCACCATTTTAACGTATCTTTTATAAAATCACTTTTGGCCTGAAAAAGCTGCAGTGGGTGTATTTGTAGCACTGTTTTTCAGCCCTAGAAGTAAATGCACTGGTTTTCTCCTTTCACTGTAGTGAGAAAATAACCATCTGCTTTTTAGGTCGAGCCGAGAGCAGCGCATGCGCTGCTTGCTCGACTTTTAGTAAGCGGGTTTTCAAAGTGCTACCCCATGCTTTTGATGGCCTAGCGCTTGTGTTCACGCAGGCACCCGCCAGCTTTCACCATCCGAGGCACCAGCTGGACCGCGATCAGGTTCACTTTCGCGTTCCACTTTCTCGCGCGCGCGCACACACACAACTCCCATTCGCGGCCGCACGTCATTACCGGCTTGTTTTTAACAAATAAATTTAGCGCGCAGCAGCGGCGAGGGCAGGCTGCATTCTCGTCTCAAGTTACTTGTTGTTCAGAGTTTTTCATCCTGTGAAACAACGCCTTATTTTTTGCCTACATAGGGCCCTTTACATGGCTTGGTAAGGTTCCATAGCTTTGCGAGTGGGGTTTCAGGCCCGTTGCTTCTGTTTCTCCCTACAGAATGCGTTTACCTATCTGTTTGCACAGGCTTACTGTGACAATACCAATACTTTGGTTCAGCCATTATTTACTATTGGTTTGCTACTTATTCAATTGCTTTCCTTACCCATGTGTTTTTCGCGCTCCTGGATCACAGCTTACCTATCATCCTTTTGACTAGACGACTTGCATCTTTCTGCTGATTACTTCAGGAACTACTTTTTTTTTCTTTTTCTTTCAGCACACGCTGCAAGTGCATGAGTTTTCTTGTTCTAACGCTCGTGTACTGCTTCCCAACTGAAATCCTCATCCTTCACTTCTTCGTGTTGCTTCACTCTCCGAGCCAGTTCGTCCATTACTTCTTTCCCTCCGATTCCACTCGGTTATGTCTCAGTTGTTTTTCATTTTTACACCCATCCAGCTCCTCCGGTGCTTCGCTGCCCCGTTTTTTCCACAGTTCTTACACTCTCGTTTTTATTTTTATTTTTTGAAAAAAATAATTTGGGGGGAAAACCAGACAGCTGTAAATTCCTGCCAGCCCACTCCTTTCATCAAATAAGACATCCGCCATTGGAACTTACAGCACTTGAATAATAAAATGTTTTTAAAAAAACAATAATGGCTGTTACACAACACTGTGACCGCTGTAGAAATGTGATGCATAAATGAACACGTGTAAAGACGCATGCAAGGCTTTTTTTTAATTGCCAATGCTGTTCAGCATCAACAATAACTTTTCTGTGATTTGAAAAATTACTTATTTTCCACAGGACACTGTTTGGTCACCTAGTTGCACATCAGTGTTTGTCAGTAAGTAGTGGAGCACAGCTGTCCTTTTTGTATTCTGGAAATAAATTCACCATTTGTTTGCCTGACGGAAGACAGAGAGAGTAATCTGCTGTGGCAAGTGGTCATAGCAGGCCTAGTGATTCTGAGAGTTGTGCCTGCATTTGGTTGCCCTATCGGCGTGGTAAACTTTTACCCTGGCTTTCTGAACGGGCCCATCATTTGTTTCAAGATAAATCTGTTCATGGGTTTGCTAGGGTGAAAATACATCTTACTGTTTGCTAGTTAGGAACCTATTCTTTAAACTGCATGGCTGGGATCCCTGGAATGATAGGGGATCTCCTGTTCTTCTACATGGATGTGCAGTCCATGTGATGACTTTTGACTCCTCAGAATGATGTGCAACGCCTTATGAGCTGGAGTAAGAAGAGTTTGTATCTGCTTGTGGAGGCTTGTCAGCCTCAGATCAGATCGAAAGAGTACCTGCATTAGTGGTGTGTGGGGCTGTTTCAGATATGGGTGGAAAAGAAACTCATTATAAGGGATGGTGCTTAGTTTCAAGATTTTAAAGGGCAGCAATGTATATGCATCTTGCTGAAGCCTGTGATCCTTGCAGAGGGTTGAACGCATGTCGGTAGGCCTTTGGAGGGCAGTGTTTTAGGTTTTGTGTAACCGGATGTTGTTTTTTGTCAGTGACATTTCAGGTTCTTACGCTTTTCTGGGTACTTTGGTTAGGCTGTTAATTGTTTTCAGCATTTTTGTTGTCTTTGAGGCCTCACATACACTGCTCTTTCGTGTGTAAGTATGTATTCTACAAGAGGGAAGAGGTTCTCTGTCCATGAGATCATATCAGAGTGTGATATGAGTGTACGGGAGGTTGGCTGTAAGTGTAAGCTGGAGATAGATGCTGGGGGCGGAAGCTGGTTGTCTTGCTAATGATATGTACATGTATTCTTATGTCATAGGAGAAACGAAATTAAGGGGGTCAAGCAGAGAAGAGAAAACCACAGTTCTCTTTACACAGTTATGCATTTCTAACACTCATCAACAATAGGCGTTCCATAATGTTGCTTTGCGTTATGATGGTTTTGAGACATATTGGAGCATCATTCCCCAGATGGCCCCTGCAAAATGTCTGCAACCTCTCTTTGCCTACTTGTCATTACAAAAATACGAGAAAAGAAATCAGAACTACACCACCATGGAAGCAAGGCACGCAAATGTGGGGTACTATAAATCATTCTCACTGAAAAACCAGCAGGGCTCTCCCAATCGACCTATTCATTTTGTCAATGCTGTGCAGCATCAGGAACAAGCAAAATGTTTTTGCAGATGCTGTGCAGTATTGGGGGAACACGAATAAAAAAATAAATTTAAGCAGAATGACGTAGCTACTGTCTCAATGCCTACAGTTGCATAATTATAATTGTGCACATATGCACTCAGCATTTCCTTTTATTTACTGATCGAAGATGGCGAACGCCACATGGATCGGTTTACAATTTAAAACAAGCATTGAAAATGCAATAGGTCTCGCCTTTGATTAAGTTAAAGCCATTTGCTTTGCTAATGGTATTGTATAGCAAAGCAAATGGCTTTAACTTAATGAAAGGCGAGACCGATCGCATTTTTAATGCACAGTATAAATGGATCACTTATGGACTGTTGCCATTATACTAAGCGTTGTTTCTACATGGTTACTTTATTAGAATGTGCCTTCGTGACCATCCTATAGGCGTTTCCTTATTAATCTTCTTTAACGCAGTGAACAATTTAGGCACAGTCCCTGGAATTATGGGTCATGGGAAGCCAAAGTGTAACTTTTTTAAATTTTATTTGTGCTCCGAAATAGATTTGAAATCGATGTTGTTGTCTCTAATTTTTGCATGGTTATGATTTATCATGTAAAGGCTTTTTATTTTTTTTATTTGCTTCTTTGGTTTGCAATTATTTATTTAAATATGTGTGCCTGACAAAGGCGCCTGTTGTGCTCTACAAATGCTATCGCGAAACATATCTATAGCGCCACCTAAATCAGCATGTGTGCATTTCCATGTTATATGGGCATTTATGATGGCTGGGATTTGCCATTTGTGGCACGTGCGTTGTGCATAATTCTTTCCTGGTTGTTTTCATGCAGGGCAGCGTTGGTGTTTGGAGGTTTGTGCATTGCAGTTTCTTGATGGCAATTGTTTAGTTTTTCTAGTTGGGTTGCGGCTGGATGTTGTTACGTTTGCCTGATCATTCCCAGAATTGATCAGAGTTTTTTTTAAAAAAAAATTTTTTTTTATTAGAAACCGTTAGCACACAATAAAAGACATACAAGGGCCTACAACCACCAGGGCCGGCCGCTATAGAGCCCGAGGGCCCGCAGTGTAACGCCATACATTCAAATGAACCAGCGGCAAAGCACCCGGCAGTCCGTAAGCACCTATAACAGACCATGGCCATAGGCCAGGAACGGTTTAAGACAACGGTTTCATTTTTTATTAAACATAAAACACACTCAAGGCAATGAGAGTCCGAGATAGCAGCGTGCTCTTCCCAGGACGGGGAACAACATACAGTGTCCAAAGCGATTCTGGTCCAGAAGCGGTGAAGGGGGGCAATGGGAAAACAAAGCATGGAACACACATCACACACTCCCGCAGAATGCGCGGCTAGGGGGTCAAAGCAATATCGACCTCTAATGGCAAAGGCGGGGCGCAGATACGGCCTCGATATAAATTCCACGGACCCCATACCCTACTCCATTTCCCTGGCTTACCTCTCGCCACATACACCGTCTTTTCCCTAAACATACACCAGTCCATATTCTCCTTCCATACATCAACCGTGGGTGGCCTCGGGGAGCCCCATAGCTGTGCAATGTTACGCTTAGCCACCATATACCCCAAGGTCACCCACTGCGTCTGTGCCGCATTGCAATCATTCGGTTCCCAGACATTCAACAAACACCTCCTAGCCTCTGGCAACAGGGCCACGTGCGTGACCCCCTCCAGTACGGTATGGATACCGTTCCAGAATCGCACAATCTCCGGACATTCCCACAATATATGAAGGAACGTGCCCGGCAGGCCACATCCACGCTTACACAATCCATCCATCGAATAACCCATACGCAGCAAACCGGGCCCTGTGACATACACTCTATGGAGGATCTTCAGATGTACAAACCGGAGGCGGGCCGGGATCGCCACCTCCTTCGGGGAGGCCACCGCCGACACCCAGTCCTCATCATCCAGCTCTAAGCCATCGCCTGTCCATGCCTCCCTCAGACGGAGCAGCAAGTCCGCGCGATCGTTGATGAGTTTCTTGTAAATCAGAGAAATAGTGCTGTCGGGCACATAGCCATCCAACACTCTATCCTCCAGTGGGGAATACCCGGGGATGGCAGCAGCGTCCGGAAAAATCGAACACAGCGCATGGTGGACTTGAGCATATCGGAAGTACTCTCTATCGTTCAATTTATATTCCTTTTTAAGCATTTCAAACGTTTTGAAAGCTCCCTTCACCCAAAGATCACCCACCTTACATATACCAATCATGTCCCATTTCTCAAAGCCTTTCGATCTCCACAAACAGCCCAACCGCCCAGAGGCATACAGCGGCGTCGCCCGAGTCAAGCGATCCCTCCACCCCATCGCAGCATTCGCCGCGTGCCACACACGCACCGCCACCCGCGTGGTTCCCGTCAGCCGCGTGTCCGGGTTCACCGAGTACAGCGCCCTATTATAATACCCACCCGGGAGCAGGAATTTATCCATCTCGAACGCCGGGTTTAAGGCAGGACCATATATCCCGTGGTTCACAGCCGCCAACTGAGACGCCCAATAGTATCGTTTGATATCAGGGAGTGCAACCCCCCCATCGTACCAAGGAAGCGTTAACTTGGCGAGAGCAATCCGCGGCCGCCCGTCCCAAAACAGTTGACGCTGAAGACCCTCAACCTCCCAGAAATAGCGGGCCGGTACGACATCCAGAGTATTTTGCAAAGCGTACAAAAAGCGAGGCAGCGACATCATTTTAAACAATGCCGCCCGTCCAAGCGGTGAAAGCGGAAGTCGTCGCCATCTTGCGACGTCGGCCTTCAGTCGCTGGAGGGGAGGGAGAAGGTTTTGCTCATAGCGGACCGCGGGATCCAGTGAGATAAAGATTCCCAAATATTTGAACCCCAGGGTAGCAACCTGAACAGGGCAGTCTTGCGGCAGGAGGGGGGCGTCCCCGGAGAGGACGTAGACGCACTATTTGGCCCAGTTGATAACCAGGCCGGAGTTGCGGCCAAAGGAAGTCAACACGTCCACCAATACCATTAGTGACTGTCGGGGGGAAGTGAGATATAGAAGGATGTCGTCCGCGTAAAGGGAGACACGGTCTTCGAACTCCGGCGTCCATCTAATGCCTCGCAACGACGGCTCCCAACGCAACCAGGCGGCGAGAGGCTCCAAAGAAAGCGCAAATAGAAGGGGTGATAGCGGACATCCCTGTCGCGTACCCCTCCCCAGTGCGAAGGGAGCCGACACCCTACCATTCACCACCACCTGAGCCAGTGGGTCAGCGTATAGCAATTTTACCCAACCAATAAACTCAGGGCCGAATCCAAATTTCGCCAAAACGGCCCAAATATATGGCCACTCCAAAGTGTCGAACGCCATAGTAGCATCTAAAGATGCCAAGATGGCCGGCTCCCGTATAAACTCGGCTCTAGCCAGCACACCGTGCAACCGCCTCAAATTTAGGGCGGTATTCCGATGGGGTATAAAACCGGATTGATCCTGATGAATCAAGTCGCCCGCGACCCGAACCAGTCGGTTAGCCAACACCTTAGCCAGAATTTTGGGTTCTGCGTTCAACAGCAAAATGGGCCTATAGGAGGCGCAGCGGTCTCGCGGCTTCCCATCTTTGTGTATCACCACTATGGTGGCAAGGCGTTGGTCAGGGGGAAGGAAGCCCGCCGCACGTGCCGCCGAAAACATGTCACGAAGATACGGCGCTATCTTATCAGGACGTAACTTATATAGTTCAATGGGAAGACCATTAGGACCCACCGCCTTACCAGACGCGATCGAGCGAATGGCCAAAGCAATCTCATCTGACGACAACTTCGCCTCCATCAATGTTGCATCCGCCTCCGATAAGGTTGGCAGTGCGATGTGTCTAAGCAATAGATGAGAATCCTCCTCCGAACGCACGGAAACCGGAGAGTATACCCCGCGGAAGTGATCCGCGAAGCAGTCAACAATCTCCACAGGGTCAGTCACACGCACTCCATCCATTCTCTCCACAACGGGCACCACCCTGCTCGCTCTCTCCTTCTTATCCAACCAAGCAATCAACTTTCCGGCCTTATCCCCCACGTCATACAGACGCCCTTGCTGCTCTCTATACATCCCTTTAGCAGCTTCCGTGACTAGCGCTCTATAATCTGACTGTTTGAGGCTGAGAACATGCAATTTCTCATCAGTAACTCCACGCTCCAAGTCCTCCTCCATTTCAGCTATTTCAGCCTCCAGGCGAACCACCTCAGCTCTCTCGCACCTCTTAGTATGGGAGATAAGGGACAAGGCCTGCCCCCTGACCACCACTTTATAAGCCTCCCATAGGGAGACGGCCGACGACACCGACCCCACATTATCAGTGAAGTAGTGATCAGTGGACTTGACCAACTCCGCGCGGATCTTAGGGTTACGAAGATACCAGGGGCCAATAGGTGCCACTCTTCCCTCTGTGCCAGGGTCAACCCTCAATTGCAACCATATAGGGGAATGGTCAGAAATACCTCTGGCTACATGACGCACCTCCCCAATCATCCCCGCTTGGGTCGCCGGCATGAGCATATAGTCGAGTCTCGAGAGACTCCCATGGGCCCCCGAGTGAAAGGTATACTGCGCTTGTCCCGGGTGCATCATTCTCCAGCAATCTACCAGTCCCAAAGTGTCCAAAAAACTCCCCAACCAAGCCTGAGCCCTAGGGAGATCCCTGGGGGGGTGACGGTCCTCCAATCCAGAGACCACGGCATTAAAGTCTCCACCCAACACCAAAACCCCCCCAAGAAGCCCCAGGACCAAACGCCCCAAGTCAGCAAATGTAGTCGTCTGCAACCCCGGGGGCACATACACAGCCACCAGTGAAATGGTTCTGCCCTCCCATCTCCCCACCAGCGCCACATATCGCCCCCTATCATCGTGAAGCACCTCGTCCACTGCCAATGGGAGGGAGGTCCTAACCAAGATGCCCACTCCCCTAGAGCCAGAAGTGAAACCAGAGTGAGCGGCAAGGCGATAGCCCCTCCTATTTAGGGCCTGGAAGGAGTTCCCAACCAAATGTGTCTCCTGCAGGAAAACGATGTCGGGCGAGAGCCGCTTCAAGAACTGTAACACCACCCCGCGCTTGATCCTGTCCCCCAGACCATTCACATTCCACGAAAGGATTCGCAATCCCCTATCCCCCATCCCACTCCCGCACATGATACCCACATCCCGGAAAGCACAACCCGGAGAAATCAGCAAACAACTTCACATTGCCCTGCGAAACGAAAAAACAACAACCATCCCCAACAACCCCCCTCCCCCACAGACCCAAAACCACAACTCCCCCCTCCCTGCACCCCTGCTTGAGCCCGAACAGCCCCCCCCAACTTGCAGTGTGCCTGTCGCCCTAACATATACCACAAAAGAACCCCAGAAGGAGGAAAGGACCCCAAAAAGCTCCCCACAACCCCCAGACATTTGAAGGGCATGATGTGCCGTATTAGAGTGTAATTGAGCCAAGGTGCAATAAATAGTCAATCTAGTCCATCGCCAGGAACCAAGTTCTAGTCCTGCTCCACCACATCCCGTCCGCTCTCCTCCGCCCGATCGTCTCGATCCTGTCCCCGCGGTAGGGCATCCAACCAGTCACCAGCCGCCTCCGGTCGGTCAAAAAAGTGGGAACGACCCTGGAACTCAACCCGCAACCTCGCCGGGAATAACATCGCGTATTTCAGCTCAATGTCCCTCAGGCGCCGCTTGACACCCAAAATTCCCAGCCGCTGTTTCTGGACCGCTTGCGTGAAGTCCGGATAAAAGCTAACATTGGAGTTCTCAAACTTCAGCGGCCCAGCCACCCGCGACACCTGAAGGATAGCATCTCTATCCCGAAAGTTAAAAAGTCGGGCGATTATAGGCCGCGGGGGAGCACCCACTTTGGGCGCACCACCCGGAATCCTGTGGGCCCGCTCCACCGCAAAGAACTTGCTCAATCCCTTGGGCGCGAGACGGTTGATCACCAGATCCTCCACAAAAAGATCAGTAGCAGATTCCTCCGATCTTTCCGGCACTCCGATGATACGGACATTGTTCCGTCTAGCCCTGCTTTCCGAATCCTCAAGTCGACGATCAGTCTGGTCACTGGCAAGCCGCAACCTACGGACCTCAGTCTGCAGGGCGGCCACGTCCACAGTTAGGCTCGACGCCGCTTGTGACAAGGAGTCGACCCGCTCGTTGGTTTTGGACAGGTCTGCCCTGACCAAATTCACATCGATCAGTACCGCGTCCAACTTATGTGCCAGGGTATCAAATCGCTGACCCACAGCAGCCTTCATCTCCTCAATGGCGCCCATAACGTCCTGCAGGGTACATTCCGACGCTGGGCCCGCTAGCTCTTTAGACCGCTCAGGCGATTTATGCAGGCCAGCGGGGGATCCCTTTAGCTGCGCGTAGCGGTCCATGTTGTTGGCCTGAGCATAGGATCCCCTCCGGGTTGACTTAGATTTCGACTTGTCCCCGGCGAGTCTCGCCGCCATCGTCCGGAGGCCACCAAGGTTGGCACCCGCCAGGGACAGGGACCCGTTGGCTAATTTAAGCAGACACTGCGATCGCAGACAGGACGTCCGTGGATAGTCCAAAGATCGGGCCAGACACTCCGTTGTCCGCTCTCCTCTGAAACACCAGGGTCCCTCAGCCGATCTCAAACAGCAGACTTGAAAACGAAAGTGAAAGTGCGGGGCACGGGGCAGGTCAAGCCCTGCATGCCGCTGTTGTTCACTTCGTACCCGGGCACCTCACCAACTCGAGACCGGTACCTAGGCACCAGCAGGCCGCAAACTTCGGAGGGCAACCATTCGGGTTCCCGGCGTCCGATCAGAATTCGGAAAACGGGTGGCACCTCAGCGCGAATGCATCAGCAAAAGCCCGTCAAATTTAGCAGGATTTAGTCAGGATAGACGTGGGAGGTTGCGGAGGCCCTCGAGAGCCTTAAGCCTATGCGGCCATCTTGGTTGCGCGCTAGGCTCCTCCCCAATTGATCAGAGTTTGATGTATTTTAGAAAGTGTGTCTGTAAAAGTGTCAGTGCGCTGAAAACATTGGCTCCTCATTGAGGAGATGCTGTGCTCCTGGGAATGAAATCCCTTTCTTGTTCAATGAAGATAGATTCTTTTTAATTTTCTAAGTTTTGGCCGATTTTATTTTTCTGATTACATGTTTCTCCAAAACTTGCACAATGTTTATTTTCAAAGTCCTTGGTCCTAAAACATCGGCTTTTGAATATTCTAGTGTTGACCACAAAACACTTTTCCCTTTCGATATTTTACAGTCGCCAGTATTTTTGGTTTTGAAAATCATAAATACTCTTTTCACATAAGGCGCATGTGTACTGTGCAAGAACTTTTCCAATTGCTTTCAATTAAAATGTTGGCTGGAGGGTGAATGATGAAGATGGGTGTGGGGGGGTGAAATTGAAAAAGATTTTGCTGTGACTTACTTTTGTAGCATTTCTGAATTCTAGGAGTAAGACAGCAATTCATGAGTCACCCAGAGTACTACACAAGTTAGTCTTATTGACTCATAAACCAGTGTTAATGAATCAATTCCCAAGTATTTAAAGTAGCAAGATTTAAGCCAATGTGGCAAGGTAATTTTTGACCATGGTGAAGATGTATTTATATACATCTTTATAATGCTTTAAACAGTGCAGAGCAAGTTGCCTCTCTGCGTGCATACTAAACAAGCATTGGCATAGCCAATAGGTCTCGCCTTTGGAACCTTATAAGTATTTAGTTATGCAGTACAATATCCTTGGTGCAACAACATCAACTGTTGCATGGCTAAACACTTATAAGGTCCCAAAGGCGAGACCTATTGGCTATGCCAATGCTTGTTCTATCTGGCTTCATCAAGACAGGAAGCCCGGGATTACTCACAGAGTCCATTTTACTGATAGGGTCAAGATGGTTTGGGATTTTCCAACTCTAATCAGAACGGTGGCTCACCTCTCCCATACCTTAATCAGATTCCATGCAATGCTTTATGTGTCCAGCCAATACTATTCTTAGCAATGCAGTCAGAAGGCTCCTTAGATTTGGGTTCCCAGGGAAAGGCCCTTTGTAGGAAGAGGAGTCTTCAGTTTGTTTGGAAGCTTGGAAAACTGAACCAGGGACGAAGTGGTCAGAAATGTTTAGGAAATTACCTACAACAGGAAGGGATACAATTTTCACTTTACAACCTACACCGGTAGAGTGATGGAAACAATGCGTAGTTTACCAAACTTCCTTCCCTGTAGTTTACCAAACTTCCTTCCCTGTAGTTCACCAAACTTCCTTCCCTGGTCTATTAGGAAGACCACCTGATGCTGTGACCAGAGAGAGGCCTAGATCCAAGGTATGTCTCACGACGAGGAACTCCTGAACAGAGGGGGGACATGTTACCCTGAGGCATCTTCATTGCTCAGGGAAGTCCATCTTCCAGGCACCGTGGCTGTGTTTGATGGCAGTCATTTTGGGAAAGGAAGGACATACAAAACGCTTATATGGCTATTTATATGGAACAGGCATTCACCCGGTCAGGCGCTCTAGGCGAGGTAAAAAACACACTCAGATTTGGTTCATGCTGCAGATCCACTGAATAAAATGTTTCAGTGCCTAGGCCATAGCCAGGGTTTATGTTGCGTGTAAAATTGCAGATAGCAACATTAATTGCTGAAACTGATGGATAAGTTCTGTATTTCATACCTTTCCCAAAGGAAATTCCATTCCTTGATAACAGAAAGTACAATGCACCAGCACAGAGACCTAAAGAGGGTCCCTCCAGGGAAGGGCAGGCTATGAAATATATGAGATTGTTGAAAAAAATTGAAAATATGAGTTTGTGAACTAAACATTACAAAAGTCTCTGGACATCCTTCTGAGTGTTTCAAATACTCCACCTGTCCCCTTTACATCAATGTTCTCTGCAATCTGTCGTTCTGCATTTGACACAAACTCTTTCCTCCCCATCTCTCTCTTTTTGAGGCCCTGCAGTCTGTATGTTTTGCACTTTGTTTCTATTCTCTCCTTCTGAATGACTTATTTGCATCTCCTCCATTTTACCATCCTCTCTCAAACACAACCCCGCCCCACCTTTAAATACTGCATTTTAATTTCCTTTGGCAATGTTAATATTTCTTCACACACGTCCCCATTCAATGGTCGTTACAACTGACACACATCCCGCCATCACTTTCTGTGCTTGGTAGCGAGGCCAAGGACCGGATGAGCATGTTGCATGAACACCTTTGTAACTCAGTGACAGGTACTGTGAGAAACTTGCTCTGCCTTCAACGCCAGAGCTCTCAGCTGTGCCTCCATCATGAACACCAATTCACATCATGACCTCAAGCCTGCCACCTAGAGGCGACTCCGTTCATAGTTTGCACAGCAAAACTTTCATATGTTGCATTTAAAAACAGAACTACAGAAACACACATCAGGGAAGGGAGATAACTTTAAGGAATTGGAATCCACATGCCATGTACCATAAAGTATAATGTTTGAAATGTAGCCATGGACTAGAGGTATTTAAGGATTCTTACACTCACGGTCGACGAGAAATAGCAAGGTCTCAGATGTGTCCTAAAAACACAGTTTGCATTGTTCATTTTTCTGTCCCTTTCGAAACCTTGAAGCATCTTAAGTATTTCGTACTTCTTTTCAAAGGTAATAAAGTCAGGACGTCCCAGATCTTGCTTGAAATATCTGATTTAGAGTGGTTGGGCTGGGAGGTGGATACATAGTAAGTAGGCTTGATTTTGCCATGGCTTAGAAACATGAATTTTAGTTTACGACATATGATCAATTAAACATCCAGCACATTATCACAAAATAGCCATGAAACCAACACAAGTGGGATTCTTCTTTTAGGAAAAGTGCTTTTGCACCATCCAGGACCGCCCAGTGCATCATGTGCACTGCAGGGCAGTCACTGCTCCAAGAGTTAAGTGCAAGAATAAAGGGCTTCATAGGGATCAGTTTCAATGTCTATGTTTTTTTTACTACATTCCAGTTCTAAATGCCGCACTTAAAGGCCTGTGTAAAAAATGTTGTTACAGCATCAGACAAACCTGTTGATGTTAAGATTTATGCATGTGTGTGCGTGTCAGGTATGTACTGGTTTGGAGATGCTTCATGTCCAAATACTACATGAAAATAATGAATCTTTTTAGGTCTCGCCAAGCGACGCAGCGCATGCGTGCTGCTCACCTTGGCAAGATCTATTGTTGTCGGTTTCTTAGTCGAAGGGGGACAAAGCATGTGTGCGCCTGGACAGGCAATGTGCACGCGCATGGAGTCTCCGGAAGGGGGACAGGACATGTGCGCACCCGGACATTTGATTTGCACGTGTACGGCTCCGTCGGCTCCAGATCATCGCGGACAGGAGATGTGCATGCGCCTGGACGGGAAACAGCTTTGTGACCTGGCCTTACGCTCGAGCCCCCCTTCCTCCTCTGTACTTCCTCTGGCATCACCTCCCCTCCTCCCAATAAAACTTCTCTCCTTACGGTTTTTCGCCCTCAGGCAGAAAGCCTGTTTAGCTGCCGGTACTGGGCGCTGGCACCTGCTCACGCGAGAAACCACGCCGAAGCGCTGAAATCGGCTCATTCTTTCCAGGAGTCGTGTGAAAGTGGTCATATTAGCACAAGATTGGAAGTGAGCTGCAATGGCCCCGACAAAGAGCCGTGAGGAGCTAGCACTCTTTAGGAATGTCTGGGGCCAGCGCCCTACAAATGTAGAACCCGCGCGTGCAGGAAATTCCAAGACTGACCAGCATCAGAGGGGGTTTGGAGAAGACTTACAGTGAACACGCGACGGAAGAAATAGGCGTCTGTAGAAAAATCACAGCGAGGGAGTAGCTGGGGAAATAACATTCATACCCATTTGAACCATATATCCTAAATGGCACTGAGTGCGTGCATAGTGATGCGAGTGAACCTGAACCGAACCAGTCCGCAAGACAATCCACCCGACAATCCATCCACACACACACACACATCCATTTATTCATCCACCCTTCTAACCACCCACCCACCCACCCTCAGACACACGCATTCATCTATAAATCCATCCATTCATCCATCCACACACCCACCCTTGCACGTTCATGCATTCATCCATCCACAGTCAGCCAGCCACCCATCCAACCACCCACCCTCAGACACATCCAGGCAGTTAGCCATCCAGGCATACGCATGCACACTTGTGAATGTGTGTGCATTGCGGAATGCGCTTGCGCAACGATGCTCTGACCTTTTTTATGCTTCTCCTTAGAACGTGTGCACACAAATGAGGACACTGACCTCTGAAGAGTGGGCGTGCAGAGAATGCTGTCTCAGTACTGTGTACGTGCACTGCGGGCGGCTAATGATCTGTGTGTGTGCACGTCAGAATGTGTGTGTGCACAGGTGGTATTCAGTGTATTGACGTGTGTGCATACTTGCGAATGGGAGTGGTGCATGTACATACTTAAGAAATTGTGCATGTCTCTCCTACTGATCTAGAAGGGAGGATCTCGGCGGGGTCAGTTCAGCTTTTTATACTTCCAAGGTCGGTCAGTAACAAAAGTGCCAGTTTGCTAGTTAATAGCACCGGCATCGCTAGCTGGCTCCCCTCGCACTTGGCGCTGTACAAGTCGCCTCCGGTTCCTGGTAGAGGATGAGGCTGGTGGACCCGGGCTGTCGGCGGTGTGGGTGCCCGGGTGGCACCAGTGCTTGTCACTGTGTCGTGCAGTGGGGTGGTGGTGCCGCTTGCCGTCACTGGCACAAGCGGGCCTCTCAGTCTCATCGACTCAGGGGGCCACTGGCTAATTGAGCTGAGAGCCTTCAATGGCCTGGTCTTTCTACAGACCAACCACAGACCGTGTCTGTTAAAGAATGTTTGTAAGGTGTTCGAGGGGCCGCTAGACGTAGGGTGCCAGGCGAATCCCCAGTCTGTCTTGAGAGACGGCCAGGGTTGGGTGTGGGGTCAAGGACCCGAGTGGAGCGAGGGCTGCTCCAGAGGGCCCCTGGCAATACGCTAGCTCCTGGAGAGGGTGTTTGGTGATGCTAGCAGCGCTATCCGTCGCACAGGGATTGTAGGGGTGTTGCGCGTTTGTGTCCGCGGTTCACTGCTTCTGTCAGTGCCCCTCCCCCACAATCGGCCACAGATTGTGTGCTTCACTTATGCTGTGTTTATCCAGGTAGACCTCTGAATCCAGGGTCGGCACTAGGGTGGTTCGAATGGTGCCACTGCACCGGGCGCTGACTTCGGGTGGGGGTGGGGGAAGCCATATTTCCACAAAATATTATGGATGCAAAAGCACCTGCTGCAGATTCTTTGCCTCCAGCAATTTCAAGGAAACAGTAAAAATGTCAATATAATGCTGTGATTAATATTCATGGTGGAGAAAGATCGGAGTGTTGTATAATGGAAGTTTTGGTTGCTCATAAGGTTGCGCAGAGGGTTAATATGCCTGCTGCAAAAAACGTGTACCATGCAGATCAGAGAAGTGCATATAATGTAAATAGTTCAGTGCGTTACTGCGTTTGTCACAGAGATCCTTTTGTTACTTGAGTTTATAAGTTAAAATCCTAATATAACACAGTGACCTATGAACTGTCATCAAAGGGCACCATGCACACTGCAAGATATAGGTTATAACATTGTTTTCTTACCCAGCCTTTATTATTATTATTATTATATTTGGGTTTGTAAAGCGCACAGATACCCAGGGGTTTCCCGGCGCTGACAGAGGAAAAGAAGCAGGGAGACAAAAGATGGGAGAAGATTAAGTAGAGAAAAGCCAGGTTTTCAGGCCTTTCCTGAATTTCAGGTAGCAAGTTTCAAAGCGCAAAGAAATGGGGAGTGTGTTCCAGAGTGATGGCGCCAGATAGGAGAAGGAGCGACCACCAACTCTGGTGCGTTTGAAACGGGGCACGGAGAAGGTGCCAAAAGAGGAGGATCTGAGGGTGCGCACTGGACAGTACGGTTGAACCAAAATGGAAAGGTAGGGGGGGGAGTTGCCTGTTTTAATCCGGTGCATATAGCAGAGGGCTTTGAATTTTGCTCTTGATTCGATGCGCTGCCAGTGAAGGCTGCGCAGGGAAACGGTGGCAGAGGCAGTTCTGGGCAGGTTGCAGAGCAGGCGAGCTGCCATGTTTTGCACCACCTGTAATTTACGTGTTACCTCCTTGCTAGCCCCAAGGAGGAGCACGTTACCGTAGTCTAACCTGGAGGTTACTAAAGCCTGGACCACAGTTCTTTGGGTGTCTGGCGGAAGCATCCATGCTATTTTTCTCAGCCACCGCATGATATAAGTACAGGTGGCTGAGACTTTCACAACATGCTGCTTCATGGACAGTTGGTTGTCAAATGTAACTCCCAGGTTGCGAGCCTTGGTGGATGGAACCGGCAGGGGACCCATTTGCTGAGGCCAATGCTTAGGGCCCCAGAGAGAGGTGTCAGGACCGAATAAAAGGAGTTCGGTTTTGTCGACGTTTAGTTTTAGTTTATTGGTCTGCATCCAGTTGGCAATATTAATGAGCCCAGATCGGAGAGATGAAATGGGGGCGTGTTTATTAGAAGAGAGAGAAAAAATGATTTGGGTGTCGTCCGCGTATGAAAATATAGAGAGACCAGATTGTTCTGCCAGAGAGGCGAGAGGACTGACATGAATATTGAAGAAAAGGGGGCTCAAGATAGAGCCCTGGGGTACACCGTGTGGGGACGGGAGGGCAGTGGAGGCAGAAGTGGAGGAAAAGACCTGGAAAGTGCGTGCGGACAGAAAACTGGCGATCCAGGCTAGAGCAGTGCCATGGATACCAGCGGCCTTTAGGGTGGAGAGGAGGATGTCATGGGAGACGGTGTCGAACGCAGCGCTTAAGTCCAACAGGATAAGCGCCACCGTCTCCCCTCTGTCCACCTGCTGTCTGATGTCCTCTGTGACACCTAAGAGGGTGGATTCGGTGGAGAATCCAGCCCTGAAGCCAGACTGGGATGGGTTTAGGAATTTCGTGTCCTCAATATGAGAGGAGAGGCAGAGGTTGATGTGTTTTTCTAATACCTTGGACAGGCAAGGGAGTAGAGATATGGGTCGGAAATTAGAAGGGTTGTTGGGATCGGCGTTAGTTTTTTTGAGAAGGGGAACCACCATGGCGTGTTTCCAAACTGCAGGAACGGTGGCTTCCGACAGAGATGCGTTCAGGAGGGCTAGGATGGGTAAAAGAGCGGGGGTGTCAAGGGTGCTTAGAATTTGAGGGGGCATGGCATCAAGTGGGGAGCCAGATTTGATTTTAGCCATGAGTTTAAAGAAGAGTTCTAAAGAGATCGGATCCCATTTGTCAATGGAAGTGTGAGGGGCAAGGGTAGTAGTATCCTGGGGGAAGGTGGTGTCAGGATCTGTACTAGGGGGGTTGTCCAATGCTCGTGGGGAGGCATCAAAACCGGCATAGATGCGGTCTATTTTCTCCGTGAAAAATTCAGCAAGTGTATTGCATTGGACTGTTTCCAAACAGGGGGCTTTTGGCGAGTTTGATTGTCCAGAAAGTTCTTGGACTGCTCTAAAAAGAGCTTTTGGACGGTTTTGGGCTGATAGAATAGAGGTGTTTACATAGTTTGCCCTGGCAGATTTGCACAGGGAGTGGTAGTATCGAAGTTCCGTTTTATAAATTTCTTTATCATTGGGGGAATACTCAGATCTCCATATGCGTTCAAGTTTCTTGCACTTGGATTTGGCGCATTTGAGTTGGTCATTAAACCAGGGGGCAGGGGGGTGGGTAAAGTTTTGTTTTCCATTTCGGACCGGGAGACAGATGTCAATGGCTGAAGAAAGCCATGTGTTAATTAAACTTTCATCTTTGGTAGTGATATTGTTGGGTAGAGAGGGTAGGGTTGTGACAAGCTGGCGATTCAGTTGTGGCAGATTGAGTTTTTTCCAGTTTCTATTCCGTCTTACGGTCTGAATGTGAACTGGTGGACCGACAATAGCACTAGTCAAGATATTAAATTCGACAATGTAGTGGTCGGACCAGGTAATAGGTTTAGAAGGGAGGCAGGTGATGACGTCAAGGTTCGAAAAGATGGGGTCAAGTAGATTACCTGCCTTGTGTGTAGGGCCAGTGTTGTGAAGATGTAGATTAAGAGCGGCCAAATCTTGAAGAAGGTGTGTACAGATAGGGCAGAGTGTGTTGTTAAAGTGGATATTAAGATCGCCTAGGAGAAGAAAGTTCGAGGTTTGCATCAATAGAGGAGCTATATTTTCCGATAAAGAAGAGGCCCATGTGCCAGCAGCGCCCGGAGGACGATAGAGTAAAACGCCCGACAGGGTGTAGTTAGGATTCAATAATAGTTTGAAGCAACCAGCTTCGCAGTTGGGTATGGCTAAATCTTCCCACTTACATGAGTAAGTCCGTTTGTATATAATGGCAATGCCACCTCCCTCCTTGCCCGGTCTGTTACGGCTCACATAGGTGTAGTTGTTAGGGAGAGCTGTGGCAATGTCAGGTCCCGTGCAGTCGTTCAGCCAGGTTTCTGTCAAGAACAGGGCCGCCGGACTGTCGGAAACCAAAAGATCAAAAATGTCCCTCTTATGCTTAGGCAGGGACCTGCAATTCAAGCTCAGAAAAGTAAAATCGGTGGAATGATGTGTGGGGGAGGGGATGACTTGACATGGGGAGGGCTTCCAAAACGTAGAACTGGGGATATGGGTAAGTGAGGGTACTGAGATTAGAG